>NC_068930.1:56751529-57376529 GCF_023091745.1 Budorcas taxicolor
AAGTGAACCTGAAGGGCACTGATATAATGTAGCCACATTTACCCATCATTAATAATAACCTAAATGTTCATAATGTAGCAGTCTTCAAAATTTTATTTGCCCTATTCAAGAATATGTTTCAACTTTACCTGGCCCAGAGAAAAGCAAAACTCAGTTTAACATTTTTTTCTTTCCTTTTTTTTTTTTTAAATTTTTACATATTCAGTTGTAATACCTGAATGTCAATATACATTTTCAAAAGATTGACAACTCTGAATAGAGGTTTTTAATACAGCTAAAGGTTAATAGTAATCTCTGGGAATGCCCTTTCCAAGGTTAGCACATTTTTGTTACTATACGTCCATGTGAGAGTCTCAGAGCAGAGGCAATGGGGTTCATCCAAACTGGCGTGATATTATACAGTCCATCTTAAGTCGCTGAGTGTGGCATGAGTGATAACTGAATACATTTTCCTAAGGAAACACCACAGCTTCACAAGCTGATTTGGTAACTAGGACTACCATTCTCTCCCAAGCAGTATGAGCTAACATGCCCTAAATTCTACAGACAGTCCAGGAATTTGTTCTGTAGGCCACCCTGAAGATAAATTTCAAAGAGAGTTTTTTTGTTTGTTTGTTTGTTTGTTTGTTTTTTAATACATGAGTCACTGTCACTGGCAAAGCCCATTAACAATTCTCAGGAAATAAAAGTAGAATCTGGATAATAAAATAAAGTCTAACTTTTTTCTTTTCCTTTGTGCTTTGTCTAGTTTCAGTTACTCATAGGGCACAGCAGGCAAAGACCTTGGAACCAGCACTTCAGATCAAAGTTCTTTGTGTGAAATAGATATGCAGATACCTCAGCTTGTCCAGGCTAAGTACCAGGCACAATAGAGCAATTCAAGATGGCGGAGGCAGTAGGGCGTGCATAGAGACACTGCTCCTGTCTTCTGTGATCTGCAGCCTTAAGCAACACAGCTGTGTCCACATCCTGAGAGAATTCCACCCCTTTTTCACTGACAAATCCCTAGAGAAGTCCCACTCACAGTCAGTCACAGTATGGACTCTAGTGGGCATGTTTGCATCTCTCATTCTCCAATCAAAGAGCAGAGGCTTTCCTTTCCTTCCCTTCCAAACAGAAGTCTATCTTGTTCTATTGGTACTAGCAACATCAGGCAGAGAGAACCTTTTAGGGGACCAACCTGGAAGGGTCTGTAACATCCCAAAATGGCAATGTTTCTCTGAAATGGAATCATCAACAATTTTTTTTTCTGTAAAATCATTATCTTGCCATTTCTTTTTATAAAATATTTCATTCAACAAGCACTAACTTAGCAGCAAACTTAACTTTGAGCTGTCTGCATGCTGTGCTTAGTCACTCAGTTATGTCTGACTCTCTGCGACCCCATAGGCTGTAGCCCTCTTTCCATGGGATTCTCCAGGCAAGAATACTGCAGTGGGTTGCCATGCCCTCCTCCAGGCAATCTTCCCAACCCAGTGATCACCCAGGTCATCTACACTGAAGGTGAATTCTTTACCATCTGAGCCACCAGGGAAACACTAGGAGGTGTGGAATACACAAAGGCTTTTAGAGCTATCTGTAAGCAAATTTTTTAGACATATTTCCAAAGAGAAATAATCCATTAAACTTAGTATTGTTAAGTCAATTTCACAATCTTGGTATGTGATTCTAGAAAAATAACTAAAAATAGTCTACTATTATAAAACTTATTCCAAATTTCTACATGAGTATTAGTGGAAGCACCATTATTTGTGGGGGAAAAAACCTGCCTTTATTTACAACTTAGTCATTTCTATATTCTAACTGGAATGTGCTAGAAGAGATTATTTCATATTTTTTTTCTATAAGAGGGGCTTGAGACAACAGAAAGATATGTTTTCTTCAATGACAACAAACCTTTGTGTAGTAAACATAGTGAAAATCCTATATTGGCGTAGTATACACTGTTGGGCATTGAACACATTGAAAAAGTGTGATACTGAAGACAAATCTATTACCTTTACAATTTTCCATGGTATAAATTCTGGGCTGGAAGAAGCACAAGCTGGAATCAAGATTGCCGGGAGAAATATCAATAACTTCAGATATACAGATGACAGCACCCTTATGGCAGAAAGTGAAGAGGAACTAAAAAGCCTCTTGATGAAAGTGAAAGAGGAGAGTGAAAAAGTTGGCTTAAAGCTCAACATTCAGAAAACGTAGATCATGGCATCTGGTCCCATCACTTCATGGGAAATAGATGGAGAAACAGTGGAAACAGTGTCAGACTTTATTTTTTGGGACTCCAAAATCACTGTAGATGGTGACTGCAGCCAGGAAATTAAAAGACACTTACTCCTTGGAAGAAAAGTTATGACCAACCTAGATAGTATATTCAAAAGCAGAGACATTACTTTGCCAACGAAGGTCCGTCTAGTCAAGGCTATGGTTTTTCCAGTGGTCATGTATGGATGTGAGAGTTGGACTGTGAAGAAGGCTGAGCACTGAAGAATTGATGCGTTTGAACTGTGGTGTTTGAGAAGACTCGAGAGTTCCTTGGACTGCAAGGAGATCCAACCAGTCCATTCTGAAGGAGATCAGCCCTGGGATTTCTTTGGAGGGAATGATGCTGAAGCTGAAACTCCAGGACTTTGGCCACCTCATGCGAAGAGTTGACTCATTGGAAAAGATTCTGATGCTGGGAGGGATTGGGGGCAGGAGGAGAAGGGGACGACCAAGGATGAGATGGCTGGATGGCATCACGGACTTGATGGATGTGAGTTTGAGTAAACTCCAGGAGTTGGTGATGGACAGGGAGGCCTGGTGTGCTGTGATTCATGGGGTTGAAAGAGTTGGACACAACTGAGCGAATGAACTGAACTGAACTGAACTGAACTGAACTGATACTAGGCTTAACTATAGCAGTGAATGAACTGGGGGGAAAAATGATTTGCTAAAGTGTCTTTTTTCTTTATTGTTCAAAAGTAGACCCTAACAGGAGGAGCAATAAATATTTTCAAATAATTATACCTAGTACTTTGATCATCTAAACATTTGCTTCAAAGGTATCATTTATTACAATGCAAACTCCAGTAGCCTTTAGCTCTCAGTACTATTCCCCAGACACAACTGATTGCCTATAGATAAGGGCAGCTCAAACTGGATCACACACTCTCTTCCTCAAATTTGTTGTTACTTTACCATGGGGATGGAGGGGAATCCACAAAAATTCTCCCTTGCGTGGCCAAATCTGTAACTTCTTCAGGCCCAGCAACGATCCTATTTTTTACTCAAGATGATAAGAGGAAAACAGAAATAGAAGTGGAAGAAATAAAAAAGATAAAAATGGTGAGGGGAAAAAGAGGAGTAGAAAGAGATGACAGAAGATAGAATAGGAGAATGAAAATTAGGGGAAACAGAAACAAAGGAAACCACACACACACACAAAAAGGAGGCCTGCTTATTTACCATTATATGTCCAAAGCTGCACCATAGTCCCTGGAGCAGAGTCACAGTACAATGTGTTAAATAAATGAATAAAAAATAAATGAATGAAGATAGTAATGGCAGTGAACTTTCACTGCAGTCCTTCCTGGTGCCCATTCATCTACTTAGTTTCTGCAAATACCTTAGTGTGTCCATTGATTTCTGATCTAGCATGAACTCCTAGAAAATGCCTACCCAGGTACACGTCTACATAAATTTCTTGAGTCACAGAGAAAGAAGCAAGAAAGTTGTATCTAGACAATCTTATCATCTGATTCTAATTGGCATTCTTACGTAAAAAATACTCGCTGCTGCTGCTGCTAAATCACTTTAGTCGCGTCTGACTCTGTGCGACCCCATAGACAGCAGCCCACTAGGCTCCCCGGTCCCTGGGATTCTCCAGGCAAGAGCACTGGAGAGGGTTGCCATTTCCTTCTCCAGTGCATGAAAGTGAAAAGTGAAAGTGAAATTGCTCAGTCGTGCCCGAATCCCAGCGACGCTATGGACTGCAGCCCACCAGGCTCCTCCATCCATGGGATTTTCCAGACAAGAGTACTGGAGTGGGGTGCCATTGCCTTCTCCAACTGAAGTAAAATTTGAACAACATTATATCCTCTGATGTCTACATATATTCAAACATTATTCTCTTATGGTAGCTCTTGAGTGTCTTTAAAAATAGTAATTTCATTCAAAGTAAAACATATTCATTTGATATGAAGGTCACTGAAATTAGCAGAATAGTCATATTAAAAAAAAGTTTATAATTGGTATAAATTGATCATAAAACCTTTGGGCAAAATTAGATGAGCATTTCCTAAGCTATTCAGCAAACATTATTTTCAAGAAATGTTAATAGATACCATTATAATTAACTATTATAACATCAACAGTTACAGATACGATCAGTATATGACCTATGGAAAACATTATTTATTAAATTCCTATTGTGGAAATTTAAAGTATATTTCTAATATAGTCAGAGACAAAGAGTTTAAACAAAAATATAACTTATTTACAAAAGAGTAACTCATTCTATATAAGTTGTGTACCCATAGAAATACTTATTAAGATAGTCTACAATGGCACTTTGAATTATAAAGAAAAGATGTTCAAATTTGTGACTGAAATTATGTTATACTTTATTTTATGTAGTGTTTAATTGCCTTGAAATAAGTGAAGAACTGTTTCAACAAAATATTTTTATTTAATAAAATAATTATTTTTACTATGCTATTTTTACTACTATTTGCTATTTTTCTGTTACTGAGCAACTTAACTGAACTGTTACCTACTACATTTACTATTATTTACTATATTATTTTACTAGTATTTCCTGTATTTGTTTTATTATCATTTAATATTTTTAATATTATTACTAATGTTTAAGATTACTTTTACTGTTTTCTATTTTACTACATTTAACTTCATTGCTATAATGGATCATGATTTAGAACACTGACTTTAAATATCCTTGGCAGCAAGCTGTTTTGGAGCCGCATATATTTATGTCAGAATTTCAAAATTCTACAAGAATTATAAAAATCATTTTGCTTTTACTTCATAATATTGTCTCTCTATTAACTTTGACTTAAGAGTCTGTTTCTATTACAGCTTTAACCATATATAGGATCTCTGCACCATGGATCTCTGATTACACACTATAGCTTCAGTTAAATTTCATGATTTTTCTCCACAGGAAAAGATTGAGGGTGGTTTCTGTATGAACAAACTTTATATCAAGTTTAACTTCTTCCTCCAATACATGACACACTGTAGGTCAAATAGATGTGACTACCCAACAAAGCAGGCTACTAATTTTATTGCCTAATAATGACTAAGGTGTAGACTTTTAAAATAAAAATAAACTGAAAGTTACTCAGTCATGTCCAACACTTCGACTCCAGAAGTCTCCAGGCCAGAATACTGGAGTGGGTAGCCTTTCCCTTCTCCACGGGGCTTCCCAGCCCAGATATAGAATCCAGGTCTCCCGCCTCACAGACAGATTCTTTACCAGCTGAGCCAGGAGGGAAGCCCAGATAAAGATATGCACATTTTAATTTGGGGCTTCTCTGGTAGCTCAGTTGGTAAACAATCTGCCTGCAATGCAGGACACCCCGGTTTGATTCTTGGGTGGGGAAGATCTGCTGGAGCAGGGATAGGCTATCCACTCCAGTATTCTTGGGCTTCCCTTGTTCCTCGGCTGGTAAATAATTCACCTGCAGTGGGGGAGACCTGGGTTCAATCCCTGGGTTGGGAAGATTCCCCTGGAGAAAGAAAAGGCTACCCACTCTGGTATTCTGGCTGGACAATTTCATGGACTGTATAATCCATGGGTTTGCAAAGAGTTGGACACAACCAGCGACTTTCACATCACTTTACTTCACATTTTAATTTAACACACTCAACCCAAGTTTTAAACTGCTGTTGTGATCATATTATCCTATATCTTTATTTTAGACTGCAGAAAGTTTGCTATATATATATATACACACACACATATGCGTGAGTTTTAAGTTCTATTTTTGATGGAGGTAGGATGGGATTGAAACTCAGTTTGGTGCTATAAATCAGATTTAATTCTGCTTTTTACTTGGGTATGGCTATGGTATGGTAAATAAAATATATATTTAATATAAATGCCTGGGATAATATAATATATTATAATATAATATAACCCCAATATTATATGTTATATATTTGTATTATATGAATATAATATAATAATATAAATGCCTGGGAAGTTTCTCTCTTCCCTGTAGTTACCTTCAGGAGAAAAAAAAAATGACAAAAGAAATTGAGTTCCAATTTTTGAGGGTCCACAAGTGAAAAAGAGAAGGAAAAGGAACTAATAAAGAACACATGATTGGAAAAGCCCTCTCCTACTGGGGAATTTTGAGGGGGGAACTTTGAGAGGGAACAACATTCAATCATCTCACTAGAGGAAAGCAAAGTATTTACATACCAAATATTATCAGTCACTGGTTGAGGCCTACTCCTGGAAACCATTAACTGGCCTTGGAATTACAATGGAACAATCAGATAAATAAAATTATCAGGCAGAGTTTCAAGAACTTAAATTTGAAAGTTTTGGGATCGACATGCAGGGCTACATTCAGGGTCATGGGGATATAAGAAGCTCACTGAGAACGTCTCCTTTAGTTACTGACTGGAGGTCTCCTGCACAATACAATATTCAGTCAGGCTCTCTTACAAGGTAGTCCCAAAGTGGAGGCTCAGTGCAAACAAATCTTATCAAAAAATTTCACTGGACTTCTATTGCCAATGTCACTCTACTTATCTTACTTATATTTTTAATTGAGTTAGATTGGATGAAGATAAAAGAGAGTAAGTAGTCTGATGAGGAAGGTGATAGAGTTTATAGTACTAGCTTTTAATGAATTGTGGATTAACAAAAATAAACTCTTTATGTCTTTTACATTTTGGCACACGCTAACCTGTTTCCTAGGCTTTCCTGGTAGCTCAGTGGTAAAGAATTTGCCTGCAATGCAAGTGACACAGGAGATGCCAGTTCAGTCTCTAGGTGGAGAAGAGTCTCTGGAGGAAGGCATGGCAACTCACCCCCGTATTCTTGCCTGGAGAATCCCATGGACAGAGGAGCCTGGCAGGCTAGGCTCCGTGCGACAGTCATGGGGTCAGAGTCAGATGCGACTGAGAACACACAGCCTGTTTCCTGTGATTTTTTTCAGTTATTGGTCGAATTTCTTATATCAGCAGTAGATTTTCAGTTAAATATTATTTCAAAACATTCCACTGATGACTGTCTTTAAACTCACTTTGACCTCTATATCTGTCCATATTTTCTAGGCTGTAATTACCTTTGCTGTAACCGCTTTTGTAGTCCCAGGTTGCAGAAATAATGAATGGTTAAAAACTCAATTATTACTTGGGAGTTCTTTCTGCTATTTCAAGCTGAGTTTATATTTATAGTTATGAGAGATCTGAGTGTGGTGATTTATAATGATACCAGGTACTAGGTCCAAACTGAGACAGTCTAATTAGATGTTAAATTTAGGATTGGAGAGAAGGAAACATAATCTCCTATAAAGTATTAATGGTAATAGAAAGTGAGATTATTTTCAAAGATCAGTTTAGCAATATCACTCAAAACCATTGGCTCACCTAATTCTACTGGTAGCAATTTAACCTAATGATGTGCATGCATATGTCCACAAAGATGTACTTTGAAAATGTTTCTTGCAGTATATTAATAGTTTGCATAGCTAAAACAAATCTGGAAGCGATTTAAAACAATGGTAGATGGTAAAACATAATGTATTTATACAATAAAATACTAGGCAAGTTTAAAGGGAATGACTTCAATGTTTAAAGCCTGATAAATGTCCAAAATGCACTTACAGTTGACGCTTGAACAACTGGGGAGTAGGGGTAACAAGCCTCAAATCAGTTATCATCTACATAGGACTTTACAGTCAGCCCCCTGTTTCAATGGTTCTGCATTCAAAGATTGAACCAATAGAGGTTCCAGTAGTAGCACTGTAGTACATATTTAATTGAAAAAAATCTGTATATAAGTGGACCCATGCATTTCAAACCTGTGTTGTTTATGGGTCAACTGCACTGTTCTATGTAATACATACTTCATTAAGTGTAAAATGTAACTGTATATGATATGTTTAGGCCATTTGTGTTTGTTTAACTGTAAACCTGATGCTGGGTAAGATTGAGAGCAGGAGGAGGAGGAAAAGGGGGCAGCAATGGTTAGATGGCATCACTGACTCAATGGACATGGGTTTGAGCAAACTCTGGGAGATAGTGAAGGACAGGGATTCCTATCCCTGTGTCCTCAGAGTTGGACATGACTGAGGGACTGAATGACAACAAAAACAGAGATAAAAACCCACTCATATTTGAGTTGACTCAAAGCTGGGTGTAGAAGAATAGAAATTTCAACTACTTATTTTAACTTTTCATACTGAATTTTTGTATCATATGCTTTTGTTACATTCATATTTTAAATGAGAGAAATTGAAATCTCAAATAATTATTCCATTTTAATGAATTTCTATCCAAGTCACTATGGGAAATACATACCAACCAAGACATGAACTTCACAGTGTCAACATTTTCATGTGTTTTGAAAGGATAATTAAGACTTTGATGATACTCTTACTGCCAAATAAATGGAATGTTATATGAATTATGAAAATGCACAATAATTAGGTTAAAAGTAATAAATTACTTTGGGAAATTTTTAGTTGAATTTAACAATTTATACGTAGAGTACCTATTTATGGCAAAATAGGTACTATAAAACTGTAGATCCTGTGATCTGAGGCTACTGTAACTAATTTAGGTAGGACACGTAGCATCATTATAACTGCATATTTAATTCTGAACACAGCATTTTTTAAAATAAAAAGCCAGTTTTTACTTTTAAGCTTAAATTATTTCCATGAACCTTTAAATTTCTCAACAATAAAAGATATTTCCTTTTCCCTTGGGTGCATTTATACCATTCTCCTCCTGGATTATTAAAATGTCACTGAAAGGTCATTTATTTAGCTTATGCTGCCTCATCACACAAACATAAATGTTGCTTGAGCAAATTCACTCTGCTTCCCGCTTGTGTACATCGAAAAATGTTCTCATTGGCTGACATAATATACCAGTGAAATCAAAAGCAGCGCCATTTGTTACCCCATTGTCCAAATCACAAATAATGCTAATAAAACATTCATCATCATTTATGAAGTTACAGAAAAAATGTGATATGTTATTTTCTTTCCATTAGAGACACACAGTATTATTCAAACTGTACTGAGATACTACATACTAAACCTTAGATTTTCCTCCAGTGACGTGACCTAGATGATCATGAAATCATGACCCCTAGGGATTCATTGTGAAATTTCTATAGCACCTAATAGTTCATGCTACAAAAGTAATCTTATGAAAATAAGATTTGTTTGTTTATTTATCTAAACTGTAAGATTTAAGAAGAGCATGCAGCTAGATATTTTAAGCTCAGGAAGAATAGCTACACAAATAAACAAACTAAACAGAAATATAAGTAATGAAACATACATATAATTTCTTGAATGTATTTCTTGCATAAATGTGTCAAGCATTTTAATTTACATAAGAGGTAAATTATGATAGCCTCCCTCAAACCTTCTAAATACTGGTAACATTGTGGTATCTTGACTGACTTTCCCATTGCTTATGGATACATATCTTCATAATATATACACACATTTGTTGTTGCTTAGTCACTCAGTCATGTCCTACTCTTTGCGACTCCATGGACTGCAGCACGCCAAGCTTCTCTGTCCTTCACTATCTCCCAGAACTTGCTCAAACTCATGTCCTTTGAGTTGGTGATGCCATCCAACCATCTCATCCTCTGTCATCCCCTTTTCCTCTTGCCTTCAATCTTTCCCAGCATCAGGGTCTTTGCTAATGAGTCAGCTCTATGCATCAGGTGTCCAAAGTATCAGAGCTTCAGCTTCAGCATCAGTCCTTCCAATGTATATTCAGGACTGCTTCTCTTTAGGATTGACTGGTTTGATCTCTTTGTAGTCCAAGGGATGCACAAGAGTCTCTCCAACACTACAGTTCAAAAGCATCAATTATATGGTGCTCAACCTTCTTTATGGTCCAGATCTCACATCCATACATGACTACTGGAAAAAGCATGGCTTTGACTATATGGACTTTGTTGGCAAAGTGATCTCTCTGCTTTTTAATATGCTGTCTAGGCATAGTTTTTCTTCAAAGAAGCAAGTGTCTTTTTATTTCATGGCTGCACTCACCATCTGCATTGAACTTGGAGCCCAAGAAAATATGCACACATAGAACCTTTTAATACTCCTTGTTCTTAAAGTCCTTTGTCAATAAAAATTATGACCTTTTAAAAAATTTTCAAAATGGGCTCAATATCACTTTCTATTCTCCAGAGATATTTGTAGAAAATGTAAAGGATGGACACCCAGCTTGAGAAAATCATAGTCTAGTGAAGTGACATAGGAGACTGTGCAATTTTAATAAACTTGATAGTGGATTCTTAAACATATTTAGTTTAAAAAGAGCACAATTTTCTTGCTATTCAAATATATATGAACAATTAGGAGAACTTTATACACACACATAAGCTAGAAAAATAGTCTATACATACATGTGTATATATACTCTACATATGAATTTTTGATATATAAATTTTTATATTTCATATTTTAAATTATATATATATATATATAAATATATAACAGCTTTCTTTATAGTCCAACACTCACATCCATACATGACTACTGGAAAAACCATAGGTTTGACTAGACTGACCTTTTTTGGCAAAATAACATCTCTACTTGTTAATATGCTGTCTAGGTTGGTCATAGCTTTTCTGACAAGAAGCAAATGTCTTTTAATTCCATGGTTGCAATCACCATCTACAGTGATTTTGGAGCCCAAGGAAAGAAAGTCTCTCACTGTTTCCATTGTTTCCCCATATATTTTACATGAAGTGGTGGGACCAGATGCCATGATGTTAGTTTTCTGAATGTTGAGGTTAAGCCAACATTTTCACTCTCCTCTTTCACTTTCATCAGTATTTGTTTCATCAAGAGGCTCCTCAGTTCCTCTTCGCTTTCTGCCATAAGGGTGGTGTTATCTGCATATCTGAAGTTACTGATATTTCTCCTGGCAATCTTCATTCCAGCTAGTGCTTTATCTAGCCCAGCATTTCACATGATGTATTCTGCATATAAGTTAAATAAGCAGGGTGATAATATATAGCCTTGACATACTCTTTTCCCAATTTGGAACCAGTCTGTTGTTCCATGCCTGATTTTAACTGTTGCTTCTTGACCTGCATACAGATTTCTCAGGAGGCAGGAAAGGTCTGGTATTCCCATCTTCTAAAGAATTGTCCACATTTTGTTGTGATCTACACAGTCAAAGGCTTTGGAGTTGTCAATAGAGCAGATTTTTTTTTTTTTCTAGAACTCTCTTGCTTTATCTATAATTCAATGGATGTCAGCAATTTGATCTCTGGTTCCTCTGTCTTTTCTAAATCCAGCTTAAACATCTGGAAGTTCTCAGTTCACATATTGTTGAAGACGTGCTTGGAGAATATGAGTATTATTTTGCTAATATGTGAGATGAGTGCAATTATGCGGTAGATCGAACATTCTTTGGCATTGCCTTTCTTTAGGATTGGAATGAAAACAGATCTTTTCCAGTCCTGTGGCCACTGCTGAGTTTTCCAAATTTGCTGGATAATGAGTACAGCACTTTCACAGTATTATCTTTTAGGACTTGAAGTAGCTCAGCTGAAATTCCATCACCTCCACTAGCTTCATTCATAGTGATGCTTCCTAATGCCCATTTGACTTCAGACTCTAGGATGTCTGGCAAGTTGAGTGATCACACCATCATGGTTGTCAGGGTCATTAAGGTCTTTTCTGTATAGTTCTTCCATGTATTCTTGCCACATTTCTTAATATATTCTTCTTCTGTTAGGTCCATATTGTTTCTGTCCTTTATTGTGTCCATCTTTGCATGAAATGATCCCTTGATATCTAATTGATTTGATATCAATTAGTCTTTCCCATTCTATTAAAACTATAACTAATTTATCTCTCCATAAATACCTAATAATGAGGCTAAAAATCCATTAATTAATAATTGATAGCTTCCCACATTGCTGTCTGCAAAGAATCTGCCTGTCAATGCAGGAGATCCAGGACATGCGGTTTTGATCCCTGGGTCGGGAATAACCCCTGGAGGAGGAAATGGCAAGTAGTTCCACTACAGTATTTGTTTTAAATAAATAATGTTTCTCAAAAACAGCATGTCTGGTCTCAAGCAAAGCAAGAAGTTCAGATTAGGAAACTATGGCAACCTTCTATTAAGATATGATAGAGGGAAAAACAGACACTGGATGAGTATGCCTCATTCCAAGCTTTCTTGAGCCATTTGCATCCCTGAGAGTAGAATTTTAAATACCCAAAGTGGCAAGAACCTGCAGGAGGTGCTGAAACAGTTCCTTGACTCTGGATCACTGATGACTGGGCTGTTCATAAGGGTGTCATTCAGTGGTTCTCTTATAGAGTTCCATGGAGAGGAACATGACAACCAGCCTCCTCCAGCCATGACATGGCAGACATAGAATTCTCCCTGTGTCTCTTGCCCACAGGACTACAGTGCATCTATAAACTGTGTCTAAGTTATCAGTTACACACTGCCTGATCTCCAGCGGCTGGTGTTCATTTGCTCTTGTGTTTAAAACGGGGGCTTAAAAATGGAAGCTGGGAGCTTCCCCAAATCTTCCAGTTTGATTGGGAGATGAAGTCAGGAGACCCAGGCATCAGCTTCCAAAGGAGTTTTCAAAGAGACGGTTGACACCTTGTAGGAAGAGCTGCTCTGGTAGCCAATGGAAGCTGCCTCTGCTTTTCAAAAGACTTGGTGGGGAGGTCGCTCAAAACCAACTGTGCAGGGCTGGAGAGAAATTCACACGCTAGTGGAAATGTAGCTGTCCATATGAGTCCTGCTCTCCCTATAAGGTATTTTCAATTATCTTTCCCTTTGACAGTCTAGACATACTAGGGATTTCATTTCTAAAACTGAGGAACTTCAACTGATACAGGGAGTGAGTCTCACACACACAACAGGCTGGCTCCCACTAGTAAAATGAGTTTCCATGGTAAGAATTCGGGAAAAGGGGAATGTGCCATTGTCATGAGGAGCTTTATTCAGGAGCATACAAATTAGACCACCGTCTATGGCCTGAGTGCTTGATGTGATCCAAAGAACAGACTGGACAGAACTAGAATGGACCCTTGGTTAAAGCTCAGTTGATAAAGAATCTGCCTACAATGCAGGAGACCTGAGTTGGATTCCTGAGTCAGGAAGAGCCACTGGAGAAAGGACAGGTTACCCACTCCAGTATTCTTGGGCTTTCCTGGTGGCTTAACTGGTAAAGAATCCACCTGCAATGCAGGAGACCTGAGTTCAATCCCTGGATTGGGAAGATACCTTGGAGAAAGGAAACAATACCCACTCCAGTATTCTGGCCTGGAGAAATCCATGGACTGTATAGTCCATGGGGTCACAAAGAGTCAGACACAACTGAGTGACTTTCACTCACAAGCACCAAAATACTTTTTGTTATTTAAAAATGTGTTTACTAGACACAGACACACCAATTCACATAACATAACTGGAGTTTAGTTTTTCTGAAGTAAAGGAGGAGAGTGTTTTTTTTTTTTTTCTTACTTTATTGAGGTATAACTGACAAATAAAATTTTAAGATAAATTTAAGTGCACATTATAATGTTTAGATAACATATGCATTGTGAAAGCAGAGAAGGCAATGGCACCCCACTCCAGTACTCTTGCCTGGAGAGTCCCATGTATGGAGGAGCCTGGTGGGCTGCAGTCCACGGGGTCGCTAAGAGTAGGACACGACTGAGCAACTTCACTTTCACTTTTCACTTTCATGCATTGGAGAAGGCAATGGCACCCCACTCCAATGTTCTTGCCTGGAGAATCCCAGGGACGGCAGAGCCTGGTGGGATGTGGTCTCTGGGGTCGCACAGAGTCGGACACGACTGAAGCGACGCAGCAGCAGCAGCAGCAGCAGCATTGTGAAAGGATGACTGTCTTTCATCTAGGTAATCAGATATTTATAATATGCTATATACATTCTTTTATATATAAACATTTAAGTTCTACTCTCCTAACAAATCTGTTAAACTGAATAGTGTTATATACATCACCATGTTATATCCTTAAACATTATTGTTGTTGTTATTTAGCTGCTAAGTCATGTCCAACTCTGTGACCCCATGTACTATAGCCCACCAGGCTCCTCTGTCCATGGAGTTTCCCAGGCAAGAATACTGGAGTAGGATACCATTTCCTTCTCCAGGGGATATTCCTGACCCAGGCATGGAACCCATGTCTTCTGCATTGGCACACAGTTCACCACTGAGCCATCTGGGTAGCTCTCAAACTTTATGGGTCTTCCACTAATAGTTTATAACCCTTTATCAATCTCTTCCTATTTTCCCCACGCAGTCACCCCTGGCAATGACTTTTCTAACTTTATTTCATTCTTTTACTTATGGCTGTTCAGTTTTCCCAACATTTATGTAGAAGATGATTTTTCCCCCCTTTGTATATTCTTGACTCCTTTGCTGTAAATTAATTAACTATACATGCATGGGCTTAACTCTGGGCTTTCTATTCTGTTCTACTCATCTAAGTGTTTGCATTTATATCAATACCATATTATTTTGATGATTAAAATTTTGTAATGCATTTTGAGATCTGAAAGTGTGACCCACCCAGCTTTGTTCTTTCTAAAGTTTGCTTTGGTTCTTTAGGGTCTTCTGTGATCCCAAACCAATTTTAGTTTAGTTTTTTTTTTTCTGATTTCTATGAAAAATGCTTTTGAGATTTTGATAGGAATTGCACTGAATCTGCAGATCATTTTGGATAAGATGGACATTTTAACAATAGTCATTGTTCCAATCCATGAGTACAGTTTATATTTCCATTTAATTGTGTCTTCTTCAATTTATTTCCCAGGTAGCACTAGCGGTAAAGAACCTACCTGCCAATGCAAGAGACGAGAGATGCAGGTTCAATCCCAGAGTTGGGAAGATCCCCTATAGAAGGGCATGACAACCCACTCTAGTATTCTTGCCTGGAGAATCCTATGGACAGAGGAGCCTAGCAGGATACAGCTCATAGGATTACAAAGGGTCAGACAGTCCTGAAACAACTTAGCAAAAGCACAAAATTTATTTCACCAATATTTTATGGGTTTGGTGTACAGATGTATTACTGCCTTGGTTAAATTTATTCCTAAATATTTTACTCTTTTTGATGTTATTTTAAATGAATTTTCTTTTTAATTTATCTGATAGTTTATTGTTATTATTTAGGATTGCAGTTAACTCCCATTTTGATGTGGGTGATAAGGGGATATTTCTCCTGAGACAAACTTGTAGGACTCACGCAGCTGTTTTCTAGATTTATTTCAGGGGTAATTGCTTTTGTGCACAGACACAGATTTGATGTATCTGTGGTAGAAGGTGGGTTCACGAGGCTCTTATGTCTAAGTTTCCATTTTGGGCCAAAATTTGTCCAGAAGTGTTTAAGAAGCATACAAACGTTAAGTTTAGATGTACTGTATGCAAGTGTCAAATAACACAGGGACTTGCTGATATTGCAGAAAAAGTGAAACCAAGCAGGATTCTGCAAGGCTTTTCTGTGGACAGACCCCTACTCCCCTGCAACCCCTGTATCCCCTCCTTTCCTCTTGTTTGTAGAAGCTTGGCATCTCTGACTCCAGATTATATCTGTCTCTTCTGCTGCTTTTACCTCTGAGTCATAAGCCTCTGCTTAGCCCTGCCCATGGACATGTTAATCACTGAAGGAATTTTGCTTACAGCAGAAGATCTGAGCGAATGATTCCTTACTGGAAATTTTCCTCCCTTGGGCAGATAAGGAAGCATGAACAAAAATAAGAATTGTTTAGTCAAGATTCTTAGGAACATCACGACCAGCCTCAAATCAGCCTAAGTCAGCTGACCAAGAACAAAGACTTCACAACCCTACTTGGACCCTTGCTGGCACCCAAATGTCTCTGGTTGTCTATCACTTTCTGATCTTAACCCCTATCTACTTCCTCCTTACCTAGCATATAGGAAGCTTGAATTCTACCCCAAATAAAGATGATTCTTTAGGGTATTAGTATGTTATCTTCTTAGTTTGCTAGCTTTCCAAATAAAGTCAATTCTCCTTGCTATAACACTTTTTCTGTTGACATTATTCTGTCCTGACAAGCAGTATGAGCTTGGACTCAGTTACAAGAGATTAAAATTAAAATTTTATTATAAATTACAATTAAAAATTAGAAATGATAATTATAAAAGGCAATAATCATGGATTAACTTAATTAAATAATAAAATCATGTAATATCTACACTGAAAATTAGAGGCTAATCATATATTGATTTACATGTATAAAGTACCATATTTTTGCCAGGTTCTAACATTAAAATAAAGAATTTTTTTAAATGCCTATTTATTTGGCTAGTGGGGTCTTAGTTGTAGCACATGGGATCTTCATGTATCATGCAGGATTTTTCATTGTGGTGCACAGACTCTAGTTGTGGTACTTGAGCTCAGTAGTTGCAGAGTAAAGGCTTAGTTGCCCTGTGGCATGTTGGATTTAGTTCCCCAACCAGAATCAAATCCATGTACCATTTGCACTGCAAAAAGGATTAAAAGAAAGTATTTTTAGTTAAGATAAAATATTAAAGGCATTTATATCAATGATTATTGGAAATGTTATATATTATTTATTTTCATAATGGAAAAGTTAAATCCAATAAATTATGTCAATAGATCACTCTTTCAGCAAATAACTTTCCTATAGGTATGTTGATACATTTTAGAAATCCTCACCAAATAGCTCAACAGATGCTTTTCATATGCTAGACATTATAATTAGTATAAATTTTAATGTTTCACATTTAGCTACCAGGTATCTATATGTAAGATTTTTTATTTACATTGCTCAATATATTATTTAAAATTGTCAGAAACACCTGACTTTCCTATTTCTACACACTTTGCATGACAAATATTGAAGAAAAATGTGTTCGTTGAGGTGCTTTCCAATGATGGGGAAAAAAAGTTATATTATATGAAGACTTTTGCAATACAAGTTTTAATTTGTTTTATACATTTTTTTCCTAGGACAAGATTTTATTTCTTCAGCATATACAGATATTCCTTGACTTACAATGTTTTGTCTTATGATTTTTCGTCTTTATAATGGTCTGAAAGCAATATGTGTTTCATAAAACCATACTTTGAGTTTTGAATATTGATCTTTCTCATGGCTAGTGAAACACAGTACAATACTCTCTCATGATGCTTTCATCAATGTGAAAGTGAGTCACAGCTCCCAGCTAGGCAGGCAATCACAGGGTAAACAGTTGATATAAGCTACACCCATTCTATACCCATAGAAGCATTATTTTATTCACTTCCAGTACAGTATCCCATAAGTTACATGAGATATTCAACACTTTATAATAAAATAGGCTTTGTGTTAAATAAGTTTGCCCAACTCTAGTCTAGTTTAAGTGTCCTGGGAATGTTTAAGGTAGGCTAGGCTAAGCTATAACATACAATTGGCTAGGGGTATCAAATGCATTTTCAATTTATTATATTTTCAGTGTATGATGAGCCTATCAGTTATGTCCTGATGAACCCATCATATACTGAGGAAAACTTGTGTGTTAAAACAACTAGGGATTGACCTGCAGTAAACATTATTCTCAACAGTGATAACCAAAAAGTACTTCCTCTAAAGTCAGGAATAAGACAAGGGTGCCTACTCTTGCCATTATTATTCAACATAGGTTTGGAAGTCCTAGCTACAGCAATCAGAGAAGAAAAAGAAATAAAAGGGATCCAGATCAGAAAAAAGAAGTAAAACTCTCACTGTGTGCAGATAACATGATATTATACATATAAAGCCCTAAAGATACTATCAGAAAATTACTAGACCTAATCAATGAATTTAGTAAAGTCACAGGATACAAAATCAATACACAGAAATCACTTGCATATGCCAACAATGAAAAATCAGAAAGAGAAATTAAGGAATCAATTTCATTTACCATTGCAACAAAAAGAATAAAATACCTAGAAATAAAGCACCTAAGGAGACAAAAGAGTTGTATACAGAAAACTATAAGACACTGATGAAAGAAATCAAAGATGACATAAACAGATGGAGAGATATCCCATGTTCTTGGGTGGGAAGAATCAATATCATGAAAATGATTATACTACCAAATATAATATAAAGATTCAAGGCAAACCCTATCAAAGTACCAATGGTATTTTTTATATAAGTAGAACAGAAATTTTCACTATTTGTATGGAAACATAAAGACCGTGAATAGCCAAAACAATCTTGAGAAAGAAGAATGGAGCTGGAGGAACCAACCTTCTTCATTTCAGACTATACTAGAAAAGAATAGTCATCAAGACAGAATGGCATTTGCAAAGAAACAGAAATATAGACCAATGGAATAAGACAGAAAGCCCTGAGATAAACCCACACAGCTGTGGGCACCTTATCTTTGACCAAGGAGGCACAAATATGCAATGGAGAAAGGCAATCTCTTCAATAATTGGTGCTGGGAAAACCGGACAGGTATATGTAAAAGAATAAACTTAGAACACTTCCTAATACCATACACGAAAATAAACTCAAATAGATTAAAAACCTGAAAGTAAGATCAGATATTATAAAACTCGTAGAGGAAAATATAGGCAGAACACTCTATGATATAAATCACAGCAAGACTCTCTATGACCCATTTCCTAGAGTAATGGAAATAAAAACAAAAATGAACAAGTAGAATCTAATTAAACTTAAAAGCTTTTTGCACAGCAAAGGACACTATAAACAAGGTGAAAAGAAAACCCTCTGAATGGGAGGAAAGAATAATAAATGAAACAACTGACAAAGGATTAATTTCCAAAATATAAAACCAGTCCATGCAACTGAATACCAGAAAAACAAGTAACTTAATCAAAAAGTGGGCAGAAGACCTAAACAGACATACAAATGGCTAATAAACACATGAAAAAAATGTTCAACATCATTCATTATTAGAGAAATGCAAATCAAAACTACAATGAGATATCACCTCACACTGATCAGAATGCCTATAATCAAAAAATCAACGAACGATAAATGCTATAAAGGGTATGAAGAAAAGAGAACCCTCCTGCACTGTTAATGGGGATGTAAATTGATTCAGCCACTATGGAAGACAGTATGGCAATTCCTTAGGAAAAAAACTAGGAATAAAACTACCATATGGCCCAACAGTCCTATTACTGGGCACATACCCTGAGGAAACCATGACTGCAAAAGATACTTGTGCCCCAGTGTTCACTGCAGCACTATTTACAATAGCTAGGACATGGAAACAACCTAGATATCCATTGACTGATGAATGGATAAAGAAGCTATGGTGCATTTATACAATGGAACATTACTCAGCCATAAAATGGAATACACTTGAGTCTATTCTAATGAGGTGGATGAACCTAGAGTCTATTATACAAAGTGAAGTAGGTCAGAGAGAGAAAAACAGATTTTGTATATTAACACATGTATATGGAATCTAGAAAGATGGTAATGATGAACCTATTTTCAGGGCAGCAATGGAGATGCAGGCATAGAGAACAGACTTGTGGTCACAGGGTGGGAAGGAGAGGGTGAGATGAATGGACAGCAAAGCTTAGAAGTATATACAGTATCATATGTAAAATAAATAGCCAGTGGAAATTTGCTGTATGATTTGGGGAACTAAAACCAGGGCTCTGTGACAACCTAGAGGGGTGGGATGGGGTGGGAGATGAGAGGGCGGCTCAAGAGGGAGAAAATATATGTATATCTATGGCTGATTCATGTTAATGTATGGCAGAAACCAATACAATATTATAAAGCAATTATTCTTCAATTAAAACTAAGTTTAAAAAAAAACAAGTTTTGAACTTAAAAAAACTTTGACATACTATTCATTTATGCTATATTTAAAAACAAATTTAATCAAGGCATTCTTGATATCTGTGTACAATGGAGCATAATACAAAGTCAGATGTAATTAAAAAGGTTTTGCAATTTGACAAGAGAGACAAGGAATACAACACTAACACAATTGTTGTGAAAACGTTTGTAATTTGCTTACAGGGAACCATTCATCATTTTAGTCCCTGATTCTGTTACCCATTTGCAGGTTAAATGTCGTAATCAAACTTGTCAAATCCACTTAGTGATCCATAAATTAAAGTTGATCTTCCAATTTAATTCTTTTCAAGTTAATGTAGATTAAAATTAGTGTGTGAAAAAAAATTACTTAAATGTAAAATAAGTATCAAAATATTTACTGCCAAATTCAGATTTATTTTTAGACACTAGAGTGATAAAGCATACCTTCTTTAGATTTCACTATCTTTAATATAGTAAAGAAAATAAAAAGCAAGAAGGCTCTTTTTAGATATTACCTTTCCATTCAAGAGAAATTGTAATAACCGTAAAGTGTCTAAATTGCTCCAACCTGCCAACTAACAAGCCGTACTAAACTAATGAGGTAGTGGGAACTCAAAAACTGCCAAGAGACATAGACCTAGTTAACATAAAACATATTTTTAGAGAATAATCTATGTTAACCACCAAAAAGAAACCGACTTTTTGATGATGGCCATTCTGATGGATGTCAGGTAATAAATACCTTATTATAGTTTTGATTTGCATTTCTCTAATAATCTGTGATTAGAGCATATTTTCATGTGCCTTTAGGCCATCTTCAGGTCTTTTATGGAGAAATGTCTGTTTAGATCATCTGACCATTTTTGATGTTTTTAATATTGAGTTATATGAACTCTTTGCATATTTTGAAGATTAATTCCTTATTCAAATATTTTTCAAATATTTTCTTCCATTTGGTAAGTGGTCTTTTTGTTTTTTTTTTATGGTTTCCTTTGTTGTGTAAAAAGCTTTTAAGTTTAATTAGGTCCCACTTGTTTATTTTTGTTTCTATTTTCATTATTCTAGGAGAAGAATCTGAAAAGACACTGCTGCAATTAATGTCAAAGGGTATTCTGCCCATGCTTTCTTCTAGGAACTTGATAGTATCTGGTGTCACATTTAGGTCTTTAATCCATTTTGAGTTGATTTTTTGTGTATAGTATTAGAGAATATTCTATTTTCGTTATTTTAGAGGATGCTAGTCAGTTTTCTGGAGAAGGCAATGGCAACCCACTCCAGTACTCTTGCCTGGAAAATCCCATGGATGGAGGAGCCTGGTGGGCTGCAGTCCATGGGGTCACGAAGAGTTGGACACGACTGAGCGACTTCAGTTTCACTTTCCACTTTCATGCACTGGAGAAGGCAATGGCAACCCACTCCAGTGTTCTTTCCTGGAGAATCCCAGGGGCAGTGGAGCCTGGTGGGCTGCCGTCTATGGGGTCACACAGAGTCAGACACGACTGAAGCGACTTAGCAGCAGCAGCAGCAGCAGTCAGTTTTCTACATACCACTCATTGCAAAGACTGTCCTTTCTCCGTTGTATATTCTTGATTCCTTTGTCAGAGAGTAATTTCCCGTATGTACATCAGTTTATTTCTGAGCTTCATATCCTGTTCCAGTGAGCTATGTTTGTTTTTGTGCCAGTACCATACTGTTTTGATTGCTGTAGTTTTGTGGTATAGTCTAAAGTAAGGGAGCCTGATTCCTCTAGCCTCATTTTTCTTTACCAAGATTGCTCTGGCTATTCAGAGTGTTTTGTGTTTCCATATCTGAGGAAAAATAAGGCAGAATGCCAAAGAACTGACGCCTTCTAACTGTGTTGCTAGAGAAGACTCCTGAGAGTCCCTTGGATAGCAAAGAGATCAAATCAATCAATCTTAAGGGAAATCAACCCTGAATACTCATTGGAAGGACTGATGCTGAAGCTAAAACTCCACTGGAATTTTTGGTCATCTGTTGCAAACAGCTGACTCATTGGAAAAGTCCCTGACGCTGGGAAAGATTGAGGGAGAAGGAGATGATGTCAGAGGATGAGATGGCTAGATGGCATCACAAATGCAATGGACATGAACCTGGGCAAACTTTAGGAGATGGTAAGGAACAGAGAGGCCTGGCATGCTGCAGTCCATGGCATTGCAAAGAATTGGACACAACTGGGCAACTGAACAATAACATCTGGGGAAAGCCATAATATGGAAAGATAAACACATCCAAATATTCACTGAAGCCTTGTAGAGAATAGCAAAGACATGGAATCACCCTAAATATCCATCAACAGAGGAATGGATAAAGATGTGATATATTTATACAATGTGATGTTATTCAGCCATAAAAAAGAATGAAATAATTTCATTTGCATCAACATGTATGGACCTAGAGATTATCATACTCAATGAAGTAATCAGCAAGACAAAGACAAACATCATATTATACTGCTTACATGTGGAATCTAAAAGAAAAATGATACAAATGAACTTATATACAAAACACAAATAGAACCACAGAAAAATAAAGCAAACATGGATATCTAAGGGGAAAGGTGGGAGGAATAATTTAGGAGTTGGATATTACCATATACTCCCTACTATACAGAAAACAGATAATCAACAAGGATCTATTGTATAGCACAAGGAACTTAACTCAATATTTATCAATAACCTATAAGAGAAAATAATTTGATAAGGAATATATATATATTCCTTATATCTGAATATATATAAAGTATATATATATATATATTCTTTATATCTAAATCATTTTGATGTATACCTGTAGATAACATAACACAGTAAATCAACTATAACTCAATTTAAAACATAAAAAGAAATGGTTTAGAAAGAGAGAAAGAAAATACATTTGCTCTGGCAGCTCTTTGTGAAACTTTTCAATTGGAAGGTGAAAAGTCTTTACTTTTTGGATGAGGAGTTGATGCTTGTTCCAAAGCAGTAAAACAAAGTGTGCAATACCCTGACTGGTTAAGTCAATAAATGAATAAATATTTCAGATGGCAGTGAAACAGTGGTGGTAGATAGGTACGATGAACAAAACACTACTAGAAAGGCAGGAGAGTTACAGTATATGGTGGAAAAGTCCACTACCCTCCTATGTAGTTTTATGAAGTCCAAGACCATTGATAACTACTACTCTAAAGCAAGTTTCTCCTACAGTAGATATTCTTTCTTAATGATTTTCAGAAACTTATTGCTAAAAATGGAGAAGGAAATGGCGCCCCACTCCAGTGTTCTTGCCTGGAGAATCCCAGGGACGGGAAAGCCTGGTGGGCTGCCGTCTCTGGAGTCACACAGAGTCGGACACGACTGAGCGACTTCACTTTCACTTTTCATTTTCATGCACTGGAGAAGGCAATGGCAACCCACTCCCGTACCCTTGCCTGGAAGATCCCATGGATGGAGGAGCCTGGTAGGCTGCAGTCCATGGGGTCGCGAAGAGTCGGACACGACTGAGTGACTTCACTTTCACTTTTCACTTTCATGCATTGGAGAAGGCAATGGCAACCCACTCCAGTACTCTTGCCTGGAGAATCCCAGGGACGGGGGAGCCTGGTGGGCTGCCATATATGGGGTCGCACAGAGTCAGACACGACTGAAGCGACTTAGCAGCATTGCTAAAAAAAAATAATAGAAGGTAATTCATCTTCCTGGTGAAGTCCACTATAACCTTTACAAACTTTCCATCTTTATGCATCCTTAAGTTAACATGAGGTAAAATAAGGTAACTTTTTTTGATTGCCAACTACCATCAATCTTTGAAGCTTTCAGACATTGAGTCATTCCCTTGTTCCTAAAGCAAATATTCATCTTTTTATTTTTCTGGTGAGGAAACTTATCAGAAGTTAAGTACCCAAAAAACCACACTATTTTTAAAAAATACTACTTACCCAGATGCAATTCTACTTAACTTTATTACTCATACTAATGGCATAAAAATAATATTTAAATATACTTTTAATTATTTTCCTGATTTCCCACGCTTTTTAGTATTCCTATTAATAATTTTATTTTACATCTGTGTAAATTTTAATTTACTCCATATTTAAATTCAACAGACATGTCTGCATATAATACATACCATATATACAGATATATATTATAACATATTTAATGCATACATCAGATTCAGACCATTACACTCTTGTAATGAACATGCTCTTCTATCAGTTTGAAAGGATAATTTCACATATGAAATTGTGTCATTTTCTTAGCCAAATTTAATTAGGTAAAATTCAATATAATGTTATTTGCAGTTCCCTACTTTAAGTGGCCATGCTGCATTAATTCAACATATTAAAATGAATAACATTAATTATGATGAAGCCTTTAATTTTCAAATGCTTTCAGGGCAGAGTTATTATTTCCATTTTACAAATGAGGTAAGACAAGCTCAGAGGTTAAGTGGTTAAATTACACAAGCTTCAAAGAAAATTTCAAACCCAAGAGGCCAAACTACTAGTTAATTCTCTTGCTCCACTATTTCACAATTCAAAAGCCATTTTTGAAGATATATATTACATAATACTTGATGCAGATATATTTATTTTTGGCTGACTCTGAAGTATTTAGTTCAGAATGATCACTTTAGGGAACAGGTTTTCAGCATATGTCAACATAAAAGATGATGGTGACATAAATAATTATGATAGATTGTCTACATATCTGATCTGAATTGAGGTTCCAAACAAACTCATCTTGCTGCTATTATATTTAGAGAATTGTTTAAATTGCTTGCAATATGAGCTAGCTATTTGTAACCTGCTGTCTTCCGAGGTGTTGATAAAGATAAATCACTACACTATTTTATGTACTTTTCTTTCTACCCCCACTTTACCCCTCTTTTGCACATCCAGTGCATCACAGTCCTGTCATTATTTGTGATAATCAGTTTTAGCAGACTTTACTACATGGTTCCATTATGTCATATTTTATTAAAAATTTGCATATTGATGATATTCTTTATTTTTCTTGAACTTTCACCTTTACTGATATATCCAAGTTTTGTCCCTCAAATTTATTCGATATCTGTTTTTCTCTCAGAAATGAATCCTCTATCACCATTCCATGTTTTTATAACATAATAGTATTTGAAAACATTGGTAGCATTTATGATGATACAATAAGCACTTCAGTGAACTCTTCTCCACATTCAATTTGCTTTTTTTAGTTACTGATAAACTAGCCTTGCGCTTTATTCTTCATTACTATACCCACTGACCTGTAGTGGATATTAATCACTTCCTGACTGAATGGGTTATAGGAGTTTCATAGCTCTTCAATCTGTTATTTTCCTTTTTTTACTTCAATAATTCCAAGTATCCTGGTTAGCTGTTTTTTTTCTCTACACGTGCTTTTCTCAAACATATTCAAATCATATATGTTGTCAACTTTTTAATGAATTCAATGGAAAATAATCTGTCTAGATGTCCATGAATTCCACTATCAACACTGTTTCAAATAGGCTTTTATGCCAAAAAACCTGAGTAGGGCACATTCATCGGTCAAAAAAGCCCACCCCTTTCTACAAAGAATTGTGGAGGAGCTCATCCATACTTCCTGTGGAGCTATCTTCCTGAGGATAAATTCAGAAGCAGGTAATAGTGAGGGTAATGTAGCTTTGTTGCAGTTGGCCTCAGCATTTAACACTTGTGACTCTTCTGCATCATCCATTACAAATTTCCCTCTCCTCCAATTATCACCTTAGAAAGTACTGGCTTTGATGTGACTACACCCTCCTTCCTAGAGAGTCTGGGGCTTTGGTATCACTTGGTAATCTCAAGTCACAGTTGCTATATTTGTACAATCACAGTTAAAAAGAGAAACAGGAGGAGCACGAGTGAAGCTGGCATTTCCACACATATTCCGTCATCTCATTTTGTGTGAAAATAGCCTATGGCATCCTGCTGATCAGGGTCAGTTACCAAAATGGTAATCCTCTTTCACCTGTTGGTCCCTGGATAGAAGTCCAATGTGCCCAGATGGAAGCTATAGCTTATAGTTCAATGGAATGCTTTTTGTATCCACTGGCAAGCACATGTCAAGCACATGGAAAATCAGAACTTCCAACCTTATAATCCCAGCAGGTCAATAAGAATTCTCTCCCTTTTTCCTAGACACATATGTACTTATATAGTGCAATGTACCTATATTGCATTAAACCCTTTGACTGTGTAGGTCACAACAAACTGTGGAAAATTCTTCAAGAGATGGGAACAGCAGACCATATTACCTGCCTCCTGAGAAACCTGTAGGCAGGTCAAAAAGCAACAGTTAGAAATGGACATGGAGCAATGGACTGGTTCAAAGTTGGAAAAGGAGTATGACAAAACTGCATATTGTCACCCTGCTTATTTAACTTAGGTGCACAGTACATCTGGAGAAGGCAATGACACCCCACTCCAGTACTCTTGCCTGGATAATCCCATGGGTGGAGGAGCCTGGTAGGCTGCAGTCCATTGGGTCGCTAAGAGTCAGATATGACTGAGCGACTTCACTTCCACTTTTCACTTTCATGCATTGGAGAAGGAAATGCCAACCCACTCCAGTGTTCTTGCCTGGAGAATCCCAGGGACGGCAGAGCCTTGTGGGCTGCCATCACACAGAGTTGGACACGACTGAAGTGACTTAGCTTAGCAGCAGCACAGTACATCATGTGAAATTCTGAGTTAGATAAATCACAAGCTGGAATCAAGTGTGCCAGGGAAAGTGTCAACCTCAGATATACAGATGATATCACTCTAAAGGCAGGAAATGAAGAGGAATGAAGGTGAATGATCAGAGTGAAAAAACTTTCTTAAAACTCAACTTTCAAAAAACTAAGATGATGGCATCCAGTGCCATCACTTCCTGGCAAGTAGATGGGTAAAAAATGCAAAAAGTGACAGACTTTCTTTTCTTTGGCTCCAAAATCACTGTGGACAGTGACTGCAGCCATGAATTAAAAGATGCTTGCTCCTTGGAAGATAAGCTATGATGAACTTGTGTGTGCGTGTGCTAAGTCACTTCAGTCATGTTCGAATCTGTCCATGAGACAATGCCATGGACTGTAGCCGGCTGGGCTACTCTGTCCATGAGATGATCCAGGCAAGAATACTGGAGTGGGATGCCATGCCCTCCTCCAGAGTATCTTCCCAATGCAGGGATCAAACTCACATCTCCTTCAATTCCTGCATTACAGGCAGATTTTTTACTGTTGAACCATGGGGTAAACCCATGACAAACCTAGACAGCATATTAAAAAGCAGAGACATCACTTTGAGACAAAGGTCCCTATAGTCAAAACTATGCTTTTTTTCCAGTAGTCATGTTCAGATGCGAGAGTTGGACCATAAAGCAGGCTGAGTGGCGAAGAATTGATGCTTTCAAACTGTGGTACTAGAGAAGATGGGAGAATCCCTTGGACAGCAAGGAAATCAAACCAGCCAATGCTAAAGGAAATCAATACTGACCAGTCATTGGAAGGACTGATGCTGAAGCTGTAGCTCCAGTACTTTGGCCACCTGATACGAAGAGCCGACTCATTGGAAAACACCCTGATGCTGGGAAAGACTGAGGCCAAGTGGAGAAAGGACAACAGAAAATGAAATAGTTGGATGACATTATCAGAGCAACGGACCTGAGTTTGAACAAACTCTGGGAGGCAGTGAAGGACAAGGACATGCAGCAGTCATGGAGTTGCAAAGAGTTGGACATGACTTCATGACTGAACAACAACAACCACCTATATTGCACGGTGCATATTGAAAAATGAAATCCATCTTTTCCTAGAACTTCTTCCTTAGTTGTCATTTCAAAGCTGCTTTCTATGGCAGTTTCCATTGCTATATGAGGAAGACTTATTCTGGATGACTAATGGATCACATCATAATGGACCCACTAAAGAACTTCTTTCCTCTGATGTCAGTCTTCTGAATGAATTCCATGTCATATGAGACACTGTTTTTGTATCAGAAATTCTGTTTTCCCCAATGTAGTAATGCTAATGAAGGCTTGAAAGTGAAAGTCACTTAGTCGTGTTGGACTCTTTGAGACCCCATGGACTATACAGTCCATAGAATTCTCCAGGCCAGAATACTGGCATGGGTAGCCTTTGCCCTTCTCCAGGCTATCTCCCCAATCCAGGGATCGAACCCAGGTCTCCCATATGGCAGGCAGATTCTTTACCAGCTAAGCCACAAGGGAAGCCCCAATGAAGGCTTGACGTGAAATGAAAGTTGCTCAGTCATGTCTGATTCTTTGTGACCCCAACTGACTACACAGTCCATGGAATCCTCCAGGCCAGAATACTGGAGCGGGTACCCTTTCCCTTGCCCAGGGGATCTTCCCAACCTAGAGGTTGAACCCAGGTTTCCTGCATTGCAGGTGAATTCTTTACCAGCTGAGCCACAAGGGAAGCCCAAGAATACTGGAGTGGGTAGCCTATTCCTTCTCCACTGGATCTTCCTGACCCAGAAATCA
Organism: Budorcas taxicolor; assembly: GCF_023091745.1. NCBI lineage: Eukaryota > Metazoa > Chordata > Mammalia > Artiodactyla > Bovidae > Budorcas > Budorcas taxicolor. Next base: position 56,780,078 of record NC_068930.1, read on the forward strand.
AAGCAGGGTCTCCTACATTTCAGGAGGATTCTTTACCAACTGAGCTATCAAGGAAGCCCTAATGAAAGCTTAACTGGCATTAAAACCAAATCCACGCCTGAGAGGATAAGCCAACATTGTCTTGTATTTTATGTCTATTTTTGTAAGTTACCATACAACATACTATTAATTTTGTTTTTTTGTTTTACAGTTAGTTTTCTTTCAATAAAGTAACTGAAATGAAAGATGGCTTTAACCTCTTCTCAAATATTAATCATTTTTTTTGCTTTTCATTCTGTCCTATGGAACCAAGCTCACAATTTGTGTGTGTGTACCATTTTTAGTCTAAAGAGCTTTCTTTAGCTAACATACTATAAGTCTGCTGCATGTAAAATTTCTCAGCTATATTGTATCTGAAACTGACTCTATCTCACTTTAATATGTTAAGAAATTTTTCTGGGTTGACAAATTTTATTTACCGTTTAAGTGTTTCCTCCCATTGTCTTAATTGGAGGATAATTACTTTACAAAAAAGCGATGGTTTTTGCCATACATAGACATGAATCTTCTTAATTTCATTGTTGCTACTAAAAAGACACTCATTGTATAATATCTGTTTTTCTCTTGAATGTTTAAATATTTTCCCTTCATATTTGAATGCTGCCAGTAGTACTATGAAAATGCCGATTGGTGATTTGTTTTGATTGGGTTTCAGTGAGAATTTTGGATTTGCAAACTAATGTAATTCCCTGGTTGCTGACAGCAAAAAAAGCTGCCTGCAATGCAGGAAACAAGGTTTCAATCCCTGGGTCAAGAAGATCCCCTGAAGAAGAGCATGGCAATCCACTCACAGTATTCTTGCCTGGGAGAATCTCATAGACAGAGGAACCTGGCAGCCCTCAGTCCATGGGGTCGCAAAGAGTCAGACATGACTGAGCGACTCACACACAACACAACACTGAAAAAGCTGCTATTTTACAAAGTATTTTAACTGGACCATTACTTTTTCATATTTCTCTGGGAGTCAAGTACAAATTATTATTATATTACTTTTTAAAACATACTAGGTTACATTTTAATTCATTTGATACTGTTTCATTGGTCATTGGCATTCATTTCAATCTATTCATATTTTCAATCATTTTTCTCTTTTCTTCTTAATCATTTCCATTGATCTGTCTAGTTAGTTACCTGATGCATTTTACACTCAGAATGTCTTATCTGTTAAATCGATCCAGAAAACTATTTCAGATATTACACTTTTCAGTTCTGGAATTTATTTTTAAGAGTTTCCTTTTCTCCTAAAATATCTCATCATTTCACTCACCATGAATGTCTCAAGTTCTTGAATATATTTATAATGTATGCATAAGTACTTTCCTGCTGATCACAATGTATGGATTATCAGACTGTTTCTATTGATGACTTTTCTTCATCATGAGTCACATTTTATTGCTTTTAATATCTAAAAGTTTATGATATATTGAACTTATTTAAGTGCTTAGTTTGAATGCTGTATTTTCTAATGGTCCTTTTAAAGTTTTGAATTTTCTAAATTACTAAAGCAAATTTCTCCCTGCTTTGAATTTAGTATAATGATCTATAAGGTGGCCATTACCCCGAAAGCTTGGCTTTACTGGAATTTTACTTGATATTAGTGCTCAGCTCTTATGCCATGGCAGGAATCTCTTCAAGGCCTTGTGGACTCCAGTCTCCCACCAGTACAGCCAGTAACGGCTGAGGTCTTTTGACAAATCACCAGAGAGTTATCTAAAACTTATCTAAGAAGTAGTGAAAATTCCAAAAAAAAATTAAATTCTGACTCTCTTTTACATGTAAAATTCAACTATCCAAATAAAACGTTACCTTTTCTATTGCTGTTTTTTTGTTTTAACACTAACAAAAATGACATTTTTTGTAAATAAAATATAGATATACATGATTAAAAATAACAATACATATCTGATGTTTTGAAATTTAGTTTATTATTATCTTAAATAGATTCAGATTTAAGTGTTAGAGTACTTCTTCCCCAGCTGAAATAGGAAACAAAAAAATGGTAGAATTTCATCACTTTCCTGTTCAAAACATATCTTAGGAAAACTGTTTTTTTCTCCCCATTATGCTGTTTGTATTGCTGATCAAATCACTGATATTATCTCATATTTTGTCTTCAACATATCCTTATGAACTCAGATTCCTCGTTTTTATCTCCATTTTACAAAAGTATAATCTATAGAAGACAAAGGTTTATCCCATAGTATAAGAAGAATGCAATGTATATTCATGCCCTTAATTCTGTGAGGAGAGAGTATAATGGGACTGTTACTATTATTGTTACTATTGCTGTTATCAAACCAAATACAACTCATTAAACATCAGGGCTTATGTTTTAGGAGTTGGGGCTATAAAGAATAAGTATTTTTAAATGGTTGTGATACAAACTCAGAGAATAACAAAAAGAATAAACCAGTATTCTTTTAGTGGTTTACCGGTCAAAGCATGTCCCTATTTGAGGAATGAGCTGCTCCACTAGAGAACTGTGGTGGCGACATACGTGGCTCTTCACACCAGTGTTCTAGTTCTTTCAGCCACCCCACTTGGAAAAATTACACTACATAATTTGAAGAACAAGGGTGAGAGATATGTCCCCTGCCTCACGTAACAAAGAGACCTAGGAGTATTCAGACTCAATAAAGCAAAAATAATAAATATAAGAAATAATTTCGGAAAATAAGTAGAAATGTCAGGAAACTCTGTTAATTTACAGAGAAAAGTCATTCTAGTGAGAACCCTGGTGCTAGGCCAGAACAGTCTGAAATATGGGATGCTCAGGTCCTCTCCACATTTTGGCTGCAGGAAATAAAGACACTTGATATAAGACCATGTGGACCATTTGGCTTTCATATTTTGTTTTGCTTAGTGATTAATCAACATCAGCCCCTTACAACTTTCTGCAGAACATCACCTGACTTCAGGATTGGTCATACTAGCCTATTGGGCTTGTAATTACTATTTCTTTCATTTTCTAAATATAGATTTCTAAATATAAATATAGTGCAATTGCTTCCATTCATATAACAACTCATCTCACTATAATTGAGAGTTTAACAATTTAACTTTTATGCCAGGAGCTATCAGCAATTCACCTACTACCAGTAATATAGTCATTATCACCATGAGGGAAGAAGAGGTACAGAGCCCAAATCCCATTTTAGTATCAACTTTCTCGGACCAATGAGATACCCACATTTGGACTGTGCTTTCCTCAGAAAGAAGACCCAGAGGTGGACATTATTCGACGGACAATTTTTGCACATATATGTTGGAACCAACATCTGTGCTGAAAAAGAAGAAAGCAAAGCTGGGGAGGAAAAGACATAGTCACAAGTCAGCTAGGAGTTAGGGGAACTTTGGAGAAAGAATGACACTACACACTTGTTCCAGTTGGGGTAACAGATCAGGCATTGAACAGATATTAACTCTAGCTGCCCTTGAGGAGAAGGGATGAGGTTGGGTGAAGCAATTCTCTTGAGTTGAGGGTAATATCATAAGAGGGCTGACTGCTTAAGGTTGACAGAAGCACAGCAGGCAGTTCAGTCATTCTGTCATGAAGGGAAAATTGGCTGACATAGAACAGCATCTGCTACACTGAATAACTACGGTGGTATTAAAGTAATTGGATCAATTATTAAATATTTTTCTAAAAGAGAAATCCAATGATTCCACTTAAAAATTATTTTGAATACTTAAGATATAAATAACTTCAATATTTTGCACATACTTCAAGGGAAACAGTTCAAGAAAGAACATATACCAAGCCAATTTATGAGGCCTGGATAACATTGGTATAAAAATTATAAATGAACTTCAGAGGAAAGAAATTTCCAAATTTCTCTCATGAATACAGATGCACAACCTTAAATACAACATCAATAACACAAATTGGACAATATTAGAAATGGCAATACATTATTAGAGTTTATCCTGGGAATGTAAGATATCTTAAAAAGTTCAGTGGGAAATAATTTACGATGGAGCATTACTCCTTTGTAACATTTAAAGAAGTTATGACCAAACCTCTCAAGAAGCATGCAAATGAAACTTAAATGTAAGAAAGAGTTCAGATTTTAAGAAATATTTAATTTTTATGAATATTAAATAACATTTAATCAGAGGAATGTCTGTTCTTATCCATTATAATATAACTAGCACTAGTAACCCTCCATGCATAAACAACAAAAACATCGTACACAATATGCAAGGCAACTGTTATTTTGAAATTGAACAATAGATAGCACAATATTATGATACCTGATACAGGATAATGAAACAACTTATGTCAATTTCATGACACAAATTATTTCCAACATTCACAATTAATAATGCAGTGCAGGGTAGAGGGTCCAAGCAAAAGTTAGAGGTCTTGGTGATTTGAGTAGAAAGAATTGGAGGTCTAGATGTCTGAATATGGAATATGAAGGACAACTTGCAGTACTGTATAGAGAAATTATTACAAAAATATGCATAGTGATTCTCTTGAGTCTGTGATTAAATACTCAACTATGTATACCTCGGATGATACTTCACTAGAGTCATGGAATCAACTGGAAATCTGCTTAATAACATTCCAATTCCATACAGGGCTAGCGACCCTTAATGTTCAACCAGACTGAGTGGGATGTCCTCATTAATCACTGAGAACATTCTGCAACACCTCACCTTAGAGTGATTTGTAACTGCCTTAACGCTATGTAAACGCCCAACTTGAAAGGATTCATTTTATCTCCAAATAACTTATCTGCCAAACAAATTCTGACAATCTTAAAACAATAAAATCTGGTTCTCAAAAATGTAGTTTATAATATCCAGTATCCAATAAGAATATATGACGAAACAGGGAAATATGTCTTGCATGGGCTTCCCAGGTGGCTCTAATGGTAAAGAACCAGCCTGCCAAGGCAGGAGACATGAGAGATAAAGGTTCAATCCCTGGTCGGGAAGATTCCCTGGAGAAGGGCTTGGCAACCCACTCCAGTATTCTTGTCTGAAGAATCCCATGGACAGAGGAGCCTGGCGGGCTACAGTCGATAAGGTCGCAAAGAGTTGGACATGACTGAAGCGACTTAGCACACACAAGGCACATGTCTTGCGTTCTCAGAAGAAAAGGCAGTCAACAGAAACAAACATAGATAGGATACAATGAAATATACACATGGAATTACACACATAAAGACCTTAAAAGAGCTTCTGTAAATATGTTCATGTGTTTATTGTGAAATGTATAAATAATGAAATGACATTAAAATATGGACCTTCTAGAAATGAATAGTACAATAATAACATCTTTGTTCTTTAGTACCTTTAATATTTTCTATTTATCCCAAGTTTTTAGAATGTTGCTATTTATTTTTACAAACATCCTCATTTCCAAAGCTATATAATTACAGAAAAATTTAGAAATTGTGGTTTCCTTATATCTGACACCCAGTTTCCTCTGTTAATAAAATTTTACTATAGTATGGTGTATCAGTTACAAGTAATGAACCAATATTGACACATCTTTATTAATTAATGTTCAAATATTATTAAAATAATCAAAATGTTCCTAATGTCATTTTCATGTTCAAGAATTCCATCCAGGACACCATGATTAATCATCATATCTCCTCAGCCTCTCTTGACAATGACAGTTCTTAGACATTCTTTCCTTTAACGAGTTAGACCAAAACCAATACCAAAACTGCTGGTATTTTGCAGAATTCCCCTCGATTGGCTTTTGTCTGATATTATTCTCATGATTAAACTGAGGTTATTGAGGGAAGAAAGACCATAGAGGCAAAATCCATTCTGATCAAGTTGTATCAAAGGTGCATATTATCAATATGAATTTCTGTTCTTCCTGTTAATCACAGATCTAAACTAATATTAAAGTTCTCTACACTAAAGATTCTCTTTGTTTCTCTCTTTTTCTATATTACAGTATTTGGAAGAAGTCTCACACTTTCTTCTACATTTAAGGAGTGGGGAATCATATTCTACCTTTTTGCAGATGAAGTATCTTTAAAAAATATTTGGAATTCTTAAGACACACAAGATTTGTCTCTTCTCCTTCATTTCATTTATTTAAATGTTTTTCATCATTTGTATGTATCAGTATGGATTCATGAATGATAAGGATTCTGGTTTCATTTTTTGATGTGTGACTGCTGATAGTTTTAAAGCCACACACCTCCCTTTTCCCTTTGTGCCTTGCACAAGGAAGGAGGGCGTTGGTAAGTAAGCCTGGGTGCTCTTTCTTTTGGCTCAGGTGGAAGAGTTATTAAATCTTGCAAGCCCCAGTCCACAGTCCCAAACCTTCTTCTGACCCCATTTTCTAATCACAATAAAAGCCCAGAGCCAGTTTCCTCATCTGACTCTCTCAGATCTGGATCTGCTTGTGACGCCTGCCCTGTTCTCTCCCCAGCAGTCTCTATTAGGTAAGCCCCAAACTGGTTCATGTTTTTGGCTTGTATCACCAGTTGCAGCATCCAAAACAAATTTAAATGTTTGACTATTTCTTCAGGGCATGCAAAAGTTTATTAAAGGTGAGAAAAACAATATGGGTATATATTTTGTACTTTCAGTTTTATAATGCAATACTAATACACTTAATTTCTGACTCAAACTGTTGCAGCTTTGGCGACTGGGAACTTCTGTGTCTCTTTGATGCATTGATTTTATTTCTTAGCACTTCTTTACTTTCTGGCACTGAAAGATGCTCCATGTGCATTTTGGATATCAGGTCCTAAACCCTAGAATGGCCAGCTCTTCAAGCACTGAAGGAAAGAGAATTAATATCCTACATGTTTCAGATGTAGTTCACATACTTTTACCAGAGAACATTCCCTAATCTTCCCTCCAACCTTTATGATATTACTATCATCCACTTCACTTACTCCTATGGTAAAGTAGCCCAGTAAGTTACTACTATTGCTTTAAATGGTTACTTTTACATATATGAATAATAAGGGAAGTAAAAGATATTTTAACCCCAATTTTTTCCTTCTCCTATGTGACAAAATTCATACAAATCTAGATATCCAGGTATTTCTTTTTGCCTGAAGAATGTCTTTTAATATTTTCACAGGCAAGTCTACAGAATTCCATTTTGTTTCTTGAGAGTCTATTTATTTCTCTTCCACTTTTGAAACACAATTTCACTAGATATATAATTCTAGTTTTGTTTAAAAAAAAAAAAAAAACACTTATGTTGCAGTTACTGACAAGAAGCCCACTACAGTGCTTATCTTTACTTCTCTAGGTAAGGTTTTATTTTTCCCTGGCTTTTTTCACAATTTTTCTCTGGATTTTGTTTCAGTTTGAATACAGTATTCCTATGGGTAGTGTTATGTTTTGCTTTTATTATGCTTAGTTTTATTTGAGCTTCCTGGATCCATGGTTTGGTGTATATTATTAACTTTGAAAGGTCTTGATTACCTCAAATATTTCTTCTACTCCAGTTTCTCTTTCTTCTCTTTGGCATTTTAACTATATGCAAAAAAAATGCCAGTTAAAGTGAAACCCAATCTCAAAGACTTGAGATTTTTGATTTATGAAAACAGAGAATGAAATTCTTTTATGCCATAAATGTGCATTCAGAGTCCATAAACCAAGCTCTGTTTTTATTGAGGGATAGAGCATTTTCCTGTCAGACCCCATTCTTCCCATTTCTTGGTAGAAACACGCTATGGAGTGCATCTCTTGGCTTCCTGCTGGTGCACAGGACACCGCTGCACACACACTTGCAGTGCCCACCAGCCCTGCTCCGGGACATGATTTCTCCTGGTTCTGTTCCTCACTTACTTCATATCCTCTGCTTGATGGGAGTGTGTGACATGCTGTTTCGACACTATTCAATTAGTTTGTCTTTATACTGGTGCCCTTGCTTACTACATATATCGCTTGCAGCAGCAGTTTAAACGGCTCTGCAGGGCTGGAGAAACCATGTATTCAGGAGGCCTGTGTGCAGTTGGTAACAGACCAGTTACATGCCTTATGAAGGCAGTCAGGAGACAGATCTGGAGGTTTGCTTCTCCACATTCTGATACCATGAGCTAATGGAAACAAGGTTTAGGGGGGTCAGGCTGCAGTCCATGGGGTTGCTGAGGGTCAGACACAACTGATCAACTTCACTTTCACTTTTCACTTTCATGCACTGGAGAAGGAAATGGCAACCCACTCCAGTGTTCTTGCCTGGAGAATCCCAGGGACGGGGGAGCCTGGTAGGCTGCAGTCTATGGGGTTGCACAGAGTCAGACACGACTGAAATGACTTAGCAGCAGCAGCAGCAGCAGCAGTGTGCTAATGGGCTTCCCAGGTGGCTCACTGGGTAAAGAATCTGCCTGAAATACAGGAGACACCAGAGATGTGGGTTTGATTCCTAGATTGGGAAGATCCTCTGGAGGAGAGCACGATAACCCACTCCAGCATTCTTGCCTGGAAAATGCCACGGACAGGGGAGCCTGGGGGGCTAGAGTCCATGGGTCCCAAAGAGTTGGACACAACTGAAGCAATTAACACAGCACATATGATACACGTTTAAATTGTCCCAGGCCTTCCCTGGTGGCTCAGAGGTTAAAGAATCTGCCTCCAATGCGGGAGACCTGGATTCGATCCCTGGGTCAGGAAGATCCCCTGGAGAAGGAAATGGCAACCCACTCCAATATTCTTGCCTGGAGAATCCCATGGATGGAGGAGCCTGGTAGGCTACAGTCCACGGGGTTGCAAACAGTCGGATACAACTGAGTGACTTCACCTTCACCTTCATTGACTTTGATGTCCTATTCTGCTTTTTGCATTCTCTTTTCTCTTCACATTTCAGCAGGGGAAATTTCTATTGGCCTTTATCAAACTCATTCCTCTTTCTTTGGCAATTTTTTGTACAGTGATGTGCCCATGAAAAGTGTTCTTCATTTCTGTCATTTTTTTTTCCCCTAGCATTTTCTTTTTCCTTATCTTAGAGTTTATATCTCTCTGCTTATCTATCACTCTGTTTACATTCCCCATCTGCTTCTGCATGCTGTTGGCATTTTACTTTGGGGTCCTTAATATATTAATTGTAGTTATGCTAAATTTCCTATATTATAATTCCTACAGCTCTGCCATATCTGTCTCATTCTGATACTTGCTTTGCCTCTTCTGACTATGATATTTCTTGCATTATAATATCCCTTAAGATTTTCTGTTAAAAACTAGATGGGATGTACAGGGACTGAGGTAAAGAGGCCTTTGGTACAAGGTTGTATTTTAATCTGCCAAGGAGTTTGGCTGTGTTTAATGTTTGTTGGCCTTCCCAGGTGGCTCAGATGGTAAAGAATCCTCCTGCAAGGCAGGAAACCTGAGTTCGTTCCCTGGGCCAGGAAGATCCCCTGGAGAAAGGAATGGTGATCCACTCCAATATTCTTGCCTGGAGAAGTCCATGGACCAAGGAGCCTGGAGGACTATAGATCACAATGTTGCAAAGAGTTGGACTTGACTGAGCAACTAACACTTTCACTTCTTTGAATGTTTGCTGTAACTGTTGACATCAGAGGTTTCACATTCTTCCAATGTCATTGTTTACATTTCCCTTGTTGACTCTGGCCCTCTTAAACACTTCTCTAGGAAAAGTACTTGAGTCTTGTGGCCATAATTCATTGTTATCATACTGGAATCTTGTTGCTATGGTATGCTCTGAAATTTTATGATTAAATTTGTCTATCAATGTGTTGATGTTTCTTGGGTATTAACTTCACAAGAGTTTCTTAGTTTTCTTCCAGTCCTCATATATAAAAAGGCTAGAGGAAATGGAGTGGAAGATACGCCCTTTCCCCAGATGGAATAAGATTCTGGAATAAGATGGAATAAATATTTCCTTTGAAAAGTCGATGTTGGTTATGAAAAATGATTTGGAATATTTCACAAGATTATTCTGCCCATCCTGCCATTATCATGGGAGAACTTTTCTAGCTCTCACTGTGAGACCCGATGTGGTTCCTAGAGGTAAAATCCACAAAACTGTATAGGAACCCCAAGACTGTGGCCCCAAGAAGTCTGTGATTCTCATGCTGGTCTATAATCAGGTTCTAGCAATTCATCAAAACACCACTGAAGTAGTCTTACCAGTTTATGTCTTCAGCTGTTTCTGTTTCAGGTAAGTGGATCTAGGCTGTGACTCTGGATTCACTTAGTAAATAACCTGACTCTTCAGATTTCCCTGGTGGCTCAGATAGTAAAGAAACTGCCCGCAATTTTGGAGACCCAGGTTCAGTCCCTGGGATAGGAAAATCCCCTGGAGAAGGGAATTGCAACCCACTCCAGTATTCTTGTCTGGTGAATTCCATGGACAGAGGAGCCTTGTGGGCTAGAGTTCATGGGTCACAAAGAGTCAGACATGACTGATCAACTAAGAAACACCAGATTTCAGGGTGGTAGTTTTCCCTGAAACCCCAGTTCTCTGATGGGTGGAAGAAAAGTCATCACTTTAAAGTTGTTCAGCATTTCTTTTTGTAATGGTGGGAGTGACAACTTCCAACATTTTTACATACAGGATCAAGTTATATGTAAGTAGGAGTCTAATAATTTCAATTTAGTGAGATTTATCACAGTTTTCTTTGGATTTATCTTTAGATTTTTTGAGCATCTAGAATCTGTAGGTTTATTTTTTGATAAAATTTTGAAATAATTTGATCATTATTCATTTATTTGTTCTTGGCCAATTACATACATTTTTTTATTTCTTGAGCTTGTCCTGTTGTTGTTCATTTACTAAGTCATGTCACAATCTTCGTAACCCCATGAACTGCAGCACACCAGGTTTCCCTGTCCTTCACTATCTCCAGGAGGTGACTCAGACTCATGTCCATTGATCTGATGATGCCATCCAACTATTTCATCCTCTGTTGCCCCCTTCTCCTCTTGCCCTCAGTCTTGCCCAGAATCAGGATCTTTTCCAATGAGTCAGCTCTCGCATCAGGTAGCCAAAGTATTGGAGCTTCAGCTTCTGCATCAGTCCTACTAATGAATATTCAGGGTTGATTCCCTTTAAGATTGACTGGTTTGATCTCCTTGCTGTCCAACGGACTCTCAAGAGTCTTCTCTAGCCCCTCAATTCGAGGGCATCAATTCTTTGGCACTCAGCCTTCTTTATGGTCCAACTTTTACATCCATACATGACTACTGGAAAACCACAGGTTTGATTATACAGACCTTTGTCAGCAAAGAATGTCTCTGTTTTTTAATACAGTGTCTGGGTTTGTCACAGCTATTATTCTAAGCAGAAAGCATCTTTTAATTTTGTGGCTGCAATCACCATCCACACTAATTTTGAAACCCTAGAAAATTAAATCTGACACTTTGTCTATATTGTCCCTATGTATTTGCCATCAAGTGATAGGATCAGATGCCATGATCTTCATTTTTTGAATGAGTTTTAAGTCAGCTTTTTCACTCTCCTCTTTCACCTTCATCAAAAGTCTCTTTAGTTCATCTTCCTCTGGGTCATTAATTCATTGTTTTTAAAATTTCTCTAAGTTCAATGCTACTTCATCTTTATTATTTTAACCATCAAATTTCAGTTGCCTCAATCAATTGAGATTATTGTCCTCTAGTATGAGTCTCATTCTCTGCACTGTGGTACACATAATGACTTAGAGCAGAAAGCCAAGTAGTAACAGAGCTCACATCATTCGGTTATCTTCCCTCATAGATCACATGCATTCACTTCCTGTTGTCCAATGACTAAAACCAAACTTGTGTATATTTCATAGTGTTGTCTACTTATAGCAAGAAGAGCTTTAGTTTTAGTTATTCCTTTATGGTTAGAAAGAGAAATGCCTTAAGTATTTTGTGCCCAACTTGTAAATAACTGTTAACTGTGTTTAAAACTGCAAAAGCATATAAAATGCTGCTCTGTATTTCTTCCTTTTTACCATTCTAGATCTATTTGTCACATTTTTGCAGTACTTGGGTTTTGGCTTCTGCCCTTCATGCACTAACTCAGGCTGACCTCTATGTCAATTATCATTAGCTCAGATGACAAGACAAGAAAATGAAGTCAAAGTATTATCTGTTTGTCTTTATGCTTCTTCGACTGGCATTATTTCCCATTGTCAACACTTTCAAATGAAGGTCATAGCTGATGGCAGGTAGTGCCTCTACCCTAATTAAAGAGCTTGCTCATCTCTGGCAACAGCTTTTTTCCCTTAATACTTCCCTCACAGCAACTCCCTTTTCAATTCCAAAAGAAATTTATAAATTGTCACTTAATAAAAGTTGTAAGTTACTCTTTTTATTGTGCCATGTGTGGGCATTTAACCAGAAAAATGTAACAAACTGAAATATTTTGAGATAGGTACTGCATATGAGATTATTCTTACCTAGAAACATATGGCAAGATCTTTATAAGACTAGACAATGTCCTAGAAATGAGCTCTATGACACCTTTTTTTCTTTTGTAGGAAAAAATAATGGGCATTATTTTTTTAAGTCAGTTCCTTCAATATAATATGAAGTAAAAGCTGATATTCTACAATCCATGATGGAAAAATAACATAAACTATTTTTCCTAGTGCTCTTGGTCTTGAATAATAGCTACATTTCTTGGGAAACTACAGCTTCATTTATACAATTTGTATATCACACTGTATTCAATTTTGTCAAGCTATATTACATTAAGAATAAACATTTCCTGTGAAAATATCAGGGAACAAAAACAGATATTTTCCTTACCTTTAATTCTGAAGAAACACAAGTTAAAAATAAGGACTGTCTATGGAAGAAAATGCATACCTCAGATATGCAGACGACACCACCCTTATGGCAGAAAGTGAAGAAGACGTAAGAGCTTCTTGATGAAAGTGAAAGAGGAGAGTGAAAAAGTTGGCTTTAAGCTCAACATTCAGAAAACTAAGATCATGGCATCTGGTCCCATCACTTCATGGCAAATATATGGGGAAATGGAATGGGGAAATGGATGGGGAAATGGGAACAGTGACAAACTTTAATTTTGGGGGCTCCAAAATCACTGCAGAAGGCGACTGCAGCCATGAAATTAAAAGACGCTTACTCCTTGGAAGAAAAGTTATGACCAACCTAGACAGCATATTAAAATGCAGAGACATTACTTTGCCAACAAAGGTCCATCTAGTCAAAGCTATGATTTTTCCAGTGGTCATGTATGGATGTGAGAGTTGGACTGGGAAGAAAGCTGAGCGCCGAAGAATTGATGCTTTTGAACTGTGGTGTTGGAGAAGACTCGAGCATTGCTTGGACTGCAAGGAGATCCAACCAGTCCATCGTAAAGGAAATCAGTTCTGAATATTCATTGGAAGGACTGATGTTGAAGCTAAAACTCCAATACTTTGGTCACCTGATGTGAAGAAGTGACTCATTGGAAAAGACCCTGATTCTGGGAAAGATTAAGGCAGGAGCAGAAGGGGATGACAGAGGATGAGGTAGTTGGATCACATCACTGACTCAATGGACAGGAGTCTGAGTAAACTCTGGGAGCTGCTGATGGACAGGGAAGCCTGACAAGCTGCAGTCCATGGGGTCACAAAGAGTCAGAAACAATTGAACGACTGAACTTAACTGAACTGAACTTTAGGAAGAAAAAAATGTACAGAAATTATACTAACATAAAATGTTATGATGTGTTTAGAAAAATAAATTATACTGTCTTAATTTTTCCCCCTTGGAAGCCACAATCTTCAGTGAAAAGGCACTGGGATTCCCACTGGCGTGAATTTGCCATTCAGATAGAAGTATTTTGTTGTAGCATGTTTCCTTCGAACATCATGTTAAAAGTAAGATTTCATCCATGCATGATCACTACATGATTAAAAGAACTGTTATTAACATTACTCAAACTCCAGTCATCTAAAGAATTTTCAGTGTATTACATTTTAGTATGAATATGCCCTCCAACCAAGAAATTTTTTATACAAATAAAAAGAAGCAGAGGAAAGGAAAACCTAATCTTATTCAAATAAAGCAATATCTCATCTGTAAGAATATAGTTAACTTAATTGTATTTCATTATCACTGTGTATGTTACCTCAAACTTTTTAAAAGTTGAGACTATTAAACACACACAAAAAGGAAAATATTCAAATCAAAACTATTCCTCAGTTTCTGAAATAACAAATAAGCCATGAAAAGGGACTAACACAATAAAACAAAACACCCATTAAAAGAATTTAATTATAAAAGCTCAGTTTCCCTTTGTATTCAGAGTATTTTACTTCATAGTATTTATTATTTAATCTATGCCATAGGAAATTCCACTCATTATGAAACACTAAGCATTTTTCTAAATATAAGTAATAATTTTATACATATGAAAAGTGTAGAAATAACTAATTTAAAAAAATAATTAAAAGACTACATGTGTGCATATTGTGTTTTATAGGTGTGGTTCGGTTCTTAACATGATACCAATTAATAATAGTTTTATCCATTTGTTTGCTGTGCATTTATATTTAGTATGGCTAGATGTAGGAGCTATCAGGATATCAGCTATTAGAGAACTGAGAAAGATTTCTGGCTTAAAGAACACATCTCAGTTCACTAACAGGAACCAGAAACTCAAAGTTAATAGGATATGTGATAAACATAAGTTGTATAAACTAGGCTACAGGAAAAAAAGAAATATTGGGATGGAAAGTTTTAGTGTGTCTGTAGCTGAGTATCCTAGAAATTAAGGCAGCAGCCCAGGGCACTGATGACTGAGATATAAAAACTGAAGGAGATACCAGGGCACTGAAAGAGTTTGTCCTACTTCACATTTTTCTCCAGGATTTTTTTTTTTTTTTTTACAATATTGGCAATTCCTATTTTTATGTGGTTTCAACATTCTTAATTACACAGCCCCAGTCCTTCCCTGGTGGCTCAGATGGTAAAAGCATCTGTTTACAATGCAGGAGACCTGGGTTCGATCCCTGGGTTGGGAAGATCCACTGGAGAAGGAAATGGCAACCCACTCCAGTATTCTTGCCTGGAAAATCCCATGGACAGAGGAGCCTGGCAGGCTACAGTACACGAGGTCGCAAAGAGTCGGACATGACTAAGCAACTTCACTTCACTTCACTTCACTTCACTTCAGTATCTGAGAAACTAGTTAAATGAAACAAACAACAACAACAAAATGGACAAACGGAAAAGTCTCTTGTAGAATCATACTGGGTATAAATGGTAAAGTCTTTTAAAATTTATTCTGAGTCTCCAAAGTGGTGTCTAGCACCTGGTATTACTAAAATTATAGTTCACATGATGCTTCTTTTCATAGTTACAGTATGAACTGTAGCCATTGTTACCTCTCAGGTAAGCTGCATAATTCATTTTCTTATTACTTGAAATACAAATGAATAGTAATTTAATTTTTTTTTTTTTTTGCTGTAAAGTATCCATTCTGAAAATAAAAGCACTGAAATGTATGAGGTATATATTACCAAACTTAATCTTATTTGCATATATACCATATATGATAGAATTAGTTTGACAAACTTTGCTAATGAATTTTTATAAAACAAAGAACTGACAAAATATGACAAAACTTCATGATTTTTTGCCTTTTTATCCCACTGTTTGCCCTATGAAGCATTTTCTTTAACTCCAGAAAGCCTGATTAAAACTTTGGTAGGGCCAACAAAAATTATAAACATTTTTACTCATTAACATTTCCAAAGATTTACTTATTTTTTTTTACTATAGTAACATTTCCTTCTAAAACACACTGCATTTATATCTCTACAAGTGATCTTATTGTAAAAAAACCTATGCTGTTGTCGCTTAGTTGCTAAGTTGTATCTGACTCTTTGTGACCCAATGGACTGCACTACACCAGGCTCCTCTGGCCTTCACTATCTCTCAAAGTTTGCTCAAATTCATGTCCATTGAGTTAGTGATGCTAACTAACCATCTCATCCTCTGCCGCCCACTTATCCTTCAATAAGCCTTCAATCTTTCGCAGCATCAGAGTCTTTTCCAATAAGTCAGCTGTTCACACCAGGTGGATAAAGTATTGAAGTTTCAGCTTCAGTATCAGTCCTTCCAATGAATATTCAGCGTTCACTTCCTTTAGCACTGACTGATTTGATTGCCTTGCTGTCCAACAGACTCTCAAGCACTGTAATTCGAAAGTTATCAATTCTTCAGCACACAGCCTTCTTTATGATCCAGTTCTCATATCCATAAATGATCACTGGAAAAATCATAGCTTTGACTATACGGACCTTTGTCAGCAAAGTGATGTCTCTGCTTTTTAACACGCTGTGTAGGTTTGTTACAGCTTGTCTTCCAAAGGAGCAAGCATCTTTTAAATTCATGGCTGCAGTCACTGTCTGCAGTGATTCTGGAGACCAAGAAAATAAAAGGTCACTGCTTCTACTTTTTCCCCATCTCTTTGCCATGAAGTGATGAAACCAGATGCATGATCTTATGTGTTTAAAGATTGAGTTTGAATGTAAAACTAAAGATATCAGACTAGTTATTGTGCATTCTAGTGTTTTAGAAATTTTCTTACATGTATATTTTACATATTTTTCATTTTTAGTAAGTTAGTAATTATATAACATCATTTAAGCTATATGCAAAGAAAATTAAAATATTGAGGAAAAGCTAGACTTAAAATGCATGTACCATCAACATTTTGAAAATTTGTACATATTGTCTAGAATTGTATCACTATTTTTCTGTAGGCCCTAATTAACAATTTATTATTTCACTACTTCACTTCAGCCACCAACATATATGCCCTGAATTCTGTGTGCTAGGTGATATGTATGTGTGCATGAACATGTTTATATACATATTTTTTCTATATAATTATTTCTATATTTTAGATGCTTTTTTTACAAGTTCAGTGACTTCACTAAGTCAATGTGATTATAATGAGAACATAAGTAAAATAGGGTTCTGAGAGATACATTTTAAATGTAGAAACTAAAAAAAGAGGATACAATTGAATATATTGACAATGCTTTGATAATCTCTATTTTTTACAATTTTTAAATTGGAGGATAATTGACTTACAATACTGTGTTAGTTTCTGCCAAACATCAACGTGAATCAGCCATTGGTATGCAAATGCCCTCTCCGTCTTGAATCTCCCACCCACCTCCTGCCCCATTCCTCTAGGTTGTCGCAGAGAACCTGATTTGAGCTGTGTCACACAGCAAATTCCCACTGGCTATCTATTTTACATATGGTAATTTATATGTTTCCATACTACCTTCTCAATTCATCCCACAGTCCTTCCCCTTCTGTGTCCACAAGGCTCTTCTCTATGTCTGCATTTTTACTGTGGCCCTGCAAATAGGCTCATCAATCCTATCTGTCTAGATTCCAAATATATGCATTAATATACAATATTTATTTTTCTTTTTCTGACTTGCTTCACTCTGTTTAACAGGCTCTAGGTCGCTCTACTTCATTAGGACTGACTCAAATGTGTTCTTTTTTATGGCTGAGTAATATTCCATTGTATATATGTACCACACTTCTTTATCCACTGATCTGTCAGTGAACATCTAGGTTGCTTCCACGTCCTAGCTATTGTAATTAGAGCTTCAGTTAACACTGAGGTACATAAGTCTCTTTCAATTATAGTTTTCTCATTTATGATATCTATTTATAGCACTGAAACAGATACGTGCTTAAAAGACAATATATTGTCAAAAAAGAATAATGTAAAGTATGAAAATATAATGTGCAAATTATATATATTTAAATAAACTTTATTCAAAAATTTTATAATGGTGCTGGGTGGGGCCCTCAGTATTGCTATACTGTGCACATTTAATTGAATGATTCCAATATCCAAGACTGCTGCTGCTGCTGCTGCTGCTAAGTTGCTTCAGTCATGTCTGACTCTGTGCAGCCCCACAGACGGCAGCCCACCAGGCTTCCCCGTCCCTGGGATTCTCCAGGCAAAAACACGGGAGTGGGTCGCCATTTCCTTCTCCAATGCATGAAAGTAAAAAGTGAAAGTGAAGTCGCTCAGTTGTGTCCGACTCTTAGCGACCCCATGGACTGCAGCCTACCAGGCTCCTCTGTAAAGCTTTGCTTTTCTTTCAGAGCAACCTATTAAACATCAAAGACCCAGAAGAAGAATATATGGACTACAGATATCAAAGACTGAGACACATCTAGGAGAAGTCAGTAATGCATTTTAAACAACAATTTCCTCTAAAGCAGTGTGTGAAGTTCCATATCAATGTACCAAATTGTTATTACCATATGAGTCATAGTAATCAGTTACTGGGATAAATTAACAGAATAAAACACAGATGACCTCCTCATTAAGGGGATACCATCAAAACTAATGTTCTAATGAGCCGAAGATCCACAGTTGGTTGCTGGCTCTAAGATGTAACTGCGCAAAAAAAGTATTAAGACTTATTGTTTCCAAAGAATCAATGTGACAATCCTACTCCTGAGAATTCAGCTAACTGAGTATGCAGAAGTACTGCTTTTACTCCTTACAAAGCTGTTCTTATTGCACTACAGGTGTGCTATGTTGCTTCAGTTGTGTCCAACTCTTTGTGGCCCCATGGAATGTAGCCGGCCAGGCTCCTCTGTCCATGGTTTTTTCCAGGCAAGAAAACTGGAGTAGGTTGCCAGTTCCTTCTCCAGGGGATGAACCCTCATCTCTTACATCTCCTGCATTGGCAGGTGGGTTCTTTACCGCTAGAGCCACCTGGAAGGCACCTACTGCACTGCAGTGAGTCAGGTTATAGCTAACCCCACCCCCTGCCCCACAGTCAGATTCTGTGGATTCAGACACTGCTGAAAAAGAAAAAAAATTATTGTTCCACCATCAAGTTTCTCACAAGTACATCTGCTTCATGAAAATTTGATCACAAGAATCCTAGCTGCAAATAAACATGAGTAATGTAGTTTTTAGGTTGCTTGTCTTTGCACTATAGGAAGGCAAGCCAGGAAAGAGAAGTTTGCTTTTTTATATTTTTTAATAGTCTATAATTCTCAGCATGAATTTCTTGATTTCTCAGAGCCAACTCTGTAGTTTCTCCCACAACCCCTTATCTTCTGAGAACCAAAAATGTTTATTTCAAACGAAAATAGAATAATATAATTTCCACACTTAAAACATCACACTATTTCCCCATTGTCCTTTCAGTGAAGAATAACAACTTTAATATAACCCAGGAACTCTGCCTGGTCTGTTCCTTCCTTCGTCAGCACTCTCCTTCCTCAATTCCAATCTCCTCCCATGTTCCAGCTGCACTGATGTACCTTCATTTCCTTAATTATTCTCTTCCCTCCCTCTGTGAGACCATTTGTATATAATGTCTCCTCTTTCTTGGAAAAGCAGATTTATTTCAACCTTTCTACTCCACTTAGTAAAGTTTTATTCTTCAATAAAATATCTTTTGGGCTCCAAAATCACCGCAGCTGGTGACTGCAGCCATCAAATTAAAAGACACTTACTCCTTGGAAGAAAAGTTATGATCAACCTAGATAGCATATTCAAAAGCAGGGACATTACTTTGCCAACTAAGGTCCACCTAGTCAAGGCTATGGTTTTTCCTATGGTCGTGTATGGATGTGAGAGTTGGACTGTGAAGAAGGCTGAGCACTGCAGAATTGATGCTTTTGAACAGCGGTGTTGGAGAAGACTCTTGAGAGTCCCTTGGACTGCAAGGAGATCCAACCAGTCCGTTCTGAAGGAGATAAGCCCTGGGATTTCTTTGGAGGGAATGATGCTGAAGCTGAAACTCCAGTACTTTAGCCACCTCATGTGAAGAGTTGACTCACTGGAAAAGAGACTCTGATGCTGGCAGGGATTGGGGGCAGTAGGAGAAGGGGACAACCAAGGATGAGACGGCTGGATGGCATCACGGACTCGATGGACATGAGTCTGAGTGAACTCCGGGAGTTGGTGATGGACAGGGAGGCCTGGCATGCTGTGATTCATGGGGTCGCAAAGAGTCGGACACGCCTGAGCGACTGAACTGAACGGAACTGAACTGAAAATATCTTTCAATACTCAGCTCAAAGATCACTTCCTTAACAGATAGCAGAACATAACATCTAAGACCGAATTAGAATTCAAGCTCCAATATATAATCTGGTAGAGCCTTAGGTAAATTATTCAAAGATTGTGTGGGTTAGTTTTAATCTGTAACATGGGAAATTTATGCTATTTTCCTCATAATGATTGTGAGTATTGAATGAATTAATACACAGTACAGTCATAAAATACAGAAAAGTACCAGACAAACAGAAAGCAGAAAGTGGTGGCTATTTTAATTATTATACTTGAGGGAAAATTATCCTGATCATAATGACGAGATAGATTTTCCCTTTTTAAAAGGTGCTTAGACACAGTTTAGATGCAGATTTTACACTTATTTTTAACTTGTCACTCTAGAAATGAAGATTTTCAAGAGTAGCAACCATGTCACTATTTTGACTCTCTTCAGTGCTGAAAAGGAACTAACACATATTGAGTACTGAATAAATGTTTGCTGAATGAATAAATGGAAGTCAGGATCAGAAACTTCTTCATAACTTCATAACTTCACACTTTATTATTTTTTTTTCTTTTCACGTTTCACTTTGGAAACTTTTTATTCATTTATCTTCAAGCTCACTGATTCAGCTTTATCCATCCTACCAATGAGCTGTCAAAGACATTCTTCATTTCTGTTACACTATTTTTGATTTTTAGTTCTTCCTTTGATTCTTTCTCAGAGTATCCATCTTTCTAATTACATCACCTATTGTTTCTTACATAGTATCTTTTTCATTAGAGCATGTAACATTTTAATCCTGATTATTTTACATTTTACAGAGATCCAAAATCTGTTTCTTACTTAGGTGTGATTTCCATTTGCTTTGTATCTTCAAATTTTTTTCTTGCATTTTTAGTATGCTTTGCAATTTTTTTTTTTTTTTTTTTTTTTTTTTGCTTTAACTCAGAAAGGACATATTGGACTTTAGGGATTTACGTTAATAGGGCTGAAGTGTAAGGTTTTATGTCATTTTGGGTAGGAGTTGAGTTATCTTTAATCCTTTCTGTACCCAAATCATTCAAATCCCTCTAATGTCCCTATTCTTATATCTCCTGTTTTCTTTTTGCTCTCTTAAGAGTCTGCCTTGCAGCTCTTTCAGCATTTTTTTTTTAAATACTGGGGCTTGGTTGAAGTGATGGTGTGGTATGGTGCAAGAGAATTCAATGATGTTGTTACCAAGTCCAAGCTTGCTCTACTTTCTGCAGAACAAGTCAATGAATCGAAGATGATGTGTTGAGGCAAGGGATACAACTTTATTTGGAAAGCCGGCCTACAGACAAGCTGACAGACTGAAGTCTCAAAATAACCATCCTGTCAGGGTCTGGATGCCAGATTCTTTTAGCAAACCAGAAAGAGAAGTGGTGAGAAACTAAATTCAAAATGCAGAATAGAAAGGGCAGGGAAATAAGGAAGTAAAGTAAAAAGGGCCATCAGTCTTGCAAAACATCTCCAGGAATGGTCAGCCTTCGGAAGGGATGTATTAATCTCTCCTTTCTTGCAGCCATTCACTGGTAGGCAGGGTCAGATTATCTCTTTGTGAGCTGAACAAAGGCACTTTAACACTCAGGCAGAGGAGCAGGGTCCTCTGAGTTCAGCCATTATGTACGATTATAATAACAACAACAATGAATAGTAGGTCAAATAAACAGTTTCAACATGGGATCAGAATTTGTTCTTTTTGCAACAATCTTATGATTAAATTTCAGTCTGTAATGGATATCTGTCCCAGGGCTATGACTTTTTACAAGTGATTCTTAGCTCCCTTTTCCTTGGGTGAAACAAACAAACAAACAAACAAAAAAACTGTCGAGCAGGACCTGCAGTCAAGAGAATACCTTCTTCCAGGTTGTACATGTGCTAAGTCATTTCAGTTGTGTCCGACTCTGTGACTCTATGCTCTATATATAACCTGCCAGCCCCCTCTGTCCATGGGATTCTCCAGGCAAGATGTCATTTCCTTCTCCAGAGGATCTTCCTGAGCCAGGGATAGAACCTACATCTCTTATGTCATCACCATTGGCAGGTAGGGTAGGTTCTTTACCACTATTGCCACCATTGGATAAGGCTCTGTTAAAGTCTTTACTCTATAGGATAGGCCTTTTTAAATGGAGAATGCTTTTACTGAATTTTATTTTTCAATTATTTCTTTCCCTTCCCATGCCAAGCTAACAGAGGATATTTCTTGGCTGTTCACCAAGAGAACTTGGTGAGGTTGTTAGAAGTAAAACTCCATCCCTTAGACTTTGGCTCTTAGAAATTTTATAGTCTTATGTCAGTCTATATTTAGCTTCCAGCAAATTATTAAAATTAGCATTTAAATAAACTCAACAGTTCACATTTTCAGTTCTTTCTGTTCCAGGTTAACTGATTTCAGCTGTATCAAAGTCCTTTGTTTGTTCAGATTTTTAGGTGGCAGTTTGTTCTGCAACATCAGCTATTAGATAAATTCAAGAGAAAAAACAAGGTTCATCTTTTTATTTGTTCACTATTTTTCCAGTTGTAAAAATGAGAGTAAGACTTTAAGTGTCAGAGTTGAAACTGCAAGTTCTGTACCTTTGCAATTTAAAATAATATTCTTGTACCTCAATTTCTTGTTCCATGACTCATCAACTATAGGAAATATCTACTGATTTTCCATTTTATAAAATAAAATTTTTACTGCCTTCCTTCTATGTTCATCTCCCAATATACTAAATCATTTACATGTTAAATATGTCTAAATCCCATGGATGGAGGAGTCTGGTAGGCTGCAGTCCATGGGGTCGCTCAGAGTCGGACACGACTGAGCGACTTCACTTTCACTTTCCACTTTCATGCATTGGAGAAGGAAATGGCCACCCACTCCAGTGTTCTTGCCTGGAGAATCCCAGGGGCAGGAGAGCCTGGTGGGCTGACGTCTATGGGGTCACACAGAGTCGGACATGACTGAAGTGACTTAGCAGCAGCAGCATATTGTATATATGACATACACTGCAAGGTATGTCCGTGAGGGTAAGGATTTTTGTTTTACCATGTTTTGATTTTCAGTTATTCAGAAGAATATCTGGAATAAACCTTCAAATAATATTTACTGAACAAGAAAATGCATGAGTCCAAAGTGAATAAGAAAAACTGTTAATAGCTATACTTTCAAATAGTTGGCAATGTATTACAAGAGATGAAGCATAAAACAATTCAGAAAGACAGGTATTGGAATAAATGTATGGCCCACAAAGATTTCAGAGTAGTTTCCTAGAAAAGACCACATGATTGTCTCCCAAAATATCTCGGAAGGCATTTCTCTTAGTTTTGTAGACATAAAAGTACAGTTTGTCAGAATGATGCTTCTAAGTCATCAGGGACAGGATCGTATGACCCACACTTACAAGGATAGTAAAAATAAATTAAGTGAATAGTAAAATATAATTGGCAAAGAAGCAGAAATTACATTTCTTTTCTAAATATTTTCTCTATGAAATCATATCATGTGTGGAAAACTAAATTATAAATAGAAGATTGCTTACTGATCATAAAATCAAAATGAAAAGATCATGCTCTACATTTTACATGCTTACCAGTATCTGACTAAATCAACTGGATTAGCATACATACAGAAATATAAAATCTGCAATCAAAAGACATGTTGGGGTACAGACTTCTGTTCCCTAAGAGCCACTTCTATCAGTCTCATCTCTGCCTCACTACTTTGACAGTTTTTATTGCATTTCTATTTCTGATCAACATTCTCACTCTGATTAATGCAATTATTAAAGTTAGGTTTTGTCATAGTTTGTTTACTGTAGAATTTCAAACTGGTTATATTGTACTTGTCTCTAGAGTTATTTTGTATGTTTTGAGTTGACTCATTATCTATTATTTCTAAATTTTAAACCCAAAATAGACCTTATTCTAAACTCTCCATGTTTCTAAAGATGCTCTCATAGCTTACAACACTGTCAAATGCATGTTCACAAGTAATTACAGCATATAAGATGTACTAAAATAGAAATAAAAAAGAATACTGTGACATATGTGAGAAGGGGAAACAATAAAGAAATTGGAGGAGTCTTAATTAACAAATTTGTGTTACTTTTTATTTTTATTGAATCTTCAAGGTGTTATAAAAGCCAAATATTTTAGCAGGGTACTTAAAAATAGAGAAAGAAAAATAATAATCACTGATGTCATCCAGTCATCTCATCCTCTGATGCCCTCTTTTCCATATGCTGTCAATTTTTCCCAGCATCAGGGACTCTGTGAAACCTCTAAAGCCCCTATATGAAGCCACTTATGGCCCCAATACAGAACCATTACTTTGAAATGAAGAACAGGAAGAGTACACTATGCATGGATAGACATGGGACAGACTCAGAGGAAAAGTTCCTGTGTTGCACCCTTGGGCCAATTAAATCACTTATATGGTGCATTTCCTCTTTTTTTTTTTTTTTTTTTTTTGACTAATCATTTTTATTTGCCTGGTTCACAGTCCATATTTGACATATCTCAGGATCATTCCATGTGTGCACATGCATTTCTTAGCCAAGATGGATCCTACTGCAAAGGCTTGTGAGCATTTGTGCATTACTCCTCATGTATGTATGGTTGAGGAGGTCTCCTGACTTCAAGAATGAGAAATATGTGGTCTGGGCAGGGCCCAGTCTCCTCCTTTAATGGTCCTGCTATTCTCATCTTGGAGTTTCAGGCTTTCCTGGTGGCTCAGATGGTATAGAATCTGCCTGCAATGTTGGTGACCTAGATTGATCCATGGGTCAAGAAGATCAACTGGAGAAGGAAAAGGCAACCCACTCCAGTATTCTCACCTGGAAAATCCCATAGACAGGAATCCGGTGGGCCTACAGTCCATGGGAAGAGTCAGACACGACTGAGTGAGCGACTAAGCATGCACACGTGCATTCTCATCTCGGAGTTTCAGTTCACAGGGAATCAGTCTCCAATTGCTTCATGATCCTGTGCAGAGCTTAGATTTTCTAAAGCCAAAGGCTTGTGGTGAGACATACAAAAGGAAGAGCAGATTTGTAATAATCGCCTGTCACATTAGATTGTTTAGTATATGGTGGATAAAACAGAGAAATGCATTAATAAAACTCATTCTTCTCATCACAAATTTCCCTCCTATAACCATACAGAATCAGTTGTACTGTAATTGGGTTTACCAACAGAAGCATTTGAAATTCTGATTTTTGAATTGCTTAAATTCCCCATGACAGCTAGCCAGGAAAAAAAAAAAAAAAAAAACAAGTAAAAATGTCTACTGTGAAAAACCACAGTTTTCAGAACAATGCTGAGTATACAGGACTAATTATCACCACTATCATATTCAAATAGTTCCTTTCTGTCTTGAATTTGTTGTGTTTATATTGTTTCTGGGTGAATAAGCCTTCAGTTCAGTTCAGTCACTCAGTTGTGTCCGCCTCTTCGCGACCCCATGAATCGCAGCACGCCAGGCCTCCCTGTCCATCACCAACTCCCAGAAGTTCACTCACACTCACGTCCATCGAGTCAGTGATGCCATCCAGCCATCTCATCCTCTGTTGTCCCCTTCTCCTCCTGCCCACAATCCCTCCCAGCATCAGAGTCTTTTCCAATGAGTCAACTCTTCGCATGAGGTGGCCAAAGTCCTGGAGTTTCAACTTTAGCATCATTCCTTCCAAAGAAATCTCAGGGCTGATCTCCTTCAGAATGGACTGGTTGGATCTCCTTGCAGTCCAAGGGACTCTCAAGAGTCTTCTCCCACACCACAGTTCAAAAGCATCAATTCTTCGGCACTCAGCCTTCTTCACAGTCCAACTCTCACATCCATACATGACTACTGGAAAAACCATAGTCTTGACTAGATGGACCTTAGTCAGCAAAATAATATCTCTGCTTTTGAATATGCTATTAAGTTGGTCATAACTTTTCTTCCAAGGAGTAAGCATCTTTTAATTTCATGGCTGCAGTCACCATCTGCAGTGATTTTGGAGCCCTCAAAAATAAAGTCTGACACTGTTTCCACTGTTTCCCCATCTATTTCCCATGAAGTGATGGGACCAGATGCCATGATCTTCGTTTTCTGAATGTTGAGCTTTAAGCCAACTTTTTCACTCTCCACTTTCACTTTCATCAAGAGACTTTTTAGTTCCTCTTCACCTTCTGCCACAAGGGTGGTGTCACCTGCATATCTGAGGTTATTGATGTTTCTCCCACCAATCTTGATTCCAGCTTGTATTTCTTCCAGTCCAGCATTTCTCATGATGTACTCTGAATATAAGTTAAATAAGCAGGGTGACAATATACAGCCTTGACGTACTCCTTTTCCTATTTGGAACCAGTCTGTTGTTCCATGTCCAGTTGGAATGCAGAATGAAGCAGGGCAAAGACTAATAGAGTTTTGCCAAGAAAATGCACTGGTCATAGCAAACACCCTTTTCCAACAACACAAGGGAGTAAGCCTTAGAGGTCTTTAAATTTATAGATCTTCTTTGATATTTCAACACATGTTAAATTTTATTCATAATAAAATTTAATAAAATGTTAAATGTCATAATTTTATATGACATTTTGATAAAAGATGTATTTATTTCCTCAGCTAAGTTTAACAATTGAGGAAAATGTGGTCCCTTATTTTCTTTGCAAATTATAAAAAAAATGATCATTAATTTTTACAAGAGTTTTAGCCTAATTTTTGAGACTGCTACAGAGGATATTTAATATATACAATTTTACTTAAAAGTAAGAAATTCTAAAATCTTTCTAATCAACATATATGTTCATAGATGGTATAAAAAACATACATGAAATAAATATTTTCCTGTGATTCTATTATTCATAGCACCATAAGGAAGCAAATATATTTTTCTTCTAAATTTCAGTTTTCTGATTACAAAGCTCTTTATGTGTAAAATTATATCAGACATGACTACTCATATACAGTAAAATAAAAATGTCAATATCCATTAGAAAACTAAGTTTGTTAGAGTTGTGTTTTAATTTTGCCCTGGAAATTATTTAAAATGCTTTAAATTATGACAAAAATTATATATTAATTCATTTAATTTATTATATTACAATTATTATATATTATATTATTAATTTTAGTACAGTAAACACTGGCTGAAGTCCTTTTAGGCTGCTCTATGTTTTGAAAATAAAGATTTTTTAAATGATCAAAAATAGTTTGTGTTTAATTTTTAAATTTATTCTCATTTGGATAAAGGATAGTATATTTGTCCTTATATTGGCCTTAAAAATTTAACTGAAAATATTGATTTTATTTTGTTCAGGATTTTGTCTTCAATGGAAATTTTTGACTGCCTAATATATACAAGTACTGGATACAATGATGTGAACTAGTCACCTGTTGACACTAAGCATATATTTTAGAGAGAAGGATATAAACACATACACAAATCAGGGAACAATGTTTATTGTTTGAGAGATTCTTAAGAAAATATAGAAAGTTAGTGGAATATGGTCAGTGGAAAACTACAGGATATGTCACATGAGAGACATAAATACTGACAAAGAGCCAGGTATGAGACAAACTGAGGCAAAGACAGTTCAGACAGAGTACAAATGTGACGTTCTTGAGACAGGAATGAGCTTCACGTTTCAAAAAAGTCTGGCCAGAGAATTTGTTCCTGTTGCTTAATGACTAAGTCATATCTGACTCCATGTGACTCCATGGATTGTATATAGCCCACCAGGCTCCTCTGTTCATGGGATTTCTCACACAACAATACTGGAGTGGGTTGCCATTTCCTTCTCCAGGGGATCTTCCTGACCTAGAAATCAAACCCACATCTCCTACCCTGGCAGATGGATTTTTTACCTTTGAGCCACCAGGAAAAGAGTAGAAGTCAATTGTATAAATGTTCATGAATATAAAGTTTATTGAATAAATAATATATACATATATATATATATATATATATCCATTTAACCTTCTTATCAAGACTAATTCTGATAATATGCCCTTCAAATACAGTGCATGCTCCAGCAACTTGAGAAATACTGGATTTTT
Source organism: Budorcas taxicolor (assembly GCF_023091745.1). Classification (NCBI taxonomy): domain Eukaryota; kingdom Metazoa; phylum Chordata; class Mammalia; order Artiodactyla; family Bovidae; genus Budorcas; species Budorcas taxicolor. The sequence continues at coordinate 56,808,116 of NC_068930.1, forward strand.
TGATGCTATCAAATCAATGAATAATGAATCAGCTCTTCATGAGAATTTCTTATCAATATACTAGCAGTCTATATGCTTCAGAAATTTCCACTTCTACTGTAAGTCTCAATTTAAATTTCATTGCTTTGGTAAAGTATTGCACAAACTCCCAAAATTAGCTTAAAGGCATTGTTTTTTAACACTCCCCCTGGGTTTTAAAATATATTTTAATTATAATACATATAATTTTATAATAATCATTGGGAATTGGACTAGATATCTATCTACCTATTAGATACGTCTCCATAATAGGTAAAGATGTCTTGTTTACTTTGTACTCCCCAGGTATGTTGTATGTATTTCTACTGGTTTAGATAAATTAATTTGATTCAAATACTATGTTTGAATACATGCTGTATGTTTTACAAGTCATAAGAATGGAAAATAAAGTGGTGATCTACCATTGAAAAATTTGAGTAATGTACCAAGGATTCTGAAACTCAAGAAGGTAGGGTGTAATCATGTTACTTCAGAAGGGAGAGTGCCGTCATGTTATTTCAGAAAGGAGAGCACTGGCCTAGACTATTGTAAAAGCACTGCCTTTCTTTCTTTGTTCCCTGGATCTCATTCACAGAATATCGCTTTGCCTAAGGAAATAATAAACACCAGTATTTTCCTAGTAGAAATGAATGTTTATAGTTTTCAATAGTGGGATGAAATTACATAGAAATAGCTATGTTGAAAACAAACTATGCACGACATTTCTAAGTTTAATTACTTTATAGAGGAATCAATATATTAATGTAGTATTAAAGCAGGTTATGTTTTTTCTAATATCTTATGTCTACATACCAATTTAATGACATGTTTGTTTTCTTCTTATTAGTTCAAATTATAATTCACTGGTGCTTCTGCCTAAAATAAGTTGTAAGTCAAGGATATGCTTTTATACAACTTTAGGTATGTGAAATAAATAGAAGGAATGACTTTTGAATGTTAACATTTCTATTCACCTTCCCCACTTTACATATCTTGATAAGCTAAGGATCTGTATTGTATAATTACCTTGGATCAATGAATTAAGAGTATGAAAGAAATCTGTTAAATTACAATTATCTTCACCTATTTCACTGATGTAAACTTGTTCAATGTGAACAAAACATGTTTTCCCACAAACAACTAACTTATTATCACCATCACCCAAACATTATGACAAAGACTACAAAGCAATACTCCACAGAGTGCCACTGAGTGCCTATGAGTAATACAAGCTGTTAATGCATTTTCTTTCGGAAAACATTTCCATGAACTTCCCTTTCACTGTCTTGGATGAAATGCCTATTTTTTTTTTTTTTCTAGCAACAATATAAACCTACATTCAATTTTATAGGCAGTTTAATATATCAAAAAATCTCTCTATTTTAAAGAGAAAATTCAAAGGTCTGCATCCTTTTAAGAATAAGCAATTTCTTTAAAGTTATTCCAAAGTTGTCATTGTTGTTTTTTTTAAAGACATTACAAAACTTCAAAGCACTGATAAGACAGCCAAAAAGAACTTCTGAAATGAAGAGTTATAAAAATAAAGCTATTTGGAGTTCTACAGTGTTTTGGGACTACTAGGTGTGAAATGTGGTACTTAAAAACAAAACAAACAAAACAACAGGTAGGTATTTATCAAGTAAAAATTCTGCTAAACTGGAAATTATAACAAATGTTGTTTTACATATAGCCAAATTCCTCTGTATTTCATGCTACCTTCTATATTATGACAAAAAAATGAAATGGAACATGGGATCTGAAATGACTGTTAAAACAAGTAAAATATTTGTATGTTTAATCTTTCAGCTTTTAATAAAGTGAGGATTCTTTCAAGCATAAAGACATTGCTGCCATTCAAAGGGACTTATTTTGTTGTTCAGTTGCTCAGTTGTGTCTGACTATGATCCCATGGACTGCAGCACACCAGGCTTCTCTATCCTTCACCATCTCCCAGAACTTGTTCAAACTCATGTCCATTGAGTCAGTGATGCCATCCAACCATCTCATCCTCTGTCATCCCCTTCTCCTCCTGCCTTCAATCTTTCCCAGCATTAGGGTCTTTTCTAATGAATCAGCTCTTTGCATCATGTGGCCAAGTATTGCAGCTTCAGCTTCAGCGGCAGTCCTTCCAAAGAATATATAGGATTGGTTTCCTTTAGGATGGACTGGTTGGATCTCCTTGCAGTTCAAGGGACTCTCAATAGTCTTCTCCAACACCACAGTTCAAATATATCTATTCTTCAGCGCTCATCCTTCCTTATGGTCCAACTCTCACATCCATACATGACTACTAGAAAAGCCCTAGCTTTGACTATACAGACCTTTGTGGCAAAATAATGTCTCTGCTTTTTAATACGCTGTCTAGGTTTGTCATAGTTTTCCTTCCAAGGAGCAAGTGTTTTAATTTTGTGGTTGCAGTCAATATCTGTAGTGATTTTGGAACCCAAGAAAACAAAAATAAAGTCTGTCACTGTTTCCATTGTTTCCCCATCTATTTGCCATGAAGTGATGGTACCAGATGCCAAGGTCTTCCTTTTTGAATGTTGAGTTTTAAGCCAGCTTTGTCACTCTCCTCTTTCACCTTCATCAAGAGGCTCTTTAGTTTCTCTTGCTTTCTGCCATTAGGTTGGTGTCATCTGCATATCTGAGGTTATTGATATTTCTCCTGGCAATCTTAATCCCAGCTTGTGCTTTAACCAGTTTGGCATTTCCACATGATGTATTCTGCTTATAAATTTAAAAAGCAGGGAGATAATACACAGTCTTGAAGTGCTCCTTTCCTGATTTGGAACCAGTCTGTTGTTCCATGTCTGGTTCTAACTGTTGCTTCTTGACTTGTACACAGACTTCTCAGGAGGCAGGTAAGGTGGTCTGGTATTCCCATCACATTAAGAATTTTCCACAGTTTGTTGTGATCCACACATTCAAAGGCTTTAGCAAAGTCATGCAGAAGTAATGTTTTTCTGGATTTCTGTTGCTTTTTCTATGAGCCAACGGATGTTGGCAATTTAATCTTTGGTTCTGCTTTTTCTAAATTCATCTTGAACATCTGGAAGTTCTCGGTTCACATACCATTGAAGCCTGGCTTGGAGAATTTTGAGCATTACTTTGATAGAATGTGAAATAAGTGCAACTGTGAGGTAGATTGAACATTCTTTGGCATTGCCCTTCTCTGGGATTGGAATTAAAACTGGGACTTATACTATATAGTTTTCATTATGTATATGCCCCTGAGAGGGAACTGGGAATGGTCTTTATCCTTGCCTCCTGTACAATGTCATGAACCTCCATCCATAGTTCTTAGGCATTATGTCTATCAGATCTAATCCCTTGAATCTATCTGTCACTTCCACCATATAATCATGGATCATGGCATCCAGCCCCATCACTTCAGGGCAAATAGTTAAGGAAACAATGGAAACAGTGAGAGATATTATTTTCTTGATCTCCAAAATCAATGCAGATGATGACTGATGCTGGGCAAGATTGAGGGTGGGAGGAGAAGGGGATTACAGAGGATGAGATGGTTGGATGGCATCACCAACTCAATGGACATGAGTTTCAGTAAGCTCCGGCAGTTGGTGATGTACAGGGAAGCTGGTGTGCTGCAGTCCATGGGGTCACAAAAAGTCGGACACAACTGAGTGACTGAACTGAACTGAACTGAGAGGGAATTAACTATAATTTAAATTTCAATTAACATTTTCATTTATATCCTTTTTTAATAGTAATATTAAATTTTTCATTTATTTCCACTAATATTTTATATTTCTTTGAGATCAATCACATCTTTGACTAACTTTATATTTTTGGGGTTAGAATTGTTTACATAATACTTGTTTTACCATACTTGTTTTCAACAGTTTTCCCAAGCATCACTTCCTTTTCATATTTTCAAAGAGGTATTCAGATATTCAGAAGGTAAGTTTTATTACATGCACACACACATACATGCAAAGCTCTTCTGGCCATGCGATTTCCCAGGAAAGAACAGTGGAATGGGTTGCCATTTCCTTCTCAAGGGGATCTTCCAGACCCAAGGATCAAACCTGCATCTCCTACATTGGCAGGCAGATTCTTTACCACTGAGCCACCAGGAAAGCCCATTTCTTGGTTTAGTAACAACTAAATAACAAACTTTACATTCATGTGTCACTCTAAAATTTTGAAAAGTTCTACGACTTTCTAGACTAATTATCCTCTGAAAATAAACTAATAAAATACAAATGCTGTCCATTTAATTTCCAAATATATGTGGTTTTTAAATATATTTGATGTTAATTTCCCATTTTGATATTAATCTCTCACATAAATGCTTTCTTCTCTGCAATCGCCCTCTGTGTTTTTGCAGTCTTCTAACTTTATTTAGGCTTTCAATGGCTAAATCAAAGATCTCTCTTGGAAAATATCATATAGCACTTAAAAATATATGGGTTATTTTCAAATATCTTTTGATATTGATTTCTAACATAGTTCCACAGTGATAGAGAAGAGACTTGGTATGATTTCAATACTTTTTTTTTCAATTTTTAATTTTAATTTTTTAATTTTACTTTACAATACTGTATTGGTTTTGCCATACATTGACATGAATCCGCCACAGGTGTACATGTGTTCCCAATCCTGAACCCCCCTCCCACCTCCCTCCTCATATCATCTCTCTGGGTCATCCCAGTGCACCAGCCCCAAGCATCCTGTATCCTGTATCGAACCTAGACTGGCGATTCATTTCTTACAGGATAGTATACATGTTTCAGTGCCATTCTACCAAATCATCCTACCCTCTCCCTCTCCCACAGAGTCCAAAAGTCTGTCCTATACATCTGTGTCTCTTTTGCTGTCTCTCATACAGGGTTATCATTATCATCTTTCTAAATTCCATATATATGTGTTAGTATACTGTATTGGTGTTTTTCTTTCTGGCTTACTTCACTGTGTATAATCAGCTCCAGTTTCATCCACCTCATTAGAACTGATTCAAATGTATTCTTTTTAATGACTGAGTAATACTCCATTGTGTGTATATACCACAGCTTTCTTACCCATTCGTCTGCTGATGGACATCTAGGTTGCTTCCATGTCCTGGCCATTATAAACAGTGCTGCGATGAACATTGGGGTACACGTGTCTCTTTCAATTCTGGTTTCCTCAGTGTGTATGCCCAGCAGTGGGATTGCTGGGTTATAAGGCAGTTCTATTTCCAGTTTTTTAAGGAATCTCCACACTGTTCTCCATAGTGGCTCTACTAGTTTGCATTCCCACCAACAGTGTAGGAGGTTTCCCTTTTCTCCACACCCTCTCCAGCATTTATTGCTTGCAGACTTTTGGATCGCAGTCATTCTGACTGGCCTGAAATGGTACCTCATTGTGGTCTTGATTTGCATTTCTCTGATAATGAGTGATGTTGAGCATGTTTTCATGTGTTTGTTAGCCATCTGTATGTCTTCTTTGGAGAAATGTCTATTTAGTTCTTTGGCCCATTTTTTGATTGGGTCATTTATTTTTCTGCAATTGAGCTGCAGGAATTGCTTGTATATTTTTGAGATTAGTTATTTGTCAGTTGCTTCATTTGCTATTATTTTCTCCCATTCTGAAGGCTGTCTTTTCACCTTGCTTCTGGTTTCCTTTGTTGTACAGAAGCTTTTAATTTTAAATAGATCCCATTTGCTTATTTTTGCTTTTATTTCTGATATTCTGGGAGGTGGGTCATAGAGGATCCTGCTGTGATATATGCTGGAGAGCGTTTTGCTTATGTTCTCCTCTAGGAGTTTTATAGTTTCTGGTCTTACATTTAGATGTTTAATCCATTTTGAATTTATCTTTGTGTATGGTGTTAGAAAGTGTTCTAGTTTCATTCTTTTACAAGTGGTTGACCAGTTTTCCCAGCACCACTTGTTAAAGAGATTGTCTTTAGTCCATTGTATATTCCTGCCTCCTTTGTTGAAGATAAGGTGTCCATAGGTGTGTGGATTTATCTCTGGGCTTTCTATTCTTTTTTTTTTTTTTTACATACGATACCCAGACATCCAGCACCCAGTCACAAGTTCAGCGTAGCCTCCGAGCCTCTCGCTCTGACTCCAACAGGGTGAGCACGTCGCCCTTGCACACGGCACCTTTCATGTTTCGGATGATGGAGCAGCTTGTGTTGTCCATGAATTCTATGTGCACCTGAGTGCACTGTCCCTGAGAATTGGTCCTGCCCAAAACCTTGGTGACCCTGGCAAGCTTGATGGGCTGCACACGGCTCATGTCCATGATGGCCTTATAGACCATGAAATTTTTGTGCCCTGTTTTATGTCCCTGGATATGTTCCAGTGTCTCCTAGTTCATAGTATATGGGAACTTCAATAGAATTTGTTTACTACTGTTGTGTGAAAATTATATAAATCTTACTTACATTGAATTGGTTCATGGTGCTTTTCAGGTCTACTATATCCTTCTACGTCTCTGTATACTCATTCCATTCATTTTTGAGAGTTTGATATTGAAACCAACTAATATCTTAGGTTATCTACTTAAAAAATAATTGTAATATATAGTAGAACTATATGTAACTTTGTTCTGTACTTTCCAAGTCTCTTACAAATGTGTTATTATATTTCTATAATTTAAAAAATAGAAAAGAAAAAAGGGAAAATTAGAACTATAGAGCTGTTGTCATAAAGTCAACTATGATAATAGCATTAGCAGCTCTTCAGGGTAAAGTTTCTTTAATCGACCTATCGAGTGTTTGTTAAATGGAGAATGTAACATTAATTAACATGATTTATTTTCTGACAGAAGTGTGATCTATTTAGAAATGACTCAAAATACTTTCATTCACTATTTAAAAGAAGAATTTTACATTCAACTGGTTTTGCACAATGATATTATTTTGAGAGTAGCACTTTCAAAATAATGCATTTGCTCAAAACTGTTGAATGAAAGACTGCATTTGTATAAATATTCATCTGCTTTAGAGAGTAAGTACCAAAATTAAAATGCAGAAATAAACTGAAATAGAGATCTAAGATAAAATTTTTTAGCTTAAAGATATGGAGAATAATGAGAGAATTATAAATATCTATGTGTAAATCCATTTGTTAAAATCAAAGAAAAACAAGGCACCATGGTAAGTGTGGATATAAGGAAAAACTCCCTTTGGTTGTTTGTGTAGTAAAATGTGTAAAATTATGTATTTAAAAATTCTGTTTGTTAATGATCACTTAAAAATTAATTCATTACTTTTCCCCTAGAGTTAAAACTGTTTATCTTGCTTTTTCAACTAATTTATGGTGTTGATCACAGAGACTGCTGGACTTCCTACTCTATCCCTTTTGACCTCCATATATAATGTTAGTATTTGATTGAGAACATGACTGCCAAACCCTTTTGCAGTTAGACTTGGTCGTGTGACAAAACAGTGGACAGTAGAATGAAAGAGCAATAGCATGCATCAGTTTCCCTACTTCTTAAGAACTAATTAGCACTCACAATTTTCTCTCTATTGCTTTGTTCCTTTGTCTCTTCTAGGGCCTGAAACGTAGATGTTACCATCTTGGATCCTGGTGACTTTGGCCAAACACCAAGAACAGTGTGAAGTAACCTGGAAGAAGATTGGATCCCTGATAACTTTGAGAAATGACACGATACTAGCCTTGGATTACTTATACAAATATACATGGACAACAAATTAATGTCTCTTTTCTTTAAAGCAATAATATTTTGACTTACCATTAAAACCAACTTTAAATTAGCTAATTCATAAAGCTTCCTTATAATCTGATTAAACTCTAACTAGCAGTGGCAATCCAAGTCAAATATTTTAAATTCTTTCTTGTATATTTCAGTCTTTATTATATATGATTTGAGGCCACAGGTTTAGTTGTGACTACTGACCTTAGTTGTTGAAGCCCCTTTCCTCAGGCACACCATCTTCAGGGAACAAATTTTCCAGACAATCCAGTAATACATCTGGGAGGGTCATCGAAATTACATCAGGTATCATGAGACTGAAACAAATGTATATTGATTTAAACCATTGTTATCAGGATGAATGACTATTCTACTGATTGATACAAATGTATTTGCTTCATTTTCTGATTTTATGCAGGTCTGTATCTTAACTCACTAAGAAAATATTGAAGGTCAGAGGAAATCGAAACCATGAATGTCTTCAACAAAGTGAAACACAGAAACAGTCAAGATGGATTGCAACTGCAAGGGACAACGGAAAACAGTCACAAACTATCACTCCACTACATAACCATGACTGCTTAATTTCTAACCCTATGCAGTGGTGACATCAGTGTTCAATGCTTCACACCAGCTAGTCTTCCTGTTAGTGTTTCTTTGATAACTGTACTCTGGCTTTAAATTCTAATAGTAAAGAAAATTTGGATACAGGGAGCCAATAGCCATACTCAAGTTGCTCATATTATATCAAAAAATGCTAGGAGTTAAGTGTCTTAACCTGGGTTATGCCTCTTTTATTTATTTATTTTAATTTTTTTTTTCTTCCTTTGGTCCTCTCAGCTCAGTCATCTTCCATTCTAAGCTCTGCGCTGAAACTAAATGCCTTATTGCTTATCTTTAAAGAAAGAAAAAATATAATGATTCCCATACCCTTTAACAATATTAAGCAAAAATCCAAAGATTCATTCCTTGCACTATCTGTAACTCAGTCAATCTGTTAAACAAATGCTGCAATCTTGATCTTACTGGTTTAGTCATATATTTCATGCCCATTGCAATCACTTTTGCAAAGAATTTGGGGATTATCCTGATTGGTTTACCACAGTGATTCTTTCTATGGGTTTAACATTTAAAGTGGTGCATTTCAGAACATTTACCATCTCTGCTTTCTGGGTTTTGAATATCACTAACAACCTTCAGTCATTATGAAAGGCAAACACGAGTACACTTCCTGAACATCTTCAAGAGCCAGGACAGGCAATGCGATTTCCAAGACCTGGTGCAAGATGAGAATACACACTCCATGTTGAGGTATCATTAAAAATTTCAAGATGGTAACAACAGAGCATTAAGCCAAGCATGAACTCTTCTAAACAAGGGACCCTATATGACTGCACAAATGTGAAACCCATGAAATGGTAGACGGTGGTGAAGTATTGCTTCATATTGAGAATCAGTGTTTCATAAAAGTCAGGCCCTAGCTTCAAATAATGATGTCACTCAATACAATCTGATTTCAAAAACTCTTCCATATGGATTGGCTAAAATTGATGTTGGGATGACAAACAATATATTTAATGAACATCCTCATTGCTTCTTATTTTGATTTGAATATAAGTACTTAAGGCTTCCCTGGTAGTTCAGCTGATAAAGAATCCGCCTGCAATGCAAGATACCCGGGTTTGATTACTGGGTCAAGAAGATCCACTGGAGAAGGGACAGGCCACCCACTCCAGTATTTTGGGGCTTCCCTGGTGGCTCAGCTGGTAAAGAATCCACCTGCAATGTGGGAGATCTGGGTTTGATCCCTGGGTTGGGAAGATCACTTGGAGAAGAGAAATGCTACCCACTCCAGGATTCTGGCCTGGAAAATTCCATTGACTGCATACTCTATGGGGTCCCAAAGAGTGGGACACAACTGAGCAAATTTCACTTTCACTTTCAAAAGATATTTTTGATTAAGAAAGTCATTAAAAAGCTTAAGAAACTAGTTGATCATTTCAGATACTTACCATGGGATGCTTTCCTGAGGCAAGTCACTATAACAGGTGACTTCTCTGAGTTTATGAGGTAATTCAGAGAAAAAGAGAAAGGGAGGAAATAGATGAATAAAAACAAAGAGAGAAATAGGAAAAAATGCATTGTTTCATGAGTGGCAAATTGTAATAGTAGCAATATTTTTAGATTATTATTTTGAAATAAAAAGCATATCTGCATCCTAGTATGTCATAAGAATTGATGTTAATTTTCTGGTGAACTGGATAAATACTTTTATGCTGAATAAAGTATAAAGAGGCATTTATCTCCTTAATTTCTAGCTCTAGTTGTTTAATCCTTGTGACTATGTGACTTCTTGGAATTACATTTTCTTTTCATGATAGAAAAACTGCAAACAGACTTCTAAAGAGATCAGTAACTTAAGAGATACTGAAACATAATTACAGCAATGTTTAAATAAGACTTTAACTTGGTACTTCCCAGAGGAACTACTAAGCAAATTGAATACTCTCACACACAGCATTCCTTGGACCAAAGAATCCCTGCATAAGTTGAATATTTTAACATTAATTTCAAGCTGATGTTAGTAAACTGAGTATTTTGAAAGAAGCAGAAAACAGTGGAAGAAAAGAATTATAAGAAAAGAAAGAATAAAAATATATTCAATGTAGACTTTTAGGGATCAGGAAGAATATGAAATAATTCAAGATAGCTTATTTCTATTCCGATAGAAATCAGAACTCAACAACAACTTATTAATCACCTAGCATAAAATTTGGTTTGATGAAGATATAATTGGTGACTATGAATTAAACAGTAACTCAGATTCCATAATTACAGCCCTAAGGCAATCATTAAATGAAAATACCATAATTTAGAAAATTATTCAAAATTATGAAAGATAGATACTATTATAGTCTATTATGTTGTTGTCAATCACTAAGTCATGCCCAAATTTTCACAATCCCATTGAATACAGCACGCCAGGCTTTCATGTCAATCACCATTTTCTGGAGTTTACTCAAACTCAAGTCCATTGAGTTTATGATGTCATCCAACCAACTCATACTGTCGCCTCCTTCTCCTCTGCCTTCAATCTTTCCTTGCCTCAGAGTGTTTTCCAATGAGTTGGCTCTTTGCATCAGGCAGCTAATGTATTGGAGTTTCAGCTTCAGCATCAGTCCTTCCAATGAATACTCAGGGTTGATTTCCTTTAGGATTGACTGGTTTGATCTCCTTGCTGTCCAAGGGACTCTTAAAAGTCTTCTCTGGCACAACAGTTCAAATGTATTAATTCTTCAGCATTCAACCTTCTTTATGGTCCAACTCTCACATCAGTACATAAGTACTGGAAAAACCATAGCTTTGACTAGACAGGACCTTTGTTGGCAAAGTGATGTCTCTGCTTTTTAATATGCTGACTAGGTTTGTCATAGCTTTCCTTCTAAGAAACAAGCATCTTTTAATTTCACTGAAGTCACTATCCACAGTGATTCTGCAGCCCCCCAAAATAAAATATGTTTCCATTTTTCCCCATCTACTTTCCATGACATGAAGTGATGGGACCAGATGCCATGATCTTAGTTTTCTGAATGTTGAGTTTTACACTCTCCTCTTTCACCTTCATCAGAGGTTCTTTAGTTTCTCTTTGCTTTCTGCAATTAGAGTGGTATCATCTGTGATCTGAGTTTGTTGATATTCTCCTGGAATTCTTGATCCCGGCTTGTGATCCATTCAGTCCAGCATGATGTACTCTGCATATAAGTTAAATAAGTAGGTGACAATATACAGCCTTGACACATGTCCTTCCCAATTTAGAACCAGTTCCATGCTCCACAGCTGGTTCTTACTGCTGTTTCCTGACATGCATACAGGTCTCTCAGAAGCCAGATAAGGTGAAATAGCTATTTTATTTGTGAAAACCACTATATCGTAGAACATACTTCATATGCGAGTCTTTTATATATAAATAATAGTGTTATATAAAGTACTAAAAACTGCCCTCTGCTTTCCATTAATTTTGTTTTCATAACATATCCCCTAATGTAAGAAAATCATTAAGGAACTTCAAATTATTTGTTGTTCAATCATTTTCACAAAAGTTATTTGTTAATTAACACTAGCTAATGTAACAACTGCAGGAATATTTCTCTCTCTTAAAGATCAGGTTTCTTTTTAATTGAATACTGCTTTAATTCACTTATTCAAATAACTCATTCACTCAATCATTCAAAAATATTTGATAATATTCTATATATGAATCCCTGTTTAGATCTTGTAGTTATAATGATGAGAATGTAAAAGAAACACAATCACTGCCACATGGATGTTACAGTATGTGGAATATTTGACTCATGTTTCAGAAGCAAAATTATTTCTGTGAACAGTATTCAAGGAATATAGCTTTTAAATCCTTTCCTATTAATATTCAAGAGAAATTCAAAGCCTTATGTTTAATATTTTGTAAGTCATCCCCCTACTTATATGCATTTATTTCATGTTTTTAAAAAAGGCATTAGTGAGAATATGTCCCAAATTCTCAGTTTTCTATAAGGGTAGACTTTGACTGGTACCAGAAACACAAATGGTATCAATCAATGCACCGTGTTAAAAACTGTTCCTTCATAACATTTAAAATGTTATCTATGAAGGAAAACATAATAGAAATGCTATCTCTGTTACCTACAAAGATGGCTTATTCAGAGATGATACTCACAACTTACTTTCTTAGTAGATGCCTAGATGGGTAAATCTAAGCAAAGTTTTGACAGACTGATATTTCTCCTCAGTCCCAAAACCTGAGGAGTCATAAAGGGTAAGAAATGAAGAGAGAGAAAATAATCTATGAAAATGTTCTGATTAATAAAACAGTTCAATCTGCTACATCAGTGTCATAAAAGATAGGGTGCTCAAGATGATTCAATGGGCTGTAGGGATAAAATATTAGAGCTTTTATTTCTATTTATCCTTATTTTTTATCTGAGAAATAAAAAAAATATGACCTTATAATAGCTGCTGCTGTCGCTGCTAAGTCACTGCAGTCGTGTCTGACTCTGTGCAACCCCATAGATGGCAGCGCACCAGGCTCTCCCATCCCTGGGATTCTTCAGGCAAGAACACTGGAGTGGGTTGCCATTTCCTCCTCCAATGCATGAAAGTGAAAAATGAAAGTGAAGTCGCTCAGTCGTGTCCCACTCTTAGTGACCCCATGGACTGCAGCCTACCCGGCTCCTCCATCCATGGGATTTTCTAGGCAAGAGTACTGGAGTGGGGCACCATTGCCTTCTCCCTATAAAAGCTAACTTGTTAATTAACAGTAGCAGGTGAATCTACAGCAGCTCTTACATTTGAAATGACCTGAAAGTAAAGTGAAAGATCAATAAGCTGGACAACACAGTGGAAATTTTACCTGTTTCATCAGTTTCTATGAGTGCTTAAATTGACTATGGGGTCTATTATCTAGAACACTTATCTTTACTTTCATATTCTCATATAGTAGATAAGTAGATTATAACAGATTCCTGTTTAGGAACTGAGGTCTGAATGTAATGATGATGCTGGCACAAGGAGAAAAAAACAACCAACAAAAATACCCCCAAGAGAGCTGACAGTGCTACTCCTTCATATGTTTTTCTCAGAAATATTACGGGATTAAAAGTAATGACAATCTATTTGAGTTTCCTGAGCGAGGGGCTCTGTATCAACCTAGAGTGGTGGGATGTGGAGGGAGATGGGAGGGAGTTTCAAAAAGGACAGGATATATGTAAACCTATGGCTGATTCATGTTGAGGTTTAATGGAAAACAGCAAAATTATGTAAAGCAATTATCCTTCAAAAAAAATTAATTTTTTAAAATGCATTAAGAAAAGTAATGACAATCTAAAATGAAAGCTCAAAAGTGGCAGTGAGATACATTATTTGTACTTGTATCAATAATATAGCTTTGTGTAATCTACTAGTGCTGACAATGACATGTTCCAAGGGGGCACTGCATCTTGATATTTTAGCTAAGGATGATATGAAGTCAATGTAGTTTTCAGCCAGTTCAATAGTTCAGTCAGTTCAATAGTTCAGTCATGTCCAACTCTTTGCCACCCATGGACAACAGCACACCAAGCTTCCCTGTCCATCACCAACTCCCAGGGCACGTTCAAATTGAGTCAGGGATGCCATCCGATCATCTCATCCTCTGTCATGCCCATCTTCTCCTGCTTTCAATCTTTCCCAGCATCAGGGTCTTTTCCAAGGAGTCAGTTCACCACATCAGGTGGCCAAAGGATTAGAGTATTAGCTTCAGCATCAGTCCTTCCAATGAATATTCAAGACTGATTTTCTTTAGGATTTACTGGTTTGATCTCCTTGCTGTTCAAGGAAATCTCAAAAGTCTTCTCCAACACCACAGTTCAAAAGCATCAATTCTTCGGTACTCAGTTTTCTTTATATTCCAACTTTCACATCAATACATGACTACTGGAAAAGCATGGCTTTGATTAGACAGACCTTTGTCGGCAAAGTAACATCTCTGCTTTTTAATATGCTATCTAGGTTGGTCAGAGCTTTTCTTCCAAGGAGCAACCATCTTTTAATTTCATGGCTGCAGTAATCAGGTACAGTGATATTGGAGCCCAGGAAAATAATCTGTAATTGTTCCCATTGTTTCCCCATCTGTTTGCCATGAACGGATGGGACCAGATGCCTGATCTTAGTTTTTGAAATGTTGCGTTTTAAGCCAGGTTTGTCACTCTCCTCTTTCACTTTCATCAAGAGGCTTTTTAGTTCCTCTTCACTTTCTGCCATAAGGGTGATATCATCTGTATATCTGAGGTTATTGATATTTCTCCCGGCAATCTTGATTCCAGCTTCTGCTTCATTCAGCCCAACATTTCCGCATGATGTACTCTGCATATAAGTTAAATAAGCAGGGTGACAATATACAGTCTTGATGTACTCCTTCCCCTATTTGGAACGAGTCTGTTGTTTCACGTCCAGTTCTAACTGTTGCTTCCTGACCTGTATACATACTTCTTAGGAGGCAGGGAAGATGGTCTGGTATTCCCATTTCTTGAATTACAACACTGTTAGTATGATATTTAAAGCCATTCCACTTAATCACTTTATAAATATATATAAGTATAAAGTATATATAATAAAATTAATAAAATAACTCCATGAACTGGAATTCCACCAATATCATGAATCTGTGTATTTTCCTCATTACTTCACTGTTACATTTCACTAAATTCATGAATTTATCAGTAATCTGAATGCTGCGATTAATTCATATTTTACTTTTTATATTTTTATTTCATCACGTCTAAATGGCAACCCACTCCAGTGTTCTTGCCTGGAGAATCCCAGGGACAGCAGAGCCTGGTGGGTTGCCGTCTATGGGGTCGCAGAGTCGGACATGACTGAAGCGACTTAGCAGCATACACCTTCAAACAATATTTTGTTTACAGTTTGCTTTTAAAGCTCTCAGTAATGAATACAGTCACAAAAGTGTTTTTATCTCTTGACATGTTCTTCAAAAATATTTCTGTTGATTCGTATAAACAAAATCAATTTTTATCTTAGTGCTATGTACAATTTTATTAAAATACTACATTTTAGTCAGTCATTTTTTCCTAAATGGGCACTTTATTTATGCTCTCATTTTGTTTTTTATGTCTGGAAAATCTCTTTTTCTAATTTTAATTTGTCCTTTACCACTTTTTAGGTGATCTGTGATGGGCAGAAATATTGATTTCACCTGTATTTAAATTTATCTTACTTTATAAATAATATATTTCATTTATTTTTTAAATAATTGTCCCTACTTGCAGTTAATAAGTTCATTCTTTGTTATAGTCTATTTAAGAGCTTTAAAATCTTGACCTTTATTTTTAATTATTTAATCCATCTTAGTTTCAAAGAGTCAGACATGACTGAATGACTAATGACAACAATCCATCAGATATTTTTTGCCTTTCAGGCAAGATCCCTCTATGGTAACCTATGTACTTAGTCACTCAGTCGTGTCCCTCTCTTTGTGACTCCATGTACTCTAGCCCACCAGGCCCCTCTTTCCATGGGGATTCTCCAGGAAAGAATACTGGAGTGGGTTGCCATTTCCTTCTCCAGGAGCCCATTAGGGAAGAGGAAAATGGGCAGAATAAAAAGGAGGCAATGCTTTCTCCAAAATCATCTGAAATAATTGAAACAATCTGAAATAATCTGAAAGAATCTGAAACAATTGAGTTCTCCTGGCTCCAGCTTGAGAAACTTCTGGTGGAAAGGGTGTGAGATTCATGGTAAACTATACCAGCATCATTTACTGACTATGCATTCAACTCTTTACTGAGTGAACTATAATATATTAGTCATAAACTCTGGATAAATATTAATTCCTCTTTGATTTTTGTTCTCTATTCTATTAAATTGGTAAATCTGCCTTCTCTGTAAGAATCCACAAATGCCTGTAGTTCTATAATATTTTAATGTGTTTTGATATGTGGTAGGGCAATTCCTCCAAACTGTTATCTCCCAAATGCATTTTAGCTTATCTTGAGTCATATTTAACATTTATATTCTAGAACCTAGAAAAAATTACACATATACTGAAAAAAATTTCACTAAAACTACTGATTAGCAATATTAGAAGGTTTACAACTTTATAATTTGAGTTTCCAGTATAAAGTTGCTTTCTTCATACACTTATCACTTAAAAATATGTTTTGCATATTTTGCCAGATTTATTACTTATAGCTTCATTGTATTTTGTTCTATAATAAGTTATATCTTATTCAAAATATATAAAATGTATAGTGGTATAATCAATTGATTTAAGATAATTTATATGACACATGTATGTCATTATGTTATACACTTAAAATTAATATAACATTTTAAATCAACTATAACAGTGTAAGTTGCTCACTCATGTCCAACTCTGCGAACCCATGGACTGCATCCTGCCAGGCTCCTCTGTCCATGGAATTCTCCAGGCAAGAATACTGGAGTGAGTTGCCATTCTCTTCTCCAGGAGATCTTCCCAACACAGGGATTGAACCCAGGTCTCCCAAGCGATCTTGAGAAACAAGAATGGAACTGGAGGAATCAACCTGCCTGACTTCAGGCTCTACTACAAAGCCACAGTCATCAAGACAGTATGGTACTGCACAAAGACAGAAATATAGATCAATGGAACAAAATAGAAAGCCCAGAGATAAATCCACACACCTATGGACATCTTATCTTCGACAAAGGAGGCAAGAATATACAATGGATTAAAGACAATCTCTTTAACAAGTGGTGCTGGGAAAACTGGTCAACCATTTGCAAAAGAATGAAACTAGAACACTTTCTCACACCATACACAAAAATAAACTCAAAATGGATTAAAGATCTAAATGTAAGACCAGAAACTATAAAACTCCTAGAGGAGAACATAGGCAAAACACTCTCCGACATACATCACAGCAGGATCCTCTATGACCCACCTCCCAGAATACTGGAAATAAAAGCAAAAATAAAGAAATGGGATCTAATCAAAGTTAAAAGCCTCTGCACAACAAAGGAAACTAAAGCAATGTGAAAAGACAGCCTTCAGAATGGGAGAAAATAATAGCAAATGAAGCAACTGACAAATAACTAATCTCAAAAATATACAAGCAACTCATGCAGCTCAATTCCAGAAAAATAAACAACCCAATCAAAAAATGGGGCAAAGAACTAAATAGACATTTCTCCAAAAAAGACATACAGATGGCTAACAAACACATGAAAACATGCTCAACATCACTCATTATCAGAGAAATGCAAATCAAGACCACAATGAGGTACCATTTCAGGCCAGTCAGAATGGCTGCTATCCAAAAGTCTGCAAGCAATAAATGCTGGAGAGGGTGTGGAGAAAAGGGAAACCTCCTACACTGTTGGTGGGAATACAAACTAGTACAGCCACTATGGAGAACAGTGTGGAGATTCCTTAAAAAATTGCAAATAGAACTGCCTTATAACCCAGCAATCCCACTGCTGGGCATACACACTGAGGAAACCAGAACTGAAAGAGACATGTGTACCCCAATGTTCATCGCAGCACTGTTTATAATAGCCAGGACATGGAAGCAACCTAGATGTCCATCAGCAGATGAATGGATAAGAAAGCTGTGGTACATATACACAATGGAGTATTACTCAGCCATTAAAAAGAATACATTTGAATCAGTTCTAATGAGGTGGATGAAACTGGAGCTGATTATATACAGTGAAGTAAGCCAGAAAGAAAAACACCAATACAGTATACTAATGCATATATATGGAATTTAGAAAGATGATAATGATAACCCTGTATGAGAGACAGCAAAAGAGACACAGATGTATAGAACAGACTTTTGGACTCTGTGGGAGAGGGAGAGGGTGGGATGATTTGGGAAAATGGCACTGAAACATGTATAATATCATGTAAGAAACAAATCACCAGTCTAGGTTCGATGCAGGATACAGGATGCTTGGGGCTGGTGCACTGGGATGACCCAGAGAGAAGGTATAAGGAGGGAGGTGGGAGGGGGGTTCAGGATTGGGAACTCATGTACACCCATGGTGGATTCATGTTGATGTATGGCAAAACCAATACAGTATTGTAAAGTAAAATAAAATCTAAAAAATAAATAAAGTGATGACTCGACACTCTGTGGTACCTCATATCTCTTCTTTCTCAATCTTCTCCAAGTGCTTGGCTCTTAGTTTAACTGTAGATCTGAGCAAAGTATCTCTTGCTGCATTTGGAGACTTCTCCTGGAAAGCTATTTTTTGGTGTTTTTTTTTTAATGATCTGCTCCCAATGAGTTCTGTCTCAAATCACCATTCTTTTAAGTTCTTCCAATCAAAAGTGTCTTGAGGGGCTTCAGGTATAGCTCTGCTATTTTAATCTACTGTGGTCTTAAACAACAGCTATTTATGATTTGCTTGTGGCTATTTATAATTATTTTAATTATATATATATTATTTAGATAATTGAAAGTTAATAGTTTTTCTCCATTATTTTAACTTATCTGAGTATTTATTTTATCTTATCCCACCTTTCTAGGAACGGTGACAAGGCTCTGAACTAACTAGCTATGATTTTTCTATTGGAGTTCCCAGGTAAACAAATTTGGAAGAAAGCATTCCAAATTCTTTCTATTCATTCATGCTTATAAATTGTGAATATATACATATAACATATATACACATAATAAAGTTACTAAAAATTTTTTTCAATTTGTCTTTCATTTTAAAAGTTAATATAAGCATTGTACAACAAATTATATTTTTTCTATGTTAAGAATAATCTTATCCATATTTGTAGTGAAAATTACTAACACAAAATAACATAAAGGAATTATATGGAGTAATACCTTTTCTGCTAATGTATGAAAAGGAAACAGGTGGTTTGTACATAAATAATCAACTTGTTTACTCCCATAAAAACAGGTCAGTTCTTCCTATTTCTTATACTATTCATCTTTATTCACTGTCTTTTTTCCCTGATACATGTACAACATTTTGACTTTTTTCAAAATCTCTCAGTGTCTTTCTGTAGAATATTCTCCTTGTCCCCCCTCTATTTCATGTTCATTTTACTGTATTTTTGTCTTTTTCCCTCATGCTATGGAATCCTATCCATTTTCTCTCAGGAAAGTATGTTATTTTGATGAGCAAGGTCTTGCTTTCAGAGAATGATGTCAAAATCCCAATACTTCTAGAAAATCACAAGGAATAAATTGCTCACGGCTCGTACCAAGAAGTGTTTCACCTCATGCAAAGAGTTGACTCACTGGAAAAGACTCTTCTGCTGGGAGGGATTGGGGAAAGCAGGAGAAGGGGATGACAGAGGATGAGATGGCTGGATGGCATCACCGACTCAATGGACATCAGTGTGAGTAAACTCTGGGAGTTGGTGATGGACAGGGAGACCTGGCGTGCTGCAATTCATGGGGTCGCAAAGAGTCAGACACGACTGAGTGACTGAACTGAACTGAATGTAACTAGACTTAGCTAAGCAAAAGTTCAAAGCATCTTTCTGTTGGTCATGGAGATGGATGTGTGGTATTTTGAAATGCAAAGAAAGGGAGTAACAAAAGGTGGAGGGGACTGTCAACAGTAGCATGAGTAGCAGAGAAATACAAGAGTTGAGGGGGTGAGAAATGAGATTCATCACATTAACTGCTTAACTGAAGAAGCTTTGTGTTCTCTTATTTAGTTCTGAGAAAGAGGTCAAATTTCTGGAAGTTCAAGATATCAAAAATCTTAAGGAAACCACATTTACATGGATATGAGTTGAACTTAAATCCAAAAAGTGAGTATATATTGTAATTCAAAAATATGAGGTGAAAAACAGGAAAACAAATCAGGGAGTTCAGATCTGAGATTAGAAATTATTTTACTTTAAATGATGCATGAGACATAAAACAAAAGTTAAACATAAATTTATGGATTACAATGTGGACTATGACTTGCTAAGTATATTATAAACTAGTTTTATTAACTAATGGCAACAGTGTACATTTCACTAAGGTTCACATTGCTTTCCCTTTGTAGCCTCTGCATCTCCTGCTTGTTCCATAAAGCATCTAATCACATGTGTTAAAGATTCTGCACTTCTTATATTTTATATTTTCAAGTGTTAATTGACTCCAAAGAAATAAGCTTTTCATTTATAAACTAGTGGTGCTAGTGGTAAAGAATCTGCCTGCCCATGCAGGAGATGAAGGTTCAATCCCTGGGTCAGGAAGACCCCCTGGAGAAGCAAATGGCAGCCCACACCAGTATTCTTGCCTGGAAATACCCATGGACAGAGAAGCCGGGTAGGCTACACTCCATGGAGTTGCGAATAGTTGGACCCAGCTCAGAGTGCACGCATGTGACACACACACACACACTTGAGAGTTACATGGCTACTTCTCCAGAAGTTACAAATACCTAAAGATGATGCAAAATGTATTTAATTCTTGTTAGAAAAATAAAACTTAATCTTGTTATAAAATAAATGTTGTGGAATAAAGCATATTAATTCTAGATTAAATTTTTATTCAATTTTATCTCTAGAAAGAATTTAAGAAAAATGATTTGTTATATTAGATGCTAACTGGTATTAGTGAATGAAATCAAATCTTTAACAATTCACACATTTGTTCAAGAGAAGCAAGCTCTTTCTAATTATGAGTATATAAATTAACAAAAGCTCATTTGAAAAGTTAGGAAACTGCAAGACTTTTGATTCATTATCTCATATATCAATTCATTTACTAATTTAGCAAATATGTGTACATACCTACTATATGGCAGGTACTTTAGTCACTGGGAAAGAGGCAAGGTTTTGAGGAACAGTAATTATGATTTCACTATTGCTAATACTCCAAAAAGTATTATATATGGAAATATAACTTGCATACTAAGTTAATGCACTTAATCAATGAACAAAACACATCCATCTGAAGTAGAATTGCTGCATCATATAATTGTATTCTACTTATTTGAGAAAATGTAATTACTGTTTTATATTTTCTATGAAGGAAAAATAAAAATATTTGGTTATACAAAGACCTATGGGGCTGGTGCACTGGGATGACCCAGAGAGATGATATGGGGAGAGAGGTGGGGGTGGGGGGTGGTTCAGGATTGGGAACTCATGTACACCCATGGCGGATTCATGCTGATGTATGGCAAAATCAATACAGTATTGTTAAGGAAAATTTAAAAGAAAAGAATACCTGTTGGAGTTTTATTTATAAAAATGATTAATGGATGTTCATCAACTGGTGAACAAATAAATATAATGGAATACATCTAAATAATGGAATTCTGTTCAACAATAAAATCAAGTAAATCTAGACATATGTAAGAATATTTCATGAATCTAAAAAAATACATGCTAAATGAACAAACACAGAAGTCTAAATGCTGTGTGATGCCATTTAAATGATGTTCATTAAAAGTCAAAATTATAGAGGAACTTCTAATAAACAGCTGCCAGAAACGACGTCAGATTAATAGATTCATAGGGAAAGTTTTGATGTAATTATGGTAGTTATGTGATTGTATACCTTATCAAAAATCACTGAATGGTATAGATACAAAGAGAGTGCAATTTAAACTGCTATAAACCTGACATTAAAAATATGTATCAAATAACATGCAAATAAATGAAATATATATTAAGTCATACAGTTATAAATATTTCATGGAAAAATGACATATACAGAGATTTTATGGCTACGCTTCTGTTTTTGTTTGTTTGGGGAGATATGTTTGCGGTTCAAAATATTCTGAGCCAGAAATTCATCTGAGAATATAATTTGAAAGTATTGTAGACAGCTGAATGAATATCTTATGGCAGATAATGGATATTATTGCTATTAGAAGGAAAAACAAATGAAAATCTCCTGCGGTAGAAGAGTCGGAAAAGAGACCAGTGTGATTGGTGCAGAGTGAGAAAAGCAGGAAAACAAGTTTAGAAGGGTACAGAGGCAAGGAACTCTGTTATATCATATGGGCTCCCAGGACTAATGTAAGATTTTGGCTCTACTTGGAATGAAGTAAGAAGGTATTGACAGATGGAAGGAGTATCTTAATGAAAGAGCTGCTTTATAAATAACATTCTTACTATAGTTTAAGGAACAGGCTAAAGGGAGGAAAGGGCAGAAGGAAAATCTTTAGGAAAATATTCCTATATTAAGCAGACGGGACTTGATTATGAAAGCATGGACAAGGATAATCCTTTGTTAAAACAACACAATTTTTTTTTCCATAGAATAACACTGAGAAAGTTTACTGTAGAATGGATTATGGAACATAAGGAAACAAAGATTGGTGGTAATTTCCATATTCCAGATCCATAGAGATGAATAAAGGATAAGGAGGGATTGTTGAAGAATAGATTCCAGATTGGACTAAAGAACAAAATGTAATTGCAAAAATATCATATCAGGCTTCCAAGAAGAGACTTTAAGTAGGCAGTTGTATAATGTGACCTGGCTTCATTTAAGAACTCAAAGCCAGAAAAATAAATCTGGGAATGTCCAGTGTCAATCAACAGTGAACAAATTTGGTCACTAAGGGACTGATAATAGAAAAATTCAACGGCTCAACCCTTGCATTAGCTAATATTTCTACTACTGATGGAAAAATATGCCTCTTAACATTCAATAAAATGATTTTAAAATGTTTAGCTAAAAACAAAGCTATGCAAAAACAATAAATATCTACTGTTACTTTAATGAGGGAAATATGAGGTAGTGGTGGAAAATTACAGCATTACTACTTTAAACACTTCTAAGAATAAAATAACCGTATTAAAAATAAAAAAAAACTGTATCTCTATTTGTAAAAATGATTTTTTGGTAAAAATATTGTCAGAGAGAAAGATATTCATAAAATTAACTACTATACAGTAAATGTAGAAAATTTTACCAAAGAAAATATTCATTTAAAAAATCATTTCATTCTGGCTTACTTCACTCTGTATAATCGGCTCCAGTTTCATCCTCCTCATTAGAACTGATTCAAATGTATTCTTTTTAATGGCTGAGTAACAATCCATTGTGTATATGTACCACAGAAAGAAAAACACCAATACAGTATACTAACACATATATATGGAATTTAGAAAGATGGTAATGATAACCCTGTATGCGAGACAGCAAAAGAGACACAGATGTATAGAACAGTCTTTTAGACTCTGTGGGAGAGGGAGAGGGTGGGATGATTTGGAAAAATGGCACTGAAACATGTACAATATCATATAAGAAATGAATCGCCAGTCCAGGTTCGAAGCAGGATGCAGGATGCTTGGTGCTGGTGCACTGGGATCCCAGAGGGATGGTACAGGGAGGGAGGCGGGAGGGGGGTTCAGGATGGGGAACACGTGTACACCCATGGCGGATTCATGTTGATGTATGGCAAAACCAATAAAATATTGTAAAGCTGGTTTTTCCTGTGGTCATGTGTGGATGTGAGAGTTGGACTGTGAAGAAGGCTGAGCACCAAAGAATTGATGCTTTTGAACTGTGGTGTTGGAGAAGACTCTTGAGAGTCCCTTGGACTGCAAGGAGATCCAACCAGTCCATTCTGAAGGAGATCAGGCCTGGGTGTTCATTGGAAGGAATGATGCTGAAGCTGAAGCTCCAGTACTTTGGCCACCTCATGAGAAGAGTTGACTCATTGGAAAAAACTCGGATGCTGGGAGGAGTTGGGGGCAGGAGGAGAAGGGGACAACAGAGGATGAGATGGCTGGATGGCATCACGGACTCGATGGACGTGAGTCTGAGTGAACTCCGGGAGATGGTGAACAGGGAGGCCTGGCGTGCTGCGATTCATGGGGTCGCAAAGAGTCGGACACGACTGAGTGACTGAACTGAACTGAACTGATTAGCCTCTAATTAAAATAAATTTAAATTAAAAAAATCATTTCATTGATGGTTTGATTTTTCCCTTGCATTAAGCATAACTCTTAATAACCCAGGGTTTAACAATATAAATCATGGAAAGAATCAAAAATATAGAAGTGACTACCTTATAAACTGAGTTTCCCTGGTGGCTCAGAGGTTAAAGCGTGTGCCTCCAATGCGGGAGACTTGGGTTCGATCCCTGTGTAGGGAAGATCCCCTGGAGAAGGAAATGGTAACCCACTCCAGTATTCTTTCCTGGAGAATCCCATGGACAGAGGAGCCTGGTAGGCTACAGTCCATGGGGTCGCAAAGAGTCGGACATGACTGAGCGACTTTGAGAGACATGAGGTGAATCTCTTTGGAAAGAAATCTTAAACCAAAGTTTATGGTAAAGATTACTTGAGATAGAAATAGATCCAAGACTCAATTTAGACTACAAGAAAACACAGATGGCATAATCATTTTTTCCATAATATAGACTTGAGAAAATTTATTTTTAAAGGTTTTGATGTATGCTTCTTTTAATAGCACATGTACTTCATTTATATGTAGATGGAAATATTTAAATTTTTTCTTAATAGAGGAAAACATTTTTTAAAATTAATTAATTGGAGGATAATTACTTTACAATATTGTGATGGTTTTAGCCATGCATGGACGTGAATAACCACAGGTGCACATGTGTCCCTTCATCCTGAACCCCCCCTTACCTCCCATAAGAAAAAATTTTTATAAATGTTCACAGTTTATAATAAGAGTTCAATCTGATACAACATAAAATTTATGTTTGTTTTGTCTTTGTTTGCTTGTAGAAGCACCACCTTGATCTCTGTCTCCATCTTCACATGGTGTTCTCCCCGGATGCCATGGTCTCTGTGTTCAAATTTCCCCTTCATTGAACGTTACCTTATCTTAACTTGATCATCTGCAAAGTGCCTACTTTCAAATAAAATCAGTTTCACAAGTAAAAATAAATAAATAAATAAATAAATAAAATGAAGCAGGATGGCTGGAAGACAATTATTAAAGTAAAATTAAGGCAATGGCACCCCACTCCAGTGTTCTTGCTTGTAGAATCCCAGGGATGGGGGAGCCTGGTGGGCTGCCGTCTATGGGGTCGCACAGAGTCGGACACAACTGAAGCGACTTAGCAGCAGCAGCAGACCTAACCAAGAAAACTAATTGCATTAATATAATTTAATCACACACACACACATATATATAGTACATAAAATTACAAGTATTTTTAAATGGATCCTATTTAATAAATAGAATGCACCAAAGAGAACAGAATAGAAACAGACACACTGTGGTCAGAAGTACATATTGAAAGACAGACAGGACCTGTACTATGTAAATTTCTGTTTTCATTCTTTTAGTCTCAGCTAAAGCTAATTGATATAATGTGTATATGAGGCAATTGGGATGGCAATGAAAACGAATCAACCTTTCTGGGTTAATGAGCTAGAACAAAATAAATCCAGGGAGACAGACTACTAGAGGGTGGGGTGGATCCTGAAATACAAAGGGGGAATACACTTATATCTCTGATTCATGAACCATGATTTCATATAACATATTTAAAATGAATCTTAATTATTCAAAAGAAATAATTAATAAAATGCAACTTTTTTTTCAGATGAAAGACAACTAGGACTGATCTGGAATAACCAGGTATTATTAACAGAAGTAACACCCAAATATTGAAGTGATTAATAATCACAATTAATCAATTCAAGAGGTGTAAAATGAAAAAAAGACCATAAATATTAGTTGTGGAATAGAAAAGTTTAAAAAGAAACAAATAGAAATTGTAGAACTGGAAAATATATCCAAAATATTGAAAAGAAAAACAATCGGCCTGCTTAACAGCCAAATGAAGACCAGAGGAAAGAGTAAGTGAATTTGCAGGTAGATCTTAGAAATTGTTCACAGTAAAGAATAGAGAAATGGTTGAATGAAATAACCAGAGCTACAGAGAACAGGTGAGTAAGATGTGGTCCAAAATATGTAATTGTAATTCAACCTTCAGAAGGACAGAAGAAAAATGTAGAATAGGTGAAAAAAAAAAGTCCCCAATTTCTCAGATCTGATATGAAAAGGGCAATAAATGATACAAAACACTAAACAAACACCAATCAGAATAAATCCAAACAGGCTCACATTGAGACAGAAAATAATTATTGATACACATTGAGACACATAATTATTGATACTCAATAAAGACAGGTGGCTGTTGCCTGAAGAATCCCATGGACAGAGGAACCTGGCAGGCTACAGTCCATGGGATCACAAAAAGTCATACAGGACTGAAGCGACAGAGCATTAGTGGTAAAGCACCCTCCTGCCAATGCAAGAGCTGTAAGAGATGCAGGTTCAGTCTCTGGGTGGGGAAGATCCACTGGAGGAGGGCACGGCAACTCACTCCAATATTCCTGCCTGGAGAATCCCATGGACAGAAGAGCCTGGGGGCTACAGTCCCTCTAGTCGCACAGAATCGGACACAACTGAAGCAACTTAACACACATACACAGCCCACAATAAAAACTAGCTATATAAAAATGAGATTTAAAATGAGTTCCTAAATTTATCCAAATAACCAACATATTTTTTTAAAAAAGGAAATAAAACCAAAGAAGACAAGTACAAAAAAACATAAATGATAGACCAAAATCTAACCATGTAAAATTATAACTTAATAAACTCTCAATTTAAAAAGCAGAAATTGTTAAAATGTATAAAAAAGAAAAATAACTATATGCTGCCTAAAATATATATAATTCTTTAACTATAATGACATATGATCTAGAACAAATAAACAGGGGACTCTATTCAGTACTCTGTAATGACCCATATGGGAAAACAATCTTAAAAAGTGTAGAGATAGAAATGTATAGCTCTAAATTCTTCCATTAATAAAGAAGAAGATTTAATACTAATGATTTAAGTTCTCATTTTCAAATGTTGGGGAAAAGGCCAAATTAAAAGGAAGCAGAAGGAAGAAAATAATGAGTGGAGATCAATTAACATTGGACGCCAAAAAATAATGCAGTCCCTAGGGTCTCAAAGGGTCATACACGACTGAAGCAACTTAGCATTCACGCATAACATATCAGGGGCTTCCCAGGTGGCACTAGTGATAAAGAACCCATCTGCCAGCGCAGGAGATCTAAAAACCGCAGGCTTCATCCCTGGGTCGGGAAGATCTCCTGGAGTAGGGTATGGCAACCCACTCTAGTATTCTTGCCTGAAGAATCCCATGGACGGAGGAGCCTAGAGGGCTACAGTCCTTTGGGTCACAAAGAGTTAGACATGACTGAAGTGACTTAGCATACACACATGCATACGTATTAGTTGGGAGAGACAATAACCTCCTTGAAGAGTTTGTTTTTGGTTTCAGAAGGATAAATAATTAATTTATAAAATAAAACATATTTTTGTTAGGTAAATTAGTATTCTTAGATGCACAATCAGTATCAAAATAATTTTGTCTTACAGGCATTCTTCATCAAAAGTTGATTTTCAATTTTGTTTCATATATGAAACTCCAGTTCAGTGACTTCCAGGTGTGTCATATTTTGAAATAAACTATTATTTTTGCAAGAGGAAATTTATTCTTCAGTGAAATAAATGCTGTTCAAACTATATAATAGTAATTTGGAGTATATGGTTAATTTTCTAGGTGAGATATTTCATATTTACTTATAATTTACTCTTACCAGGTTGGTATGACATAGACTCTTTTCAAATAGCCTGAAGGTTGTACACTGCCAATCTAGGATGATAGATGTATTATATTTCCTGATCAAGAATTTATTTTTATTCAATAAATTGATTAATAAATGTGAAAACATTTATGCTAGCTAAGGTTGTTTCATTTCTCTATAGACTCATGACTATTGATTTCCTCTCACATATCCTTATTCAAATATTTATTATATTGCCTGGTAATTTGGTTATTTTTGTGTGTTAGCCATCTAGTAGAAAATAGATTTCATGACCACAGGGACAGTGGATTTGGTTGCATACATTTGGTATGCAACTGTAACCCTAAAATGAAATATAGCCACAAGTCTCCAGCAGATATCCTATAAATATGTGTAAAGAATATCTAGCAACATACCTATATACGGACTTTATATAAACACATACATATATTTAAAATATTGGCTTCCCATATTCCTTGCAGTAGGCCTCAAAGATGACATCACTTTATATTATAATAAAAATCATTTTACTTTTCTAAAGGAATTGGCCAGCAGCTATTTCCTTTTTACTAACAATAATACCACCGGTAATTGCAGAAAATTCTCATTCAAGTTTACAGAGGATCTTTCATTTTCTTACTTAATCCTTAAATGTTCATATAGGAAAGAGTATAAAAAAGTATTTAAGTACATGAGGCTCTAAAATCATACGTATTTTGATTCAAATACAATTGCAACATTTATTAGCTATGGCATTATCACATAATACGTCAAATCAATACCTTAGTTACCCTATGTATAAAAAAGAAATAATTGTATCTTCCTGATAAGCTTAATGTATTAAAGTCATTTATATATAACACAGGAAAATACCTAGCAAATTCGAAACGTAAATACAGACAAAGCAGTTTGAAGGTCATTTTAGTTTTACAGATTATATGTTTTTAGATAACTTAAGTGACTTTTTCTAAAAAAAACAAAGTGTCAGACCATAGAATTGAATTAAATAATAAAAATAATTCATTAGATGCCTTTTTTCCATTATAAAATATTCCAGAGAGAAACTGTAGGTACAAATTGCTGATAAATCTATCATTCATTATCATGTGATAAGCTTCTAAAAAGTGGGCACTACATAAAACTAGAGAAGATAAAGGTTTGCAATTGTTTCAAAAGTTTCTGAGAACTCTTTAGATTGACTTGGTCAAGAATTCTGCAAGTACAATTCCAAACACTGCTTTTCTTTAAAATACAGGAAATAGAATATTTAAAATAACAAACTAAGAACATTCAAAACTTGGACAAGATTATAAGAAAAGTTTGGGGTCAAAATTTGTTGTATCTAGGATTGTTTCATCTGTCTTTTAGGAGTCTTTAAAAATGTATATACCCAGTCCAGGAATCAGACAGTTGTATTTAGAACCACATTACTGAGGAGTCAGAATTTGAGTTCCATTCTTTTATAATGTGCAAGGCTGACTTCAGTTATTTATGATGAAAATAAGTCATGGGAACTGCAGTGTACCATTATTCTAATTTATATAGAATATTGTATTTTGCTTGTAATGTGACCTTTCCAAATTAGTTTTTGTTTTTCCTCATTTTTTGAAGAAATAAATATCATAAAGCAAGAATTTAATCTGTATGGTACATACTTACATGGGCTAAAATGAGATAATTTTAAAGGTAAAATTTCTTTACATTCATTTTTTTATTATAGGAAAATTAGGCTCAATCTCTAATACTTTGAATTTTCTTCTGTTCACTTTAGTATCTTAAAAACCTCCTCTCTAATTTAATAAAGATTAATTACCATGAAATTTTATATGTGTATATATGTGTTGAGGTGCATGTTCAGTTGCTTTAGTCCTGTCTGACTCTGCACGCCTATGGATTGTAGCCGATAAGGCTCCTCAGTCCATGGGGATTCTCCAGGAAAGAATACTGGATTGGGTTGCGATGACCTCCTCCTGGGGATCTTCCCAACCCAGGGGTGGAACCCAAGTCTCTATGTCTCCTGCATTGGCAGGGGGTTCTTTGCCACTGATCTACTGGGGAAGCCCTTATATACAGGGCTGGAACATATTTCCTTGAGATTGAAGAACTACGCTCCCATCTGTTCAAGCCAATATCTATCAGTCTTTACTTACATATGTTGTTCAGTCACTAAGTCCTGTCTGACTCTTGGCCAACCCATGGACTGCAGCATACCCGACCTCCCTGTCCCGCACTATCTCCTAGAGTTTGCAAAAGTTTACGTTCACTGAGTTGGTGATACTATCCAACCATCTCATCCTGCTGCCCTCTTCTCCTTCTGCTTTCAATTTTTCCAATCTTCAATACATATATGTTGTTATTGCTGTTGTGTTCAGTCACCAAGTTGTGTCCAACTCTTTGTGACCCCATGGACTGCAGCATGCCAGGATTCCACATTCCTCACCATCTTCCAGAGTTTGCCCAAGTTCATGTCCATTGAATTGGTGATGCCATCCAACCATCTCATCCTCCCTTCTCCTCCTGTTCTCAATTTTCCCAGCATCAGGATCTTTTCCAAAAAGTTAGTACTTTGCATCAGATGGCCAAAATACTGGAGTTTCAGCTTCAGCATCAGTCCTTCCAATGAATATTCAGGATTGATTTCCTATGGGATTGACTGGTTTGATCTCCCTGCTGGCCAAGGGACTCTCAAGAGTCTTCTCCAGCATCACAGTTCAAAAGCATCAATTCTTCAATGTTCTGCCTTCCTTTTTGGTCCAACTCTCATATCTGTACTTGACTACTAGAAAGATCATAACCCTGACTATATGGACCTTTGTCAGTAAAGTGATGTCTTTGTTTTTTAATACACTGTGTAGGTTTGTCATAGTTTTCCTGCCAAGAAGCAATCATCTAATTCCATCGTTGCAGTTAACCATTCATAGTGATTTTAGAGCCCAAGAAGAGGAAATCTGTCACTGCTTCCACCTTTTCCCCTTCCCTTTGCCATGAGAGGAGCCTGGAAGGCTACAGCTCATGGGATTACAAACAGTTGGACACAACTGAGCTATTAAGCATACACACATTCATCTTTAAACCTTGACACAGGAGTTCTTATCATTTACACCAATCAGTTATCCAGGATGCACATTATAATTAATATCACTTAATTGTTCAGAGAATTAAATACAAAAAGATAACAAAACAAATAAAATCAAAACTTAAAAGGATTAACTCATCTGGGCAACTATGTGTTGAAAGATTTTAGCAGCTTGAACACTGCAAACAGAAGATAGCTTTCAATGGTCTGAAGGTAAACAAAAGTGGAGATTTTATGAAAATCGCAGCACTGATAAGAGTGAAACACTGAAAACCAAGTGACACCTATAAAAAGTGGTTTAATGTTCTTTGATACGTTCAATGAAAAAGGCATAAGAAATGAGTTAACTTTATCTCTAGAGTATATTCTAATTTAATAGATTGACTATAGAAAGAAAGAGAAGTCGCTCAGTCGTGTCTGATCCTTTGCAACCTCACACACTGTAGCCCATCAGGCTCCTCTGTCTATGGGATTTTCCAGGCAAGGGTACTGGAGTGGGTTGTCATTTCCTTCTCCAGGGGATCTTGCCAACCCAGGGATTGAACCTGGGTCTCCCACACTGCAGGCAGATGCTTTACATTCTGAGCCACCAGGGAAGCCCTAGATTGACTACAGTCTACCATAAATTTATTGAAAAAAAATTTCCAGATGGTAATGAGAAATTAATTGTTTCTTACACAAAAGCAGTGCCACCTACTAATAGACCTTCTGTAAATAAATTAGTAGAAAATAACTCCTTGCTTTTATCATTAATGTTCAGAATATACAATATATGCAACGATGGTTATCATTTTAAAATATACACAAATTTTTGAACTCCTAGAAGGATGGCTATGACCATAATTAAAGTATAGCATTTTCCACATGGATATTTTTGGTTGAGCATTTGTGACAATACTCTTCTTAACTTGATATCTTAATATCAAGGGCCATCTGCTACTGCAGATGCCAAGTTATGGGCTATTGGCAATTTTGATGGCAGAAGAACTGAATTATTTCTTTGTTAGGGACAATGAAAAACATATATATCTGGTTCTTCCAAATATAATTCAGGTAACATAGCTTGTGTCATGAATGTTTCTAATGCAGATGGGGCAGTGTAAAAAAGCTACCTGCATCAGATGTGAAGAGGCGTGAGAATAAAAAAAACTCTGACCTACAACACTAGAGGTATGAGCTACCTGAAGACAACAAACAGTACTCAACAGTACAAGTGTGTTCTGCACTCCTTGGTCTGACCTCTTATCAGTACCACAAGCCCTGACCTCAGGCTATTTCTCTGACTCCTGTTTCTACAACTTCTTTTAGTTTTAAGTAATGACATCTATTAATGTGGTCGTTGACTTTGGCCTGTGACCAGCTCTGCTCGAACATCACACATGGTAGGTTCTGGGACCTTACTAATTCCTCTTCTGTTATGTTTTTTTTTTTTTCTTCAGCTCTATCAGCCATGATATCTTTTTTTAAAATATAAATTTATTTACTTTAATTGGAATTTAATTACTTTACAATATTGCATTGGTTTTGCCATACAACAACATGAAGCCATGATATCTTGAAGGAATTTTGACATACAGTGTACTGGTGTGGTGAATATCGCAGGCTGTAAATTCATATTGCATGTGTTTAAATACCAACTCCATAACTCACAGCCATACAATCTTCAATTTTATTAATATAGTTAGTTTAAATGAATTTAATTTCTTCTATCCCCCAAAAGTGTAGATATGATAGTGTCTTTATATCGAGCTCTTCTAAAGATTAAATTAGATAATCAATTTAAAATGCTTAACACAGAGACAATTATAACATAAATGTTTGCATTCATTGTGAACCATAAATGCTTTCCTTCTAAGGTAATTAAACTATATAGTATCATCTACTCCATGATTAATAGATATTGGTTCACCTATAGATACTCACTGTTCGTGGATCTCATATTTGTAACTTCCTCATTTATTTATAACTTCAAAACCAATATTCATGACACTTTCACAATCATTTAAAGATATGCACAGAATCTCAAAAACTGACTCCTTTAAAGTCCAAGTTCTCAGCTGATTTCTAATAAGAAAACATGCCTTCTTATTTTGCTGTTATGCTGTAAGATAGTGCCATTTTCATGTTATAATTAGTGCCACATTTTGTGCTCTTTGTTGGTGCTTTTGCTGTTTATCATAGCTCCCAAACACAGTGTGGAACTGGTGTCTAATGTTCCTAAACACAAGTGTGCCCTATGGAGAAATACATGTGTTAGACAAGCTTCGTTCATGCATGAGTTTTAGTGCTTTTGGCAATGAGTTTCGTGTTAATGAGCCAATAATATGCATATCCAGAAAAAGAAAGAGAAAATTCACTGATGTGTGCATAAATCCACTTTGTTAAGTGCTAAAGCAACATCTATAGCTCATAATGAAGTTCTGCGAAAGACAGAAAAAGCCACTAAAATTGTGAATTCAAGAAACAACAACAATAAAAATGTATAATGAATTGTGGGACTGAAGATCAAGAAGTACACAGTCATATTACCAAAGGTCAAAAAACGCTAAGGCCTTCATCAGCGCTGGCTGGCTCTTATGTTTTAAAAGGCAACATGGTGCAAAAACTAAATCTGTAAGCTGGGCAGGTTCTGCAGACTGGAAGAACTACAGAATGATTTTTTTTTTTAATGCCTGAATAATGTTATACATTGATGGGTTATAACAAACTATAGAGTTCAATTTTGATAAGACTAGCTTATTTTATTAGGACCTTGGTAAGTGAACTGTGCAACACATGTGGCAATTTGGTCGAGGAGAATATTGTGACCAGAGGCGTACAGGAATCTAACACAGTATTTTCCCTAAGTATAGTAGTTTGTGGGTGTGTGCTAATTTGCATCCAGCTCTTTGCTATCCTATGGACTGTAGCCCACCAGGCTCCTTTGTCCATGGGGATTCTCCAGGCAAGAGTAGTGGAGTGGGTCGCCATGCCCTTCCTCCCGGGGATCTTCCCAACCCTGGGATTGAACCCAGGTTCCCGTATTGCTGGCAGATTCTTTACCATCTGAACTACCAGGGAAATCCATGAATAATGGAGAGTGTTGCCTATCCCTTCTCCAGGGGCT
Source organism: Budorcas taxicolor (assembly GCF_023091745.1). Classification (NCBI taxonomy): domain Eukaryota; kingdom Metazoa; phylum Chordata; class Mammalia; order Artiodactyla; family Bovidae; genus Budorcas; species Budorcas taxicolor. Next base: position 56,842,103 of record NC_068930.1, read on the forward strand.
CTTCCTGACCCAGCCAAAGCTTGTATAACAAAGGAAAATTTATTTTTATAAAAAATAGTACCTTAATATTGCCTTAAAGAAAATTTCTGCTAAATTAGCAGATTCCATATATGTTGGAGGTTCTGATTTAATGTATTGGTAAGTATATTAAGCTTATATATTTGTGTCATTAGTTACATAAGGCAGTGCTAGCCAAAAATGAAATAACTGTCATGAAAAGGTCTCAAACATTCTTTACTGTCTTTACAACTAACTAATGTTATATGAAGGTCTAATGTCAAAGATAAATACAAAGGGATTCAACCACGTCATTGTTTTAAACTTACACCACACAATGCTCCACTAGGATGAAACTGAAGACATATTTTGCTGGAGATGTTTTTTTAAGACTCACAATATTTTATACCTTCACATTTCTCAGTGTGTCACTTATTATCTTTAACTAACAGTAGTCACATATATCACAGTCAGGGAAGAAACTATAATTGGCTATTTTAAACAGAAGTTTGTATTTGTTGACATTATTTATTTAAGGAGTAACTGTTTGTGCCAAGTCAAGCACCTAAAGCCTCTGTAACTCTATAATAATTTGATGAAGTATTTACTAAATTATTAATTATGTTTGTGTGTGGTGAGTAGTTCAACTGAACCCCACTTCATCATTTTAAGTAACATTATTAAGTTTACTTCCCAATATGTTTTTTTTCTTTTTTATGATTTACTATATCAGGATTATGTTTCATTCCCTTTCAATGTTTCATTTGTAGAATATCTTCTTAGTGAATACATTTTTTAACAATGATGTCTACCAATATGTCATATAATAGTGATTTCTTTCATAGTTTTGTATTCTTGCTTATTTATTTCATCATTTTCAATACCATATAATCTTACCTCAAGGGAAATCTATGTCACATACAGTGCGTTCTGTAGATTATAGTGTAGAAAGTCATCGTTTGTTATAAAGCAAGTGTCACAATGTCGTGTGAGAAAGCCAACGGTATACTTCTACAATCACTAATAACAGCAAACACTTAACATAGACTCAATAGCACTTATCAAGTCCCAGGAGCTGTTATTAGCGCTTTATGTGTACTAACCCATTTAATCAACAAAGTAGTCTTATATAGTAGAAAAATCTTTCTCATTTCCAATTTGAATATTAAAGAAACTGAGACAAAGAGAATTAAACTTATTGCAGGTCACTTTGCCAGAAAGCAGCAGAACCAAGATTTAAACTCTGGCATTTGTAGAATCTGTGCCCTGAACCACTAAATTAGCTCATCTTTTATTCTGGAGAAAACACACTTAAAAATATATATTTATTTATTTTAATTGGAGGCTAATTACTTTACAATATTGTGGTGGCTTTTGCCATACATTGACATGAATCAGCCACAGGTGTACATGGAGAAAGTATTTTTTATGTATATTATTTCACTGACTTCACAGTAACCTGCAAATAAGCCATTTCAGAAATTCTCTGGAATTCCTCCCCTTGGACTCCAACCTGATTTGTTCTCCCTGAATCTTGGCCTTTACTTTGCTCATGGTTCACAGCATTCAATTTTTCTTCCTTGAAGCTAGAGACTGAATTCCTGGTTTCTTCATTTTCTAGGACTGTATAGAATATGGCCATTCCAGGAACAGTGGCTTCTGGTGGCATCTGTGTTGGACAGCCTGAGGCTTTAATCAAGGATCTTTTTGTTGCAAGTTTTAAAACTACATAAATGAGCATAAGCAGGAAAAATAGAAAAGGTAGACTTTATCAAAAGGAGACAAGAATATTCCATGGAATCCTAAGTGTGGAAAACATAGTCAGAAACATATTAAATCAGAAACTTGTGTAAAAAAAAAAATCAAGCCTGAAAATTCCTCCGTCCCTCTATCCCTCTATGACACAGGCCTTACCTGCTCCCTACCTTGTATTTTTTTTTTCAAGTTTTCTTATTCTTTTATTTTTTTCAGATAGATTTCTCTTTTTTTCTGGCTTCGTGGCAAGAAAAGTTGTGCATCCTATACTTCCAGAGTTCACATGACTCTTATTTATGACCAGCAGAATCTGACTAACATGTTTGAATCCCAATTACAAATCCTGACTTGGGAGGATATGACCCTTTTGGAGGTATCTGTGCCCACTTTTGGTTCTATAAGCCACTGAGACGGCAGTGTCCAGTTCTTTATTTCTGTGTACTTTTCCTCACATGGCTCCTTAAATGTTTTGATTGCCACTAAAATCTACAATCAAATATCCAATCTGAATATGATGTGAAATAAAATATATTGCATTGTGTACCTTTCCATTATGCTATAGAAGGATAGCCTCCTTTGGGCTGTCATTCTGGATCTTCATCATTAAGCACAATCACACAAGACTACAAGAAATGTAATAGTGAAAACTTTTCTTTTTCTGTTTTGAGAAAGAACTACTATATTCAGAATTTAAGACTAAAATTTGGCCATTATATAGTCAATAAACTAAGCGGTGTTGATATTTTATGAAAAAAAAAAATAGCCTAGAGAAGAATTTTAAAATAAGAGAAGGAAAAATGAGCTGCAAGCATTCTGAATTTTAATAGTGAGCAAAAAAATTAGGGAGGTTCTAAGCAGTAGTCTGATTCATGAAAACTAGGGAGAAAAATGTGGACAGTTTTTTGTTATAAGAAAATATTGAAATTGAAGTGAAAATTAAGATGTATCAATTTATTCCTATATTTATGTGATAAGAGTATATCTTGTCTATCTCCTCTGTCTTTCTTAACATATTTATCTTTCCCTGGAAACTGTTACAATATGAATCTTTATGAAATATCAAATGTATTATTTTTGCCATAATTTCCTATAGATCCAAGCTGCCCTAAAATGTTCTTACTGTAATTAACTTATATATGAAGGACAACAAAATTCAGAATTTATAGATTCACAGAGTTCAGTTCAGTTCAGTCGCTCAGTCCTGTCCGACTCTTTGCAACCCCAAAACTTGCAGCACATCAGGCCTCCTTGTCCATCACCAACTCCCGGAGTTCACTCAGACTCACGCCCATCGAGTCAGTGATGCCATCAGCCATCTCATCCTCCGTCGTCCCCTTCTCCTGCTGTCCCCAAACCCTCCCAGCATCAGAGTCTTTTCCAATGAGTCAACTCTTCACATGAGGTGGCCAAAGACTGGAGTTTCAGCTTTAGAATCATTCTCTCCAAAGAACACACAGGACTGATCTCCTTCAGAATGGACTGGTTGGATCTCCTTGCAGTCCAAGGGACTCTCAAGAGTCTTCTCCAACACCACAGTTCAAAAGCATCAATTCTTCGGCACTCAGCTTTCTTCACAGTCCAATTCTCACATCCATACATGACCACTGGAAAAACCGTAGCCTTGACTAGATGGACCTTTCTTGGCAAAGTAATGTCTCTGCTTTTCAATATGCTATTTAGGTTGGTCATAACTTTTCTTCCAGGGGTAAGTGTCTTTTAATTTCATGGCTGCAGTCACCATCTGCAGTGATTCTGGAGCCAAATAAAGTCTGACACTGTTTCCACTCCTTCCCCACCTATTTCCCATGAAGTGATGGGACCAGATGCCATGATCTTCATTTTCTGAATGTTGAGCTTTAGGTCAACTTTTCCACTCTCCACTTTCACTTTCATTAAGAGGCTTTTGAGTTGCTCTTCACTTTCTGCCATAAGGGTGGTGTCATCTGCATCAGTTCAGTTCAGTCGCTCCATTGTGTCCGACTCTTTGTGACCCCATGAATTGCAGCACGCCAGGCCTCCCTGTCCATCACCATCTCCCGGAGTTCACTCAGACTCACGTCCATCAAGTCCGTGATGACATCCAGCCATCTCACCCTCGGTCGTCCCCTTCTCCTCCTGCCCCTAATCCCTCCCAGCATCAGAGTCTTTTCCAATGAGTCAACTCTTCACATGAGGTGGCCAAAGTACTGGAGCTTCAGCTTTAGCATCATTCCTTCCAAAGAAATCCCAGGGCTGATCTCCTTCAGAATGGACTGGTTGGATCTCCTTGCAGTCCAAGGGACTCTCAAGAGGCTTCTCCAACACCACAGTTCAAATGCACCAATTATTCGGTGCTCAGCCTTCACAGTCCAACTCTCACATCCATACATGACCACAGGAAAAACCATAGCCTTGACTAGACGAACCTTAGTTGCCATATCTGAGGTGATTGATATTTCTCCTGGCAGTCTTGATTCCAGCTTGTGCTTCTTCCAGCCCAGCATTTTTCATGATGTACTCTGCATATATAAGTTAAATAAGCAGGGTGACAATATACAGCCTTGACGTACTCCTTTTCCTATTTGGAACCACTCAGTTGTTCCATGTCCAGTTCTAACTGTTGCTTCCTGACCTGCATACAGATTTCTCAAGAGGCAGGTCAGGTGGTCTGGTATTTCCATCTCTTTCAGAATTATCCACAGTATATTGTGATCCACACAGTCAAACGCTTTGGCATAGTCAACCATGCAGAAATAGATGTTTTTTTTCTGGAACTCTCTTGTTTTTTCAATGATCCAATGGATGTTGGCAATTTGATCTCTGGTTCCTCTGCCTTTTCTAAACCAGCTTGAACATCAGGGAGTTCACGGTTCACATATTGCTGAAGCCTGGCTTGGAGAATTTTGAGCATTACTTTACTAGCCTGTGAGATGAGTGCAATTGTGTGGTAGTTTGACCATTCTTTGGCATTGCCTTTCTTTGGAATTGGAATGAAAACTGGCCTTTTCCAGTCCTGTGGCCACTGCTGAGTTTTCCAAATTTGCTGGCATATTGAGTGCAGCACTTTCACAGCATCATCTTCCAGGATTTGAAATAGCTCAACTGGAATCCCATCACCTCCACTAGCTTTGTAGTGATGCTTTCTAGCCCACTTGACTTCACATTCCAGGATGTTGGGTTCTAGGTGAGTGATCATACCATAGTGATTCTCTTGGTCTTGAAGATCTTTTTGTACAGTTATTCTGTTTATTCTTGCCACTTCTTAATATGTTCTGCTTCTGTTAGGTCCATACCATTTCTGTTCTTTATGCAGCCTATCTTTGCATGAAATGGTCCCTTGGTATCTCTAATTTTCTTGAAGTGATGTCTAGTCTTTCCCATTCTGTTGTTTTCCTCTATTTCTTTGCATTGATCGCTCTATACAGTCAACAAAACAAGACCATGGAGCTGACTGTGGCTCAGATTAAGAACTCCTTATTGCCAAATTCAGACTTAAATTGAAGAAAGTAGGGAAAACCACTAGACCATTCAGGTATGGCCTAAATCAAATCCCTTATGATTATACAGCAGAAGTGAGAAATAGAGTTCAGGGACTAGATCTGATAGATACAGTGCCTGATGAACTATGGACGGAGGTTTGTGACATTGTACAGGAGACAGGGATCAAGACCATCCCCACGGAGAACAAATGCCAAAAAGCAAAATGGCTGTCTGGGGAGGCCTTACAAATAGCTGTGAAAAGAAGAGAAGTGAAAAGCAAAGGAGAAAAGGAAAGATATAAGCATCTGAATGCAGATTTCCAAAGAACAGCAAGGAGAGATAAGAAAGCCTTCCTCAGTGGTCAATGCAAAGAAATAGAGGAAAAGAACAGAATGGGAAAGACTAGAGATCTCTTCAAGAAAATTAGAGATACCAAGGGAACATTTCATGCAAAGATGGGCTTGATAAAGGAGAGAAATGGCATGGACCTAACAGAAGCAGAAGATATTAAGAATAGGTGGCAAGAATACACAGAAGAACTGTACAAAAAGGATCTTCATGACCCAGATAATAACCAGAGTTATACAGGCACTATTATAGCAAACTATAGGTCCTGCACAGCAGGGATATTATTAAACATGTACCTTTAGAACTGTTATGAAACTGTTGTCCTTGGTGATCCTTTATGTAAATTTTTTCCCAATTAGAATTAAAATATTCATTAAATTTTATATCAATTTATTTTACTAAAATAGAGTTTGCAAAAGGTAAAAAAAAATTCTAGGTTTTAGTTTTTTGTATATGGAACAGATTAATTGATAAATCTGTGTGTGTGTTAGTTGGTCAGTTATGTCCAACTCTTTGCAAACCCAGGAACTGTAGCCCACCAGGCTTCTCTGTCCATGGGATTAATCAGGCAAGATTACTGGAGTGGACTGCTATTTCCTTTCTCCAGAGGATCTTCCCCACCCAGGGCTCAAACCCTGGTCTCTTGCATTGCAGGCAGATTCTTTACCATTTGAGCTACAGGGAAGTCCTGATAAATCTGTATATAAACACAGTTCAGATAATGCTTTAAGAATGTTCATTCTGTATATAACAATAATAAAACAGTATAAATCTAAATAAGGGCCTTCAGGAATGTAGGTTTATAATAGAATGACTTTTAATCCATCTCTTTATGTAACAACATGTACTTCTCAACAAATCAGAAAAAAAATCTTAATTGTTGCTGTTGTTTCACTCGTATATAAATCTCCATAAATCAACTGTCATTGAAGGTTTGTTTGTTTTTCTTAAGTTTGGGGAAATTGAGTTGAAATTAGCAAAATCCCAAACATAAATCTATCCAGTTCCATATATCCTCTTCACAGCTTTCTTCTGACATCGCCATCTGTTGTCACTAGAGAGTCATGAAAAAATTTACCCAGAAGAAACATCACTCCAAGAGGAGAGAGCCCGACATTTAGTTAACCTGTCTTAACTAGCTGTCTTTTAGTTAAAGTATCATGTCCAAGAAAAATCAATGGAAAATAGGTACTAACTACTACAACTCCAGAATTCATGAGAATTTAAATCAGCAAAAGTAGGACATGGGTTTCAGTCAAGGACAGCGAAATGAGGACTATCAATGAGCTATACAATTTGAGATAATCATCAGCATACAATAACTTTATATTGAGGTTTCTCCAATGTTTCCTGGATGCAGTTCTAAGAAATCACACCTGATATTTAACACTAGTACGGTGTTTCTTATGTGGCTACAAACCAGGTGACAGTTGTGGTCCAAAATATTATAGTTTAAGGATACTTAAAGTAAAAATATAAATATCATTGTTATAAAGGAAATATGCTCTAAATCAGTTCAGTTCAGTTGCTCAGTCACGTCCAACTCTTTGCAACCCCATGGACTGCAGCATGCCAGGCTTCCGTGTCCATCACCAACTCCCGAAGCATTGAAACACACAAATATATTTACAGAATATTGTGGATTCACGGGCTAGTGATAAAAATCACCATAATATGTCAGAACTCTGCTTTTCAATTTGAAGAACAATTTTAACTACCACTTAAAGTGATATAGCAACTTGTGCCTAAGGTTTATGTGTGTTAATACCAAAGTTGAACATTCATTTTTACAACAAATATATTTTCATAATTTTGTTCTGTATTTTGTTACTATTTGAATTATGATGAAATTAAATGTTAAGCATGTTAAAATTGCTGACTGTGGTAAAACTGAATTACTATCCCCATTCTTGTATTTTCAGATTTAGGATTTGGAACAGATTTAGGTGCAATCTAACCATACCTTACTACAGCCAAACTGATCCTACGCTATCAGATGAGCCTAATGAATGGTTAAACTGTCTCCTTAGAATTTCAACTTCAAACATTCCTTTTTCTTAATCAGAACAAAGAAAAGCTTTTCTTGTCAAAGTGATTTCTCTTCTGTTAAACATTCCAGGTACATATGACTTGGACTTCCCCAGTGGCTGAAAGAAACATGGGAGACATGGGTTCCATTAATGGGTCAGGAAGATTCCCTGGAGGAGGAAATGGCAACTTGCTCCAGTATTCTTGCCTGGAAAATTCCATGGACAGAGGAGACTGGCAGGCCATAGACCATCGTGTTGCAAACAGTCAGAGGCTACTGAGTACACACACATATGTGACTTCAGTTCAGTTCAGTTCAGTCGCTCAGTTGTGTCCGACTCTTTGCGACCCCATGAATCGCAGCACACCAGGCCTCCCTGTTCATCACCATCTCCCGGAGTCCACTCAGACTCACATCCATCGAGTCAGTGATGCCATCCAGCCATCTCATCCTGGGTCATCCCTTTCTCTTCCTGTCCCCAGTCCCTCCCAGCATCAAAGTCTTTTCCAATGAGTCAACTCTTCGCATGAGGTGGCCAAAGTACTGGAGCTTCAGCTTTAGCATCATTCCTTCCAAAGAAATCCCAGGGCTGATCTCCTTCAGAATGGACTGGCTGGATCTCCTTGCAGTCCAAGGGACTCTCAAGAGTCTTCTGCAACACCACAGTTCAAAAGCATCAATTCTTCGGCGCTCAGCCTTCTTCACAGTCCAACTCTCACATCCATACATGACCACAGGAAAAACCATAGCCTTGACTAGACGGACCTTAGTCAGCAAAGTAATGTCTCTGCTTTTGAATATGCTATCTAGGTTGGTCATAACTTTTCTTCCAAGGAGTAAGCGTCTTTTAATTTCATGGCTGCAGTCACCATCTGCAGTGATTTCGGAGCCCAAAAAAATAAAGTCTGACACTGTTTCTACTGTTTCCCCATCTATTTGCCGTGAAAGAATTTATGATATTTACAGAATTTAAAAAAGGATATTTAAAACAGTTTTTAAGTTGACAGTATATTTTAGAACTTTTGTTTTTTTTCAATCTGTTATTTCAATTGCCAATTTTGTGGAAGAAATAAAAGCACAATGCCAACCAACAGATTTTGGGAGATCCCTTGCAGAATATTTCGTTTACCAGAATCATCTCCATGTTGAGCAGAAGAGCAGCTCTGTTAGTGTTTAACTTTTGCCCTCCTCTTGAACTTTGTCAAGCTGTGGACAGTAGCTTCATCAATGGAAAAAAAAAAAAAGTGACAAAATGACTCAATTCACCTCTTACAGTTATTCAAAAAGTGGCTAAGTGTTCCACAGGAAGGAAATGAAAAAATTCTCAAATCAGATTTAGTATTTGTTTGATTGTTCTAAACCTTTGAAATAGTTTTACTTCCTTTTAATAAAAGCCAGGTTCTTTATCACCTAGTCCTTTATATCACAAATTTTCATAGGGTACAGCTTCTGTGAAGAAATATGAAAGCCCCTTTTACTCTGTGCCATTCTACCTTCTTTCTTCTCCCAAAGTCAAAAGTATATTATAGTTCATATTATTTTTTCCTATCATAAAACCAGCACCATAAGAAATCTAATAGAATTTAAAGTTTTATAACAGAGGTAATGTTTTTGAACTGTTTTTCATCACAGTGGAAGTCTTTGCTATCTAATATTATAATCCCATTGCCTTCCCCAGCCAGTGGCTGAATATGATATTCTTCATGACCAGCTTTTTTTTTTTTTCTGTTAGTATATTGTATTTTTGTGAGTATATTTTCCTTAATTTACAACTAGAAAAAATTTTTGGCATTGTGCCTGACCCATTTACTATTTTATAATTAGTAGATTATTTAGAATATCTATTAATAGAAGGAAACACAAGTAAAATGATAATAATCATTATTTGATAGATGCTGACACTTATGTTTGTATTGTGACTCTAAATGCTGATGCATATTGTGGCGATGTCAGTTCAGTCCATTATATTTAAATATTTTATGTATCAAAGGCTGAAATTTCTTGTGAAAAATCGCAAGTAGTGATCGTCATGAGCAATGGTTTGGGGATACTTTCATCAACATCTGTCTCCTAATAAAATCAGTAGTTATGAATTATTTCATTAAAACATGGAGTAAAGTAATTCAGTTCTTTTTAAATTCCATTTAGTTCACAATGTGTCAAATATTCCACTATTTCTAACCTCCTTATTCTTTAAATATTTGAATCAAAAGAAGTGAATGCATCAAGTTGTGATGCCTTGAGTTTAAGGCTATTATCTTCCTTAACATGTGATTGACCAACTGAAAAATTCTCAGAGTTCAGACAACAAGGCAGAATGAAACATGCATTTTCCCTGCTTTCTCTCAAATTTGCTGAGAGAAATTATTTTCATAATGATTAAAACATATGTTCATCTAATTGCATATGTGCAACAGGTTTATTCATGATTGTTAATGTATGGAAACTACTTAGAGTCCTCCAAATGGTGAATAGACAAAATTTGTTTTTTCCTATACAGGAAAATGGAGAAGGAAATGGCAATCCACTCCAGTACTATTGCCTGGACAGAGGAGCCTGGTAGGCTACAGTTCATGGGGTCGTAAAAAGTCGGACACGACTGAGAGACTTTGCTATACAGGAAAATACTCCTCAGTAATAAAAAGTAATAACCAGTGCTATGCACAATACATATCAAACTCAAATTTATTTTTCTAAATGAAAGAAACAGATTAAAAAGGCTATGTACTATACTTTTTAAAATTCTGTGACCTCTTGACCATGGCAAAACTATACGAATAGAAAATAGAAGAGGGTTTTTAGGGACTGTGACTGGATAGGGAGGTACTGATTCCAAAGGAACATGGAGAATTTCTGGGGATGATGCAGCAGTTCAATATCTTCACTGTGGTAGTAGTTATATAAGGATGTGAATTTGTCAGAACTCACCAAAATGTGAGTTGGAGGTATGTAAATTATGCTTCAGTAAAAACAATATGTTGAACATTCTCAAACTCAATATGTTCATGTATACCCTCCTGGTGTCTTTCACTCAGGGATAAAAATATATAAAGACATATAGAGGAAGAGGTTTTAATGCAACAGTAAAATGTCTATAAGAAACAGATAATTGATATTGAGGGCTCTATTTTAATGCCAAACATTGTCATTCATATACATTGTCATTTAAAACTTACAACTATAGTCATTTTCCAGATAAGGAATATCTTAAATAGGTTGTATCAACTTTACATATTCAATAACTAGAATTTAAGAAGGCAAGGACTAATTGCAGCCTTGTTGCCAGTCTTGCTTTTCTTTCTTTTACTCTGTACACTTCTAGAAAATACCTGCATTTAGCTAATGGCTGAATGAGAAAACAGAGTGATCTCTTTAGGAGATTCTGTTGAAATTATGTTCATAAAGGAACTGGTAGAACAAGCCTTGAACAAATTTATTTTTTTTCTTTATTCCTGCCCTGCTAACAGGTTTGTTGGTACCATGTTTCTAGATACAATATATATGCATTAATAAGTGTACTTTTTTTCTGACTTACTTCACTCTGTGTAACAGGCTCTAGGTTCATCCACCTCACTAGAACTGACTCAAGTGAGTTTCCCTTTATGACTGAGTAATATTCCATTGTATGTATGTACCACAACTTCTTTATCCATTCATCTGTGAGTGGACATTCATGTTGCTTGCATGTCCTGACACAGACATAGAGAACAGACTCTGGACACAGTGGAGGAAGGAGAGGTTGGGACAAATTGAGACAGTAGCATTGAAACATATATATTACCATATGTGAAATAGATAGCTAACGGGAAGTTGCTGTATAACAAACTTAGAGAGGTGGGAGGTCAAGGGAGGTTCAAGAGGGAGGAGACATATGTACATGGCTGATTCACATTGTTGTATGGCAGAAGCCAATACAATATTGTAAAGCAATCCCCCTCTGCCTCAAAAAAAATTCTTAATGACAAGAAAAACAGTAGAAGGAACAAATAGGAAATGGACTAAGGCCGTCTTTAAATTTTTGTAGACAATCTTGAAATTTTACAATAAGAGCAACATTTGGTTTTTAATGTGACTCACACAATATATCTAAGTGCTCATTAAATGCAAAGCACTGTGCAAAGATTTTGCATTTAGCAGTTTGATTAGGATAACAATTATACGTGAAGTTGATAAGCTCTTGAATAATGAGGCTGAAGAAGAGAATAGTAGATCAAATCAAACTGCAAGAATAACACAACCACATATAGTTAAATGAAACTAAAGCAAGGTCTATAAGTGAATCAAGATTTTAAATTTCCAAACTGCATTTTCAACATATCAAAAGCTTTCTCAATTTTTCTGAAAGACCAGTTTTTTTGTTATCAATTGTTTGTAAACAAATACTAAAAGTATAATTAAAAACAATATTGGCCATGAAAATCAAAATTAACATTACAGGTCAATATTACTATATAAAATATATGACTATATAAAACTTACAAAAGTTTTATATATCTGCATAATCATTAATAATTGATGTTTTCTTTTACTTCATATTAAACAGGTACTAAAATAATACTCATTGATACATTTGCCCAAAAGTAAATGGAATACATCTGTTATCACAATCAACATTTGATGAAGTTTATGTCCTCTTTTAAAATTTTCAGATTTATCTCAGACTTTTCTCAGTCTTTTGTACTAATGATGAATAATGAATATATATTTGTGAAATAAGTAAAAGTTGTCATAGAGAGGAATGATTTGAGGCTTCCCAGGTGCTGCTAGAGGTAAAGAGCCTGCCTGTCAATGCAGGAGATATAAGAGACTTGGGTTTGACCTCTGGGTTGGGAAGATCCCCTGGAAGAGGGCAAGGCAACCCACTCCAGTATTCTTGCCTGAAGAATCCCATGGACAGAGAAGCCTGGCAGGCTACAGTCCACAGGGTCGCACACATGCACGGACTGATCTAAGCCAGTTTTGTTTTGCACTTTACCTTTTGTTTCTTGCTAATATTCTAAAGGTCTAATTCTAAAGGTCCTTAAAAATTTTGGGTGGGGGACCTTTAGAATTAACTATTTACCTCTAAAAATGTTTACTATTTATAGTGAAATGAGTCTCAGATTATTCTGCCAATTATCATACATTTAATAAACTGAATATCTACTAGTAGGCAATCACTAAAATATTTCCTGCAACCTCTTCACTCATACCGAGTCTCAGCTTACTGTCCTTTCAGGCATTTAGGGAACTACTTAGGTAAATGTTCACTGAAGGAAACACACCAAAATTCCAAAGGCAGACTTTCACTACTCTTCTAACAAGAATCAGTTCTCTAGAATTACCAGGTTCAAGGATGGCACAGGGCCATTTAGAAATTGGCCTAGGATATCAATTTCTAATATCCAACATGCTCATTAACAGTTTGCAATGTGCATCATTAAAACTCATTTCTGAAATTCACCATGCTGATTGAGAAAAGTGCTCATCATGGTAAAAGAAAACATAACCATTTCTAACAACATCCTGCAAAATATGGACTATCTGATGAAAAAGTACATTATTTGGAGTGCTGACTATACTTGATTTATAGCTTAACTAAAAGAGATACAGTATCACAATTTATGGTGAGGTGATTTTAAGAATCCCATAATACAATGGATAAAAATGAATCATTAACAGTGCCAGTCATATTTTGTTCTACCTAGATGTCCATCAGCAGATGAATTAATAAGAAAGCTGTGGTACAAATACACAAGAAAGTACTACTCAGCCATTAAAAAGAATACATTTGAATCAGTCCTGATGAGATGGATGAAAATGGAGCCGATTATACAGAGTGAAGTAAGCCAGAAAGAAAAACACCAGTACAGTATACTAACACATATATATGGAATTTAGAAAGATGGCAATGATGACCCTCTATGTAAGACAACAAAAAAGACACAGATGTGTATAGCAGACTTTTGGGCTCAGAGGGAGAGGGAGAGGGTGGGATGATTTGGGAGAATGGCATTGAAACATGTATACTATCATGTAAGAATTGAATCACCAGTCTATGTCTGATGCAGGATACAGCATGCTTGGGGCTGGTGCACGGGGATGACCCAGAGGGATGTTGTGGGGAGGGAGGTGGGAGGGGGGTTCATGTTTGGGATCGCATGTACACCCGTAGTGGATTCATGTCAAATGTATGGCAAAACCAATACAGTATTGTAAAGTAAAATAAAGTAAAAATAAAAATTAAAAACAAACAAACAAACAAACAAAAAAATTAAACACCAACAAGCTACATTTACCAAAATGGCCAAAACCATAATTTCAGATTATACATCACTTAGAAATCACCTTGCTTCTTCAGACTGTCATTTTTTATAAACTTAAAAATGATGAAAGTAAACATTTTCCATCATCTCACAATAAAAGTTTCAAAGATATGCATGATATGTATTCCAAACTATTTTGAATCTAATGAGCTGTTAATATTAAGACATATATGTTTTAATTCCAACCCCAAAGAAGGGGGTTGGAATTAAATAATTCCCCATTCTTTGTAATTTGCCACAGAATGTTCAAATTACCACACAATTGCACTAATTTCACATGCTAACAAGATTATGCTCAAAATCCTTCAAGCTAGGCTTTAGCAGTATGTGAACCAAGATTCCAGATGTACAAGATGGATTTAGAAAACGTAGAAGAATCAGAGATCAAATTGTAAACATCCGCTGGATCATAATAAAAAGCAAGGGAATTCCAAAAAAAAGTCTACTTCTGTTTCATTGACTACGCTAAAGCCTTTGACTGTGCGGATCACCAAAAACTGTGGAAAATTCTGAAAGAGATGGGAATACCAGGCCACCTAACCTGCCTCTTGAGAAACCAGTTTGGGGACAAGAAGCAACAGTTAGAACTGGACATGGAACAACTGACTTCTTCAAAACTGGGAAATGGGTATGTCAAGGCTGTATATTGTCACCCTGTTTATTTAACTTATATGCAGAGTACATCATATGAAATGCTGGGCTGGACCACTCATAAGCTGGAATCAAGATCGCCAGGAGAAATAATAGCAATCTTAGATATGCAGATGATGACACTTTAATGGCAGAAAGTGAAGAGGAACTAAAGAGCCTCTTAATGGTAAAGAGGAGAGTGAAAAAGCTGGCTTAAAACTCAGAATCAAGAAAAATAAGATCACGGTATCTGGTCACATTACTTCATGGCAAATAGATGGGGTAAAGTGGAAACAGTGTCAAATTTCATTTTTTGGGGGTCTCAAATCACTGCAGATGATGACTGTAGCCATGAAATTAAAATACACATGCTCCTTGGAAGAAAAGCTATGACAATCTAGACAGTGTATTAAAAAACAGAGACATCACTTTGCCAACAAAGGTTCGCATAGTCAAAGCTATGATTTTTCTAGTAGTCCTGTATGGATATGCAAGTTGGACTATAAAGAAGGCTGAGAAGCCCAGAATGGATGCCTCCAAACTGTGGTGCTGAAGATTCTTGAGAGTCCTTTATACAGCAAAGAGATCAAATCAGTCAGTCTTAAAGGAGATCAAACCTAAATATTCATTGGAAAGACTGAAGCTGAAGCTCCAATACTTAGATCACCTGATGCAAAGAGCCAACTCTTTGGAAAATTCCCCGATGCTGGGAAAGATTGAGGGCAAGAGGAGAAGGGTGTGACAGAGGATGAGATGGTTGGATGGCATCACTGACTCAATGGTCACGGGTTTGAGCAAACTCAGGGAGATAGCGAAGGACAAGGAAGCCTAGCACAGTACTGTCCATGGGGTCGCAAAGAGGTCATACACGACTTAGTGATTGAACCACAATGAAGACAACAAGAATCACTGGCATTTTCAATTTTCACAATTTGAGGAAAATATGTCAAGTGGAATAAAATATTTTTCCATGTTTTATAAAAACCTGAGTAAAGAACCAAAGGTATAAATAGTTTCTTATAATAGAAAAGCTATGCCAGTGTTCCTTTACAGAAAGAATCATACTATAAGGGAAAATTAGAACGAAATATACACCTAATAAGTAACATTTTTCTTTATATGTTTGTATACTTAGATCCACTACCACAAAGGAAAAAATAACCGTGTAAAAGTATTACATTCTTGATAGTAGAAGGTCAGAGATGAAGCAAACTGTTCTAGTTACATGTGCTTTAGTATGATTTCTTTGTAATTTCTAATTACATTTTAGTAAGCAGAAGATTTCAGTAAAAGCATGTATGAGAAAAAAAAAAAGATGTGACATGATACATCATCAGTGCCATTTTCATTACAAAAACTATCATCTCTCTAGACTACATGTGTTAAAAAGAAATGGATTACTGATCAAAGAAACTTAATAAGCTCTCACTCTTCACGTGCTTCCTCTCTTTCAAACACATAGAAATGGTTCATAAAGTTTACCAAAAAATATAGAAAACTAAATAACAGAGATGGCTCCAAATCAAGATAAGTATTTCCAGACATCAGAACATACCACAGTGATCAGTGCTAAAGTCACTTCAGCTTTGCTTTCATTCCAGAAGTAAGTATCAAAGATTTAGTGAGGGTAAGAAATAAGATCTGGTCTCATTTTTTGAACTCAAGGCATGGAAGGTGGGATAAAAGTGGTATGAGAAGGTTCTTTTCATTTGTGAAAGACAGTTAAAAAGCAAACAGACATTGCAAAGCATGACCTCCATCCAGACCTGGGGGTAGGATAGCAGGATAAGTTCATGCCACACCATATTAGAGCCTGAGGCAAAAGGAAATAAGGTGTCCTGGTATATACATATACTTTTAGCAAAATTTCCTCATACATTGTGACTAAGAGGGAAAAGTGAATAATGCTGACCAATCAGAAAATATTTGATGTACAAAGCTCCATGCTGCCCAGTTCATTCCTAGTCATTGTCAACACTCATGAATCGAGAAGTATGGGATTACTGGAAAGACTATTCACAATGCACAATAATTTGAGATAATAAACAAACACTATGTCCTTATCTAAATTTTATAGTTTTTACTCTACAGTTGCACATTATGAATTTTTTGCATTAATTTTGAGTTTTTAAATTTTGAATTTAAAGTGAAAGTCGTTCAGTTGAGTCCAACTCTTTGTGACTCCATGGATTATACAGTCCATGGCATTCTCCAGGCAGATACTAGAGTGGGTAGCTGTTTCCTTCTACAGGGGATCTTTCCAACCCTGGCTAGAACCCAGGTCTCCCACACTGCAGGCAGATTCTTTACCAGCTGAGCCACCAGGGTAACATAACACTATACACCTATAACTTGAAAGTACATGACTAAAGACATGCATGATATATAAAGGCCAACTAACAAGAAATTAGTGTTTTAAGAAGAAGAATGCTGCCTCTCCTGCCCACAATGTCTTAGTTGCTAAAGATCAGAACTTGTGACTACTTTAAATTACATGACAAAGTGAAATTAAGGTTGTTGATAAAACTAAATTTGATAAATAGCTGACCTTAAAATAAGTAGATTGTCCTGGATTATATAGATAATCCTGATGTAATTATGGCTTTAGAAAAGGCAGAGGAACCAGAGATCAAAATGCCAACATCCCTTGGATTATCAAGAAAGCAAGAGAGTTCCAGAAAAAACATCTATTTCTGCTTTATTGACTATGCCAAAGCCTTTGACTGTGTGGATCACAATAAACTGCGGAAAATTCTGAGAGAGATGGGAATACCAGACCACCTGATCTGCCTCTTGAGAAACCTGTATCCAAGTCAGGAAGCAACAGTTAGAACTGGATATGGAACAACAGACTGGTTCCAAATAGGGAAAGGAGTATCTTAAGGCTGTATATTGTCACCCTGCTTATTTAACTTGTTTGCAGAGTACATCATGAGGAATGCTGGGCTAGATGAAGCACAAATTGGAATCAAGATTTCCAGGAGAACTATCAATAACTCAGATATACAGATGACCACCACCATTATGGCAGAAAGCAAAGAAGAACTAAAGACCCTCTTGATGAAAGTGAAAGAGAATGAAAATGTTGGCTTAAAGCTCAACATTCGGAAATCTAAGATCATGGCATCTGGTCCCATCATTTCAAATAAATGGGGAAATAGATGGTGAAACAGTGGAAACAGTGACAGACTTTATTTTTGGGGGCTCCAAAATCACTGCAGATGGTGACTGCAGCCATAAAATTAAAAGATGAATACTCCTTGGAAGAAAAGTTATGACCAACCTAGACAGCATATTAAAGGGCAGAGACATTACTTTGCAAACAAAGGTCTGTCTAGTCAAGGCTGTTTTTCCAGTAGTCACGTATGGATGTGAGAGTTGGATTATAAAGAAAGCTGAGTGCCAAAGAATTGATGCTTTTGAACTGTGGTATTGGAGAAAACTCTTGAGAGTCCCCTGGACTGCAAGGAGATCCAACCAGTCCATTCTAAAGGAGATCAGTCCTGGGTGTTCATTGGAAGGACTGATGTTGAAGCTGAAACTCCAATACTTTGGCCACCTATGCGAAGAGCTGACTCATTTGAAAAGACCCTGATGCTGGGAAAGATTGAGGGCAGGAGGAGAGGGGGATGACAGAAGATGAGATGGTTGGATGGCATCACCAACTCGATGGACATGGGTTTGGGTGGACTCCGGGAGTTGGTGATGGACAGGGGGGCCTGGTGTGCTGCAGTTAATAGGGTCGCAAGGAGTCGGACACAACTGAGCCACTGAACTGAACTGAACTGAGTGGTTTTCTCCACTTTCTTCAATTTCAGTCTGAATGTGGCAATACGGAGTTCATGATCTGAGTCACAGTCAGCTCCCGGTCTTGTTTTTGCTGACTGTATAGAGCTTCTCCATCTTTGGCTGGAAAGAAAATAAATAATCCCACTGCAGTATTGACCATCTGGTGATGTTCGTGTGTAAAGTCCTCTCTTGTGTTGTTGGAAGAGGCTGTTTGCTACGACCAGTTCGTTCTCTTGGCAGAACTCTATCAGCTTTTGCCCTGCTTCATTCTGTACTTCAAGGCCAAATTTGCCTGTTACTCCAGGTGTTTCTTGACTTCCTACTTTTGCATTCCAGTCACCTATAATGAACTGGACATCTTTTTGGGGTGTTAGTTCTAGAGGGTCTTGTAGGTCTTCACAGAACTGTTCAACTTTGGGTTCTTCAGCATTACTGGTCAGGGCATAGACCTGGATTACCATGGTATTGAATGGTTTGCCGTGGAAACGAAGAGAGATCATTCTGTCATTTTTGAGATTGCATCCAAAGGATTGTTTAGGAAACAGAATTATGGCAATCAATATCAGAAATCACCAGAAAAATAGGCTTTTTAAAGGTGATGGCCACATATACAGTTAATCCCTTTTGTTTATCAGAGAAACACAATGGCATGTATCATCAAGAGCATCTCTGGAACCAGTCTGCTTCTTATAAACAAGAGGCTAAGGAATAGCACAAGGAAGCCATGTATTCAGGCTGACCCTGTTTCTATGTCAGAGGGGTAAAGGAGTTATTATCCTCTCTGACAGGTGACAAGGAAGGACAAACACATTTACCCTCAAAATGCTGATGCAAAAATAAATAAATAAATAACAAGTATTCTTCATATTAGTGATACTAACCATTTTTCTCCATAGAACTCCTACAAATATATAATCTAAGGCATGTTCCCCTCCTTCAACAATGAGTATTCAGACAGGCAGCACAAAGATACTACCTGGAAATACAACTTTTAAGAAAATAGACAACAAAACAGTTACTAAAAAGATATTATTACACCTTGATGAAAACAGAGAATTAAAATAATATGCTTAATACAGTCATCATCCCTTTGAATCACAAGCATATAACAGAAAGGTAAGAGCTCAAGGAAAATTTGTAAAGTAAAGGACAGAAATGGTATGGACCTAACAGAAGCAGAAGATATTAAGAAGAGGTGGCAAGAATACACAGAGGAACTGTACAAAAAAGAGACTCATGACCCAGATAATCATGATGATGTGATCACTCACCTAGAGCCAGACATCCTGCAATGTGAAGTCAAGTCGGCCTTAGAAAGCATCACTACGAACAAAGCTAGTGGAGGTGATGGAATTCCAGTAGAGCTATTTCAAATCATGGAAGATGATGCTGTGAAAGTGTTGCACTCAATATGCCAACAAATTTGGAAAACTCAGCAGTGGCCACAGGACTGGAAAAGGTCAGTTTTCATTCCAATTCCAAAGAAAGGCAATGCCAAACAATGCTCAAAGTACTGCACAATTGCACCCATCTCACACGCTAGTAAAGTAATGCTCAAAATTCTCCAAGTCAGGCTTCAGCAATACGTGGACCATGAACTTCCAGATGTTCAAACTGGTTTTAGAAAAGGAGGCAGAGGAACCAGAGATCAAATTGCCAACATCCCCTGGATCATCAAAAAAGCAAGAGAGTTCCAGAGAAACATCTATTTCTGCTTGATTGACTATGCCAAAGCGTTTGACTGTGTGGATCACAATAAACTGTGGAAAATTCTGAAAGAGATGGGAATACCAGACAACCTGACCTGCCTCTTGAGAAACCTATATGCAGGTCAGGAAGCAACAGTTGGAACTGGACATACAACAACAGACTGGTTCCGAATAGGAAAAGGAGTACATCAAGGCCGTATATTGTCACTCTGCTTATTTAACTTATATGCATAGTACATCATGAGAAACGCTGGAGTGGAAGAAGCACAGAATGGAGTCAAGATTGCCGGGAGAAATATCAATAACTTCAGATATGTAGATGACACCACTCTTATCGCAGAAAGTGAAGAGGAACTAAAAAGCCTCTTGATGAAAATGAAAGTGGAGAGTGAAAAAGTTGGCTTGAAGCTCAAAATTCAGAAAACGAAGATCATGGCATCCAGTCCCATACTTCATGGCAAACAGATGTGCAAACAGTGGAAACAGTGTCAGACTATTTTGGGGGGCTCCAAAATCACTGCAGATGGTGACTGCAGCCATGAAATTAAAAGAGGCTTACTCCTTGGAAGGAAAGTTAAGACCAACCTAGATAGTATATTCAAAAGCAGAGATGTTACTTTGGCAACAAAGTTCCATCTATTCAAGTCTATGGTTTTTCCTGTGATCATGTATGGTTCTGAGAGTTGGACTGTGTAGAAAGCTGAGCGCCGAAGAATTGATGCTTTTGAACTGTGGTGTTGGAGAAGACTCTTGAGAGTCCTTTGGACTGCAAGGAGATCCAACCAGTCCATCCTAAAGGTGATCAGTCCTGGGTGTTCATTGGAAGGAATGATGCTGAAGCTGAAACTCCAGTACTTTGGCTACCTCATGGGAACAGTTGCCTCACTGGAAAAGACTCTGATGCTGGGAGGGATTGGGGGCAGGAGGAGAAGGGGATGACAGAGAATGAGATTGCTGGATGGCATCACTGACTCAACGCACATGAGTTTGAGTGAACTCCAGGAGTTGGTGATGGACAGGGAGGCCTGGGGTGCTATGATTCATGGGGTCACAGATTCAGACACGACTGACTGAGTGACTGAACTGAACTGAACTGAATAGAGATTTTAAAAGTAATGCTGAATGAGCTCAGTAAAAAATGAATCTGTTTCACTCAATGAGCATTTTATTAATCATACAATCACTGAGATCCTATGACAGGCACTGTTGGAGCAACTTAAGGTACCCCAGGAAATAAAACTGACAAATACTCTTTTGTGATGGAGTTGATAAGATGGAGCGAAGCTGGAACAAGTAATTAATACATAAATTATATACTATGTAAGAAAGTAAGAAGTAATATGAAAAACAAGATCAATATATCAGGATAAGGGTGGCTGGCAGTGTGATAAAATACTATAAGTAAGACAAGAAGGGATACCAAGGAAGTGAGTGAATTTTCCAAGATAACAACTGCAAGACTGGCATTCTGGCATTGAAACCAAGAAATTTAAAAAAAAAAAAAAAGCTAAGGTAGGTGTTTTCCTGAACTCCTTGAGAAGCCACAAGGGGCTGATATGGCTGAAACAAAGTAAACAAGCTGTTGATTGATGGGAAATGATGTTAGAGAACGGTCCATGTTGATTTCCTTACCATTACTCTTTAGTCTGAAAGGTATTATTTAAACATTAAAGTCAAGAACATTATGTTTATGTGTGTGATTGTGTATGTGTATATATATGAACATGTTTGCATATTTAAAAAAATTTAAAATTTACAGTAATTAACTGTTGTGGATATTACTTGTTTCTTCAAATCTGTTATCATCTTATTCCTACCACAGAACAATGGTGTTGTAAGACTTGAATAGTGTTAATTCATGCTACAGATTATATGAATATTGACCAAGCCATGTAGTTACACACAGTGACTCTGCCTAGCCACATGTTCTACTAAATAGATTCTACATCTCTAAGTGTATTGGTAAACTCGGTTTGCCATACCAAAATATCACAGGCTGGTTGAATTAAACAACAGAAAATTCTCTCACAGTTCTGGAGGGTGGGAAGTGGAAGATTAAAAGAGAGACTAAATCAGTTCCTGGTGAGAAATATCTTTCTAGCTGGCAGATGGCCACATTCTGACTATGGCTTCATGTGAGCTCTTCTTTGACAGCAGGAAAAAGAGTAAACTCTCTAGGGTTCTTATAAGAGCATTAATCCACGGGGCCAAGGCCCCACCTTATGACCTCATTTAGCTCTAATTACCTCCCCAAAGCCCCATCTCCAAACAGCAACACACTGAGAGTTAGGACTTCAGATACAAATCTGGGAGGGGCAAAAACATTCAGTCTATACCAGTAAGTCTCTCTTTAGTTAATTAGATATGACCCTATAAATTTAAACCACTGGATTATAAGCAGTAGATGGTATGTGCACTTTGGGAATCCTCTTCTGATTGAAGACAATCTACTTTTGCTGTATACTAGGTGTTTGCCACTAATTCTAATATCAGATTTGGATAAGGCAGGGGCCCAATTTTAAGGAGGCTAACAAGGGCAAATGCCTCAAGGTTGTGATGTCCAAACTTTCTTCTACATTTGAAATCACCTGAAGAGTATTAAAACACAGACTGTTGGGCCACATGCTGAGACTTTCAGACTCAAAAAGACACTCATAACTTTATGATACTTAGGAGAAAGATTTATAAAAAAAGTTATAATTAATATGTTTGCAGTTTACTTTGTCAACAAAGGTCTGTCTAGTCAAGGCTATGGTTTTTCCAGTGGTCACGTATGGATGTGAGAGTTGGACTATAAAGAAAGCTTGCTGCTGCTGCTGCTAAGTCACTTCAGTCGTGTCCGACTCTGTGTGACCCCATAGATGGCAGCCCACCAGGCTTTCCCATCCCTGGGATTCTCCAGGCAAGAACACTGGAGCGGGTTGCCATTTCCTTCTCCAATGCATGAAAGTAAAAAGTGAAAGTGAAGTCACTCAAGCTTAGCACCGAAGAACTGATGCTTTTGAACTGTGGTGTTGGAGAAGACTCTTGAGAGTCCCTTGGAATGCAAGGAGATCCAACCAAAGCATTCTAAAGGAGATCAGTCCTGGGTATTCATTGGAAGGACTGATGTTGAAGCTGAAACTCCAATACTTTGGCCACTTCATGTGAAGAGTTGACTCATTTGAAAAGACCCTGATGCTGGGAGGGATAGGGGGCAGGAGGAAAAGGACACGACAGAGGATGAGATGGTTGGATGGCATCACCAACTCAAAGGACATGGGTTTGGGTTGACTCCAGGAGCTGGTGATGGACAGGGAAGCCCAGCATGCTGTGATTCATGGGGTTGCAAAGAGTCGGTGAGTGACTGCACTGAACTAATAACATAATTATTATAATTCAACAATACAGGAGCTAGAATGGACAAATACTTTAACAGTAGAAAACATAAATTTTCTCTGTCAATGACCAATGAAGTAAAAATTTAAAGGTATTTAATTAAGGATACAGAGAAGCTAAATCACAGAATAAATATGTAGACATCAACAACAGAAATTAAAAAGACAATACAACTTTTTAGTGGCAATGGAATATTCATGAAAATTGATCATACACTGGGCTCTAAACTAAAATGAATTAAAAAAGTTGTAGGAAAAAGAAGAAAATTTTTAAGTACAGATGATACCACCTTACCATGATATAACAAAATTAGAGAAAAACCAAAATTTAGAAAAAGCCTTCTCTAAAGGAAATTATACAACAGACTAAATTCCCTGCTAAACATATTCTGGGTCAAACTTTAAATATTTTTTAAAAATACAAGAGTTAGAGTAATATGAAAACCTAAATATCAGAATCTTAACATGGCTTCTTTGAGGACTCAGAGGTAAACAAATCCACCTGCCAATGCAGGAGGCCTAAGTTTGCTCCTCAATCTGGGAAGATCCCACATGTGGCAGGGCAACTAAACCCATGATCCACAACTATTTAGTCTGTGTTCTAGAGCCTGGGAGACAAAACCCAAAAACTACCGAAGCCTGTGTGTGCACTCTAGAGCCTGTGCTGCGCAACAAGAAAAGACACACAATGAGAGGCTCATGAACTGCAACTAGAGAGTAGTGCCTGCTGGCCCCAATTAGAGAAAAGCCCACACAGCAACTAAGGCCCAGCACAGATAGAAATAAATAAATAAAAACATCAAAAAGAAAAAAAAAAGAATCTCAACATAGTTAAATTAGTGTTTAGAAGACAATTTAAGGCCTTATGTATTAACAGTAATAAATCAAGGAATCAAATTATATTAAACATCAAAAGCAAGATACTAGAAAGGCACAACAGAATAAGGCAAACTAAAGGAAGAGATTTATGGAAATAAGAGTATATGAGAGTGAATTGCATAACACACAGTTTAAAATTGGTAGTGCAAATACCATCATCACCTTATGAACCACGATTACCTAGTCACCTAAACTAAGAGGAAACATAGATATTTTTCAAGTGAGGAAAGTAACTTACCAAAGAAGGCATCACACCAGTATCCTAGAGGTCTATTCTGTACCACTCTCAATAGAGTTTGGCATATTTTCATTCAGCCTCTTCCTTTTCCACACACACTTCAACATTTGACTAGCTGAAACAAAAGGATCAAGTAGCAGGTTATAGATGTACTATAGCCCCTATTCAGACTTCCCTGATTGCTCAGTTGGTAAAGAATCCGCCTGCAATACAGGAGACCCCGGTTCAATTCCTGGGTTGGGAAGATCTGGTGGAGAAGGGATAGGCTACCCACTCCAGTATTCTTGGGCTTCCCTGGTGGCTCAGCTGGTAAAGAATCTGCCTGCAATGCAGCAGACCTGGGTTTGATCCCTGGGTTGAGAAGATCCCTGGAGAAGGGAAAGGCTACCCACTCCAGTATTCTGGCCTGGAGAATTCCATGAACTGTATAGTCCATAGGGTTGCAAAGAGTCGGACATGACTGAGCAACTTTCACTCTCACTCTCTCACTCAAAGTCTCTATTCAACTAAGAGCCTTCTGTCCTCTACTCAAAAGTGGCAGTCTGCCACCTGTTTTAACACATTTCTAAATATTATTCCCAGATGTGGTATACGTTGCCCTCAAATTTCTGAAGTGTCACCTGCAACAATCAATCAATTTTAGGTTCAACTGGAGATTTCAGATTCATGAGATTGAAACAGGCCACATCCAGCACTAGATTTCCCAGATTTACATAAAACCCCACAATAGGAAGCTCAGCATGCCAGCCTCAAAAGCAATGACTATATGGAAGTCCTTGCAAATTCCGAGGAGCTATTTATTAGCCTTAACAACTGGCAGCTCAATGTGGAGACTGAAACCATGGAGATGTGTGGGGGTTCACAATGACTTAGAAATTCTGAATTCCACCTAGGAATCAATCTTTCTTCTAACTGTTTTCCAAGTTTAGTTTCCAATTTACCAAAAGAGGAAGAGATCCAATCACCAAGCTAAGAAAAACACAAAACCATGGTGGTGCCCAGATTTTTATTAGTTTGTTTTTTAATAGTCACCTAGTCTGGATATGACATCTGGTCCCATCACTTCATGGAAAACAGATGGGGAAAAAAAGAAACAATGACAGATTTATTTTCTCAGGTTCCAAAATCACTGTGGACTGTGAGTGCAGCCATGAAATTAAAAGAATAGCAAGGAAAGACAAGAAAGCCTTCCACAGTGATCAATGCAAAGAAACAGAGGGAAAAAATAGAATGGAAAAGACTAGAGATCTCTTCAAGAAAATTAGAGTACCATGGGAATACTCATGAAAAGTGTTAGGGACCAAACGACGGGCTCTAGGACCTGAGTCATGTTTACCAGAAAGAGACAGGACATGCGCTCATCCTGCCTGGCCAATCATGTAACGTCAGCTAACTCCTGTAACTGAGACGAAGAACTGCCTGTATATAAGCCGCCATACTCCTTTGTTTGGGGCTCTTGTCGGATTCCCTTGTGTGGGATGAGACTTGGGCCCTAGCGCGCTAGGAATAAACAAACTCCCTTCTTCCCAGTCGGTTCGGAGATACGGGCTTGGAGCATAACATCTGGGGGTGCGTCCGGGATCTCCATCCCGCCGGGGAGGACAACTCTCCTGGTAGAAGGGAGTAACCTCGTTAGGAGATAAGAGCTCTGAGCACCGGTGCTAACATTGCAGAAGCCCAGATTAAGTCCGGGACCCAGTATCATACTGGGGAGGCATCTGGCTGTAAAGTGCAGAGGCAAGTCCAGCGTAAGGCTGGGGCCTGGTTTCGTGCTGGGGAGGCAGCTGGCTCTGGTTACTGGATTAAGTCCAGCGTAAGGCCGGGGCCCAGTTTCGTGCTGGGGAGGCGGCTGGCTCTGGTTACTGGATTAAATCCAGCATAAGGCCAGGGCCCGGTTTCATGCTGGGGAGGCGGCTGGCTCTGTGAACATCCTGCAGGTAAGATTGAGTGCATTGTCGGTGGCCACCTTGTGTTTGTTATCTGTTTGTCTATTTGTGGTGTCTGCGTTGCTCTTTGTGTGCTCTGTTGGCTCCCAGTGTACTTTTCTGTGATCATGGGACAAACAACTTCTACTCCTTTATCTCTTATGATTAACCACTTTTCTGATTTCAAGTCTAGAGCACAGAATCTATCATTGCTGGTGAAGAAAAGCAAGTTAGTAACTTTTTGTTCTGCCGAGTGGCCTGCTTTTGATGTCAGCTGGCCACAAGAAGGCACCTTCAGCCTGCCTACTATTCGAGTGGTCAGAGAAAAGGTGCTCGCCCCCTACCCTTCGGAACACCCAGCCAGACCAAACTCCATACATTTTGGTCTGACAGGACCTGGTGGAAAACCCCCTGGCCTGGCTAAAACCTTTTGTTTTTCAGCCTCTCACTTCCCTTCCCTCTTCCCCGCCCTTGCTTCCACAGGTTCCACAGGTTTCATCGGGAGAAGCCAGAAAGAGAACCAAGCCTTCAGCTCCTCCCAGAAAAAGGGGCCCCACCTAGGGAACTCAGGAAAAGGCGAAAAAAAAAAAAAATGGCCGGCGTAACAGAAGAAGACCCGGAGGTTCCCTCCTCCACCGTTCATGCGTTTCCGGTCCGGGCGGGGCCAGGCAGAGAGGGTGGAGAACGGACATATCAGTATTGGCCCTTCTCCACTAGTGATTTGTACAATTGGAAAACCCAGACTCCCTCCTTCTCTGAAAAACTGCAGGGTCTTATTGATCTTTTAGAGTCTATCCTGTTTACTCACAATCCCACTTGAGATGATTGTCAGCAACTGTTACAGGTACTTTTTACTACAGAGGAGAGCGAACAGATCCTGTCAGAAGCCCGGAAAAATGTGCCAGGGGTGGATGGGAGGCCCACAATACAGCCTCACCTCATTGAGGAGGGGTTCCCCTTGGTGCGACCCAACTGGGACTTCGAACGCACTAAAGGTAGGGAGCGTCTCTGAGTGTACCGTCAGACTCTCATGGCCGGCCTTAGAGCAGCCACCAGAAAGCCAACTAATTTGGCCAAAATAAATTCAGTGAGACAAGAGCCAAATGAGAGCCCGGCAGCCTTCCTAAAAAGGATAATGGAAGCTTTTAGACAGTATACCCCTATGGACCCACAGGCAGATGAGTCACGAGCGGCAGTTATGTTAGCATTTGTAAATCAAGCAGCCCCCGATATTAGAGAAAAGTTACAAAAGATAGAGAGGTTAAATGAACAATCCTTGCAAGATCTAGTGAGGGCAGCCGAAAGAGTTTTTAATCATAGAGAGACCCCAGAAGAGAGAGAGGACCGCATTAGGAAAAAAAGAAAGAAAATTTAGAGCTGAAGAAAACCATAAAAATCAAAAGAGCTGGCCCAGATATTTTTTGCTGGGGTTGAAAACAAAAACAGGTTCCAAAAAGGGAAAAAATTGGACTCAAAAACTGAAAAAAAAAAAAGACAAGGTGTAAGCTTAAAAAAAACCCAATGTGCGTTTTGTAAATGCCCAAAAAAAAATCTAAAAGAGGGGCCCAAGAACCCCAAGAACGAGACTCCCTCTCCAGACAGTCATATCCTCTACGCGGGTGAGGATAATGACTAGGGGGGTCAGGGCTCGAAGCCCCTCCCCAAGTCCTGGGTAACTATAAATGTGTAGGGGAAACCAGTTGGCTTCATGTGGACACGGGAGCCCAATACTCAGTCTTAAACCAAAAAGATGGACCTATGTCTAAAAAAGTAGCTGGGTGCAGGGAGCAACCGGGACTAAACGATATGGATGGACTACAAAACGGCATGTAAACTTGGGGGACCACCAGGTGACCCATTCTTTTCTGGTGATACCTGAGTGTCCAGCGCCCTTGTTGGAAAGAGATTTACTGTCTAAAGTAAATGCCCAAATTCATTTCAACCACGGACAAGTGTCGGTTCTAGATGGGACCGGGCATCCTCTTCAGGTCCTGTCTCTGGCATTAAAAGATGAATACAGACTCTGCTTGCCAGAGGCCCCAGTGACAATAAGCCCCAAAGTACAACCATGGGTTCAAAGATACCCTCAGGCCTGGGCTGAAACAGCAGGAATGGGACTAGCCAAACAGAGGCCCCCTATCATTGTGGAACTGAAAGCCAGTGCTTCCCCGGTGAGGGTACGACAGTATCCCATGAGTCAAGAGGCTCGACAAGGAATTACTCCTCATATACAACGCCTCATAGATGCTGGGGTCCTGAAAAGGTGCCGGTCCCCATGGAACACTCCCCTGTTGCCTGTGAAAAAGCCTGGGGGAACTGATTTTAGACTGGTTCAAGATCTACGAGAAGTCAACAAACGGGTGAATGATATTCATCCTATGGTTCCTAACCCTTATACATTGCTAAGCAACTTGCCTCCAAACTACATTTGGTACACTGTTTTAGATTTAAAAGATGCCTTTTTCAGTTTGCCTCTTGCCCCCGCAAGCCAAGAGATCTTTGCCTTCTAATGGCAGGAAGATGGTGGTCAGACCCCTGTGCAGCTGACATGGACTCGCTTACCACAGGGTTTCAAAAACTCGCCCACGTTATTTAATGAGGCCCTGGACGAAGACCTCCATGAGTATCGGGTTGAACACCCTACCATTGTTTTATTACAATATGTTGATGACCTTATGCTGGCAGCGGCTACAGAAAAAGAGTGCCAAGAGGCAACAGGTGACCTTCTCCAAACCTTGGGGACTTTAGGTTACAGGGCCAGTGCCAAAAAGGCCCAGATTGCCAAACAAGAGGTTACATACCTCGGTTATAATATAAAACAGGGCCAGAGGTGGCTAACACAGGCTATAAAAGAAACCATCCTCCAGATCCCTGAGCCGGCTAACCCTAGACAAGTGAGAGAATTTCTGGAAACTGTGGGATATTGCCGGTTATGGATCTTGGGGTTTGCACAAAAGGCCAGGCCCCTATATGAAGGGACCAAAAAAAACAAGGACTGGAAATGGACTGAGCCAATGAAAGAGGCCTTCCAAGAGCTCAGGCGAGCCTTGCTAGAAGCTCCTGCCCTTGCCCTCCCTGATCCATCTAAGCCTTTCCAATTATTTAAAGATAAAAAGCGGGAGATAGAAAAAGGGGTACTAACACAGAGATGGGGACCATGGAAGCGACCTGTAGCTTACCTTTCAAAGAGACTGGACCCAGTGGCAGCCGGATGGCCACCTTGCCTCTGTATCATCGCGGCCACCGCACTCTTAGTCCACGATGCTGATAAACTGACTTATGGACAGAGACTCTTGGTCTACACTCCTCATGCCATAGAGAGAGTTTTAAAGCAACCCCCAGGTAAATGGATTTCTAATGCCCGCTTGATGCACTACCAGGCCTTGCTACTTGACACCCCACGGATTCATTTCCAAATGCCCTGCACTCTAAATCCGGCCACTCTTTTGCCCAATCCGGAGAAAAATAGCCCCCTCCATGATTGTGATGAGTTACTGGCCGGGGTAACAGCAATGCGAAAGGACTTAACCGATACTCCACTGGATAACAGTGAGCTAAAATGGTTCACAGATGGCAGCAGTTATGTAAAAGATGGACAGAGACGAGCGGGAGCCGCAGTAATAGATGACTCTGGACAGATGATATGGGCAGAGGCCCTTCCCCTGGATACCTCAGCACAAAAGGCAGAGTTAATTGCCCTGATTCAAGCATTAGAGAGAGCCAAAGGAAAAAGAATAACTATTTTCACTGACAGTCGCTATGCTTTTGGCACGGTACACATCCAGGGCCCGATATATCGGGAATGGGGGTTTTTGACAGCTGAAGGAAAAGAAATTAAAAACTTGCCTGAAATCCGTAGACTTTTAGAGGCTGTACAGATGCCTCAGGCTGTGTCAATAGTACACGTACCTGGACATCAGAAGGGTGACAGCCCCACGGCACGAGGAAATCGTGCCGCAGACCTGGCAGCTCGAAAAGTAGCTGATGAAGATTTCATCACCCCTGTGTTGGCGATCGGACTTCCACCTCCAGGTATGGGAACTCCTCCCCCAACCCCTGAGTATTCATCCACAGACCTTGCTTGGATCCAAAAACACATCAACCTTCAAAAAGATGAAGATGGATGGTACCAAGACTCAGACGGCTACTTGATACTCCCTGCTCAGTTGGGACGGCAACTATGTGAGCATTTGCACTTGTCTACTCATCTGGGAGAAAAGAAGACTCTGATGCTCTTTCAAACTGCGCGCCTGCGATTTCCCCGGCACCAGACAACTGTAAAGAACATAGTGCATGCTTGTAAGGCGTGTCAACAGATGAGGCCAGGAAAAGGACAACATGCAGGACTGAGGTATCGGGGAGAAGGACCAGGGCAACACTGGGAAATAGATTTCACAGAGGTAAGGCCAGGCAAGTATGGTTACCAGTACTTGTTAGTGTTGGTAGATACCTTCTCAGGGTGGGTGGAGGCTTTTCCTACAAAGGGAGAAACCGCGATGATAGTGGCAAAAAAGATTTTAGAAGAAATAGTTCCCAGGTTTGGCCTGCCAGTGACCATCGGCTCTGATAATGGACCTGCTTTTGTGAGTCAAATAGTTCAGAGCCTTGCCCTAGCCCTGGGGACTAAATGGAAGTTACATTGTGAATACAGTCCACAGAGTTCAGGGCAAGTAGACAGAATGAATCGGACTCTAAAAGAAACTTTAACTAAATTGGCTATAGAGACTGGCGGGGACTGGGTGACCCTCCTTCCCTTCACCCTCTTCCATGTGCATAATACTCCTTATCAACTTAATCTGACCCCATTTGAAATTCTGTATGGGAGACCTCCCCCTGTATGTCCAATATTTGAAGGAAAGAAGCTACCGCCTCCCACGCTGGGGCAATTCCAAGAGGCCTTGATGGCCTTAAGCAAGGTGCACTCTCGTGTCTGGAAACTGCTCCGGGAAATACACGTGGGTCAAAATAAGGGAACTATTCCCTCACATGACATTGGCCCAGGAGATTGGGTATGGGTCAAAAGGCACCAAACCAAGGTACTAGAACCCAAATGGAAGGGTCCTTATGTTGTTCTTACCACTCCAACTGCCCTAAAGGTCGACGGTATCGGGCCTTAGGTGCATTGCAACCACGTACGCCCAGCTGCTTCAGCAGAGCAAAAAGACACTAAAAAAAATGGGAAGCATCTCTGCACCCGTCAAACCCCCTGAGGCTAAAGCTTCGAAGGTGCCAACAGGACAAGGACAGCTCGGCTGGGCCATCTTGTGGATGACCCAGTTACTCTGCTCTGGAGCTGCCAGTGTGAACCTGCATCAACCCATCAAAATCACCTGAAAACTGCAAAATAGACTAACACGTGAGATGCTTAACTCCACCACCGCAATACATCCACCAAATACTTGGTGGCCAGACTTATACTTTGACCTTAAGCCGGTGGTAAATATACCCTGGAAGAGGGGCAAGCTCCGAAATCATACATTCTGGGCATGTCCAGGTGTGCCCAGGCATAACTAAAAGATCTGTGGGGAGATACAGGGGGGACTCTGAGCTGCCCTAAAAAAAGAGTGTTGTTTTTATGCTGATCACACAAAAACAGTTTAAAAATCTATGGCCAAAATAAGAGAGAGACTAGCCCAACGTAAACAAGAATGTGAGGCTCAACAAAGATGGTTTGAGTCTTGGTTTCAACAATCCCCTTGGTTGACCACCCTAATCTCCACCTTGCTGGGACCCCTGCTAATACTTTTACTAATGCTTACCTTTGGCCCATGTATTATCAATAGACTTGTAGCCTTTGTAAAAAAAACACATAAATACAGTACAGCTGTTTGTGCTTCGACAACAATATCAAACTGTGTCTCAGGACCGAGAGGAAGATTCCTCTATATGATCTAAGGACAGGGGGGAATGTTAGGGACCAAATGATGGGCTCTAGGACCTGTGTCATGTTTACCAGAAAGAGACAGGATATGCGCTCATCCTGCCTGGCCAATCATGTAACGCCAGCTACTCCTGTAACTGAGACAAAGAACTGTCTGTATATAAGCTGCCATACTCCTTTGTTCGGGGCTCTTGTCGGATTCCCTTGTGTGGGATGAGACTTGGGCCCTAGCGCGCTAGGAATAAACAAACTCCCTTCTTGCGCTTGCAATACTGTGGTGGACTTGCTCTCTCGGTCGGTTCGGAGATACGGGCTTGGAGCATAACAAAAAGATAGGAACAATAAAGGACAGAAATGGTATGGACCTAACAGAAGCAAAAGATATTAAGAAAAGGTGGCAAGAACACACAGAAGAACTATACACACAAGATCTTAATGACCCAGATAACCACAATGGTGTCATGACCCACCTAGAGCCAGACATCCTGGAATGCAAAGCCAAGTGGGCCTTAGGAAGCATTACTACGAACAAAGCTAGTGGAGGTCATGGAATTCCAGCTGAGCTATTTCAAATCCTAAGAGATGATGCTGTGAAAGTGCTGTACTCAATATGTCAACAAACTGAAAAAACTCAGCAGTGGCCAGAGGACTGAAACATGTCAGTGTTCATTCCAATCTCAACGAAAGGAGATGGACGCCTTACAAACAGCTGTGAAAAGAGGAGAGGCAAAAAGCAAAGGAGAAAAGGAAAGATATAAGCAAATGCAGAGTTCCAAACAATAGCAAGAAGAGATAAGAAAGCCTTCTTCAGCAATCAATGAAAACAAATAGAGGAAAACAACAGAATGGGAAAGACTAGAGATCTCTTCAAGAAAATCAGAGATACCAAGAGAACATTTCATGCAAAGATGGGCTCGATAAAGGACAGAAATGGTATGGACCTAACACAAGCAGAAGATATTAAGAAGAGCTGGCAAGAATACATGGAAGACCTGTACAAAAAAGATCTTCACGACCCAGATAATCATGATGGTGTGATCACTAATCTAGAGCCAGACATCTTGGAAAGTAAAGTCAAAAGGGCCTTAGAAAGCATCACTACGAACAAAGCTAGTGGAGGTGATGGAATTCCAGTAGAGCTGTTTCAAATCCTGAAAGATGATGCTGTGAAAGTGCTGCACTCAACATTTCAGCAAATTTGGAAAACTCAGCAGTGGCCACAGGACTGGAAAAGGTCAGTTTTCATTCCAATCCCAAAGAAAGGAAATTCAAAAGAATGCTCAAACTACTGCACAATTGCATGCATCTCACATGCTAGTAAAGTAATGCTCAAAATTCTCCAAGCCAGGCTTCAGCAACAGGTGAACCATGAACTCCCTGATGTTCAAGCTGGTTTTAGAAAAGGCAGAGGAACCAGAAATCAATTGCCAACATCCGCTGGATCATCGAAAAAGCAAGAGAGTTCCAGAAAAACATCTATTTCCACTTTATTGACTATGCCAAAGCCTTTGACTGTGTGGATCACAATAAACTGTGGAAAATTCTGAAAGAGATGGGAATACCAGACCACCTGACCTGCCTCTTGAGAAATCTGTATGCAGGTCAGAAAGCAACAGTTAGAACTGGACATGGAACAACAGACTGGTTCCAAATAGGAAAAGGAGTACGTCAAGGCTGTATATTGTCACCCTGCTTAATTAACTTATATGCAGAGTACATCATGAGAAACGCTGGACTGGAAGAAACACAAGCTGGAATCAAGATTGCTGGAGAAATATCGATCACCTCAGATATGCAGATGACACCACCCTTATGGCAGAAAGTGAAGAGGAACTGAAAAGCCTCTTGATGAAAGTGAAAGAGGACAGCGAAACAGTTGGCTTAAAGCTCAACATTCAGAAAACAAAGATCATGGCATCCAGTCCCATCACTTCATGGGAAATAGATGGGGAAACAGTAGAAACAGTGTCAGACTTTATTTTTGTGGGCTCCAAAATCACTGCAGATGGTGACTGCAGCCATGAAATTAAAAGACGCTTACTCCTTGGAAGGAAAGTTATGACCAACCTAGATAGTATATTCAAAAGCAGAGACATTACTTTGCCTACTAAGGTCCGTCTAGTCAAATCTATGGTTTTTCCTGTGGTCATGTATGGATGTGAGAGTTGGACTGTGAAGAAGGCTGAGTGCCGAAGAACTGATGTTTTTGAACTGTGGTGTTGGAGAAGACTCTTGAGAGTCCCTTGGACTGCAGGGAGATCCAACCAGTCCATTCGAAGGAGATCAGCCCTGGGATTTCTTTGGAAGGAATGATGCTAAAGCTGAAGCTCCAGTACTTTGGCCACCTCATGCGAAGAGTTGACTCATTGGAAAAGACTCTGATGCTGGGAGGGATTGGGGGCAGGAGGAGAAGGGTCGACCGAGGATGAGATGGCTGGATGGCATCATGGACTCGATGGACGTGAGTCTGAGTGAACTCCGGGAGTTGATGATGGACAGGGAGGCCTGGCATGCTGCTATTCATGGGTTCGCAAAGAGTCAAACACGACTGAGCGACTGAACTGAACTGAACTGAAACAAGGTAACATGGTAATGTCCAGAGTAGTAACTAACACTGACTATGTTAATTTATTATAATAGAGAACATGCCCAGATGGAAACTTCAATTAGGATTACTACTCTATTAATGTATTACAATCCAAGGTCATTTCCCAAGCCCTATTCACATACTGTACAGTTCAAAAGTAAACTAAATGAAGATATTTGAGGGATCAATTAACATATACAGCATAAGCTTGTTTATATACTATAGTAAGACTTTGCTCCAGAAATCAGTAAGCTAATATGAACAATTTACCACGTACCAAGTGAATTTATTAAAATTCTATATTAGTCATTGAAAAATTAATCAAAGAACATGTCTGCAGTATCATGGACCAACTATATATAAACCATGAGTAAAACTCTATCCCTAGACCATGTTAACCCTCGATCTTGGTCTGTGGAACACAATTTTATTCTGTGTCCCAGGGAATTTGCATTCACACAGACATATGTCCAAAGGGCTTCCCTAGTGGCTCAGTCAGAAAAGAATCCATCTGCAAAGCTGGAGGCCCAGGTTTGATACTTGGGTCAGGAAGATCCCCTGGAGAAGAAAATGGTAACCCATTCCAGTACTCTTGCCTGGAAAAATCCCATGGACAGAGGAACCTGGCAGGCTATACAGTCCATGAGGTCACAAGAGTTGGACATAACTTAGTGAACAAACCACAATACAGGTATAGCCAATAATCCTGAAATCCTTAACAATTACAAAGGTGTACAATTGACAAGTCACTTTGGGAAAGGCAAAAATGAAGATCTATAATGTAGACTTCCTATATTATCATAAAACATTTTCTCTTTGTTACTTAGATTCAACTTCATTAAAGAGAACCTGGGATTGTGAAATGACAGATTTTTGAGAAACTGTTAAGATAATTTAAGTTTCTATTACACTGATTAAGGATAAACATCTAGCTGCCAGATCTAGATTTATATTGTTTGATTTATTTTGTTTAGTTTTGTATAGTTCTTTATCCTATTTAGAAACCAATTGGACTTTAATGTTGTGCCTTTTTCAGTACCAAGAACTCCATAATCACTGAATAATTTTTGCATTTACATGAAGTTATTTGGCCTCCATTATCGATAGTTGTTCAGTTCAGTTCAGTCACTCAGTCGTGTCTGACTCTTTGCGACCCCATGAATCGCAGCACGCCAGACCTCCCTTGTCCATCACCAACTCTCGGGGTTCACTCAGACTCACGTCCATTGAGTCCGTGATGCCATCCAGCCATCTCATCCTCCGTCGTCCCCTCCTCCTCCTGCCCCCAATCCCTCCCAGCATCAGAGTCTTTTCCAACGAGTCAACTCTTCATATGAGGTGGCCAAAATACTGGAGTTTCAGCTTTAGCATCATTCCTTCCAAAGAAATCCCTGGATTGATCTCCTTCGAATGGACTGGTTGGATCTCCTTGCAGTCCAAGGGACTCTCAAGAGTCTTCTCCCACACCACAGTTCAAAAGCATCAATTCTTCAGCGCTCAGCCTTCTTCACAGTCCAACTCTCACATCCATACATGACCACAGGAAAAACCATAGCCTTGACTAGACGGATCTTAGTCAGCAAAGTAATGACTCTGCTTTTGAATATGCCATCTAGGTTGGTCATAACTTTTCTTCCAGGAGTAAGCGTATTTTAATTTTATGGCTGCAGTCACCATCTGCAGTGATTTTGGAGCGCCCCCAAAGATATAAAGTCTGACACTGTTTCCCCTGTTTCCCCATCTATTTCCCAAGAAGTGATGGGACCGGATGCCATGATGTTTGTTTTCTGAATGTTGAGCTTTAAGCCAACTTTTTCACTCTCCACTTTCACTTTCAACAAGAGGCTTTTTAGTTCCTCTTCACTTTCTGCCATAAGGGTGGTGTCACCTGCATATCTGAGGTTATTGATATTTCTCCCAGCAATCTTGATTCCATAGTTGTTACACCAACCCAAATATTATGGAACTTATTTTTAAAAGTAGAATCTACTAGCAACATCTCTGACTTTCACAGAAATATCACCACAATGCATTTCAACAATATTATGACTCTCATAACCTTACAGTTCTTGATGCTTTGATGAATTTCAGTAGGTATTCACTGCACATCTTAACTATATTTTGATATTGATAAATATGTTTTCTATTTCTTTCACTACATAAGACCAAGGAATTTTCAGCATCTCATCCTCATTTAGTGAGAGATAACTCTGAGTTAAAAGTATAGTTAACAAAATACTTTTAACAGTTGCTTTTTTATTTCCCGTTGGAATATGAAGTTCTCAAAGTACTCTTTAAAAAAATCAGCTTTACTAAAATTCTGTTTATCATTGATCAAATGCTCTCAGAATCCATATTTACAAATATCATTCATAGATTTTTCCAATATAAATTAACAAAGCTTTGTAATCCTTTTACTTTTTTCTAGTAGGTTAACTACATAATTGGTCCCTGGGGAATACTAGATTCTCAGTCTCATTACAGATTTGGATAAAATTATAAAATTAGAGTTACTGAAGGTGTGCATGAAGAGGTTTCATTGCTCCAGGAGTTGTGTGAAGAGTGTTCAAGCAATGCACGAATAGTCTCACGGGATCCTTGGGAGATATGTTTACTTCTACTGACAAAAGAGGTGTGGTTAGTGGGGTTCTGGAGTACTCCAGCAGTCTAATTACATACCAGCACCACCCTGCCCCCCTCACCATGCAGCCATTTCTGTTTTAGTGTTCATACACTTTCATATAACTTATTAATATCCTGAGTTTAACATGATATAATGATTCCTATAATGTGGTCCACTGGAAAGGGAGTGGCAAACCACTTCAGTATTCTTGCTTTGAGAACCCAATGAATAGTATGAAAAGGCAAAATGATAGGATAATGAAAGGGGAACTCCCCAGGTCAGCAGATGCCCAATTTGCTGCTGGAGATCAGTGGAGAAATAACTCCAGAAAGAATCAAGGGATGGAACCAAAGCAAAAACAATACCCAGTTGTGGGTTTGACTGGTGATAGAAGCAAGGTCCAATGCTGTAAAGGGAAATATTGCATAGGAACCTGGAATGTCAGGTCCATGAACCAAGGCAAATTGGAAGTGGTCAACCATGAGATGACAAGAGTGAACGTCGACATTTCAGGAATCAGTGACCTAAACTGGACTGGAATCGGTGAATTTAACTCAGATGACCATTATATCTACTACTGTGGGCAACAATCCCTTAGAAGAAATGGAGCAGCAATCATGGTCAACAAAAGAGTCCAAAATTCAGTACTTGGATGCAATCTCAAAAACGACAGAATGATCTCTGTTCATTTCCAAGGCAAACCATTCAATATCACAGTAATCCAAGCCTATGCCCCAACCCGTATGCTGAAGAAGCTGAAGTTGAATGGTTCTATGAAGACCTACAAGACCTTTTAGAACTAACACCCAAAAAAGATGTCCTTTTCATTATAGGGTACTGGAATGCAAAAGTAGGAAGTCAAGAAGTACCTGGAGTAACAGGCAAATTTGGCCTTGGAGTATGGAATGAAGGAGAGCAAAGGCTAATAGAGCTTTGCCAAGAAAACACACTGGTCATAGCAAACACTATCTTCCAACAACACAAGAGAAGACTCTACACATGGATATCACCAGATGATCAACACTGAAATCAGACTGATTATATTCTTTGCAGCCAAAGATGGAGAAGCTCTATACAGTCAAAAAAACAAGACTGGGAGCTGACTGTGGCTCAGATCATGAGCTACTTATTGCCAAATTCAGATTTAAATTGAAGAAAGTGAGGAAAACCACTAGACCATTCAGATATGACCTAAAACAAATCCCTTATGATTATACAGTGGAACTGAGGAATAGAATTCAGGGACTAGATCTGATAGATAGAGTGCCTGATGAACTATGGATGGAGGTTCATGATATTGTAAAGGAGACAGGGATCAAGACCATCCCCATGGAAAAGAAATGCAGAAAAGCAAAATGGCTATCTGAGGAGGCCTTACAAATAGCAGTGAAAAGAAGCGAAAAGCAAAAGAGAAAAGGAAAGATATAAGCATCTGAATGCAGAGTTCCAAAGAATAGCAAGGAGAGATAAGAAAGCATTCCTCAGTGATCAATGCAAAGAAATATAGGAAAACAATAGAATGGAAAAGAATAGAGATCTCTTCAA
The DNA here is from genome assembly GCF_023091745.1 of Budorcas taxicolor. Classification (NCBI taxonomy): domain Eukaryota; kingdom Metazoa; phylum Chordata; class Mammalia; order Artiodactyla; family Bovidae; genus Budorcas; species Budorcas taxicolor. Next base: position 56,881,179 of record NC_068930.1, read on the forward strand.
CAAAATTAGAGATACCAAGGGAACATTTCACCCAAAGATGGGCTCGATAAAGGACAGAAATAGTATGGACCTAACAGAAGCAGAAGATATTAAGAAGAGGTGGCAAGAATACACAAAAGAACTGTACAAAAACAGAGCTACATGACCCAGATAATCACGATGGTGTGATCACTCACCTAGAGCCAGACATCCTGCAATGTGAAGTAATGTGAGCCTTAGAAAGCATCACTACGAACAAAGCTAGTGGAGGTGATGGAATTCCAGTTGAGCTGTTTCAAATCCTGAAAGATGATGCTGTGAAAGTGCTGCACTCAATATGCCAACAAATTTGGAAAACTCAGCAGTGGCCACAGGACGGGAAAAGGTCAGTTTTCATTCCAATCCCAAAGAAAGGCAATGCCAAAGAATGCTCAAACTACCGCACAATTACACTCATCTCACATGCTAGTAAAATAATGCTCAAAATTATCCAAGCCAGGACTGAGCATTACATGGACCGTGAACTTCCAGATGTTCAAGCTGGTTTTAGAAAAGGAAGCAGAGGAACCAGAGATCAAATTGCCAACATCCGCTAGATCATGGAAAAAGCAAAGAGTTCCAGAAAAACATCTATTTCTGCTTGATTGACTATGTAAAAGCCTTTGACTGCGTGGATCACAATAAACTCTCGAAAATTCTGAAAGAGATGGGATTACCAGACCACCTGACATGTCTCTTGAAAACCTATATGCAGGTCAGGAAGCAACAGTTAGAACTGGACTTGCAACAACAGACTGGTTCCAAATAGGAAAAGGAGTATGTCAAGGCTGTATATTGTCACCCTGCTTATTTAACTTCTATGCAGAGTACATCATGAGAAACGCTGGGCTGGAAGAAACACAAGCTGGAATCAAGATTGCTGGGAGAAATATCAATCACCTCAGATACACAGATGACATCACCCTTATGGCAGAAAGTGAAGAGGAACTAAAAAGCCTCAATAAAAGTGAAAGAGGAGAGGGAAAAAGCTGGCTTAAGCTCAACATTCAGAAAACGAAGATCATGGCATCTGGTCCCATCACTTCATGGGAAATAGATGGGAAACTGTGGAAACAGTGTCAGACTTTATTTTTGTGGGCTCCAAAATCACTGCAAATAGTGATTCAGTTCAGTTCAGTCGCTCAGTCGTGTCCGACTCTTTGCAACTCCATGAATTGCAGCACGCCAGGCCTCCCTGTCCATCACCAACTCCCGGAGTTCACTCAGACTCATGTCCATCGAGTCCGTGATGACATCCAGTGATCTCATCCTCTGTCGTCCCCTTCTCCTCCTGCCCCCAATCCCTCTCAACATCAGAGTCTTTTCCAATGAGTCAACTCTTCGCATGAGGTGGCCAAAGTACTGGAGTTTCAGCTTCAGCATCATTCCCTCCAAAGAACACCCAGGCCTGACCTCCTTCAGAATGGACTGGTTGGATCTCCTTGCAGTCCAAGGGACTCTCAAGAGTCTTCTCCAACACCATAGTTCAAAAGCATCAATTCTTCGGTGCTCAGCCTTCTTCACAGTCCAACTCTCACATCCCTACATGACTACTGGAAAACCCATAGCCTTGACTAGACGGACCTTAGTCGGCAAAGTAATGTCTCTGCTTTTGAATATGCTATCTAGGTTGGTCATAACTTTTCTTCCAAGGAGTAAGCGTCTTTTAATTTTATGGCTGCAGTCACCATCTGCAGTGATTTTGGAGCCCCAAAAAATCAAGTCTGACACTGTTTCCACTGTTTCTCCATCTATTTCCCATGAAGTGATGGGATTGGATGCCATGATCTTTGTTTTCTGAATGTTGAGCTTTAAGCCAACTTTTTCACTCTCCTCTTTCACTTTCATCAAGAGGCTTTTTAGTTCCTTTTCACTTTCTGCCATAAGGGTGGTGTCATCTGCATATCTGAGGTGATCGATATTTCTCCCAGCAGTTTTGATTCCAGCTTATGTTTCTTCCAGTCCAGCGTTTCTCATGATGTACTCTGCATATAAGTTAAATAAGCAGAGTGACAATATACAGCCTTGACGTACTCCTTTTCCTATTTGGAACCAGTCTGTTGTTCCATGTCCAGTTCTAACTGTTGCTTCCTGACTTGCATACAGATTTCTCCAGAGGCAGGTCAGGTGGTCTGGTATTCCCATCTATTTCAGAATTTTCCACAGTTTATTGTGATCCACACAGTCAAAGGCTTTGGCATAGTCAATCAAGCAGAAATAGATGTTTTTCTGGAACTCTCTTGCTTTTTCCATGATCCAGTGGATGTTGGCAATTTGATCTCTGGTTCCTCTGCCTTTTCTAAAACCAGCTTGAACATCAGGGAGTTCATGTTTCACATATTGTTGAAGCCTCGGTTGGAGAACTTTGAGCATTACTTTACTAGCGTGTGAGATGGGTGCAATTGTGCGGTACTTTGAGCATTGTTTGGCATTGCCTTTCTTTGGGATTGGAATGAAATCTGACCTTTTCCAGTCCTGTGGCCACTGCTGAGTTTTCCAAATTTGCTGGCATATTGAGTGCAGCACTTTCACAGCATCATCTTTCAGGATTTGAAACAGCTCTACTGGAATTCCATCACCTCCACTAGCTTTGTTTGTAGTGATGCTTTCTAAGGCTCACATTACTTCACGTTGCAGGATGTCTGGCTCTAGATGAGTGATCACACCATCATGATTATCCGGTTGTGAAGATCTTTTTTGTATAGTTCTTCTGTGTATTCTTGCCACCTCTTCTTAATATGTTCTGCTTCAGTTAGGTCCATACCATTTCTGTCCTTTATCGAGCCCATCTTTGCATGAAATGTTCCCTTGGTATCTCTAATTTTCTTGAAGAGATCTCTAGTCTTTCCCATTCTGTTGTTTTCCTCTATTTCTTTGCACTGATAGCTGAAGAAGGCTTTCTTATCTCTTCTTGCTATTCTTTGGAACTCTGCAAATAATAATTGCAGGCATGAAATTAAAAGACACTTACTCCTTGGAAGGAAAGTTATGACCCACCTAGATAGCATATTCAAAAGCAAAGACATTTCTTTGCCAACAAAGTTCCGTCTAGTTAAGGCCATGGTTTTTCCAGTGGTCATGTATGGATGTTAGAGTTGCACTGTGAAGAAAGCTGAGCACTGAAGAATTGATGCTTTTGAACTGTGGTGTTGGAGAAGACTCTTGCGAGTCCTTTGGACTCCAAGGAGATCCAACCAGTCCATTCTAAAGGAGATTAGTCTTGGGTGTTCACTGGAAGGACTGATGCTGATGCTGAAACTCCAATACTTGGCCACCTCATGCAAAGAGTTGACTCATTGGAAGAGACCCCGATGCTGGGTGGGATTGGGGGCAGGAGGTGAAGGGGATGCGAGAGGATGAGGTGGCTGGATGGCATCATCGACTCAATGGACATGAATTTGTGTGAACTCCAGGAGTTGGTTATAGACAGGGAGGCCTAGAGCACTGTGATTCATGGGGTGGCAAATAGTTGGACATGACTGAGAGACTGAACTGAATGATTCCTATAAATAATAATGCTTAAATATCATTGATTAAGTACTGCTTCATACACTATTTTGAGCATGTTATATGTATTAACTTCTTTACCCTTCACAACATTTTAAAGAAGTAAATATTCTTCGAATGAGAAAACGAGCACAGTGATGTTTTATTGCCCCAAAATAAAAAGTGATAAAATAGCAGAACCAGAACTTAAAACAAAACAGGCTTTATATTTAATCATTTATATTGAAGCTTAGATTTTATCAGGCATTGTAATTCATAAGCCCACAGGGTTTTATTTTAATTTATCCCAGGAGCTGTAATTGATGAGAAATTCTTTAAATGCAGTAACAGGCATTCTATTATATACTGTCTCTTACTTGAGCAGAAAAATTGTGACACTGAACTTTTCATTCTCTTTCTTGAAGATCCAGTATAGATAAAGGAAAGTTCATCACACACATTCATTGAATTCCTCATGTCTTTTATATTTTTCTATGTAAATGGCTTCACTTGGAGTTTCCTCTGGTTATCCACAGGTGGTAAATTATTTACTTTTCAGTTGCATGGCATGCATGGGTTGCCATGAATCACACATCTTAATACATTTATTAACTTACCTTTATCTTAATCCATTTATTCTGTCTATAATCAACAGATTTCCAAAGTAGGCCAGAAGATCAATTCACATCTCCAAAAGTACCATGAGAGTGAGTTATTTTCTATTCATACCTCCTACCAGATTAAATAGATTCTAGTAATTAACTTTAATAAACATATATCACTTGTGGTAGCCAATTAAACAAAAGGATATTGAATAGGTTGCTAAATCACTGGTGAACTGAAGTAGAAAGCATGAATTTAGCTACCAGATATAATATCCAGAAGAATGCTATGAATTTGGTTTGATAAGCTGATTTCTTTTCTTCCACCATTGTTGATAATGAAACTTAGGTACTTTTGCCCACAAAATGAATTCTACAGAGATTCTGAATATTCAAGTTCTTGACTCTAAAAGTCTCTAGGAGTAGGTATTAATATATTGATGAACTTCTGGTTCTCTTGGACCTAGATCTACAATTGCTGTTGCTGTTCAGTCACTCAGTCGTGTCTGACTCTTTGTGACCCAATGGATTACAGCATGCCAGGCCTCCTTGTCCTTCACCATCTCCCAGAAGAATTTTCCCAAGTTCATGTCCACTGAATCAGTGATGCCATCCAGCCGTCTCATCCTCTGATACCCTCTTCTCCTTCTGCTCTCAATCCTTCCCAGTATAAAAGACTTTTTCAATGAGTCTGCTGTCCCCATCAGCTGACCAAAATACTGGAGCTTCAGCTTCAGCATCAGTCCTTCCAGTGAATATTCAGGGTTGATTTCCTTTAGGATTGACTGGTTTGATCTCCTTGCTATCCAAGGCACTCTCAAGAATCATCTCCAGCACCACTGTTTGAAGGCATCAATTCTTTGGTACTCTGCTTTCTTTACAGTCCAGCTCTCACAACTGTACCTGACCACTAGGAAGATCATAGTTTGTCCTCACTAAATAAGTCTTATGAATTATAACATGGTAGAGGATGGCTATCATAAAGACTGAGCATTCTCCCAAAAAAAGAGCATCATAAGATTCGAAGGAATCAGAAAATGGAATATGATAAATATTCTAAGGAGAAAAAAAGGAACCCTAACCTTATGCTGCTCAATGTCTATATTCTGAAGAAACTTTTTAAAAATTACTCATCATTAGGTTACTGATAAAAAAGAAAAAAGCTAAAGTAAAATAATAGCAGAAAACTTTTTTTTAAATTAAAAAAGAACATATTTAGTTTAACAACTACAGCAACAAAAATGCTATCATCATGCTTAATTAGAATACTAGAAGCAGTACCATTGAATTCAGAACCTCGATATATTTTGGAGCCAGCATTTTTATTATTCAAAGATTCCTTGGAACTCCTAGTTAATAGTGTCTGTCAAGACAATTAAATAAGAGATACAACAACAGGGTAGGAAGAGTTTTAAGCATTATTACTTGCCTACATTGTCTTTTGATAAATGGAAAATCCAACAGTATTAACTAAAACAATACAAAAAATTAAGAGACTAGAGGAAGCTGGCTGATTAAAAACTAATACTATTCAGAAATCAATAACCTTCTCATAGAGAAATAACTACCAATCAGAAAATAAACACTTTCATTTAAAAAAATAAAACAAAAAAGATAAAACATATATAAATAAAATAAACAGAATTAAATGTCTCTATAAAATTTATAAAATATTTTACTATTATCTCAAAAGAACAGAAGAAAGACATATGTAAGTCAGGTTTATAGATGGGAAGATTCAAAACAACTAAACTATCAATTTCCCCTACAGCAGTTAATACATCCAATGTACTCTCAATAACACCTACAGAAGAGTTTTGACTAGAAAAAATGATTTTCAGTTTTGTAGAAAAAATAAAACCAAGTAAAAATATCTGGGCAAATTCAGATTAATTAAGAATAATAAAGCAACACGAGTCATAACAGACAACAAGATATATTATTATGCTACAATAATTAAATCATGTCATTCTGGCACATAAATAGATCAATAAGTTAAATAATAAAGTTTTTAAATATCTCTAGATTCATAAAACCATTAAAAAAAGGAGAGAGGAGAACTGTAGAAGAGGACCAGAAAAAGAAAGAAAAGCCGAGAGAAAGAATAAAAGCATGGGAAAAATCATGATAAAACCTTTAATCTCAGGATGTGAAAGGCTTTTCTCATTAGACAAAAATAAATAAAAATTCCAGTAATTCTAGGATTGCAGAATTTAATATATAATTTTAAAAAGCACATGGGGATAAAAGTCCCACTACAATACTTGAAGTAAGAGACAAAAGCAAATTGAAAACATCTGCAATGCACACTAAAAAGGGTAATTTCACTAAATGATAAAGAATTAGAAATCAATAAAACAGGTCAATTGGTGAATATCAAATTGAAAAGTATTTTGCACAGTAAATTTACTGAGGCAATCCTTGCATGTGTGCTTAGTTGCTCATTCGTGTCCAACTCTTTGTGACCCCATGGACTGTTGCCCTCCAGGCTCCACTGTCCATGGAATTTCCCACACAACAAAACTGGAATGGGCAGCGATTTCCCTCTCTGGGGATCTTCCCAGCTCAGGGAACGAACCCAGGTCTCCTGTGTCTCCTGCATTGGCAGGCAGACTCTGTAACCACTGAGCAATTAGGGAAGCCCATGATGAGGCAAAGATGTCTTAAATATGACACTCATTGCACTAATGAAAGAGAAATGAATGTTTTAATTAAGCTGAAATATATTTTCAGCCATTTAGAACAACCAGGTTCTAAGTGCTTGGTAGCATATTAAGTTGGAAATTAGGTTCCCTTGTACATCACTATGATAAACACAGTGTATTGTTACTATTTCATGGTACACATCCATGAAAGCAATATGGCCAAGTTTATAAAAAGATTAAACAGATATTTGACCCCAAAATATTTCAAAAAAGAAAGTAAAGCACATACAAAAATACAGATAATTTCATTTAAAAAATTCTTAAACCCACCATCTATCTTTAACAAATCTATGTTATTACAGATAGAAACAGTTTGTTCTTTTTCATTGCTTGTGGCATCTTTTAATATATCATATATAACCATATGCTTACTATTTTTACTATAAAAATCTTCTGGTGAACTTAAGTACTCTTTATTGTTTGGTATATACCTGGGAGTTAAACAGTTTTAGGAAAAATGCCTTTAGTAGATAAAGCTTTCATAGGTACTGGCAAGCCCATTCTCTAAATCTGTAACCTTGCACATATTTTTCTTGTGTCTGTTTCACTCTCTGTATAATGAGTACTTAATTAGAATTCAATGAAATGGGATATGTAAAGGATTAAGAGCAATATCTGAAAAATTGCAACTGCAATTTGTCACTTAATATCATTATCACCTTCTGTTAATATAAGGCACTACAGAGTTATAATGAGCTACACAAGAAAATGTTGACATGTTATATCATTATTATAAAGTCATTTTCAAATAGGTGTGCTTTTTAACATATTGACTTCTATTTTGTCTATCTAGCAATACAACTTAAATTTATTTTTTTAATTTCTATTTTATATTGGAGTATAGCTGAGTAACAATGTTGTGTTTGTTTCAGGTGTACAGTGATGTGATTCAGTGATACAAATACATGTAGCCTTTTTCAAATTCTTTTCCCATTTGGTTATTGCAAAATACTGACTGACTCTAGGAAGTCAAGCATTATACAGGTCTTCTTTGTTCATTTTCTCAGGCAATCCTCAGAGAATGTCAACTCATTTTGAAGATCCTATCTCTTTACCACTTGCTACCTAGCCAGCTGTTTTGCTTTCAAACACAGCTTTATTCTTAGGCAAATCAACTATATCCATCTTGATATGAACATTCAGGTTGCAGTAGTTTCCTCTAATTTGCCAATATATTTAATTCTATTCAAGGAATTTTATAGGCCTCTGACATAATATTTTAGAAAGTGGTTACATATTAGAAATAGATAAATTAGGCAGTGATTTGATTAGATTACTATTTAAGTTTTATTTCTTGAGCACCTCCTAGTATAGGGGATTTTGCCATCTCTTATTAATGATTCTGAGATAAATAAATGTATTTTCTTTTCAGAAGATCTTACAGTTCCTTCAAAATCATGTAAGAGTTCAAGCAAGGTACTAATTTCTGAGTAGTCTGAATCTTTTCAAAACAATGTATTCCTTCTATATATTCATCTATCTTAAAAAATTCTGATGTATTAAAATTGTATAAACAGATGAACAGAGAAATACATTTTCCAATTTATTAACTTGTTCAGAATTATGTTACAGTGGACTTAATATTATTTTTCCAGTGTTCTTAATTTCATTGAGACAAGTAACTAGAAGATTAAGAGGAGGTGAGGCAGTGACCCTGCGCAGATCATAAAATACGGTTAAGTGAAAGTGTTAAGTGTTCCAAGCAAGACATATGGCAACAGTGAATGATGGGACTTGTGACAAACTGATGTCCACATTTGAATAAAAAGAGACTAAATAAATCACCTATAGAGAGAACTCTACAGGACAAATTTAGCCTTTCATTAAGCTGGATGGTGAACGTGTTGCAGGTCTCCTTAATGCTGAAATGCATCTTCTTAATCTCTGCAACCAGGTCTTCGAAATCAGTTCATTCTTAAACCTGTACCTTTAGTACACCATCTTGAAGAATTTCAAAATCTTCACCAGTCACACATTCTCTAAGTTTTCTTAGAATGGGCTTCTTAGACAGATGCTTAAAGTTGTCTAAGCTTTAAGCATGGTGCCTTCCTGGTAGCTCAGAATGTGAAGAATCTGCCTGAAGTGCAGGAGACCTGGGTTTGATCCAGGGATCTGGAAGAGGTCTGGAAGATCCCCTGGAGAAGGGAATGGTTACCCACTCCACTATGCTTGCCTGGAGAGTCCATGGACAGAGAAGCCCGGTGGCCTATAGTCCATGGGGTCACAAAGAGTTGGACATGACTGAGTAACAAACACTTTCACTTTTCAAAGCAGTCTGTATTTCCTTGATTCCTGCATGCTTCACTCACAAATGCTGATTTTAACTCCATATCCTGAGAGTTCCTTCTTGTAAGCACTATATTAGGATTGTAGTAAAATATTTTAAAAGGTCTGTTATGCAGCCAGTTTTTCACCTTCCCTGATTACATGAGAAGCAAAGGGCTTCCTGCATTTTGCAGCACTGCCTTAAACACAATGCTATGTTTCATGCACCAAAGGAAAGGAATCAGAAGACTTAGGAATGTACAGAACATATTCTAGGGTAGTCTATTTTAACAGAAAAAAAAAAAAGGAACCCAGGATAACTATATCATTTCCCAAGGTTACTTTAAATATAAGAATAAAGTAGTAAGTGAATAAATCTCAAATCAGTACCTCCTATACTAAATAACAGGGACATATCACTGTGTCATTTTATCACACTAAATCATTTTTTCTTCTAGTAGAGAATGTTAATATAAGGCTTTCTAAAACTATTTAAATAAATTTTAATAAAAGTTATCTTGTGAAGAAAATATTTGACTATGATTCTTTTCTGTAAATACTAACTTGGATGACAGAACATGATACTTTTCAGTTTCTTTTTCTTTTTTTTTTTTTAACCAGTGTCAGTGTCAATAAAATGTAGTCCAGCCCAACCAGTCTTCTTACTGGAGGACTGGAGCCATGAAGTACCATGTTATTAACTAGGTAAATAAAGTCTGTCTCTTTAGATTGTAAATTTCAGAGTTCTCTGGTGATTTGTAGGTTTTAATGCTACTGCCAGTAAGTCTCTTAGCTTAAAAGAAAAGAAAATTGATTTTCCAATATATGTCAAGTATGCTGTTCAGAGTTGAAAAACAAGTTAAAAAAAAAAAAAGTACCTGTGAAAAGCTAAAGAGAATGTGGAGGGAAGAGCAATTCATTTCAAACTTTTTTTTTTTTTCCTAGCAGCAGCAGAAGAGCAAAATTTCTTATAAGACTTTATTTAACAATTAACTTCCTCACATAATTAATCCAACTCTACAGTTTTACTGTATAAGCTGATCTCATTATTGCCTAGGCAGTGAAGTGATTATGAGAACTGGCTTTAGGGTCAAGTAAGGACTCAGTTTGATCTTTGTTTTGTTATTTCTAGATATGACAAGTAACTTACTTAACCTCTTTTTGCCTCATTAATATAGTCATAATAATAGTTCCAATCTCAAACAGCTCTTCTAAGGATAAAAATATATATTAATGCAAGCACAACAAAATGCCTGGCAAATGGTAAGCATTCAATATTTGACAGCAAGGATAAATATGATGATAACTATGATTTACATAATGTATACATGTACATTTATCATAATGATCACATAACATTAAACTGTAAATATGAGTCTGTATGTATATTCACTTCAGTTCAGTTCAGTCCCTCAGTCGTGCCCAACTCTTTGCGACCCCATGGACTACAGCACGCCAGGCCTCCCTGTCCAAAACCAACTCCCAGAGTGTATTCAAACTCATGTCCATTGAGTCAGTGATGACATCCGATCATCTCATCTTCTGTTTTCCCCTTCTCCTCCCATCTTCAACCTTTCCCAGCATCAGGTCTTTTCCAACGAGTCAGCTTTTCACATCAGGTGGCCAAAATATTTGAGCTTCAGCTTCAACATCAGTCCTTCCAATGTATATTCAGGACTGATCTCCTTTAGGATTGACTGGTTTAATCTCTTCTGTCCAAGGGACTCTCAAGAGTCTTCTCCAGCACCACAGTTCAAAAGAATCTATTAATGGGCACTCAACTTTTTTTATAGTCAGACTCCCATATCCATACATTACTATTGGAGAAACCATTGCTTTGACTAGAGACCTTTGTCAGCAAAGTAATGTCCCTGCTTTTTAATATGCTGTCTAGGTTGCTCATAACTTTTCTTCCAAGGAGCGTCTTTTAATTTCATGACAGCAATCAACACCTGCAGTAATTTTGGAGATCAAAAAAATAAAGTCTGTCACTGTTTCTAGTGTTTCGCCATTCATTTGCCATGGAGTGATGAGACCAGAGGCCATGATCTTAGTTTTCTGAATGTTGAATTTTAAGCCAACGTTTTTACTCTCCTCTTTCATCAAGAGGCTCTTTAGTTCTTCTTTGCTTTCTGCCATAAGGGTGGTGTCATCTGCATATCTGAGGTTACTGATATTTCCCCCAGAAATCTTGATTCCAGCTTGTGCTTCATCCAGCCCAGCCTTCCTCATGATATACTCTATGTATAACTTAAATAAGCAGGGTGACAATATACAGCCTTCACATACTCTTTTCCTGATTTTTCCTGATCTGGAACCAATCTGATGTTCCATCTTCAGTTCTAACTGTTGCTTCTTGACTTGCATACAGATTTCTCATGAGGCAGGTCAGGTGGTCTGGTATTCCCATGTGATCCACACAGTCAAAGGCTTTGGCATAGTCAATAAAGCAGAAGAAGATATTTTTCTGGAACTCTCTTGCTTTTTTGATGATCCAACAGATATTGGCAAGTTGATCTTTGGTTCCTCTGTCTTTGATTCATGTCAATGTATGGCAAGACCAATACAGTATTGTAAAGTAAAAAAATTAAAATAAATAAATACATAAAATAATAAATCCAGCTTGAACATCTGGAAGTTCACAATTCACGTACTGTTGAAGTCTGGCTTAGAGAATTTTGAGCATTACTTTGCTAGCGTGTGAGATGAGCACAATTGTACTGTAGTTTGAGCATTCTTTGGCATTGCCTTTCTTTGTGGTTGGAATGAAAACTGACATTTTCCAGTCCTGTGGCCACTGCTGAGCTTTCCAAATTCACTGGCATATTGAATGCAACACTTTCACAGCATCATCTTTCAGGATCTGAAATAGCTCAACTAGAATTCCATCACCTCCACTACCTTTGTACATAGTGATGCTTTCTAAGGCCCACTTGACTTTGCATTCTAGGAAATCTGGCTCTAGTTGAGTGATTACACCATCGTGATTATCTGGGCCACAAAGACCATTTTTGTATAGTTTTTATGTATATTCTTGCCACCTCTTCTTAATATCTTCTGCTTCTGTTAGGTCCATACTATTTCTGTCTTTTATTGTGTCCCTGTTTGCATGAAGTGTTCCCTTAGTATCTCTAGTTTTTTTTGAAGAGCTCTCTAGTCTTTCCCAATAAAGTCTTTCCTAATAAAGTTGTCTCAATTAGTTGATGCTACGCAGTGCCTTTCATGGAAGATGAAATGGCAACCCACTCCAGTATTCCTGCCTGGAAAATTCCATGGACAGAGGAACCTAGTGGGCTACAATCCATGGGGTTGCAATGAGTTCAACATGACTGAGCATCTGTGCATATATACACACACATACACACTACCTTTACTAAGCTTTCAAGCATGCACCGTACATCGGAAAACAACTATCACTCATTTAGCACTTACTATGTGATAAATAATGTTATAATAGATTTTAAATATTAAAATATTTAATTCTTACAATAAACCAGTGAAACAAGTTACTATTGTTATCTCTGTTCACAAATAGAGAAACTAAAACCTGGTGGACAGTTAGTGCAAGTTGTACAATCAATAGGCGGAATGCAGGGACTGCATTATATGCTATCAGGCTTCCAGCCTCTTTGTTCTTATGCATTATTCTCTATTGCTTTATAGGGATCAATCTGAATTGTTAACCTTTCAGAATTATAGTATCAGAAGAAATCAAAAGTACTCTGTCTCTTCAGTTTTCAGGAAGTGAGATTTTTATCGGTATTCTTTTCACAAATGGGCAGTTAAAGGCTGAGGATTTTGCATCTGCAAGGTAGTATATTTGAAAAGAATTAGTAAATATAGTGAAAGAAATGTTGTGTCCAGTCACTCTTCATCTTCTCTTTGAAAAAAATAAATTCAGGGATGTACAATTGAGCTACAATTTCAGGAATAAAGAGCGACAATTGAATTTTCTGGTTTTTATCTCAAATGGCTGTCTAAAAGGACCATTTTTACCACACTAGCCCAACTTCAAGCAATGGAATATAAATTCATTTTGAGGATAAAAGAGTAGCTTTTAAATAACTTTTGATTGCATGAAGAACTTATAGAAATTATTAGCGAATTCCTAAAGGAATGTCAAAGGCTTGAATTCTTAGGATAAAGCCAAGCTTAGAGTCATCATCTAGGCACTACTGGAATTGCTTATGCTTTTATGAAAACTTAGACTATTGATCTAAACTCTTTATGACTCTTATCTTTTAGCTACTGGTATTTCTAAAAATATCCACTGTTGTTTCCATTTTATACATATTACAAAAAATTTGAAATTCTTAAGGGATTTTAGATTTTAAAATCTACAGTGCTTTATTACATGAGCTATATATAATTCATAATCTGAAAATATACTTATATTGTAAATCAAACTTCCAGCAAGTATTGTTCACTTATGGAATATTAGAAAGAAATTATTTTAAGTCATCTGTTACAGGGCAAACTATCATTTGACCAGTGATTAATGTTCTGAAGTTAAAGAATTTTTAGACAGCAATTTATGAAGTTTCTTTATAAGTTATAAAGTATCTATAAGTCTTTAACTTTCTTAGCACTTTCTATAAGCAAAGATGGAATTACGTTATTTATGTCAGAATGGTCTAATGTGAAAACTTACAGTCTAAATATCAAGAGTGTACTAGTCTTATCACCTAAACACCACAATAGCAGACAGGCCATTGTTGGACATTTTATTGTTTTGTTCGGTTGTTTTTATCTATAAATTTTAAAAATTGTGTTACATATTTTTAGGTTGAAAAATAAAATGAAGACTTCAACTTCCATGAGGGATTATTAGCTAGCAGAGGCCTATCAAAACCACTAGGAAAAAGTAATTTATAACATAAAATCAACTGGTTGAAGACAGAGAACTGGAAAAGTGGACACCTTGAGGAGGGAACACTCCAAAGAGAGGAGACCTCAGTGAGGTAAACTGACTTTTACAGAATTTAACCTGGAAACATGTGGCAATTCTGGGCATGTATTAGTAAACACTGTTAAAGAAGTGCTGTGGCCACCCAGTGTTCATTTTTCCTTTCAAAAAGGCATTCAAGAATCTACAGTTGGGAAACAAAATTAGGATACAGAGGGATACTGGCTTTTATGTCAAATGGCTGCCTATAAGACAGGTTCTGTTCTTTGGGTCTAGCCACAAATAAGGTAAAATAATAGTGTCTGGATCATGTGAAGGGGAAATAAGTTTGCAGATGCATTTGAGACTGGTAATCAGCTAATATTTTCTCAGGTTTAGTACATGACAAAGGTAAGAAAGCATCAAAATGAACAAAGCTAGTGGAGGTGATGGAATTCCAGTTGAGTTACTTCAAATCCTAAATGATGATGCTGTGAAAGAGCTGCACTCAATATGCCAGCAAATTTGGAAAACTCAGCAGTGGCCACAGGACTGGAAAAGTTGTTTTCACTCCAGTCCCAAAGAAAGCCAATGCTGACCACAGAAGAATTGATGCTTTTTACTGTGGTGTTTGAGAAGACTCTTGAGAGTCCCTTGGACTGCAAGGAAATCCAACCAGTCCATCTTAAACGAGGTCAGTCCTGGGTATTCATGGGAAGGACTGATGTTGAAGCTGAAACTCCAATACTTTGGCCACCTGATGTGAAGAACTGACTCATCTGAAAAGACCCTGATGCTGGGAAAGATTGAGGGCAGGATGAGAAGGGGATGACAGAGGATGAGATGGTTGGATGGCATCACCGACTCAATGGACATGGGTTTGGGTGGACTGCGGGAATTGGTGATGGACAGGGAAGCCTGGCGTTCTGTGGTTCATGGGGTCGCAAAGAGTCGGACACGACTGAGCGACTGAACTGAACGGTTTTTTCTACAGAAATATTAATTTCAAACATTGCATTTTATATTCTAAACTTTTAAAATGATTATTTTACATATTTAAAATATCTGGTGATGTGCTCCATACTCTCATCTATTTTGTTAACTTTATCCTCCATTTTCTATAATATAATAATAATAAATACCTTAAATGCCTTGTTAATCACCTCTATTATCTGGATTACAATGTATTTGTGTTTATGATCTATGTTTCTTTTTTCTCTATATTATTGAAATGTTGTTTTGCCTTCCTGCATCCTTCCTGCATGTCTATTCAAGAAATGAGTCTTCAGATAATGCTTTCTTCCTTCAAGAAATGTAGGGGGATTTACTCTTCCTTTTATCAGAACAGGAGAGAAAAATGACATGTGGGAAGGAATAAAGAATACCAAAAAAGTAAATATAATGAACACTGGACAAACATTAACTGTATAAAACAATAATAAGGAATTGCAGGGTTTAAATATAACTAAATTCATGAAAATAATACTGTAAAAATGAGTGGTGAATAAATGGAGTTAAAGTATTATAAGTTTCTATTGTTATTAGGGAAGTAGTAAGAGTAATATTTTGTGGTGGACTACAATAAGGTAAGGTTACATGCTGTAATGGACCTCCCTGGTGGCTCAGTGGTAAGTTCTCAGTGGTAAAGAACCCACCTGCCAATGCAGGAGACGCAGGTTTGATTACTGGGTTAGGAGGATCCCCTAGAGATGGAAATGGCAACTCACTCCAGTATTCTTGCCTGGGAAATCCCATGGACAGAGGAGCCTGGCAGGCTCAAGTCCATGGAGTTGTGAAAGAGTCGGACACAACTTAGTGACTAAACAACATACTGTGATTACTACCCACCAGAAGAACAGAGAAGACTTTTTAATCAACAAGTTTATGGAAGAAAAATGGACTCACAAAACAATACTGACAAAATATTTACAAGAACAATATAAAAGTGACCCAGAAAACAAATGTAGCTCAAGCCAAGAAATTAGGCATATTTAATGCCCCTGTATTTCATACCTCCATGTTTAATTCATTAATATGTTGTGCCATCTCTACCTCTAAGATGGTAAGTCAGCCAACTGTTTCAATAATTCCACTAAGTATAAGTAAACTAATATTCCAAATGAAAGACCAAGCTTTTCAGAGTTGGTAAAAAGTAACAAATGGAAATATGTGAGCCTCACTACACTCCAAATTGATAGATTTCCATTTTCTTTAATTATCTATATGCAAAAAGTTGGATAGGACTAAAGTAACTTAGAACACACACATGCACATGTGAACTTAAGTTAAACCTTTATAGTTCAGAGAAAGTTCACAAAATATACACATACATATACCTACATTTCAATTGTGTACATTTATGATTACTTTTTATAATTTTATTATTTTATAAAGTTCTCATACTGTTACATTTTATAAATGGCTAGGTTTGTAATAAACAAAAGAGACATGTTTGACCAATAAAAGCAGACACACTTTATAAGGTAATTTATGCTTAAAGAGGTAAGAAATTATAGATTTCTTAGATAATAGTTCTCTGCCACAACTTGGCAATTTTACTTAACTTCAATTTACCATCCATTTACTGACTCTCAACATCACTGTTTAACTGAAAATGATGAAAATTTTCTATACTGTTCTGTCAAAGATATAATAGCCACTAGCCAGGCATGGCCATTGAGCACTTCAAACTAGCTTGTGTAACTAAGGACCTTAATTTTAATTAATTGAAATTTAAATTGAATCATCTACATGAGGTTAGTAGCTATTATATTATATAGTATAGCTGTAGTATTTGTCATGAAATCTTGAAAAGATAGGAAAACACTTTTTTCAAAAATCTGCCCTTCCCTCAAGATGATTTCATCCTCATAAGAAAAATATAGTCATTTAAAAATGTATAAAATGGTGAAATAAATGAATTTATGGGTGGATAAGACATATAAGTTAGGTAAGAGAGGTAAGTGCTGGTTAGATAATCAGTAACTTAAACAAGGGGCAGGGTACTGGACTGTTTGGTGAGTAACTGAGAGTTTAGCAGAAGTGTAATTAGGAAGCATCACATAAAAAGACATCTTAATAAATGGATGGCACTGTCATCCACAGAGTAGCTCAAGCCATGAAATAAGGCATATTTAATGCCCCTGTATTTCATACCTCCATGTTTAATTCATTAATATATTGTGCCATCTCTACCTCTAAAAATAAAGCTGGAAAATTTATACTTGTCATCTCTACCTTTTCTACTCTAGGCCACAGAGTTAATATATAGTGTTTAGCATACTGCCAAAGCCTTCTACTAAGTTTCTCTACTTCCTCTCTGTCTACCTTGAAACAATCTTTCCAAGCAGTGGTTAGATAATGCATTTTAAACACAGAAAGCAATCATGGTCCCACCCTGCTTAAAATTACTCAGTTTCTTCCAAATTACACTTATAATTACTAAAAATAAAGGATTAACAAAAATGTCTTATTCCCTTATCTTACAAAATGTGTGATATGCATTGCTAACTTCTTATCACATAACTTTCTCTTACTCTTTCTGTTTTCTAGACACTTGCCCATAGATTCCTCTCCCTTGCTAAGGCTTTTCCAAAATTTACAGCAGTCATTATTACAGCCTACAATACTCTACCACCTGGTATCAGCTGGTTTCCTCTCATTATTTGGAATCAAAAAATAAATACTACTTTTTAAAGCAGCCTCTTTCCAGAACTACTCTAACAATCTATTCAATAACTGCAGTATGGCCATAGATAATTTCCTGCATAGCCATTATCTGTTTTTCTCCCATCACCAGAATGTGCAATTTTTCTCATCTTCAAAAAAAGGTAAAGTTACAAAAAGACTGTAAGTCTAGTTAAACTATATCCCAAATGTCTAGAGCAGTAATTGGATTGCAGAAATAAATATTCAGTAAATATTTATTAAACGAATAATTGAATGGTAAGGTACAGAATATGTTTTAAATATTTTCTGTAAAGTATTTTTAAAATATTTTAAAATACAAATTTTATCATAAGAGAGGAGTAGAAAATAAATCTAAACAGGTCAGGCAGTGGTAGATTATGAAGGATCTGTACATAACACTTCCTTCTGGAAACTAAGGATCTCCAAATCAACAGGATGAAGTAAATAAAAATTAGAAGAGAGACATCAATTACAGGTACTCTGAACCTTATGAAAGTTTTTATTTTACTTCCATCAGTTGAAAAAAATGTTGCAGTATACCTTGTGTGTGCTTAGTAGCTCAGCTGTGTCCAACTCTAGCGATCCCATAGACTGTAGCTTGCCAGGCTCCTACGTACATGGGATTCTCCAGACAAGAATACTGGAGTGGACTGCCATTTTCTTCTCCAGGGTATCTTCCCAACCAAGGAATCAAATCTGGGTCTCCTGCATTGCAGGTAGACTTTTTTATCGACTGAGCTACAAGGGAAGCAAATCTTAAGAAAATAATTTGCTTAATTATTAAAGATGAAACACTGAACTATAATTCAGCTCTATCTATACCTATCTAAATAGTTAACTATCCTTTCAAGCAACCTAGAAGCTCCCCTTCCAATCCCTCCAGTCAATTTTCCCCTTCAGACTTAATACTTTACCACTGTCACCATGGATTGGTTTGTGCATGGAATCCTTGCTTTTGTGATCTTAAGATTTGTGAAGTATACTGGTTAGATATTTTGTTGAAGTCCCTTAGTGTGTATTGCTTTGATGTTTTCTCATGATTTCTCTGAGAGGATACATTACTGGGAATAACACAATGTAATTTGCCCTTCTCTGTGCATTATATCAAAGGGACATGACATCAGTATGTTTTATTATTGGTGATGTTAAGCTTTCTAAACCTTATACATATACTATCTTTGATTTATAATCAATAAATATTTGTTTTGGAGAAGATACTTTGAATATATACAAAGATTCTATTTCTCCTTAAATATGTACCAAATGATTTCATCAGCCACCAGGGGATCTTGCCAGCAGTGATTATTATTACTTTATAATGTCCTGACAGCTTTCTATTTAACTCATTTCTTTTCCATTGTTAATTAGAATTATTCTTCAATAAGAGTGCTGTCCTTTCTTCCTAATCAGAATATATCAGGAAGGATTTAAAGATGTTTAAACTGTAATCAAATCAAATGATTATTTATCTCCCTGAAGAAAATGTTTTAACTTTGACCACTCCCCTGGAAAAAGGATAAGCCACCCAATCCAGTATTCTTGTGCTTCCCTGGTTGCTCAGATGATAAAGAACCTGCCTGCAATGTGGGAGACCTGGGTTCGGCCCCTGGGTTGGGAAGATCCCCTGGAGGAGGGCATGACAACTCACTCCAGTATTCTTGCCTGGAGAACCTCCATGGCCATAGGAGCCTGGAGGGCTACAGTCCATGGGGTCACAAAGAGTCAGAAACCACTGAGCAACTAAGCACTTGTGATATTCAGATATACTCCTGTGCTCTTTTGACATTCCCTCATCCCTTTTCCCTTTCTTCATTTTTGAATATGTCCATGTTTTCTGGCAATACAAAATAATTCAGGATCATCTTGTATTATACCTATGCCATCCTTAGAATCAGTCACTTTCTCAGCAAACCCCAAAATGTCTTTATTTTTTATTTTATTTTTTTCCTTTTTTTTTACTTTACAATATTGTATTGGTTTTGCCATATATCAACATGAATCTGCAACAGGTGTACATGTGTTTCCAATCCTGAACCCCCCTCCCACCTCCCTCCCCATTCCATCCCTCTCAGAAACTAAGACAAGGCATACAAGTTACTACTGTGGAGTCACATCTTCTAGGCCTTCTCAACAGACAGGCCTAACTGAGTTTATACCGTTGATAATATAAAATCACAAACGTGTGTATGTGTTAGTTGCTCAGTTGTGTCTGACCCTTGCGACCCCATGGTTTGTAGCCTACCAGGCTCCTTTGTCCACTGGACTTTTCAAGCAAGAATACTGGAGTGGGTTGCCATTTCCTTCTCCAGGGGATCTTCCCAATCCAGGCATCAAACATGGGTCTCCCGCATTGCAGGCCGATTCTTTACCATCTGAACCACCAGAGAAGTCCCTCATACAAACATGAGTTTACGTTAATAAAACTTGAGTTTATACTACTACTTCCACTAACAGTCTTAGACCAACGAAATGGAGTCGTTCAATTGCTAAGTTGTGTTCGAATCTTTGTGACGCCATGGACTGCAGCACATCAGGCTCCCCTGTCCTTCACTATCTCATGGAGTTCGCTCAAACTCATCTCCAATGAGTCAATGACACTATCCAGCCACCTTATCCTTTTTCATTCTTTTCTCCTCTTGCCCTCAATCTCTCACAGCATCAGTTTTTGTTGTTGTTGTTGTTTTTTCACAATGAGTTGGCTCTTCACATCAGGTGGCTAAAGTATTGGAACTTCAGTTTCAGCATCAGAATTTCCAATGAATATTCAGGGTTGATTTTCCTTTAGGAATGACTAGTTTGATCTCCTTGCTGTACAAGGGACTGTCAAGAATCTTCTCCAACACCACACTTCAAAAGCACCAATTCTTTATTACTCAGCCTTCTGCTGCCGAGTCAGGGGCACTGAGTTGGTTCAGTGGGTGCACGGGACCTTTTAAAGGAGGTTGTCATTATCTTCATTACCTCCACTATGGTTTTGTCTCAGGTCAAACAACAGGAAAGAACACAGCCTTGCCCATCAACAGAAAATTGGACTGAAGATTTACTGAGCATGGCCCCACCAATCAGAATAAGACCCAGTTTCCCCCACAATCAGTCTAAGACCCAGTTTCCCCCACAATCAGTCTCTTCCTCAGGAAGCTTCCAAAAGCCTCTTATCCATCAAAGGGCAGACGGAAGGAAAACTACAATCACAGATAACTAATTAACTGATCATATGGACCACAGCCTTGTCTAACTCAGTGAAACTATGAGCCATACCATGTAGGGCCACCAAAGACAGATGGGTCACAGGGGAGAGTTTGACAAAATGTGGTGCACTGGAAAAGGGAATGGCAAACCACTTCAGTATTCTTGCCTGGAGAACCTCATGAACAGTATGAAAAGGCAAAAAGATATGACACTGAAAGATGCACTCCTCAGGTCCATAGGTGCCCAGCATACTACTGGACAAGAGTGGAAAGAAAACTCCAGAAAGAATGAAGAGATGGCGCCAAAGCAAAATCAACACTCAGTTGTGGATATGACTGGTGATGGAAGCAAGTCTGATGCTGTAGAGAAAAATATTGCATAGGAACCTGGAATGTTAGGTCCATGACTCAAGGTAAATTGGAAGTGGTCAAACAGGAGATAGCAAGAGTGAACATCTACATTTTAGGAATCAATGAACTAAAACGGACTTCACCGAAAATGGTCAATACCGAAATCAGATTGATTATATTCTTTGAAGCCAAGGATGGAGAAGCTCTATACAGTCAGCAAAAACAAGACCAGGAACTGACTGGGCCTCAGATCATGAACATTGGAGAAGGAAATGGCAACCCACTCCAGTGTTCTTGCCTGGAGAATCCCAGGGATGGAGGAGCCTGGTAGGCTACAGTCCCCGGAGTCGCGAAGGGTCGGACACAACTGAGCGACTTCACTTTCACTTTTCACTTTCATGCATTGGAGAAGGAAATGGCAACCCACTCCAGTGTTCTTGCCTGGAGAATCCCGGGAACGGAGAAGCCTGGTGGGGCTGCTGTCTGTGGGGTCGCACAGAGTCAGACATGACTGAAGCAACTTAGCAGCAGCAGCAGCAGCAGCAGATCATTAACTATTTACTGCAAAATTGAGAGATAAATGGAAGTAAGTAAGGAAAACTACTAGACCATTCAGATATGACTTAAATCAAATCCCTTACAATTATACAGTGAAAGTGACAAACAGATTCAAGGGATTAGATCTGATAGAGTGCCTGAAGAGCCATGCATGGAGGTTCATGACATTGTACAGGAGGCAGTGATCAAGATCATCCCCAAGAAAAAGAAACGCTAAAAGGCAAAATGATAGTCTAAGGAGACCTTATAAATAGCTGAGAAAAGTAGAGAAGCTAAAGACAAAGGGGAAAAGGAAAGATATACCAGTTTGAATGCAGAGTTCAAGAGAATAGCACGGAGAGGTAGAAAGCCTTCCTTAGTGATCAATGCAAAGAAATGGAGGAAAACAGTAGAATCGGAAAAACTAGAGAGCTCGTCAAGAAAATGAGAGATACCAAGGGGACATTTCATGCAAAGATGGGCTCAATAAAGGATAGAAATGGTATGGACCTAACAGAAGCAGAACATATTAAGAAAAGGTCGTGAGAATACACAAAAGAACTATACAAAAAAGATCTTCATGACCCAGATAACCATGATGGTGTGACTATTCACCTAGAACCAGACATCCTTGAATGCAAGGTCAAGTGGGCCTTAGGAAGCATCACTACGTACAAAGCTAGTGGAGGTGATGGAATTCCAGTTGAGCTATTTCAAATCCTGAAAGATGATGCTGTGAAAGTGCTGCACTCAATATACCAGCAAATTTGGAAAACTCAGCAGTGGCCACAGGACTGGAAAAGGTCAGTGGTTTTCATTCCAATCCCAAAGAAAGGCAATGCCAAAGAATCTTCAAATTACCACACAAATGCACTCATCTCAGAGGCTAGCAAAGTAATGCTCAAAATTCTCCAAGCAAGGCTTCAACAGTACATAAACTGTGAACTTCAGGATGTTCAGCTGGATTTAGAAAAGGCAGAGGAACCAGAGATCAAATTTTCAACATCTACTGGATCATAGAGAAAGCAAGAGAGTTTCAGAAAAACATTTACTTCTGCTTTATTGACTATGCCAAGTCTTTTTACTTTTTACTGTGTGGATCACAACATAGATAACTCTTCAAGAGATGGAAATACCAGACCACCTTACCTGCCTCCTAAGAAACCTGTATGCAGGTGAAGAAGCAACCATTAGAACTGAATATGGAAAAATGGACTGGTTCCTAATTGGGAAAGGAGTACGTCAAGGCTGTATATTGTCACTCTGCCTATGTAACTTATAGGCAGAGTACATCTTGCAAAATGCTGGGCTGGATGAAGCACAAGCTGGAATCAAGACTGTCAGGAGAAACATCAATAACCTCAGATACCACCCTTATGACATATGTGAATGTCATATGTCATATGCCAATGTCACATGACATATGACATATGTCTGTCATAAGATATCACCCTTATGACAGAAAGCAAAAAACAAAGGGGCCTGTTGATGAAAATGAAACAGGAGAGTGAAAACGTTGGCTTAAAACTCAACATTCAGAAAACTAAGATCATGGTTTCTGGTTCCATCATTTCTTGGCAAACAAATGGTGAATCAATGGAAACAGTGAGAGACTATTTTTTGTGGCTCCAAAATCATTGCAGATGCTGACTGCAACCATAAATTTAAAAGACACTTGATCCTTGGGAAAAAAGCTCTGACCAAGCTAGACAGCATATTAAAAAGTAGAGACATTACTTTGCCAACAAATATCTTCTTATCAAAGCTGTTTGGAAAAATAATACCAAATCTTTTTCCAGTATTCATGTATGGATGTTAGAGTTGGACCATTAAGAAACTGAGTGCTGAAGAATTGATGTGTTTGAACTGTGGTGTTGGAGAAGACTCTTGAGAGTTCCCTGGACAGCAAAGAGATCCAAACACTCCATCCTAAAGGAAATCAGTCCTGAATATCCACTGGGAGGACTGATGCCGAAGCTGAAGCTACAATACTTTGGCCACCAGGTGCAAAGAACTGACTTATTGGAAAAGATCTTGATGCTTCTTGCACCCTCTTCTTTTGCCTTCAATCCTTCCCAGAATCAGGTCTTTTCCAATGAGTTGGATCTGTGCATCAGGTGACCACATTTTTGGAGCTTAGACTTCAGCATCAATCCTTTCAATGAATATTCAGCATCGATTTCTTTTAGAATGAACTAGTTTGATCTCCTTGCTGTCCAAGTATTCTCAAAAGTCATCTCTAGCACCACAGTTCAAAAGCATCAGTTCTTCAGCACACTGACTCCTTTACGGTCCAATTCTTACAACTGTACATGACTATTGGAAAACCATAGCTTTGACTAGATGGACCTTTGTCAGCAAAGTGATGCCTTTGCTTTTTAATATGATGTTTAGATTTGTCATAGCTTTCCTTCCAAGGAGCAAGTGTCTTTTAATTTTGTGGATGATTTTGGAGCTCAAGTAAATAAAACCTGTCACTGCTTCTATTTTTCCCCGTCTATTTGTCATGCAGTTAAATTACCAATGTTACAAATACCCATCTTTGGCCAGGAAACCCTGTCAAGTTGTTTCCTGAGTCAACCTGATAAATGCTTAACAACGTTTAATAGCATCTTGCTTATGATAGGGCTTCCCTGGTGGCTCAGATGGTAAAGTGTCTGTCTGCAGTGCAGGAGACCTGGGTTCGATCCCTGGGTTGGGAAGATCCCCTGGAGAAGGAAATGGCAGCCCACTCCAGTATTCTTGCCTGGAAAATCCCATGGACTGCAGAGCTTGCTTATGATAATTACAAAATATTACAGCCTCATCCTGAATGTTTGCAGTTCTAGCCTTAAAAATCAACTAACTCACAAATAGATAACGGCATTTAGAACTAGCAACTTTTGAGTTATATGTGTCCCCCACCCCAAGCAAGGTTAGTCTTCTGTTACTAAAAGAAAATCAAAGTCCTAATTTTTCCAAAGTCAATTTTCATGAGTTCGTACAGATACTTCCAATTCAAATTTAAGTTTATAGGATTTTTATTAACTTTATATAATATTTCTTTCTCCTTTCCCCCATGCCAAAATCTAAGATCCCAGTAATAATAAATATTTACTCATCAGCCTAGACTCAGCAATATGTTATGTTTAATGTTATATTTACATTATAATTTCATTATTATATATCAATTAATGACAAAATAAACAGACTTACAGATTTGTATTTTTGTCATTGTAACTTTGAAACAGATTTCCATGAAGGAGATGTCTGATCAAAATCAAAGACTCGGTATATCTTTGATATTGGCCATTTCACAACATAGATGTATATCAAAATATTAGTTTGAACAGTTTAAATATGCACACTTCTCATCTGAGAATCATAACTCAATAAAAGTGCTGAAAAAATACATAGCTGTAAAAGCATAGAATGTCTCTGTAGCTTTTCCAGGTAATTGTGAATATACTGAGATAATATATAAAATTTGACAAGCGGTCATTTATTAAATGTTATTGAAGTATAGAAAATAGAATCATACTGATTAAATTTTACAGTATATTAAATTATAGCTTATTGGTCTATCTTATACTTTGAATAGATGTTTAATTGGTATATTATTTTTCAGCAGCATGCACTGATCATTTGCAAAATATTAGTTCACAAAGTTGTACAAAGTTTTCATACATTGAAATATTTTATTATTTGATATAATCATATTCTTAAAAATCACTACAATCTCATTTTAAAGTAATTTAAGATTGGTAAGCTTACAAGTACACAGTGCCAAGTATGCTTTCCAAAATTCAAATTTTCACTTTAACATTCAAATTTTATCATTGGCAACAAATATTGCCAATTGCTTCTCTGAAATGATCCACACCAGTCATTTCCTAGAGAATACCTGCCAAAATCCAAATCTGAATAAGCACACATTATCATTCATTTTAGTAAAAATGATATCCTATATAAAATATAACAACCAAAAATTCAGTGAATTCAGCTCATAGCACAAACAATTATAGAACTGTATTTCCTTCAGACAAAAAGAAAGGATGTATATGCTCTTCCCATTTTTGTTAACAGTATATTGAAAAGTATATGTAAATTCCATTTCCCTCTAGGAATTTTGCTTCTATCCTACCCACAGGATGGTCTGACTAATCACAACAAAAACCCTAAATGATAAACCTATATGATAAATGCCAGTGGAGAAAATTTCAACATCTTTAAATATATATAACTTTTAATTAATTATTGTTAAAGAGCAAAGAAGTCCTTCAAAACATTTTAGCTTTTTGAATACCCATAAGTAGAATGGACTAATACTACATATGTGGTGGCATTTTTTTTCTTTATTAAATATCTGTGTAAGGTTTTCCTTTGATCTAGTCCCTTAGCCAGTCCCTTGCTATACAGCAAAAATTTAATGGATATTTTATATGCTCATTATGAGGAAGGTTGATTTTGCACATTATTCAATTGGAAATCATTCATCTAAAGAGAGATCATCTGTGCATTAGCCAGCATAACTTTATTTTATTATACTTGACATACATGAGAGAGTGAAGTGACCATGCCTACTATCATTAAACAGATGGCAGTGATTTTTTTCTGTCCTCTGTAACTCAGAAGGAGTGTCCTTTCTTATTCTGCTTCAAAATTAAGTTTAACCTAAAGAACAATTAAAAGTAGATTTCATGGCTTTCCACTGTCAATTAGAATGCAGAACTTCACTGATGACTATCACTTCACCAATGAGAACAAGTCACATAGAAAATTTCAGTATTTAAAAACAAACAAGGTGGGGACAGCATAAAGATGGCGGAGGAATAGGACGGGAAGACCACTTTCTCACTCACAAATTCCTCAAAAGAACATTTCAACGCCGAGCAAACTCCACAAAACAACTTCTGTAGGCTGGCAGAGGACATCAGGCAACCAGAAAAGCAGACCATTGTCTTCAAAAACAGGTAGGAAAAAATATAAAAGATGAAAAAGGAGACAAAGGAGGTGGGGAGGGAGCTCCGTCCCGGGAAGGGAAGCCCCTCCCAGGAAGGGAATTTTAAGAAGAGAGGTTTCCAAACACCAGGAAACACTCTCCCTGCCGAGTCGGTGGCGAGTCTTGGAAACACAGAGGGCAACATAACAGGAAGGAAAAATAAAGAAATAATTAAAACCAAGAGATTACAAGCCCAACAGTAACTCCCCCAGTGGAAAAGCAGCACAGACGCCTGCATCCGCAATTGGGAAGTGGGGGCAGGGCAGGGACGCGCGGGAGGCGCGGGCTGCAGTGCTTTGTAAGAATCGGGCAGGAACGCCCCACGCGCAACCAGAACGATCTAACTTGGGCTAGCAAACCAGACTGTGGGATAGCTACCACGCGAAAAGCTCAAACATAAGACACCGCCAGGACCGAGCACAGAACAAAGGATGGAACGGAAAAAGCCGGCTGCAGACCATCCCCCGCCGGGGACAGGCAGCCAGAGCTGTAAGGACTGGAAAGGGGCAATTGCAGACCCGGAGAGACTTTACTTACCTAACTGCAAGCAGGCTTCTTTGCTAAGACTTCTGGGGGTGCTGGACAGTCACAATCTGCCTCACGGGGGACGCCAGCGGTCCACCCAGAAAGCTGAGCAGCAGCGGCAGAAAAGGTGACAAGCCGCGGCGATCGCGCTCGACAAACTCCTGAGCTACTCGGACCT
Organism: Budorcas taxicolor; assembly: GCF_023091745.1. Lineage (NCBI taxonomy): Eukaryota > Metazoa > Chordata > Mammalia > Artiodactyla > Bovidae > Budorcas > Budorcas taxicolor. The sequence continues at coordinate 56,908,590 of NC_068930.1, forward strand.
GGGAAGGGCACAAAGCGCAGTCCCAGCCGAATCTGTGCCTCTGAGGGCTGCCTGAGCGTCGAACCTGAGCGGCTTGGACTGGGGAAGTGCACGCAGCCTAGGGCCGGCCCCAGACGGTTCCCGGCTGAGCATCGTAGAGCTGGAGCGGTTTGTGCACTGCGAGAAGGGACAGGTCAAGCGGGGCTGAGACACTGTGTGCACACGACAGTGCTATTTGTTTGCAGCATCCCCCCTCCCCACAGCGCGACTGAACTAGTGAGCCTAAAAAACCAGCAAACAGAAGAAGTTAAACAGAGGGAACCACCTTGGAAGTGATCCCACATGGCCCAAAACATCAGAGAAGGGCCAGATATATTTTTACTATTTTTAAAATCATTCCTTTTTTTTTTTCTTTTTTTTTCTAACTTTTTTTTTAATTGTTAAGTCTTCTATTTCTCCTCTAATTTTTATTTCTATAACCTACTATTACTATTTTAATATAGCAAACACCATATTTTATATGGTGTTTTATATATTTTATATAGCAAACACCATATATAGCCTTTGGATGGTTGTTGGTGGTTTTTTGTTTGTTTGTTTGTTTGTTTTGTTTATTTTTTTAATAATTCTTGTTTTTTTTTCTTTCTTCCTTTTTCCTTCTGCTTCTTTTCTTTAATATTGTATTTTTGAAAATCCAACCTCTACTCTAGATTTTTAATCTTTGCTCTTCGGTTTTTGTTGTCAATTTTGTACATTTAAAAACCCAAACTTCACTACCCAAGTTTACCTGAGAGCGAGATTACTGGCTTGACCACTCTCTCCTCCTTTGGACTCTCCTTTTTCTCCACCAGGTGGCCTCTGTCTCTTTTCTCCCCCATCTCTTCTCTATCCAACTCTGTGAATCTCTGTGTGTTCCAGACGGTGGAGAACACCTAAGGAACTGGTTACTGGCAGGATTTGTCTCTCTCCTTCTCATTCCTCTCTCTTATCCTCCTGGTCACCTCTGTCTACTTCCTCCCTCTCCTCTTCCCCATATAACTCCGTAAATACCTCTGAGCGGTCCAGACTATAGAGCGCACATAAGGAAGTGACTACTGGCTAGCTTGCTCTCTCCTCTTTTGATCTCACCGCATGTCATTCCAGTTACCTTTAACTACCCCCTCCATCTTCTCTTCTCCTTGTAACTCAGTGAACCTCTCTGAGTGTCCCTCAATGTGGAGAAACTTTTCATCTTTAACCTAGATGTTTTATCATCAGTGCTGTATAGATGGAGAAGTCTACAGGCTACTGTAAAAATAAAACTGAAAACCAGAAGCAGGTTAAATCCAAAGCCTGAAAACATTAGAGAACTCTTGAATTCAGGGAACATTAAGCAATAGGAGCTCATCAAATGCCTTCATACCTACACTGAAACCAAGCTCCACCCAAGGACAAACAAGTTCCAAAACAAGACATACCATGCAAATTCTCCAGCAACACAGGAACACTCCCCTGAGCTTCAATATACAGGCAGCTCAAAGTTATTCCAAAACCTTTGATGTCTCATAACCCATTACTGGTCATTCCACTGCACTCCAGAGAGAAGAAACCCAGCTCCACCCACCAGAACTCCAACACAAGCCTCCCTAACCAGGAAACCTTGACAAGCCACTGATAGAACCCCACCCACAGTGAGGAAGCTCCATAATAAAGAGAACTCCACAAATTACCAGAATATAAAAAGGCCACCCCAAACGCAGCAATATAACCAAGATGAAGAGACAGAGGAATACTCAGCAGGTAAAGGAACAGGAGAGTTGCCCACCAAACCAAACAAAAGAGGAAGAAGTAGGGAATCTACCTGAGAAGGAATTCCGAATATTGATAGTGAAAATGACCCAAAATCTTGAAATCAAAATGGAATCACAGATAAATAGCCTAGAGACAAGGATTGAGAAGATGCAAGAAAGGTTTAACAAGGACCTAGAAGAAATAAAAAAGAGTCAAAATATAATGAATAACGCAATAAATGAGATCAGAAACACTCTGGAGGCAACAAATAGAATAATGGAGGCAGAAGATAGGATTAGTGAAATAGAAGATAGAATGGTAGAAATAAATGAATCAGAGAGGAAACAAGAAAAACAAATTAAAAGAAATGAGGACAATCTCAGAGCCCTCCAGGACAATATGAAATGCTCCAACATTCGAATTATAGGAGTCCCAGAAGAAGAAGACAGAAAGAAAGATCATGAGAAAATCCTTGAAGAGATAATAGTTGAAAACTTCCCTAAAATGGGGAAGGAAATAATCACCCAAGTCCAAGAAACAAACAGAGTTCCAAATAGGATAAACCCAAGGCAAAACACCCCAAGACACATATTAATCAAATTAACAAAGATCAAACACAAAGAACAAATATTAAAAGCAGCAAGGGAAAAACAACAAATAACACACAAGGGGATTCCCATAAGGATAACAGCTGATCTTTCAATAGAAACTCTTCAGGCCAGGAGGGAATGGCAAGACATACTTAAAGTGATGAAAGAAAATCACCTATAGCCCAGATTACTGTACCCAGCAAGGATCTCATTCAAATACAAAGGAGAAATCAAAAGCTTTACAGACAAGCAAAAGCTGAGAGAATTCAGCACCACCAAACCAGCTCTCCAACAAATTCTAAAGGATATTCTCTAGACAGGAAACATGAAAAGGGTGTATAAACCCGAACCCAAAACAATAAAGTAAATGATAACGGGATCATACTTATCAATAATTACCTTAAACGTAAATGGGTTGAACACCCCAACCAAAAGGCAAAGACTGGCCGAATGGATACAAAAACAAGACCCCTCTATAAGCTGCTTACAAGAGACCCACCTCAAAACAAGGAACACATACAGATTGAAAGTGAAGGGCTGGAAAAAGATATACCACGCAAATAGAGACCAAAAGAAAGGAGGAGTGGCAATACTCATATCTGATAAAATAGACTTTAAAACAAAGTCTGTGAAAAGAGACAAAGAAGGCCACTACATAATGATCAAAGGATCAATCCAAGAAGAAGATATAACAATTATAAATATATATGCACCCAACATAGGAGCACCGCAATATGTAAGACAAATGCTAACAAGTATGAAAGGGGAAATCAATAACAACACAATAATAGTGGGAGACTTTAATACCCCACTCACACCTATGGACAGATCAACTAAACAGAATATCAACAAAGAAACACAAACTTTAAATGATACATTAGATCAATTAGACCTAATTGATATCTATAGGACATTTCACCCCAAAACAATGAATTTCACCTTTTTTTCAAGTGCTTATGGAACCTTCTCCAGGATAGATCACATCCTGGGCCATAAATCTAAACCTGATAAATTCAAAAAAATCGAAATCATTCCAAGCATCTTTTCTGACCATAATGCATTAAGATTAGATCTCAATTACAGGAGAAAAACTATTAAAAATTCCAACATATGGAGGTTGAACAACACACTTCTGAATAACCAACAAATCACAGAAGAAATCAAAATACGCATAGAAACTAATGAAAATGAAAACACAACAACCCAAAACCTGTGGGACACTATAAAAGCAGTGCTAAGAGGAAAGTTCCTAGCAATACAGGCATACCTCAAGAAACAAGAAAAAAGTCAAATAAATAACCTAACTCTACAACTAAAGCAACTAGAAAAGGAAGAACTGGAGAACCCCAGAGTTGGTAGAAGGAAAAAATCTTAAAAATTAGGGCAGAAATAAATGCAAAAGAAACAAAAGAGACCATAGCAAAAATCAACAAAGCCAAAAGCTGGTTCTTTGAAAGGATAAATAAAATTGACAAACCACTAGCCAGACTCATCAAGAAGCAAAGAGAGAAAAATCAAATCAATACAATTAGAAATGAAAACGGAGAGATCACAACAGACAACACAGAAATACAAAGGATCATAAAAGACTACTATCAGCAGTTGTATGCCAATAAAATGGACAACGTGGAAGAAATGGACAAATTCTTAGAAAAGTACAATTTTCCAAAACTGAACCAGGAAGAAATAGAATATCTTAACAGACCCATCACAAGCACGGAAACTGAAACTGTAATCAGAAATCTTCCAGCAAACAAAAGCCCAGGTCCAGACGGCTTCACAGCTGAATTCTACCAAAAATTTCGAGAAGAGCTAACACCTATCCTACTCAAACTCTTCCAGAAAATTGCAGAGGAAGGGAAACTTCCAAACTCATTCTATGAGGCCACCATCACCCTAATACCAAAACCTGACAAAGATGTCACAAAAAAAGAAAACTACAGGCCAATATCACTGATGAACATAGATGCAAAAATCCTCAACAAAATTCTAGCAATCAGAATCCAAGAACACATTAAAAAGATCATACACCATGACCAAGTGGGCTTTATCCCAGGGACGCAAGGATTCTTCAATATCCACAAATCAATCAATGTAATTCACCACATTAACAAATTCAAAAATAAAAACCATATGATTATCTCAATAGATGCAGAGAAGGCCTTTGACAAAATTCAACATCCATTTATGATAAAAAACTCTCCAGAAAGCAGGAATAGAAGGAACATACCTCAACATAATAAAAGCTATATATGACAAACCCACAGCAAACATTATCCTCAATGGTGAAAAATTGAAAGCATTTCCCCTAAAGTCAGGAACAAGACAAGGGTGTCCACTTTCACCGCTACTATTCAGCATAGTTCTGGAACTTTTGGCCACAGCAATCAGAGCAGAAAAAGAAATAAAAGGAATCCAAATTGGAAAAGAAGAAATAAAACTCTCACTGTTTCCAGATGACATGATCCTCTACATGGAAAACCCTAAAGACTCCACCAGAAAATTACTAGAGCTCATCAGTGAATATAGTAAAGTTGCAGGATATAAAATCAACACACAGAAATCCCTTGCATTCCTATACACTAAGAATGAGAAAGTAGAAAAAGAAATTAAGGAAACAATTCCATTCACCATTGCAACGAAAAGAATAGAATACTTAGGAATATATCTACCCAAAGAAACTAAAGACCTATATATAGAAAACTATAAAACACTGATGAAAGAAATCAAAGAGGACACTAATAGATGGAGAAATATACCATGTTCATGGATCAGAAGAATCAATATAGTGAAAATGAGAATACTACCCAAAGCAATTTACAAATTCAATGCAATCCCTATCAAGCTACCAGCCATATTTTTCACAGAACTAGAACAAATAACTTTAAGATTTGTATGGAAATACAAAAAACCTCGAATAGCCAAAGCAATCTTGAGAAAGAAGAATGGAACTGGAGGAATCAACTTGCCTGACTTCAGGCTCTACTACAAAGCCACAGTCATCAAGACAGTATGGTACTGGCACAAAGACAGACATATAGATCAATAGAACAAAATAGAAAGCCCAGAGATAAATCCACACACATATGGACACCTTATCTTTGACAAAGGAGGCAAGAATATACAATGGAGTAAAGACAATCTCTTTAACAAGTGGTGCTGGGAAAATTGGTCAACCACTTGTAAAAGAATGAAACTAGATCACTTTCTAACACTGCACACAAAAATAAACTCAAAATGGATTAAAGATCTAAATGTAAGACCAGAAACTATAAAACTCCTAGAGGAGAACATAGGCAAAACACTCTCAGACATAAATCACAGCAGGATCCTCTATGATCCACCTCCCAGAATTCTGGAAATAAAAGCAAAAATAAAGAAATGGGATCTAATTAAAATTAGAAGCTTCTGCACAACAAAGGAAAATATAAGCAAGGTGAAAAGACAGCCTTCTGAATGGGAGAAAATAATAGCAAATGAAGCAACTGACTAACAACTAATCTCAAAAATATACAAGCAACTTATCCAGCTCAATTCCAGAAAAATAAACGACCCAATCAAAAAATGGGCCAAAGAACTAAATAGACATTTCTCCAAAGAAGACATATGGATGGCTAACAAACACATGAAAAGATGTTCAACATCACTCATTATCAGAGAAATGCAAATCAAAACCACAATGAGGTACCACTTCACACCAGTCAGAATGGCTGCGATCCAAAAATCTGCAAGCAATAAATGCTGGAGAGGGTGTGGAGAAAAGGGAACCCTCCTACACTGTTGGTGGGAATGCAAACTAGTACAGCCACTATGGAGAACAGTGTGGAGATTCCTTTAAAAATTGCAAATAGAACTGCCTTATGACCCAGCAATCCCACTGCTGGGCATACACACCAAGGAAACCAGAATTGAAAGAGACACATGTACCCCAATGTTCATCGCAGCACTGTTTATAATAGCCAGGACATGGAAGCAACCTAGATGTCCATCAGCAGATGAATGGATAAGAAAGCTGTGGTACATATACACAATGGAGTATTACTCAGCCATTAAAAAGAATTCATTTGAATCAGTTCTGATGAGATGGATGAAACTGGAGCCGATTATACAGAGTGAAGTAAACCAGAAAGAAAAACACCAATACAGTATACTAACACATATATATGGAATTTAGAAAGATGGCAATGACGACCCTGTATGCAAGACAGGAAAAAAGACACAGCTGTGTATTACGGACTTTTGGACTCAGAGGGAGAGGGAGAGGGTGGGATGATTTGGGAGAATGGCATTCTATCATGTATACTATCATGTAAGAATTGAATCGCCAGTCTATGTCTGACGCAGGATACAGCATGCTTGGGGCTGGTGCATGGGGATGACCCACAGAGATGTTATGGGGAGGGAGGTGGGAGGGGGGTTCATGTTTGGGAACGCATGTAAGAATTAAAGATTTTAAAATTAAAAAAATAAAAAACTAAAAAACAAACAAACAAGGTGATAAGCACTCAAAAAAAAAAAAAAAAAGCTAAACTAAACTCCTCTCACAGGCTGGCAAAGTAATGCTCAATTCTCCATGTCAGGCTTCAACAGTACGTGAACCATGAACGTCCAGATGTTCAAGCTGGATTTAGAAAAGCCAGAGGAACGAGAGATCAAATTGTCAACATCTGCTGGATCATCAAAAAAGCGAGGGAATTCCAGAAAAACGTCTACTTCTGCTTTATTGACTATACCAAAACTTTTGACTGTGTGAATCACATGGGAATATAAGACCACCTGAACTGCCCCTTGAGAAATTTGTATGCAGGTCAGGAAGCAACAGAACTGGACATGGGAAAACAGACTGGTTCCAAGTCGGAAAAGGAGTATGTCAAGGCTGTATATTGTCACCCTGCTTATTTAACTTATGTGCAGAGTACATCATGAGAAACGCTAGGCTGGATGAAACACAAGCTGGAATCAATATTGCAAAGAGAAATATCGATAACCTCAGATACGCAGATGATATGACCCCTATGGCAGAAAGTGAAGAAGAACTAAAGAGCCTCTTGATGAAAGTGAAAGAGGAGAGTGAAAAAGTTGGCTTAAAGCTCAACATTCAGAAAACTAAGATCATGGCATCTGGTTCTATCACTTCATGGCAAATAGATGGGGAAACAGTGACATACTTTATTTTGGGGGCTCCATAATCATAGCAGATGGTGACTGCAGCCATGAAATTAAAAAATGCTTGCTCCATGGAAGAAAAGTTATGATCAAACTAGACAGCATATTAACAAGCAGAGACAATACTTTACCAACAAACGTCTGTCTAGTCAAAGCTAAGGTTTTTCCAGTAGCCATGTATGGATGTGAGAGATGGACTATAAAGAAAGCTGAGTGCCAAAGAATTGATGCTTTTGGACTGTGGTGCTGGGGAAGACTCTTGAGAATCCCTTGGACTGTGAGGAGATCCAGCCAATCCATCCTAAAGGAAATCAGTCCTAAATATTCATTGGAAGGACTGATGCTGAAGTTGAAACTCCAATACTTTGGCCACATGATGCAAAGAACTGACTCACTGGAAAAGACTGATGCTGGGAAAGACTGAAGGAGGGAGGAGAAGGGGATGACAGAGGATGATATGGTTGGATGGCATCATTGATGCATTGACATGAGTTTGAGTACGCCCTGGCAGTTGGTGATAGATAGGGAAGCCTGGCATGCTGCAATCCATGGGGTCGCAAAGAGTGTGACATGACTGAGCAATTGAACTGAACTGACTGAAACTAAATGAATTAAGTTTTCAGCAATCTTTCATATCTTTCCATTACATAAGCCATCAGGGAAGCCCTTATAAGCAACACATGGCAGTTTTCAGACCTAAAAGGTCAGCAAGAAAAGGAGGGAATACAACATGAACAGTGGTAAAGAGAAATCACCCCAACTTTTAGCCACTGTCAAAGAAAAGGGATGACTTGGAAACCCAAGGAGCCATAATTACACAATGAGCTAGCACCTGCCATTTCTTCCACTGATGTTTTCAGAGCATATGGTATAACCTTGGTACGCTGGAAACTGTTCCGGAGATCTAGCTACAAGATAACCCTTCTATAAAGTGCACAGTGCTCCTACTGAGTACAAGGCTGTGGACACAAAGAATTGAGGCTGGGAAGGAAAGCTGATCAAAATTATCCCTGAGGCACTGGGATCCGTCATCTCACTTGAACGATGAAAATGAGAGAGAAGAAATGAGAGACATCCTTCCAAGGCACATTAGACTTTCCTAAAGTACACTACCATGGACAAAGGTAAGTGGGGTGAAGGAAGAAGGTAGCAAAAACAAAGAGAAATTCCAAAGCACCAAGGAGTTCAAGGTTTGTTTCTGTGTGAAGAAAATTTTCAAGAACCCAAAGTCTAGCTATCATGCTATATATCAGAGAGAAATATTCTAAACCAACTAATGAGTTGGTTGCAATGTATACAGTAGCTTGTATGCAAAGTATAAAGAGTTCTATGAAATCTCACCACAGCAAAGATGCAGATCCTACTTAAACAGAAGCAGTGATCCTGTCTTAATAATTTTTAATGCCAGTGTTGAACTAAATATAAAAAAAGCTGCAACAAAATCCAGATTTCACTACGGATCTGACTGGATTTCTTCTCATAAAAATATTTTCACATAGATGTTTGCAATTTAGGTGTATGTCATTTTCTGAATACAAACAACTATAAAAATTATCCATTTTTGTTTGGCATATGATTCTGGAAAATAATAAAAGCAATGAAGTAGGAAAATGTTAAATACATATATAGGGTAAAAAATAGTCAACAGAAATAAATCCATGAATGGCCAAATTACTGGAACTATTTTACAAATAATTTAACATCATTAGGGAATATATATTATATGATCTAAGAGAAAATATTGAAAACATATCTGATGCTCACTAAAATTACACTGAATTTTAATGGTGGAGAGTTCTGACAAAACACTGCCCACAGGAGAAGGCAATAGCAAACCACTTCAGTATTCTTGCCTTGAGAACCCCATGAACAGTATAAAAAGACAAAACAATATGACACTGAAAAATGAGTCCCCCAGGTTGGTAGGTATCCAATATCCTGCTTGGAAAGGGAAGAAACAGCTCCAGAAAGAATGAAGAGGATAAGCAAAAGGGGAAATGATGCACAGTTGTGGATGTGTCTGGTGGTGAAAGTAAAGTCTGATGCTGTAAAGAACAAGATTGCATAGGAACCTGGAATGTTAGGTCCACAAATCAAGATAAATTTGAAGTGGTCAAACAGGAGATGGCAAGAGTGAACATCAACATTTTAGGAATAATTGAACTAAAATAGACTGGAATGGGTGAATTTAATTCAGATAACTATTATATCCACTACTGTGAGCAAGAATCCATTAGAAGAAATGGAGTATACTCATAATCAACAGAAGAGTTTCAAATGCAGCACCTGGATGCAATCTCAAAAATGACAGAATGATCTGTTCATTTTCAAGGGAAACCATTATTACAGTAATCCAAGTCTATGCTGCAATCACGAATGCAGAAGAAGCTGAAATTGAATGGTTCTATGATGACCTATAAGACCTTCTAGAACTAACACCAAAAAGATGTCCTTCTCATCACAGGAGACAGGAATGCAAAATTAGGAAGTAAAGATATACCTGGATTAACAGGAAAGTTTTGCCTCGGAGTACAAAATGAAGCAGGGTAAACATTAACAGAAATCTGAGGGTCAAAGAATCGATGCTTTTGAACTGTGTGTTGGAGAAGACTCTTGAGAGTCCCTTGGACTGCAAGGAGATCAAAGCAGTCCATCCTAAAGGAAATCAGTCCTGAATGTTCACTGGAAGGTCTGATGCTGAAGCTGAAATTTCAATACTTTTGCCACCTGATGCGAAGAATTGATGCATTGGAAAAGACACTGATGTTGGGAAAGATTGAAGGCAGGAGGATAAGGGGAAGACAGGATGAGATGGTTGAATGGCATCATTGACTTGATGGACTCAAGTCTGAGCAAGCTCCAGGAGGTGGTGATGGACAGGGAAGCCTGGCATGCTGCAGTCCATGGGGTCACAAAGAGTCAGACACAACTGAGTGACTGAACTAAACTGAGAGGCTAACAGAGTTTTGCCAAGAGAGTGCACTGGTCATAGCAAACACCCTGTTCCACAACACAAGAGACGACTCTACACATGGATATCACCAGATGGTGAATACTGAAATCAGATTGATTACATCCTTTGCAGCCAAAAATGGAAAAGCTCTATACAGTCAGCAAAAACAAGACCAGGAGCTGACTGTAGCTGCAATCATGAACTCTTCATTGCCAAATTAAGAGTTAAATTGAAGAAAGTAGGGACAAGAGCAATATTATGTGCCTTATATTTTGAAAGTCACTCAGCTTCTGTGTTGTCAGATCAAAAGTGAATGTCGTTAGCAAACTTTTTCAAAAGTATAGTAGGGAGACAATGGCATACACACAGACACACAAAAATACATACTCTCTCACATACACAAAAAACACACATGCAATCTTGTTTCAAAAATGGTTTCTGGGGCTTCAAATAACTTAAAGTAGTTTTTATAACTCAGTATTATTCTAGCTGAACAACTATATTTAATCACTTACTATATATCTGGGATTGAACCATCAGGATATTCTGATCAATTATATAATTATGTATAACAGTTAATATATATAATTTTTCTTACATGTCATATTCCCTCAGTAAAATCATATTAAATTTCCAAGGTATATGCACCAAATAATTATGCAAATTACATTATAATAATTATTATTTTATATACTTGGGTGAAACCTGAAATATTGATGAAGCATTTGGTTCTGAAAATTATTTACCATAGAATTAAAACTAAATAGACTTTTAAAACTAATTCCTTCCAAGGAATACTGGCAAGTTTGTTAAATAAATTCAGTAGTATGCTTTCCATTTTACATTCTATTCATGCATTCCACAAAACAAATGGTAGCTATTAGGTGAAGGCAATAACTATCTCAAGAGGAAGAAAAAGAAACCTGACACATAATTTCAGTGACTGACCCATTTTAAGAATTTTTTTTTTCCTGAAAGATAGGTAATTTATTCATTGTTTCATAACTTATGGCTGTTTACCACCATAACGGCCTTCTGACTTTGACTTTTTCAATTGTGCATGGTTATTTTGAAAAGAAAATCATGTAGTTATGTTTAAGAAAGTAAATCAAACAACTTCAATGTCCGAAAACATTGGTAAATTGGCAAGTGTTTCTAACTAACTTAGCCCTATATTGTAATTTTTTTCAATCACCCCTTCTTAATTTATATCATTATGCCAATATTTCTTCTGATTTAGAACAATTTTATCATGCTATTGTGCATTATTATATATTTACTTGTTGCAACTACCCTGGGATGTGTGTGTAGAGTGGAGTAAAGAAATGGTTTAAGTCTTTTTTGTTGAAAAACAATTTTTGGTAGGCTGAGTTAGGACTATAATCCAACTTTCTTTACACATTCTCTGTTTTATTCCTTTAAGCTTGAAATAGTTTGAAAAACAGAAACAATAAGCTAAATGTATTATAATGCAATTTAGATAAATATTTAAATCATCTAAAATAATTTGAATACTTCTAATTAAAATAGTAAACATCTATTTAAAATGAAAAACCAGCAAATGATATGCAATAATAATATTAACAAAATAATCTTCACTACCATTCAGCCTCTTCTGTGTACTGATACACAAATACAATTTCAAGAATGACTGACAAGTTGTTTTTCCTGGGACCTCCAAGTATGAATCTGTCATGTTTATTCTTGTTCAAAGATAGTGACAGCAGATGAGAAGAAACTGAATGCCCTTTTAAAAAAACAAAACACACGTGACAGATGCCATATGGCTTTTCACCAAATAACAGGGTTGAATACATTTAGAAAGAATTTTGAAAAAGAAGTGGAAAATTATTTCACAAATGCTCTTGCATTTCAAACAAATATACAATAAATATTATAGCATTCAGTAACCTGATATAATCCTGAACAATAAATTATGAACTAGCTATAAGGAAATGATATAAGCTTAATGATAAAACTTTATATTAAGAAATCAAATATGTTAAAAAGTACAGAGAAAGGCGTAACAACCACAGTATGCCCATCACTCAAATTTGAAATTTTTCAACTATGGTCAACATCCACTTGCCCATCTTGTCCCAAACTTAAATTACCCTGAGACAAGTCCAAGAAAGCATACATTTATTTACATTATTCTATCATGTGATTTTAAAATTTATGCATGATATTTAAAGTAAAATAAAAATATCATAAAGTATTTACTTTTAAAAAAGCCTCTATAAAAATACTATAGAGCTGGTGATAGACCAGGAATCCTAGTGTGCTGCAGTTCATGGAATAGCATAGAGTCAGACACGACTGAGTGATTGGACTGACTGACTGATGAGATTAAATATGAAAATATCAATTTAAATAATGGAGATTTTACATATTTAATAATGCATATTATAATAAATATATTTGATAAAATATAATGCATTATCCTTGTAAATAACTTTGTAGAGACAAATCATTACTGTTTTAAAAAGACTTCAGTGATTTTTTTGATTTTATGCATTTATCATATATGTAAAAATGCTTCAAATATATCATAGGACTTCTAAACATAAATGCTATTTTACAAACAAATGCTCTTGGATATATAGTCTTTTGCATATGGTCCAAAGGTCTACTATATTAAAAAGTATACTTATATGAAATATATATAAAATGTATAAGCAATTACATATACACACACACAAACACACAGATTTTTGAAATACTGATTAATATCTATCAGGTAGTTGCATATAAGTATTTGAAGTTTATAAGAAAGTTAAGAGAGTTTAGAATGCATATGAATTGTTGTTTAGTTGCTAAGTTGCATCCCACTCTTTTGGGACCCCATAGATAGTAGCCTGCCACACTCCTCTGTCCATGGGATTTCTCAGGAAAAAACACTGGAGCAGGTTTAATTTCCTTCTCTAGGGGATCTTCCTGACCCAGGGATTAGTCCCGTTTCCTACACTGGCAGGTTTATTCTACAGCACTGAGCCACCTGGGAGGCCAATGTCTATGCCTATGAAGATGCAAAAGTCATGAGAAAATAGGTCGTATCAACACTAAAGTCACTGGTAGAGAAAAATTTCTAAGGAGATGTGTACTATGAAAACGATGTAAAAAATGAAAATTTTCAGAAAGATTCTAAGGAAAAACAGAATAGAGAAGCTGAAATAATCAAAGTAGGAGGAGAATCATCATATTACTGAATTCTAAGTTTTAAGAGAATTAAAAGGCGATAAGGGACTTCTACTTAAAATATAAATTTAGTGTTAAAAAAATTCCCCATCTGCTAACTTTCTATTGAAGTAACACATAGGGTTAGGTGTAAAATTGAACAACAAAAATGCTAGGGATGAGACCATGGAGGAAAACTAAACCAAAACCACAAATGGATGGAGGCAAAAGAATACCTTTTGCCAATCAACAAGTTATTAGAGGATTTCTAATAATTCTTTCTTATTTGGAAACAATTATTTTCAACAAATAATTTCTAAAGTAGTAACTTCTGTATTTAACACTGAATTAATTTATCTTTTCCTATTACAGTGTATTATGGTTATTAAACAGATGGAGAAGGAAATGGCAACCCACTCCAGTGTTCTTGCCTGGAGAATCCCAGGGATGGCGGAGCCTGGTGGGCTGCCGTCTATGGGGTCACACAGAGTCGGACACGACTGAACCGACTTAGTATGGTTATTAAATCATACTTCAGATTGGATACCTCTAACTCGGTAGTATAAGGAGTGGCCAGAGGAGGGAGGTAAAAAGCAAATGAGTCTTGAATTATGAAACATGATAAAAATTGTAGAAAGAGATGGAGATAAAATATACTGGAGCTGAAGGAATTAACCCAGCTTTTTTAAGTGGTAATTTCTAAAAACAGTAAATGATACTGCCACTTTTCAAAGACTGAGTTTCATTTTATGTAAAAACACGAGGACATGGATTCACTAGGATCCATTTTGAGCTCAATAAACCTCAAATATATGAAATCAAAGAAAACATTTCTTAATTAGATGCAGTTATGAAGTCAAGAAACACCTGGAGTAACAGGCAAATTTGGCCTTGGAATACAGAATGAAGCAGGACAAAGACTAATAGAGTTTTGCCAAGAAAATGCACTGGTCATAGCAAACACCCTCTTCCAACAACACAAGAGAAGACTCTACACATGGACATCATCAGATGGTCAACACCAAAATCAGCTTGATTATATTCTATGCAGTCAAAGATGGAGAAGCTCTATACAGTCAACAAAAACAAGACCAGGAGCTGACTGTGGCTAAGAACATGAACTCCTTATTACCAAATTCGGACTCAAATTGAAGAAAGTAGGGAAAACCGCTAGACCATTAGGTATGACCTAAATCAAATCCCTTATGATTATACAGTGAAAGTGAGAAATAGATTTAAGGGTCTAGATCTGATAGGTACAGTGCCTAATGAACTATGGATGGAAGTTCATGACATTGTACAGGAGACAGGGATCAAGACCATCTCCATGGAAAAGAAATGCAAAAAAGAAAAATGGCTGTCTGAGGAGGCCTTACAAATAGCTGTGAAAAGAAGAGAGGCGAAAAGCAAAGGAGAAAAAGAAAGATATAAGCATCTGAATGCAGAGTTCCAAAGAATAGCAAGGAGAGGCAAGAAAGCCTTCCTCAGTGATCAATGCAAAGAAATAGAGGAAAACAACAGAATGGGAAAGACTAGAGAGCTCTTCAAGAAAATTAGAGATACCAAGGGAACATTTCATGCAAAGATGGGCACAATAAAGGACAGAAATGGTATGGACCTAACAGAAGCAGAAGAATAAGAAGAGGCGGCAAGAATACACAGAAGAACTGTAAAAAAATGATCTTGAAGACCAAGAGACTCACGATGGTGTGATCACTCACCTAGAGCCAGACATCCTAGAATGTGAAGTCAAGTGGGCCTTAGAAAGCATCACTACAAACAAAGCTAGTGGAGGTGATGGCATTCCAGTTGAGCTCTTTCAAATCCAGAAAGATGATGCTGTGAAAGTGCTACACTCAATATGCCAGCAAATTTGGAAAACTCAGCAGTGGCCACAGGACTGGAAAAGGTCAATCCCAAAGAAAGGGAATGCCAAATAATGCTCAAACTACTGCACAATTACACTCATCTCACACACTAGTAAAGTAACCCTCAAAATTGTCCAAGCCAGGCTTCAGCAATACATGAACTGTGAACTTCCAGATGTTCAAGCCGGTTTTAGAAAAGGCAGAAGAACCAGAGATCAAATTGCAAACATCTGCTGGATCACTGAAAAAGTAAGACAGTTCCAGAAAAATATCTATTTCTGCTTGATTGACTATGCCAAAGCCTTTGACTGTGTGGATCACAATAAACTGTGGAAAATTCTTCAAGAGATGGGAATACCAGACCACCTGACCTGCCTCTGGAGAAACGTATATGCAGGTCAGGAAGCAACAGTGAGAACTGGACATGGAATAACAGACTGGTTCCAAATAGGAAAAGGTGTACGTCAAGGCTGTATATTGTCCCCCTGCTTATTTAACTTCTATGCAGAGTACATCATGAGAAACGCTGGACTGGAAGAAACACAAGCTGGAATCAAGATTGCTGGGAGAAATATCAATCACCTCAGATATGCAGATGACACCACCCTTATGGCAGAAAGTGAAGAGGAACTAAAAAGCCTCTTGATGAAAGTGAAAGAGGAGAGTGAAAAAGTTGGCTTAAAGCTCAACATTCAGAAAATGAAGATCATGGCATCTAGTCCCATCACTCCATGGGAAATAGATGGAGAAACAGTGGAAACAGTGTCAGACTTTGTTTTGGGGGGCTCCAAAATCACTGCAGATGGTGACTGCAGCCATGAAATTAAAAGACGCTTACTCCTTGGAAGAAAAGTTATAACCAACCTACACAGCATATTGAAAGGCAGAGACATTACTTTGCTGACTAAGTTCCATCTATTCAGTGCTATGGTTTTTCTAGTGGTCGTGTATGAATGTGAGAGTTTGACTGTGAAGAAAGCTGAGCACCGAAGAATTGATGCTTTTGAACTGTGGTGTTGGAGAAAACTCTTGGGAGTCCCTTGGACTGCAAGAAGATCCAAACAGTCCATTCTGAAGGAGATCAGCCCTGGGATTTCTTTGGAAGGAATGATGCTAAAGCTGAAGCTCCAGTACTTTGGCCACCTCATGTGAAGAGGTGACTCACTGGAAAAGATTCTGATGCTGGGAGGGATTGGCGGCAGGAGGAAAAGGGGACAACAGAGGATGAAATGGCTAGGTGGCATCACGGACTCGAATGACATGAGTCTGAGTGAACTCTGGGAGTTGGTGATAGACAGGGAGTCCTGGCGTGCTGTGATTCATGGGGTTGCAAAGAGTCGGACACCACTGAGAGACTGAACTGAGCTGATGAAACTCATTTAAAAGAACCCCAGAAATTAATAAAAAATAACCATAACGGGAAATAATGGGTGTTAAAGAAATGATTTTAAAAGTGATATTTGCATAAATACACCAATAAATAAATTAATGAGTACATTCTTTATTTATTCATAAAATAATTAATATATTTATTTGTTCATAATAATTTGATTTCACACTTTGGTTTAATAGAGTAGTCACAGATGTATTACACTGCAGTCACACTGAAAGCCTCATTTTTATAGATAATTCTTAATTAATACAAGTCTAAAATATCACACTATAGGAATATGTATACTAATACATAGAACAGATTTATAATCTTTGCTTATATGTTTTATTTAAAAAGTAAGTAAAAAGTGAGTTTTGTTATCAAAACTAACTGCTTGAAAATAGAAACAATTGGTCAGTCACACCTGCAGCTACTGAAGCAAAAATCTCAAATTAAATTAACAAAATAAAATCAGATCCTTGAAACTGTATTACAAGACCAAATAGGCTTCTTACATGGAAAAAAATATAGCTCTATACTAGGAGACCTAGGAGTATATCTTTCAAATTAAGAGACTCAGAGAAAAATATCAAAGGATTATCTGCATAGATACTAAGGCTATGTTCATTGAAGTTCAACATTCAGTTTTCATTTATATAGAACTTTTAATAAAATGTGAATATAGGCTGTGTCCTTACATTTCAATATTCATGCATATGAAACAAAATATAACAGAAAGCGTCCTTTCACACTACATTTTTAACATTGAATGCATCTACCTATCAGCATAGATAGACCAGAGAAAATAATAATAAATAATAATTGTGGTAGGAAAAATAATGCCCCCCCCAGATGTCCATGTCCTAGTCTTTGGAAATTGTGACAATGTTACCTGGTAAGGAGAATACAATTTAAAACCAGAAACAAGATTGCTATTTCACTGACCTTAGAACAAGGAGATTATTATAGAATATCTGTATGAGCCCACTGCAATCACAAGGGTCCTTTAAATGTGAAAGTTGGAGAGAGAAGTTAGTATTAGAATGGATTCAGTACGAGAAACACTTCACTGGCCATTGCTGGCTTAGAGAATGGAAGGAGACGAGTGAAGGAATCTGCAAAGCTTCTGGAAAGTCAGAAAGACAGATGGATTCTTTTCTATGGAACCCAGAAAGGAATTCATACCTATCAACACCTCATTTTAGCCCAAGCTGAACATTTCAGATGTCTTACCTCCAGAACTGTAAGATAATAAATTTGTTTTACTTCAGTCACTAAAAGTGTGAAAATTTATAAAGCAGCAATAGGAAATTGGCACATAGCATAAAATTTTCAGAGGTAGTTTAAGTATTTTATCAACTAGACATTGAATTCACTGGTGATAGAGCTTTATAAAATGGAAAAATTATAAAACACTGGAAATATTACAAAGAATTTAAAAAATACTAATGAAGTTAGAATTTAGAAAAATCAACTGATTTTCTCTTCAGAAAAAAAATAAAACTAAAGATTGTACTTAGAAGAACAAAAACAATAAATTGATACAAATGATTTTTTAATATGAACACATATAAAAAACTTAAAAGATTGATATGCTTTTATCAAAGCCTTAAAGAAATGAAAATACAAATATTCAGGTAAAAATTCAATTCTTTTATAGTTTTACTATAATTCAGGTAAAAATTCAATTTTTTATATCTTTACTATATAATCTATATAAGATACTGAATCCAGTAAAAACATATGAAGCTATTTTTGTAAACAAGAAAGGTGGAGAATATATATGTAATATTTAACAAGGAACTCTCAAAAAAGAAGAATGAAGGGAGGCTAGCTTTTCAGATGTCAGAAATCCACCATAATTTACACAATGTGGAGCTGTTGACATAACAGTGGAAAGAAGTCAATGGTACAGAATGGAAAACTCAAGAGTAGACTCATATATAGGAAGGAATACATAATAAGTCTTTATCATCGTGTAAAACTTGTCAAAATTGTCAACAATATAAAGGACTTTCCTTTCATAATTTCATCACAGAATCAATCTTGTTAAAGCTCCAACTCACTATGAACAATAAAGGAATATCCTGATTTCTGGCAATGTATAGTGATCTTTTCTAAAAACTATGGTGGTGGTTTACTCACTAAGTCACATCCAACTCTTGTTACACCACAGACTGTAGCCTGCCAGGCTCCTCTATCCATGGAATTTCCCAGGCAAGAATACTGGAGTAAGTCGCCATTTCCTTCTCTAGGGGATCTTCCCAACCCACGTACCAAACCTGGGTATCCAGCATTGCAGGCAGATTCGTTACTGACTGAGCCACCAGGGAAACCATTCTAAAGTATAGTGATTTAAAATGATTTCAGCAGTTTTAAGGCTGAATATTAAGTCTTAACTAGAAAATATTTCTCTAAGGATACTTTAAACCAGAAACTTGTATGGAAACATAGGACTTTTTTTGTAATTGCTATTTTATAGAATAGGGTTCAATGATAGCCAGGTAAAATTTCCAAGTCCTATCAATGCTAATTAAAGTTTTAACTGAATAAAGACACGTTTTGGAAAAAGAAAAGTGAAAGTGAAAGTCACTCAGTTGTGTCCAACTCTTTGCAACCACATGGACTATATGGTACATGGAATTATCCAAGCCAGAGTTGGAGTGGGTAACCTTTCCCGTCTCCAGTGGATCTTCCCATTCCAGGGATTGAACCCAGGTCTCCCATAATTGCAAGAGGACTCTTCACCAGCTAAGCCACAAGCAAAGCCCTTGGAAAAGAAAAAAAAAGTTCCACTTCAAAAGCACAAATGAGATCAGCATCTTTCAGACTTTCCTACATTATAAATTATTAATATATAATTTGCAAGCAACTAACTATAAAGATAATTCCTTATAAGTATTTTCATCATATGTAAAACTCTTGTTCTATGGTGTCTTGCAGGACTTTTAAGATGTTAAACACATACACACACACCACACGCACAATATGCAGTCCAATAAATACTCATCTGAACTACTCCAAATGTTTCTCATTTCATTTTTATTGCTCATA
Organism: Budorcas taxicolor; assembly: GCF_023091745.1. Lineage (NCBI taxonomy): Eukaryota > Metazoa > Chordata > Mammalia > Artiodactyla > Bovidae > Budorcas > Budorcas taxicolor. The sequence goes on from NC_068930.1 coordinate 56,928,519, forward strand.
TTTAATACATCTCCCACTGACATCCACAATAATGTCATTCTGTATACAAGTGAGAAAATATATTCAAATAGAATAATTAAATTGCAGATGGAATATATTTAATAGGAGTATAATATTTATCAGTAAATTATTCAGTAAAACTTGCTCTTCTCACAAGAACTGCAATTTAAGCTGTCCAATATAATTTCCATCAGATGAACATGATAATCTTAATGAATCAAATCTAAAAGATTTTCATTCTCTTCAGGTGGGCAGAGTCATTTTTGTACACAGTTAATTATAAAATAAATATTATTTTAGATATGTTTTTCCTGAAAATGTCATTATATGTAGTAAATTTTGAAGGCTTCAACTTCTGAAAAATTTTTTAAATACTGATTAATTTCTCAATTCATGAAGAAAAAATCTAAATGTGTCACCAACCACAAACTTTCAGTTTTTTATCATTTTTGTACTTCTAAATATTAGATTTCATATATATGTATATTTCTAGATAATATCTGAATATGAAACCATGAAATCATATATCTTACAAAGTGGTATATAAAAATAATTCTATTTCCAAAACAATTTACTTAATATCATAAAATGGAAGGAAGAAAGACTGAAGAAAAAACAAAAATATCCAAAACTTTCATCTGCAAAAACTTAGGATGTACACCTTCTAACTTACTAATTTACATGTAAACGTAGTGTGTAGTAGTACACACTACATACTAAGTGTGTAGCTATGGAAGAATTGATTGGGAAAAGTCAGGATGTTCGTACATTTTGCTTTGCTGACTCTTGGATCTCTTTAGCAAAAGTAAACAAAATGCACTTTTTTTAATGTTGCTTTGTATTAATTTGAGTCTTTGGGGGTCAAGTTGCACCCAAACTAAATGTTTCAGATGGCCTTTATGTTGCCATCATGAACTTATTACACTCATGGATTATGTCAGGAAAAAAAAATGTATGACAACTATACATGCTGGCAGCAAATGTATGAAAAAACTGCTTGCTAAATTGTTGATACCTTTGTACAAATGAAATAATGCAAACACAGTGTAGTAGTTTGTATATAGGCTAGGTATATATAGTATACAAAATACAAGCAAAATGCTGAGTTTTAAAATAATGCTTCAATACTTAAAAGTTAATACATCACTGTTAACATTATGAAGCCCTTAAAAGGGCAGACACACCATTTATTTCAAATATGATGAAAGAAGAAACTCTAAAAAGACTGAAAGAGTGAAAACAACAATAAAACTGTGCATAGTGCATTACAACTCTTTTCAGAGAGATGAGCATCAGGGAATGATTAACGAGTATCTTTATCCCAATATAGGCAGTCTTGTAGTGTCTGTCTAGTGAGATGTCAGAACCAGTATTTAACATGTCACCCATTTTTCTTTTTTCTATTTGAGAATGTTCCTTGCAGTTGGTGTACCCATTCTGTGTGTGTGTTAGACAGATAGCTTTTCTTTTTAGAGTGTATGTCTAAAGGAAATGTTCTTGATGGAGAGATGGCAGCACCTCTTCCACTATCCAGGACTTTTGAACTGGATAGGAACCCTTTTGACTGGATAGGCTTTGGGTTGTCTGCCATAGAGAATGTATTCAACGTGTGAGAGAGAGTAAACCAAATAGTTTGCCATAAAAAAATGGATTATAATAGACATTAATGGTGTTTGTCAATATTTAGTTCTTTTTTATTTCTGGACAGGGCAGCCAAATTTAGCAATGTGCTCAATTTGAATTTCAAATAAACAAAAGATGTTTTATATAAGTATTCACAATTTTTATTCTAAAAATAGTTTTGTGTGTAAAATTAAAGTTCAACTGGATATCTTGTATTGTTTTCCAGCAATCCTACCTCTGTGGCAATTGGTAGACTTAATTTCCCATGTTCATTTCATATAGGAAAAGCCTTTGACTAGTTTCACTAGTGGGCTTTAAAGAAAGACAACAAATTAATTCTAGATAAAACTAAATTTTCATTATGCAATTCTTCGTTTCCCAGTTATGGTCTCTAAGCAGATTTCAATTTGAGTTTTGGGTACAACAAGATGAAAGCATCCCATATTGCTAACTCACTCCCTTCCAAATAAGTGAGAAATCAATTTTTGCTGTTTATAGAACTGATACTCAATCATGACTATCACACGCAAAGTTTATCTTCTAGTTTTTCCTCTATTTCTTCTCTCTTTTACCACAACATCCTACCATTTAATAAATATTATTTTTACCAAATCCTTCACTTCACTTGCTCACAACTACCCTGCCTTTTGTGCTGTACCAAAATTGCACAGAAACTAGTAGGACAGTGGAGTAGTCTCAAGAATATATATTATTTTCAATGCAATGATAGCTTGAATGAAAGTATAGAATAATTATGAGAGTTGGATCCTAGTACAATTTGCATATTCAAATGCTCTTTCATTTGCAATAATATTACTATTACTGGAAAAGTAATAACAGATCTGGAAATGATAATATTCCTAAGAAAATTAGTGGATGAAAAGTTGGAGAGGTTAAAGAGATGATCTCAATAGAAATAATAATTTCTACTTCTCTGGAGAAACAAAATAACCTTCTTTATTCCATTTGTGTGAATAGGCTGAAAATACTGTCTGTGTGACCCAAAGCATCTGCCACTATATGTCAGACTGGAATAAAAGTACAGTAACTGAGTAGCAAGTTTGGGAGATGGAATTTTAAATGAGTGTTGAGATGCAGGAAGGTAGGGAAGAAACCATAAGAAAAGACAGCCTTCTGAATGGGAGAAAATAATAGCAAATGAAGCAACTGACAAATAACTAATCTCAAAAATATACAAGCAACTTATGCAGCTCAATTCCAGAAAAATAAACGACCCAATCAAAAAATGGGCCAAAGAACTAAATAGACATTTCTCCAAAGAAGACATATGGATGGCTAACAAACACATGAAAAGATGCTCAACATCACTCATTATCAGAGAAATGCAAATCAAAACCACAATGAGGTACCACTTCACACCAGTCAGAATGGCTGCGATCCAAAAATCTGCAAGCAATAAATGCTGGAGAGGGTGTGGAGAAAAGGGAACCCTCCTACACTGTTGGTGGGAATGCAAACTAGTACAGCCACTATGGAGAACAGTGTGGAGATTCCTTTAAAAATTGCAAATAGAACTGCCTTATGACCCAGCAATCCCACTGCTGGGCATACACACCGAGGAAACCAGAATTGAAAGAGACACGTGTACCCCAATGTTCATCGCAGCACTGTTTATAATAGCCAGGACATGGAAACAACCTAGATGTCCATCAGCAGATGAATGGATAAGAAAGCTGTGGTACATATACACAATAGAGTATTACTCAGCCATTAAAAAGAATACATTTGAATCAGTTCTGATGAGATGGATGAAACTGGAGCCGATTATAGAGTGAAGTAAGCCAGAAAGAAAAACACCAATACAGTATACTAACACATATATATGGAATTTAGAAAGATGGCAATGACGACCCTGTATGCAAGACAGCAAAAAAGACACAGATGTGTATAGCGGACTTTTGGACTCAGAGGAAGAGGGAGAGGGTGGGATGATTTGGGAGAATGGCATTGAAACATGTATACTATCATGTAAGAATCGAATCGCCAGTCTATGTCCGATGTAGGATACAGTATGCTTGGGGCTGGTGCACGGGGATGACCCAGAGGGATGTTATGGGGAGGGAGGTGGGAGGGGGGTTCATGTTTAGGAATGCATGTACACCCATGGTGGATTCATGTCAATGTATGGCAAAACCAATACAGTATTGTAAAGTAAAATAAAGTAAAAATAAAAATTTAAAAAAAAGAAAGAACATAAATTGTAAGGAGTAAAACAGTAAATTTTATGTCATGTAAGGAAGAGATATCATAGAAAAGTAAGATAGATGTTCATATTGTTAAATCAAATCACTTACGATTATACAGTAAGTGAAGTGAAGTGAAGTAGCTCAGTCATGTCCAACTCTTTGTGACTCCGTGGACTATACAGCCCACCAGGCTCCTCTACCCATGGGATTCTCCAGGCAAGAATACTGGAGCGGGTTGCCATTTCCTCCTCCAGGGGATCTTCCCGACCCAGGGATCGAACCCAGGTCTCCCGCATTGCAGGCAGACGCTTTAACCTCTGAGCCACCAGGGAAGCTAAGTGACAAATAGATTCAAGGGATTAGATCTGATAGACAAAGTGCCTGAAAAACAATGGAAGAAGGTTTGCGACATTGTACAGGTACAGGAGCCATGGATCAAAACCATCCCCAAGGAAAGAAATGCAAAAAGGTAAAATGGTTGTCTAAGGAGGCCTTATAAGTAGCTGTAAAAATAAGAGAAGTGAAAGGCAAAAGAGAAAAGGAAAGATATACCCATTTGAATGCAGAGTTCCAAAGAATAGCAAGGACAGATAAGAAAGCCTTACTCAGTCATCAGTGCAAAGAAATAGAAGAAAACAATATAATGGGAAAGAGTAGAGATTTCTTCAAGAAAATTAGAGATACCAAGGGAACATTTCATGCAAAGATGGGCACAATAAAGGACAGAAATGATATGGACCTAACAGAAGCAGACGATATTAAGAAGAGGTGGCAAGACTACACAGAAGTATTAAAAAAAAGACGTTCATGACCCAGAAAAACATGATGATATGATCACTCACCTGGAGCCAGACATCCTGGAATGTGAAGTTAAGTGGGCCTTAGGAAGCATCACTACAAACAAAGCTATTGGAGGTGATGGAATTCCAGTTGAGCTATTTCAGATCTTGAAAGATGATGCTGTGAAAGTGCTGCACTCAATACGCCAGCAAATTTGGAAACCTCAGCAGTGGCCACAGGACTGGAAAAGGTCAATTTTCATTCCAATCCGAAAGAAAGGCAATGCCAAATAATGCTCCAACTACTGCACAACTGCACTCTTCTCACATGCTAGTAAAGTAATGCTCAAAAATCTCCAAACCAGACTTCAACAGTACGTGAACTGTGAACTTCCAGATGTTCAAGCTGGATTTAGAAAAGACTTAGGAACCAGAGATCAAGTTGCCAATATCTGTTGGATCATCAAAAAAGCAAGAGAGTTCCAGAAAAACATCTATTTCTCCTTTTTGACTATGCTAAAGCCTTTGATTGCATGGACCAGAACAAACTCTGGAAAATTCTTCAAGAGATGGGAATGCCAGAGCACCGGACCTGTCTCTTGAGGAGCACGTGTGCAGGTCAGGAAGCAGCAGGTAGAACTGGACATGCAACAGACTGGCTCCAAGTTGGGAAAGGAGTGCGCCCAGGCTGTATCGCCACCCTGCTAACTGAACTTATATTCAGAAAAAAATTGATACAAAGCATTTAAAATTTATTAGCATTTGACTTATAATATCCTCATCCAATCTTCAGAGAAGGCAATGGCACCCCACTCCAGTACTCTGGCCTGGAAAATCCCGTGGATGGAGGTGCCTGGCGGGCTGCAGTCCATGGGGTCGCTAAGAGTCGGACAGGACTGAGCGACTTCACTTTCACTTCTCACTTTCATGCATTGGAGAAGGAAATGGCAACCCACTCCAGTGTTCTTGCCTGGAGAATCCCAGGGATGGGGGAGCCTGGTGGGCTGCCGTCTATGCGGTCGCACAGAGTCGGACATGACTGAAGCGATTTAGCAGCAGCATTTAATTTTAGTAACTTTTCCATTTGCATTTGAAAATAATGTGCATTGTCTTGCTTGAGTGCAGTTTTACCTTATTAAAAAACTAGGATAGTTTTGCTACTTTTGTTTATACATCTACCCTAGTATTTTTTTTATTATATTAGGTATAATACAAGAAATGTATGAATATTTCCCATTATAATTTGAGTTTATATAGGAGATATAATAAAAATATATGTTTATATCTAATACGTTTCTAAGTGTGCTTTAAATATTTAATATCTATTATTATTTTGTGCATACAACTTTTGAAATGTGATGTGTTCTTTTTAATTTATTTAAGTTATAAAATATTTCTCTGTCCTCTTCTGTGATGCATTTTTGTTTTTGTACTTTGACCACTCTTAACAGAGTATGTTTGCTTTGTTAAGTGCTTACAAGATATATTTTTTACTGTGAAAATTTTCTATGTCCTTATATGTAGCATATTGCTCTAGAAAGAAGCCTACAGTTGTGTGTTGCATTTTACATATTCTGAAAGTCATAGTATGTTCCTGAAGTATTTTCCATTTGATCCACCATTTTTTTAATATTTATTTTATCTATTTTAAATTAATATAAACAACTACAAGTTATGCAAAGTGCAGCAGATGTGAAAATAACACTACTATGTGGGGAGGGTCCTTAACGTATATTTCACTGATAGAGAAGTCCTTCCACAGAAAATGACACATAAACTAATGAATAGAAGATGAATAGGAGGAAATGACTTGAAAAAAGTTTAGAACAGGGCTATGAATAGAGAAAATATCATGATCAAAATCCCAGATACAAGAAAGGGTTTGGCCTGAATGGCTACAGCATAGAATGGAAGAAGTTACATTAGATGAAGTTAAAAAATTTGCAAAGATATCTTATATAAACTAATATATTTGGAGGTAAAGAATTTGTACATATAAAATTATTATGAACATAGATCTAAATTTTCTAATCAAAATCTAAAAGCATCCCAAGAACGCAGCACTCATCCAAACATATTCTACAAAATGCTCTTACATCACACACTCAGTTCAGTTCAGTTCAGTCGCTCAGTCGTGTCCGACTCTTTGTGACCCCATGAATCGCAGCATGCCAGGCCTCCCTATCCATCACCTACTCCTGGAGTTTACTCAAACTCTTGTCCGTTGAGTCGGCGATGCCATCCAGCCATCTATCTCATCCTCTGTTGTCCCCTTCTCCTCCTGCCCCCAATCCCTCCCAGCATCAGGTATATAAAATAGAAAAATAAGTATCTGTAAGACTGTATACATAAAGTTAGCAGTGCTATGTATTTACAAGATGCATTTTATAGTACAAATTGTTTGGATTTTGGTTGTATTGGCTGAAATGTTACATAAAACGTTAACTTTTGTAAGAATAGAGTTATGTTATGAATAAGATAATCAATAAATGTTTCCAAAGATCATGCTAAATTCTCATAAACACTTATCATAAAATTAATTGCTGAAAAAGTATCTTTCTAAACTGGAATGACTCAAAGCAAACATCCTATAAACAGAAATAAAAATTGCAAAGACATTATCTCAAATTATAATCTTCAAGTAGCACTGCCTAGATAAGAAGCATCTTATCATTCAAGAAAATGTTTCACATCACATATCTTTGATAAATAGCTTTGAAATTTCACATATAAATGAGTAAGTAAAGTGTTCATATAACACTTTCCAAATGGCATTTCCATTCCCCTTGGTGTATTTACTGTATCAAAGATTGTAAAAAGAAATAGCAATTTTTTCATATAGTAATTTACTTGTGTTTTGATATTAAGAGAAAGTGAAGATCTCTTTTGAAATGAATCAAAACTGACAGTATTGAGATAAGACATGGTGATAAGGAAGATGGTGATATTTTACTATATTAATTTTTTAGATCTTCACAATAACTTACTAAAATATTACTTCTGTAGTAAAGACTCTCAATATTAAACTTTAGTAAATTAAAATTTTAAAACTTTAATTTTGTCCATACTTTAATAATTAGCAGAAAAGGTAGATTATTACAAGGAAAAAAATGACATTAAACAAAAACAAATGGGAAATGGAAATCCCAAATTGGAGCTATATATAACTATAGAACATCTACAGTTTTAATATTTATTCATGGATTAGTAGAATCACCTAACTTGGTTTAAAAACAAATTCAGACAGACAGACAGACAGACATATATATATATATATATATATATATATATTCTCCTATCTCAAAATATATACTTTCCTACTTTCTTTCAGCTTGTTGATAGCATTCTTATTCTGACTAACTATTAACAGATAATTATTGCAATAATCACTGCAAAAAGAACAGTCTTCAAAATCACACACATATGGTTTTAAAATCCTAACTCTGTCACTTGATAGTTTGGCTTTCAAATACTTCATTTGTATAGTAGGAAAAGAACATTATCTCACAGATTTTTTAGCAGAAGGGAGGTAGGAAAACATCAATATTAGCTGGCACTTATTAAGTAATGACCATGTAACAACAACTATTCTAAGTACTTACTTAGTCATCAGACTAAACATATGAGGAAGATAGTTACATAATTACTACTTTGTTGATGAACAAACTAAGAATTAGCTAAGTTAATATATGGTGGAGAAAGCATTTCAAGCTGAAGTTCTTAACAGCACACATTTATCTTTATTAAACACAGAAGGACTGATGTATAGAGAAATCCTGTAGTCTCTCAAAGCAGGGAATGATGATTTTCAGACACAAGATATTTGCATGCAAGTTTCTGTTATGATAGCACCGAGTTATCTAAAGATTATATTCCAGGTTTTTTATACCTTGATTTGCCAGTTAAATATCCATTATGTCAGAGTTGTTTCTCTTCCATAATTATGCATTCCTGGATAATTATAAGTATAAAAAAGGACAATTTTGGTTTAGTTTACAGTAGTTTGCAAAGTTCCCTTTTATACTTTCTCTTATTTCTTAATTCAATTTACCATATTTAATTACAATTAATATTTATTGATAATTAATATGTAGTCAAATAATATGCATAAAGCAAATTTTAAAAGCTGAGTAATGTTGATTCACACTGTGTTACATATTTCTCTTGATTTGCTCAAAACTTTTCCATTCAGGAAAAGAAGGAATCCTAGACTACTGAAGAATTTTAAAATGTTTCAAAATGAATGTTCAATAGGAAAAGGAAAATAAGTATATTTTTAAGCATGTAGATATTGCTAATAAGAATTGTGAAACAGGGCTGATAATGAAGAATTAAACATATGACATCGCATCTTGTACATAGTATATGCTTGCAGCATTTGTAACGTAATTTCAAGACTGCATTATATTGCCTTGGAGAAAATTATCCATGAGATTCAGTAAGTTAGAAAGCTCTGAAGTCTCTTGAAAAGTGTCTGAAGGTAGAGGAAAGGCATTTGAGAGTAAGGGGGACATAAAGCCATGCCCATATCTGATGTAGCATGACAGAACAAGTCAGCTTTCTAGAAGCTAGCTGATTATTGCGATTCTAGCACTAGGAAAAATAAAGTTACTAAATTATAGATTGCTCTCATATAATTTTATTTCATAATAATCTAGATGTCAATATTATTAATATTCTTTCAAGCACCTATTAACTTATCAATGATTTGATATTCTAGATTCTCCCTACTTAAGTTCACACTGAATCCAGTCCAGGTTATAATCCAAAAAATTAAAATACATCATAAATAGGTAAATATTAGCAGTTTTTTAAAGAAAAAAATAGCATCTATTTGTAATGATCTCTATATAGAATGTACATACTTTGGATATGTAAATTACTCTTATATTTCATGTGTTTACAAGGGGTTACTTGAATATTTATGTATTCATTATATATCTATTGTTTTCCTTTAGGAGTTTTAGAATCTAATAAAACTGTCACAGAATTTTCAGCTGAAATGAATAAATAAGTAGATGTTTGGGTTCTTTTTTATTCCATAAGTAAGGTTAACAACATTATAACTTCTAAACACTCTCTTCACCCACAAAATAAACTGAAATCAATTATAATATGATGAGATTTCTCAAGTTTGCTATTCAAATTTGTCAACACCTATTTATTCTAGAATATCAGAAATATATGTCTATAATTTGTTTATGTAAAAGAAAAATTAACGGGTAAATTAACCCTTAGTGTTTTTTACCTCTGCCCAAACCGAAAATTTAAGATGTGAATCATTAAAGTGAATTCAGCATTTTACCTCTTAACAACTTAAATATATCTTAATATAATTACAGAGAAATATTTTTGAAATGGGAGAATAAAAACTAAGTATCTGCTGTTCCACAAAAGCAAGAACACTGGGAAAACTTGTCAAGTTGACCTATTCAGAACTCTGGAAATTTACCTAAGGCTTGCAACCATCCAAGGACAATATAACCATTTGAAAAAAAAAAAAAAAAAGCCTGCTGATTTTCAGTTAGAACAATGAGCTTGGTTTTATTGAAAACTGAAAATTTAAGATGTGAAACATTAAAGGGAATTCAGCACTTTCACCTCTTAACAACTTAAATATATCTTAATATAACTACAGAGAAATATTTTTGAAATGGGAAAACATGGTTTTCAGGTACATAGTAACCTATACGCATAAAGCTTAGCATACATTGGAGAGTGGACAATGGTTTGGATCTTCTCAAATCTCTATCTCCAGAGTACTATCAATCTCTGGCTTGTATTAAAAGTTTTCTGGAAGACCTCATTCACTGGGCTTCTCATTATTTGGTCTAACTCAGGAAACTTATTTAATATATCTGATGGAAAAGACCTATTCTCAAAGCATTTATCAAAAACAATCAGCTGCCTGAGGAATTAATATCAATCTGGGCAAACAAGGGAGTGGTTAAGAAGAAAAATAACTGAGGGGTGAGATGTCCACAGCATCTTTGAAAAAGTTCTAACATTCTTAAGACTCCGAAAGAATTGCTTTGTCACTCTAAAGACAGAAGGAGTTATTGCTGTTTTTCCCATCCTTTTAAGTATAAGGGAGAATTCAAGATATTTTGACATTAATATTCTACTTGACAGGGGAATGCTATGTTGAATGATATGAAGCCTTAGTGATTATTGAAGCACAATAATAAAATGATGTTCCCTGAGGGATTACTACTAAATGAATTAAAAATTAATTAATAAGAAACACAGTATATTATTCATTGGTTTTATTATTTGAACATTAAGTAGTTTCCCAGACTGTCCAGAATTTAATAATATTCTTTAATATAAAAAAATCAGAAAATTCTTAAAAGTAAATCTAGAGGAAAACTGTCATGAGAATGTTCTTGGCAATGATTTCATGGTCATGACACCAAGCACACAGACAACAAAAGCACAAATAGTCAAATGGGACTACATCAAACTAGAAAGCTTTTGCAGAGCAAAGGAAACAATCAACAAAATGTAAAGGTAACTACAAAACAGAATATATTTGCATATCAAGTATCAGATAACGGGCCAATAACCTGTATATACACACATACACACTCAAATGTCAATATATGGCAAAACCAATACACTATTGTAAAGTAAAAACATAAAAAATAAAATTTAAATATAAAAATAAATAAATAAATGAATTACACCAAAGCGCAAAAAAAAAAAAAAAAATGGCAAAAAAGAAATTAAAAATGGGCAGAAGATCTGAATAGACATTTTTCCAAAGAAGACATATAAATAGCCAGCAGGCACATGAAAAGATGGTCTACATCAATAATTATCAGAAAGATGTAAATCAAAACCACAATTAGCTCTCACTTTGCATCTGTTAAGATGGCTATTACTTAAAAAGATAGCATTTTAAAATACATGCTAACAAGGATATGGAGAAATTAGAACCCGTGTTTACTGTCAGTGAGAATGTAAACTGTTCAGTCACTATAAAACCAGTATGGAGGTTCCTCAGAAAATTATAAATAGAAGTACCATGTGATCCAGCAATCCCACTTCAGGCTATTTATTTAAAAGAACTGAAATCAGGATCTTCAAGAGGGATCGGCACTCCTATGTTCACTACAGCAGTATTCACAATAGCTAAGATACGGAAACAATCCAAATATCCATGAATGAATGAGTGGATAAAGAAAATGTGGTCTATATTGACTATTATTATATAATAAGCTTATCATACTATATAAATATGCTATATGATCTTATTACATATCTTATTATTATGCATTATGTAATATTATATTACATATTGTATGAACTTACTACAACATGTGAAATATTAATTAGCTTTAAAAAGGAAGGAAACAATTATGTTTAAAACAACATAGATGAATGTGGAGGCCATTAAACACAATGTAATAAGTCTGACTCAAAAAGACAAATATTGCATGGTTTCGCTTATGTGTGTAATTAAAAATAGCCAAAACCATAGAGTCAAAGAATAGAAAGATGGTTATCAGTGCCTGGAGAGAGTGGGATACAGGTTGATGTTGGTCACAATGTGCAAAGTTTCAGATATGCAAGATGTACAAATTCTTGAGATCTAATGTATAGCATTCTGCCTATAGCTAACAGTATTGTATTGCATATGTCAAATCTGCTAAGAGGGTAGATATTCAAGCCTTCTTACCACAAAACAGAGAAGAAAAATAAAACAAAAACTATGTGAATGTGATGGATATATTTTCTTGATTATGTGAACATTTCACAGTGTACACGTATCAAAATATCCCACTGTACACCTTAAATATACATAATATGTATATATCAATTGTACCACAATAAAGCTGTTAACAAAAGCCAAGAATGTCAATAAACTTTGTGTTTTATTTATTAGCCAGTTGGCAATCTTTCCATGGGGTCACAAAGAGTCGGACACAACTGAGCGAGTGAACTAAACTGAGTGACAATTTTTCAGGTTATTCTCACTTTATAGAAGTCATATTTCCATAATTTACAAAAGACAATGGTATTATATTACAACTGATAGGCTCTGTCTGCCATTAATAAATTAAAAGGAGATCTAATATTATTCTTATGTAATACCCAATATAATCCAAAAGACCAAAAAAGATATATCTCTGAAATACATTTGTCATTTTCTATTACTTTCAGGATGAAGTACATTTTGAATGCTTGATCACTCATCATATATGATTTTATTATGCTTCATTTATATAACATAGAGACTACAGAGAATTAAATGTTATCTTTAGTAGAGGATTCAAAATTATTTTTAAAATTATAACACTACAAATATTTGTTTTTCTAATATAAAACTTAGCTGCTAACTATAAAAGTCATATCCTGAACCTGCAGTTTTAACTGGTTTAACTCTGAGAACTTTTAAGTGCGCCATTGCCACCTAGCAGATATAGATTCTTTGTGCTAAATAATAGTTTTATTTTAAATGAAAGAAAATAAGATTAACCTTAACTTTTAATAAAGCTTAAGTTGTAGGAGCAACAAAGTTTTTAAAAATTAACTTACTTAAAAGAAATGAATGAAATAAACAACTGATTTTAAGGGATTTTTAAGACTGCAAAACAGTGAGAAAAAATAAAACCTTCATGCTCAGTATGTACAGAAAACATAAAATACTCCAGCACAGAACTAAACGCTTGATGATCTGAGACAAATAATCAAATGGTGACACTTTTGTTTATTTTTCCCCTATTACTTGATTTTAATAGAAATTAATTGCAACAGTAGTTCAATGTACACATTACTAAAACTGAGGCAAAGCTAACATGTTGATAAATACATCAGTGTTTTCCCTCTATACCAGAAATAATTAATTTATCTATATACCTTAATAAAACCTTTGCTTATAAAAGGCTTTCAGTTCAGTTCAGTGTTTACTGCGAGTCAAATTTCCTTGAGGGGATAAAAAAAAATATATCTGTTTACTAAATATAACCAAGGTACAGAACTAAAAATTCCCAAACTGAATTTCATTTTTACTGTTTAATAAAAGTAAAAACATGCTGATGCACTGTAACTTAAGAGTGTTAGTGTACTTTATAGTGTTTCATTATGAATAGAATGTTTTCATTAAATTTTCTGAAGAATTTTTTGTTTAAATTATTAATCAGAACAAAGCCTTAAATTTGCTTTTTATTACTATATTACTAGACTTTCTATATAATTCCTTTACTGTATACTGCATTTATAAAACCACTTTATGAAATCTGAATATTTCATAGTAGTAGTTTCATATCATTTGTAAAAGCAATGAAGCTGGACAGGCACCTCAGGGACTCAATTTCATGTCTTTTTAAAACTCTATCAATATATACATTAATAAAAGTTAATTAAATGATTTAAAAAAAGACTATCATATTTAACATCCTAGACGGTCAAGAATCTGCGTGCAATGTGGGAGACCTGGGTTCTATCCCTAGGTTGGAAAGATTCCCTAGAGAAGGAATAGCAACCCACTCTAGTGTTTTTACCTGGAGAATTCCATGGACAGAGGAGCCTGGCAGGCTATATAGTCCATGGGATCGCAAAGAGTCAGAAATGACTGGGCAACTAAAAATAACTAAAACTTTCACTTTTCACTTAGAATGAGAAAAGGGTACCTCTATAATCATATTAACTTCATACATTTTTATATTTGGGGCCAATGTAATAAAGTATTAAGCAACGACTTAGACGTTATTGCTCTATGTATACAAAAATAGCTGACAAAATATTTGTGTTAAAGTAGTAGAAAAAAGCAATTGCTTTACTTTGAAGATTGTAATGACATTAAAAGTATATTGAAAAAATGTTGTTTACAAATGAAAAGCAAATTTAGTTTAAATAAATTTAAATTACTGAAGAATAAGGACAATGCTAATAAACAGAGAAACACTGGTTGCAGTAGTACTAGTTCCTTTAAATATATATATATATATATATATATGCACACACATATGTCTGTCTATTTCAGTATATACACACGCAGGGATAATGTATGATTGTATGAAATTATTAATGAGTATGAACGTCTATGTAAGCTGATTTTACTCTATAAGCCAAAAGTAAAGATATCACATTTATAGGTATCATTATCACTGTGATAAATTAGAGCTGAGATTAAAATTAATTCACACTGCAAGTTCAATCACTGTCAAACTTTTAATAAGGCATCATTAATTTACCACTAGAATAGCAAAAATGCTAAATGTATTAATATGTCCTTTAGACTGCCTTATTATTGATACCATAAAGAAAAGTTATCCTTGTCTTAGTTTACTTAATATTCTAGAAGTACACTGTCACTTGGTTTTTCTTTTACTTATTTTTTAATTGAAGGATAAGTGCTTTACAGAATGTTGTTGTTGTCTGTCAAACCTCAACATGAATCAGCGATAGGTAAGGGTTTTCACCTGGTTTTGAGTGAGCAGCTTATCACTTATATAAAGGAAAGGCAAATACTGAGAGAAGTCAGGAGACACAGCCAACAAAGGGTAAAGAATCAAGTCAGGAACCCCAAACTATAGAAGGAACTCCAGGAGTCACTATAACAGACCATTTACATTTATCAACACAAGGGACAAAGAAGGTGGTGTTTTGGGTCAGTCTTCGGCTATTGATAGTCCTTGCTGCTGCTACTGCTAAGTCACTTCAGTCGTGTCCGACTCTGTGTGACCCCATAGACGGCAGCCCATCAGGCTCCCCCATCCCTGGGATTCTCCAGGCAAGAAGTCTGGAGTGGGTTGCCATTTCCTTCTCCAATGCATGCAAGTGAAAAGTGAAAGTGAAGTCGCTCAGTCGTGTCCAACTCTTTGTGAGCCCATGGAACACAGCCCACCAGGCTCCTCCGTCCATGGGATTTTCCAGGCAAGCGTACTGGAGTGGGGTGCCGTCGCCTTAAAACAAGTTAAATCACTGGACATACAATCTGAACGTCTCAGTAAAGAACGGGTGCTTAGCTGTCAGGTTGGTGGGAATAGAGGTGGGGCATTACCAATGTCTTTGACAATACTCTCATAGCAAACAGTATGACACACAGAAGCACAGTATTACACTTACATTTTGTCACAATGTCGGTACTGTTAATACAAATAATACAAATATTTAATATTTATTCTACAAATACATAAAAGGTTTCCTTTTTGCCCTAACTGCTTTAAAGCTTTTAAAATTTAAATTATAGCTGTTTTACTATTATGTGTCCACATGTGGTATCTCTGTATATATTCAGCTTTGAGTCTGCAATATTTTTGAATATTTGGCTAAGGATCCTATTGTTCTAAAAACTTTCTCCAGCCATATTCACTTAAAACCTTGCTTCTGCCTATTTACTTTCCCCCATTCTTCTGGGGTCTCACTACTACATCTTTCCTCCAAGTTCCTTTTCAGCACTTTATGTAAGTTTTCTGTATTTGTTTCTCACTGTTCTAGTTTGGATATTTTCATAATCTTTCAATGCATTCAGGCTCTTTTTACCTTTGTCTAACATATTGTTAAAGGCTTCTACTGAGTTCTTCTATTATCATATATTTTTTAATAAGTCAATTTATTTCTATAGTTTCCAGTTCTCAGCTGAAATTCTCTAACCGCTCATTTTTTTAAACAAATAAAACACATAATTTAAAGTCTACCTAAATAAACTCATATCTGGTCTTAAAAGGATCTGCTCCTCTTGTCTCATTTTATACTTAAGTCTTTAGTGTACCTGGTTATTTTTTTCGGCTGCTGAACATTTTGTTTAAACGTATGTGGTATCAGTTTAAGACTGAATGATGCTATATGCTTTCCAAAGGTAGTGACAGCTTCTTTTGACCAGCAAGTTGTAAGGTTAGATGCACTTATTAAATGACTGAATTGATTCAAAACTGAAGTTCAATAATGTGAATTAGGTTACTGAATGGTTTACTATTAATTCTATGTTGTGTCCTTTTTCAACAGATCCTTAATTCTAATTTGTATTCCCCAAGCCCCCAGGTGATGACTGAAAAATATCTATTCATACTTATAAAGGCCCTGTTTTCAAGCTACCAAATGACACAAGAAAAAAAAGTCACATCATAAGTTGTATTTAGCTCAGAGAACTCTTTACCCCTGGATCTTGACCCATCATATCCTCTCCATTTGTTGGTCTTCTGATAGCTTCCTACAGATCTTATTTTTAAATATTCTCCATTTTTCTTAGTTAACTCTTAGGAATTATAACCTGGTGGCTTAGACTGTAAATAATCTGCCTGCAATGAGAGAGACCCGGGTTCGATTCCTGCATCAGGAAGATCCCCTGGAGGAGGGCATGGCAATCCACTCCAGTATTCTTGCCTGGAGAATCTCATGGACAGAGGAGCCTGGCCGGCTACAATCCATGGGGTCGCACAGAGTCAGACGTGACTGAGTGACTGCTACTAAGTCGCTTCAGTCGTGTCCGACTCTGTGTGGCCCCATAGACGGCAGCCCACCAGGCTCCCCCGTCCCTGGGATTCTCCAGGCAAGAACACTGGAGTGGGTTGCCATTTCCTTCTCCAATGCATGAAAGCGAAAAGTGAAAGTGAAGTCGCTCAGTCGTGTCCGACTCTTAGCGACCCCATGGACTGCAGCCCACCAGGCTCCTCCGTCCATGGGATTTTCCAGGCAAGAATGACTAACAGGAATTAAACAGCAAAAACAAGCCCCAAACTGCCAGAAGTTAAACAGTTCTACCACTGCAATAATGAATAGACTAGAATAACACTTCAGACCTCACATTTATATTCAAATATCTGACAAGTCATTTTTAAAAGCAAACAAATATTTAAAAATCTACAGAACTTAGTGAGTGAGCTAAGAAAAGTATACTCCTACCTGGTTTTGAGAGAGTAGCTCATTCCTTAGGTTGAAGGAAACACTGGTATGGAAGGACCGCACAGAGAGAAGGCAGGAGGCAGTCAGTGAACACTGTGAACTCAAGGTACCATGCTGGGTGACTGGATTCAGACTGCAGAAGTTTCAACAGGCCCGCCTGGCCAGTGGCTGTTCCTGGGCCTCCGCTTGCCACAGGGCTCTCAGGAGGAATGGCAGCCTGCTTGGCCTTCTGCGGCGGTGTGTGCTGACAGGGCACCTTTACAGGTCACGTTCTGCCGGCGGGTTGAGGGCAGCAGAGCCTCGCTCACGTGCGTGCACTGAAACACACGTTTCTACTAAAAACTGGAAAACACGTTTCTACTAAATGCTGCAGGCCCAGCACAAGCGCTCCGCCATGCACCTGGGCTACCCGGAGCCGTGACGTATGCTCGCGAGATCCGTGACGTATGCTCGCGAGATCCGTGAACTGGACGCCTGATGAGAAGTGGGTGAGAGTCGGCACCTGCGAGGCGCTCCTCCGAGAAAAGGTGAAAGGGTCGAAGGTGCGCTTGTATGCTTCTTTAGGTACTTTTTTAAGGTAATTTATACACTTCCATGAATGAGGGGTTTTATACTACCCAAGGTTTACGCGCAGCAACTCAATTTCAGAAAACCATTTTAAAGGAGTAATTTTTAAAAGCACAAATATATATATATAAGAAGGCATTAACGCATTACATTGCCCTAACACTGTTAGGGCATTACATTGGAAAGCCTCATAAATATTGAATTCTTAAATAGTGTGTCATTGTAACACCTGTGTACTGTAATTTTTATGGTGGAATAATATGCAATAAAAATGATATTTACATGGACCTTTTAATGCCACCAGAACATTCTAAATATTTAATATTCATTGAGAAATTTAAAGGGCCTTTCCCAGTGACTCAGTGGCAAAGAAACTGCCTACAGTGCAGTAGGGGCAGCAGATTAGGGTTCCATCACTGAATAGGGAAGATACCTTGGAGGAGATCATGACAGCCCACTCTAGTATTCTTGCTGGAAAAATTCCCATGGACAGAGGAGCCTGGTAGACTATGGTCCATGGGATCACAAAGAGTCCATCAGTATTGAAGCGACTCAGCACTGAACACACAGGTGAAAATTAGAATTTGTTAGTACAGTGAGGTATTAAAGATGTGCTTATTTATAGATATGCATATGTATAGATACACATATATGTTCAAATAATTACATATTTCCATTCAATATTTATCAAATACTTTAATAATTTCTTATTAAGACATTAAGAGAACATTTTATTTCCCAAATGACTCCAAAATGTGCTGTGGGACTTGCATTGGAAATGTAAATGTCTAAATTGTTTTCTATACAAATAACAATCAATAATTTAACAACTAATAAATGAAGTGATCTATATTTAAATAATAGGAAGCAGACAAGTCTTGTTTCAATACTTTATTCCAATTTTATTTTCAATGGTTTTATTTTAGAAATCTATTTTAAATGTTAAACATCATCAGAACTGCAAAATATATAGTCTTACATTCAGGTTGCTACTTCAGCTCTTCAGTGATAAGTTGTTCTTCAAAGATACATAGACACACACATATATAATTTTTGAGATGATCACTAAACTATTTCTTCAATTGTTACATGACAGTTCCTTCTTAAAAACAAATAAAGCATCATTTCCATTTCTTTCTGTTCTGAACAGGTGAAGATGACAGTGATATCAATAAAGAGAATTGTAAGGTCAGAATGAAGAACGTTCCCAGTTCAGATCTTAATTTCAGGAACAATTTGCCATGACATCTGTGTAGTCTCTTCATGGCACTTTAGCAAATCTGACAGCTAATTAATTATAAAGCAAGATTAGAGACTGGACAAAAGTGCTGGCAGAGGAGAATTCATCTCTTGTGTCAACATGTTTCAGTATATTCATTTTCTTAGGCCTGAAACACATTCGCCTAGTAAATCATTGTTTATCTTTAAGCTCAAAAAGGAAATCAAACATGACATGAACAATTATCAAGATATTCTCAGAGAAATGGATTCCCAAAAAAGAAACATGAAAGTAAATTAGAACTATGGTGACATCTGAGATTTCCCTGTTTTTTGTTTAAATTGTATGCGGTCTAAAATCACTTTATTTTAAAATCTCAGACAGAAATAGAAAGCTATCACCAGAAACAAAGTGTATATAAAATGATCATGAATTTAATATAGCTATTATATATACATAAAATTGTAGATTATGAATTAAGAATGCAGAGTTCAAGGTAACATAAGTTAAATAGGAAAACTCGGCCGATTAAAAAATTAATATTATCCATCCTTAGTAATTCAGAAATGTTATTTGACCTAGTTAAAACTCCTATTTTATACAACCCTGGATAAAGTAAAACCAAACAAAAGCTTGTTACCTTCAATCAAGTATTTCCAGCATTATATTCTGTAAAAATAAATGCACATATTATAATTTATTGTGGTGAACATTTTAAGTGTTTAGAAATAGTGAATCAGTATGTTGTATAATAGGAATTAACATAGTATATAGGCCAGTAATACTTCACAAACAAACTCATAGAAAAAGATCAGATTTGTGACTACTAGAGAAGGGAGCAGGAGAATTAGATGAAGGTGGTCAAAAGGTCCAAAATTCCACTTATAAGTACTGGGGGTGCAATGTGCAGCATTATTAATATGATTAATACTGTTGTATGTTATGAAACTTATTAAGAGAGTAAGTTCCAAGAGTCTCATCACAGGGAAAATTTTTATTTTACTTCTTTAATAGTATGTCTTCTGAAATGATGGGTCTTCACTATTGTAATCATTTCATGATAAATGTAAGTCAAATCATTATATCATACACTTTAAACTTATACAGCACTATATGTCAATTATATCTCCATAAAGCTAGAAATAAAAGAAAATTGAAATAAATGAAGAAACTTTTGGTTTCTAGTCTGATATGTAGCAAACTTGGAATTTGCCACTGTATCTTAACAAGTAAAAGCCAATACAAACTAAAAAAACAAAACAAAACAAAAAAAAACCTCCTCTTAGATCTGGAAATAGAGTTATATCATAGTACAAATAGCTGTCTCCAAATTTGGAGAAGCAAACAGAATCCAACTTACTGAAGCAGAAACTTACAGCAGGAACCACTGCTGGGTAGAAAAAAATCTAATCTTTAATTAATGAATTGCCAGACGTTCAATTGCAAAAGCCTAAAAGTCAAAAAATAGACATTTCTCCAAAGAAGACATACGGATGGCTAACAAAAACATGAAGAGATGCTCAACATCACTCATTATCAGAGAAATGCAAGTCAAAACCACAATGAGGTATCATTTCAGGCCAGTCAGAATGGCTGCGATCCAAAAGTCTACAAGCCATAAATGCTGGAGAGGGTGTGGAGAAAAGGGAACCCTCTTACACTATTGGTGGGGATGCAAAATAGTACAGCCACTACGGAGAACAGTGTGGCGATTCCTTAAAAAACTGGAAATTGAACTGCTTTATGACCCAGCAATCCCACTGCTGGGCATACACACCAAGGAAACCAGAATTGAAAGAGACACATGTACCCCAATGTTCATCGCAGCACTGTTTATAATAGCCAGGACATGGAAGCAACCTAGATGTCCATCAGCAGATGAATGGATAAGAAAGCTGTGGTACATATACACAATGGAGTATTACTCAGCCATTAAAAAGAATACATTTGAATCAGTTCTAATGAGTTGGATGAAACTGGAGCCTATTATACAGAGTGAAGTAAGCCAGAAAGAAAAACACCAATACAGTATACTAACACATATATATGGAATTTAGAAAGATGGTGATGATAACCCTGTATGTGAGACAGCAAAAGAGACACAGAAGTAAAGAACAGACTTTTGAACTCTGTGGGAGAGGGAGAGGGTGGGATGATTTTGCAGAATGGCACTGAAACATGTATACTATCATGTAAGAAATGAATCGCTAGTCTAGGCTCAATACAGGATACAAGATGCTCGGGGCTGGTGCACTGGGATGACCCAGAGAGATGGTATGGGGAGGGAGGTGGAAGGGGGGTTCAGGGTTGGGAACTCATGTACACCTGTGGCGGATTCATGTCAATGTATGGCAAAACCAATACAGTATTGGCAAGTAAAAAAAAAAAAAAATGCCTAGAGAACCCAGTCATAGGAGGACTCCACACCTTTCTGAGTTTAAACAGCAGGGATTTGGCCAAGTTATAAATGAATATCATATTTTTTTTTCTTTTACTTCTATGAGGGGAGGGGTATATGAAACATTCTGATTATGTCAGGGCACTCTGTTCTTCATAAGGTCTGGACTCAGGAGAAACAGTTTATCCAGGATCCAAACTGATGTGATTTAATCAGAGTCTAATCAACCTGGGAAAAGAGAAAGACCCCTCTGGATGTCTTTCGCCTTCCAGATAAAGGAAAGAAATGCCCAACTTCAGTCCATTCTGACCATCCTGCCCCACCTAGATAAGTATGGACTGAAAAGCACTTGTGAAGTTCACATAGAAAGGCACAGTCTTATTAAAAGACCTCAGCATAGAACTCTCTAGAACACATCATCTCTTCCAACAGCTTACCACTACACTGTTCAAGGTGTATTTATAGCACCTTTTCCTAGTATATCATGTCCATTTATCAAGAAAAAATACATGCCAAAAGAAAAAAATAGTTTTGAGAGACAAAGCAAGTATCAGAACCACTGTCAGTCTGACAGAAATATTGGTATTATCAGACTAAAAATTTGAAACAGCTGTACTAAGAACTATAATGGATAAAGTACACAGCACAAAAGAACATATTGGAAATCTAAATAGAGAAATGTAACTTCTAAGAGAATCAAAAAGAAACACCAGTGATCCAAAGCATTATAACAAATGAAGAATACTTTGAAAGGACTTATAAAAAGTTAGTTGGATAGGCTGAGAAAATTTTATTGAACTCAGGATAGCAAAGTATAAACTGTCAAAAGTGAAAAAGAAAAAGTAATCAATAGTACATCAAAATAATGAGACAACTGTGAAATGTGTAGCATGTATAATGAGAATACCAAAGGAGAAGAAATAGAGAAAATAACAGAAGAAATATGAGAAGCAATAATGATAGGGAATACTAACATTAATGTCAGAAATAAAGCCATATATTCAGGAAGCTCAAGAACACTATCAGGATAAATACCAAAATATTAATAATCCTTATTATTTTCAAACTGCTGAGTATCAAAGATTAAGAAAAATCATGAACAAAGGCAGAGAGAAAAAAATCTGTCACATAAAGGAACAAAAGATAATAATTATATCTGACTAATCTATGCAAACATGAAGATAGTAAAGTGAAATATTGAAAATGTTGAAAGACAAAATCCAACAACCAATAATCCTATACCATGTGAAACTATCCTTCAAAAGGGAAGAAAAAAAAAATTTTGTGACAGGTATAAATAGAAAATGAGTTGCCAAGAGATCTACCCTGCAAGAAATGTTAAAAGTTCTTTAGAGAGAATGAAAATTACATAGGCCAGAAATTCAGATCTAATGATGGAAGAGCATTAGAAAATAAATAAGAAAAGGTAAAATATTTTGTTCTTACTCTAATGAATAGCAGTTTGAGCAAAATAGTACTTGCAGTAATGTATTTGATTATGTATGTTTTATAAATATATCTGAAAATTTATATAATATATTCCTTTGTTGGTATCATAAGGTGCTCACACTCCTTCTGAAACAGTGTAGAGTTATATGAAAGTCAATTTAGATTAGTTGTAACTAAATATACTTCAAACTCTAGGGCAACCATTAAAAAATGTAAAAACCAAGATATACAACTGATATACCAAGGATGGAGAAAAAACTGAAGCATATAAAAATGCTTAATTAAAATCACTAAAGGAAGAAAAGAGCTGAAGGAAAAATAGGAGCAAGGAAAAGCAGTGAGGAATAAAAAACAACAAGTATGGTAGATATTTGCCCAACTATATTAGTAATTACTTTAAACATCAATGTTCTAAATCCACCAGTTAAGAGACAGAGCTTGTTAGTGTGGGTTGAAAAATCTGGGTATATGTTGTCTACAGGAAACTCAAGTTAAATGTAAAGACAGGTATAAATTTAAAGTTATAGAGAAAGATATAATTTATTAACGAAACAAAAGAAAATAAGATTAGGTTACTTCATATTAGATTTCAAAGTAAGGAGAGATTTTAGGGATAAAGAAAGGCATTACATTAATGGTAAAATTCTCCAAGAAGACATAATAATCTTTAACATGCATGCCATTTGCAATGAAGTGTCAAAATGTATGAGGTAAAAACTGATAGACCAGTGAGAGAAATAGATGAATCCAGTATTAGAGTTGGAGGTTTTAACACCTTCCTGTCAGAAATTAACAAATTCAACAGGCAGAAAATCAATAAGGAAGGACATAATTGAACTTAACAACCATATTGATCAAATGAATGTAACTGACATCTATAGATTCCTTTATTCAACAAAAGCAAGATACATATTCTTCTTAAGCTTACCTGCAACATTCACCAAGAAAGATCAAATTGTGAATCATAAATACATCTTAACAAATTTGAAACAGTAGGAATTACACAATATCTGTTCTCAGATCACAGTGGTAATCAATAATAGATAGCTGGAAAATCACCAAATACCTGGAGATTAAATAGCACAGTTCTGAAACACACATGGGTTAAAGGAGAAATCTCAGAAATATTAAAATATTTTGAATGAATAAAAATGAAAACACAGCCTATCAAAAGGTGTGAGATACAATGAAAGTGGTACATAGAGGGAAATTTCTAGTATTGACAATGTAAATTAGAAAAGATATTAATAGATCTAAAATCAATCATCTAAGCTTCCATCTAAGAGATGAAGAAGTGCATTTAAATCACTTTAGAAGAAAGCAGAAGAAAGGAAATAATAAAAGAAAATAGAACAGATAAAAGGAAGAAAATAAGAAATCAATAGAAAAAAATCAATGAAATAAAAAAGTTATTTGAAAATATCAACAAATTAGTAAGTCTCTAGCCAGGCTAACTAAGAACAAAAGATGACAAAAATTACTCATATCGGAAATCAAACAGGGAACATTACTGCTGGTCCTATGGAGCTAAAGTGATAATAAAGGAATACTGAGAACAACTCTGGGCCTATAATTTTGGCAACCAAGATAATACAAACCAGTTTCTCAATAGCACAATCAAATAAACTTGCTTAAGAAGTAAAAAATCTGAATAGACCTGTATCTATTAAAATAATACCCCAATTATAACATTCCAAAACAGCAAACACCAGTCCAAGATGATTTCACTGAGTACAGAAGTAGTAAAGGAATTGTGCCAATTGTCTACAGTCTCCTTAGGGAATAGAATCAGAGGGAATGTTTCCTAACTCATTCTGTAGGCCAGCATTAACCCTAACACCAAAACCAGACAAAGACATTACAAAGAAAGAAACTACAGAACAATATCTTTCATGAACAGATGTAAAAATCCTCAACAAAATATTCTCAAATCAAATTCAAAATACATATGAGATTTATTCAACATGATTAACTCAGATTTATCCCACATTTGCAAGGCATTTTCAAAATTCAGAAACCAATTAATGTAATGCATCATATCAACATGATAAATAAGAAAAAAAAAACATGATCATATCAGTAGATTCTGAAAGAGCACTTGTCAAAATTCAACATGTACCCATAATGAAAACTTTCAGCAAACTAGAGATGAAGAGGAAGTCCCCTAACTTGATGAAGCACATAGATAGTAAAACCACAGCTAATGTAACACTTCATGGTGAGAAACTTGAAGTTTGCCCACCACAATTAAGAACAGGGCAAATATATCCTTCTCACTACATTTTTTCCATCATACTGAAGTCTTAGCTAAGACAGGAAAAATAAATTAAAAGGTATACACACTGGGAAGGAATAAATAAAACTGCTACTGTTAACAAATGGTAGTCTATGTAGAAAAATCCAAAGTAACACACACATACACACAAGAATTACTCGGAACTAATAACTGATTATAGTAAGGTTGAAATATACAAGGTTGATATGCAGAAGTCAATGGCCTTTCCATATATCAGCAGTGATCAAGGGAGATTTGAAATTAAAAACACAAAACCATATACATGAACAAATAAAAATGAGACAATTGGGTGAAAACTTTGTGTAAAATACATACATAATCTATAAGAAGAAAAACAAAAAACTCTGATAAAGCAAATCAATTTCTAAATAAATGGAGAGATATTTCATGTTCTAGGGATAAGAAGATTCAGTATTATAATGTGTCAGTTATTTGCACTCTGATCTGTAGATTCAAAGCCATATCAATCAAAAAAATCTGTAGATCAGATTAAAATTATAAAATTTATGTTGAGAAAGAAAAGATCCAAAATAGCTAACACAGATTAGGAAAAGGATAAAGTGAGATGATTGGCATTATCCAACTTCATGACTTCTTATAAAGCTACAGTACTCAAGACAGGATGTTTTGTCAAAAGAATAGAGAGATGAATGGAACAATAGAACATAATAGGAAGTGCAGCATTCATTTCAGTTCAGTTCAGTCACTCAGTAGTGTCCGACTCTTTGTGACCCCATGAACAGCAGCACACCAGGCCTCCCTGTCCATCACCAACTCCCGGAGTTTACCCAAACTCATGTCCATTGAGTCAGTGATGCCATCTAACCATCTCATCCTCTGTCATCCCCTTCTCCTCCTGCCTTCAATCTTTCCCAACATCAGGGTCTTTCAAATGAGTCAGCTCTTTGCATTAAGTGGCCAAAATATTGGAGATTCAGCTTCAACATCAGTCCTTCCAATGAACACCCGGCATGTGTTGTTAGCTTAATATAAATTAAAACAATGAGCTACCACTGTGATTCTATTAAAATGGCCAAAATCAGATACAAATACAATACCCAATACTTGTGAGGATAGGGAGCAATGGAAACTCTAGTTCAATACTAAAGTTATGTAAAATGGTACAGCCACTTTAGAAGACAGTTTGGCAGCTTCTTATGAAATTAAATATACTCTTATCATATGATCCAGCATTCCTTGGTATTTTCAAAAGGAGTTGAAGGCTTAGGTCTAAACAATAACCTGCTCATGGATATTAATAGCAACTTTATTCATAATTACATAAGCGTAGACACAACTAAAATGCCTTTCAGTAGGAAAATAGATAAGTAAACTGTGGTGCATCCTTGCAATAGAATATTATTCAGTGCTAAAAGATGCTATCATTTTAGCAAGTCATAACTATGGAAAAACCGGAGAAAACTAAAATGCATATTTCTAAGAGGAAAAAAAAGTCAACCTGAAAATGCTGCATACTACATTATTCCAGTTATATGACATTCTAGAAAGGGTAAAACCATGGAGATGATAAATAAGATGAGTGATTTCCAGGAATTAGGGAGAGTGAGGGATGAATAATTAGAGTGAGAAAAATTTTAGAGCAGTGAAACCATTCTATATGATACATGTCATTATGAAGTTCTTTTCAAATCCATAGAATGTGCAGTAATAAAAGGGAAGCATAATGTTATCTGTGGATCTGGGGTGATAATGAGGTGTCAGTGTAGGTTCATCAATAATAACAAAACTACCACTCTAGTGGGAGTCACTGATAATGGGAAATTCTATACATGTGTGGGTCATGAGGTTTATGGGAAATCCCTGTCTGTACCTTCTACTCAATTTTGTTGTGAATCTAAAAATGCTCAAAAAAGAAAGTATGTTCTTTGATAAATAAATATCTTGATTCATATCCAGTATAGCTCATTATAAAGCAAATAGTTAAAACAGCACTAGCGCAAACCCAATCAGTTCTACATCATAGTGACTATTTTCTGTGAGACAGCAGTGTTTCATGTTTAAAATAACATGTTCTCTAGAATCAGAAAGACTTGGGATATAAATTTTGACCTTGTGACCAATGGCCTGTCTCCTTCCATATGTAAGGAAAATATCTATCCTAGAGATTATAAGAATATAAATGTACAGTGTCTGCCATTTAGCAAACTCTGAAAAGCATTACTTTGCACTTACTTTGAATCAGCAGATAATTTGTCTTCTCTACTGGAAATATTAGCCAACAGATTGCAAATATATGAGCCTCTTCTTACTTACTCTAGTTAATATAATTAGGAATGTTATATATCTACAGCTATTAATTCCATAGCATTTAGAAAAGAAAGTATTTTTTGTGGTTTCCAAATCTAAAAATTTTAACATGAATCTTAAAATTTTATGAAGTATTTAATTTTGTGTCCCAGGGGTTATTATTCTTACAGAATTTAAAAAAAAAACACAACAAAAAACAGATAGCCATGGTAACATATTGAGTCTAGTCCTCTTTATGGAATTATGTCTGAGTGTTTGTTGTTTTGAATTAATGTCTATATATCCTCCCCTCTCTTCATTTTACTGAAGTTCACTGTCAATTTGGGTTGCTATTTGTAATGAAACACACCCTTTAGAGCTGAACTAAATATATAATTTTGACTTCCCTGGTGGCTCAGACGGTAAAGCGTCTGCCCACAATGTGGGAGACCCGGGTTCGATCCCTGGGTTGGGAAGATCTCCTGGAGAAGGAAATGGCAACCCACTCCAGTACTCTTGCCTGGAAAATTCCATGGACGGAGGAGCCTGGTAGGCTACAGTCCATGGGGTCGCAGAGTCAGACACGACTGAGCGACTTCAATGTCAATGTTGTAATGAAGCACACCCTTTAGAGCTGAACTAAATATATAATTTAGGCTAGTCACATGGTCTCTCTGGGACTCATCAATATTAAATATTAAAATAAAGTGAGACTAGACTCTGAGTTATATAATGTACTTGGAATTAGTTATTCTATGGGTATTTACTGTTTGTTTGTCAACTTTGTTCCTAATTTACACCTTTAAAAACTTCATATCTGAGTGTAATCAATTATGAACATATTCGCACAGAATGAAAGGAAATGGAAAGCATCTAAATCAAGGATATGGTAGCAGCTGGCTTACTTGGAAGGTAACCCAAGGAGCAGAACTGAGGAAGTGGTGAAAAGTAAGAGAGAACGGATAAAAGTTAAAAAAAAAAAAAAAAGTTTGTTGAGCTGGTCATAACCATAGAAAAGGTAGGCTTATTCTTTCTGTGGACCATTTGGTTAACTGTTTGGAATTCACCTTAAAACTGTACTATCAGAGAACAAGAAGCCTGGAAAACTTATCTACCACCTTATATACTCCATAGGTTAATGGTTCCTTCTGGACTTATCAAATCTCCCACACTTTCAGAGTGTACCAGTGTTGAGCAAACTAGCTTTCCACAGCTTTGGAGAAAGTGGCAGGAGAGCAGGGCGTATACTTGGTGTGAAACTCTGAGGAAGATGTAGGGAACTATGGTAGCAGTGCTATGTGACAGATATTGAGTGCTTTAGAGGCAGTGACCATTTTACCTTACTCATTCCGAGAGAAACATAAAGATATTATCTCTTTTATACAGATGAAGAAACTAAGGCACACATCAGCCAACAAAAACCCAAATCACATAGCTAGTGAAGGACTGAATCAGAGTTTAACCTCTAGCAATCTGACTCTTGCATTTTCAGTGACAATACCAGTCTTAAAGATTTTTTAAATATATATGTAATACTGTTGCTTATAAGCAGTTTTCCCCCAAATTAACACCACTGAAAACTTGTTGAAAAAAACAAACAAACAAAACAAGAAAACTTGTTGAATATCAGATAATCTGGTGTGTAGAGCTTGGGACTTCTCACAGTACTTTCAACTTCTGCTCCATATGTGATTCACAAAATTCTATAGGTCCAATGAACAACAGCGTGATTTATTTTGGGGGTTTGCCAATAAGAAACAACTTTGCCTATTAAAATTCAGTAGCATAAAACTACTACCCCAAACTGTTTATTTCAGTTGTTTTCTTACTGCTATTCCTTCTCTGTTTCACCTTGCTTAGTTAATTGTCTCCGGTTAGTCCTCTAGCTGACTCTGTCCTCTTATTTATTTTGATATCTACGATGTGTTTTAATTCTTTTGGTGTTTGCCTTCTTGTTCCTATATCAAACAAAAAAGTGTATTTAATTATATCACATTTTATAAACTTTTTCCCCTGCTTTATTGATATATAATTGAAGCATAATATATTAGCTTAAGGCATACAACATAATGATTTCATACATGTATATACTTAAAAATGATTATTGAAATAAATTTAGTTATCATCACAGTTACATTTTTCTATTAATAAATTATGAATCACACAAAATTAAATAGATTCTAACACAAAATTTAGTATGTGTACAACATAATCAAGTGAAAAATAGAATGCTCTTACTGTAAACTTCTATGAGGTTGAATTTTCATGACTTAGTTAATAGTATTAACGTCATTAGCATTGTTGTATCTCTTTATTTCAATAATTCTTATACAGTAATTTCACACAATCTTCAAGAAACATCATATTTCATTTCAAGTTTATCAAACATGTCATAAGACCAATTTTTTCTGTTTTCTAGTCTTTTAATATTTTCTTTGCCTATTTTGAAATCCTGCTCTAATTAAATGGTTATTTGGTCAGGTAAATTGCTACAAGTTTTGGTTTATTCTTAACCTTCAGATTATTTTTATAGACATAGTGACTTTTATAAGAGTAAATTTTTAAAAATTGCCCTAAAAATTATAGTACAACTTCTATGTTGTTGGGCAGAGAGTCCTTGAGGAACTCTTTTCTCAACAGAGATTGTGGGTGCTGCTCTTCAGTGTGCTGAATTCTGGTTACATGTGAGAAACCTGAATATGATATGGTTTTCTTTACCCTATAAATAAACTGTACTATTTCTCTAGAAGATTGTAATATTTTCTATTTATTCTTGAAATTCATCGATTTTCACCAAAATAAAAATTTTAAATTTCATTGTGGTAAAATTGATACATGAAAAGTTATGCATATTCAAAGTATATATTTTTATGAATTTGCATATATTCATACCCCTGTGATACCATCACCACAATCAAGGTGGTAGATAATCATATTTGTCACCTCCAAAAATGTTCCTATATTCTTTGGGCTGTATATGTGTGTTTATTTTCATTTATTTTACTGTGTTAAGGACATAACATGTGATCTAGCTCCTTTATATTGTTTAAAATACACAGCACTGTATTAATAACTATAGTTTGTGTTGCACAGCAAATTTCTAGGATTCAATTTGTAACTGAAACCTTATGCCTATTGAGCAACACTTTCCTATTTCCTACTCCCTCTGCTCCGGGAATCACCATTCTATTCTCTGCTTCTATAATTTTGGCTATTTTAAAACCTTCATGTAAATGGAATCATACAGTACTTGTCTTACTGTGACTGCTTATATCACTTTGCATAATGTTCCTTAGGTTCATCCATGTCTCAGTGCTAGATTTCCTTCATTTTAAATGCTTAATAATATTTCACTGTATGTGTTATATTTCATTGTATTTGTAATATTCGGAGCTTTCCAGTGGCTCGGTGGTAAAGAATATGTCTGCCAATTCAGGAAATAATGAAGACATGAGTTCGATCCCTGGGTCAGAAAGATCCCTTGAAGAAGGAAATGGCAACCCATTTCAGAATTATAGCATGGAAAATCCCATGGACAAGGAGTCTGGTGGGCTAAGTCCGGGGGGTAACAAAGAGTTGGACATGACTGAGTGACTGGGCACATATGTATATCCCACGTTTTTTAATCCATTTATTTATTAAGACCTAGCTTATTTTCATATCTTGATTATTGTGAATAATACTGAATGAACATAGGAGTTCAGATATCTCTTCAAGATCCTAATTTCATTTTTTTTTTTGGATACATGCAACTTACATAGCATATGACAAAGGAGGCAAGAATATACAATGGAGTAAAGACAATCTCTTTAACAAGTGGTGCTGGGAAAACTGGTCAACCACTTGTAAAAGAATGAAACTAGATCACTTTCTAACACCACACACAAAAATAAATTCAAAATGGATTAAAGATCTAAATGTAAGACCAGAAACTATAAAACTCCTAGAGGAGAACATAGGCAAAACACTCTCAGACATAAATCACAGCAGGATCCTCTATGATCCACCTCCCAGAATTCTGGAAATAAAAGCAAAAATAAACAAATGGGATCTAATAAAAATTAAAAGCTTCTGCACAACAAAGGAAAATATCAGCAAGGTGAAAAGACAGCCTTCTGAATGGGAGAAAATAATAGCAAATGAAGCAACTGACAAACAACTAATCTCAAAAATATACAAGCAACTTATGCAGCTCAATTCCAGAAAAATAAACGACCCAATCAAAAAATGGGCCAAAGAACTAAATAGACATTTCTCCAAAGAAGACATACGGATGGCTAACAAACACATGAAAAGATGCTCAACATCACTCATTATCAGAGAAATGCAAATCAAAACCACAATGAGGTACCACTTCACACCAGTCAGAATGGCTGCGATCCAAAAATCTGCAAGCAATAAATGCTGGAGAGGGTGTGGAGAAAAGGGAACCCTCCTACACTGTTGGTGGGAATGCAAACTAGTACAGCCACTATGGAGAACAGTGTGGAGATTCCTTAAAAAATTGCAAATAGAACTCCCTTATGACCCAGCAATCCCACTGCTGGGCATATACACCGAGGAAACCAGAATTGAAAGAGACACATGTACCCCAATGTTCATCGCAGCACTGATTATAATAGCCAGGACATGGAAACAACCTAGATGTCCCTCAGCAGATGAATGGATAAGAAAGCTGTGGTACATATACACAATGGAGTATTACTCAGCCGTTAAAAAGAATTCATTTGAATCAGTTCTGATGAGATGGACGAAACTGGAGCCGATTATACAGAGTGAAGTAAGCCAGAAAGAAAAACACCAATACAGTATACTAACACATATATATGGAATTTAGAAAGATGGCAATGACGACCCTGTATGCAAGACAGGAAAAAAGATGCAGCTGTCTATAACGGACTTTTGGACTCAGAGGGAGAGGGAGAGGGTGGGATGATATGGGAGAATGGCATTCTATCATGTATACTATCATGTAAGAATTGAATCGCTAGTCTATGTCTGACGCAGGATACAGTATGCTTGGGGCTGGTGCATGGGGATGACCCACAGAGATGTTATGGGGAGGGAGGTGGGAGGGGGGTTCATGTTTGGGAACACATGTAAGAATTAAAGATTTTAAAATTAAAAAAAAAATAAAGTTCATCAAATCAGAAAAAATAAAAAAATAAAAAAATAAAAAAATAAAAAGCAGAGATAGTTGTTTGCCAACAAAGGTCCGTCTAGTCAAGGCTATGGTTTTTCCTGTGATCATGTATGGATGTGAGAGTTGGACTGTGAAGAAAGCTGAGCACCGAAGAATTGATGCTTTTGAACTGTGTTGTTGGAGAAGACTCTTGAGAGTCCCTTGGACTGCAAGGAGAGCCAAGAAGTCCATCCTAAAGGAGATCAGTCCTGGGTGTTCATTGGAAGGACTGATGCTGAAGCTGAAACTCCAATGCTTTGGCCACCTCATGTGAAGAGTTGACTCATTGGAAAAGACCCTGCTGCTGGGAGGGATTGGGGACAGGAGGAGAAGGGGACAACAGAGGATGAGATGGCTGGATGGCATCACCGACTCGATGGACGCGAGTCTGAGTGAACTCCAGGAGTTGGTGATGGACAGGGAGGCCTGGCATGCTGTGATTCATGGGGTTGCAAAGAGTCAGACACGACTGAGTGAGTGAACCGAACTGAACACAAAAATATAATTTCTACGTCACGTGATAGTTCTATGTTTAATTTTTTGAGGAATCTCCTACTGTATTCTATAGTGACAACACCATTCTGCATGCCCACCAGTAGTGTGTAACGGTTTCAGTTTTTCCCCATCCTTGGTTACACTTTAATACCTTTTGTTTTTATTTTGTAATAACCATCCTAACATGCATGAAAAGATATTAATTGTGGTTTTGATTTGTATTTCTCTGATAATTAGTTATTTTGACATTTTTTTAATATCTGGTAATCATTTGCATGTATTCTTTAGAGAAATGTCTATTCAAGTACTTTGCCCATTTTTAAAGTGAGCTCCTGGCTATATTTGATACTTGCTTCTAGGAGATTCTTATATATTTGGGCATTAACCACTTACCAGATAGATGGTTTGCAAATATTTTCTCCAATTCCAATCTTACCAGTTAATATCCAAAATATATAAATAACTCATCCAACATTAACAAAAAATACAATTAAACCTGTGCAAAGGAAATGAACAGATATTTTTTTCCCCAAAGAAGACTTGCAGATGATCAATAAAAGCATGAAAAGAAGCTCAACATCACTATTCATTACGGAAGTACACATCAAAATCAGAGTGAGACAGCACCTCACATTTTTATGTTTGCTATTACAAAAATACAACAGATAATTAGTGCTAGCAAGGATGAGAATGAAAAAGGAACCCTTGTGTATTGTTGGAGGTAATGTAAATCAGTACAGCCAGTATGGAGGTTCCTCCAAAAACTAAAAATGTCTGCACTACCATGTATATTGCACCATTATTCACAATAACCAATATATGGGAACAACCTAAGTGTCTGTCAAATGAATGAATAGAAAAAATGTAATACACACAGAAACACACACACAAAGAATATTATTCAGCCTCGCCCATGAGAAAGATGGAAATCTTCAATTTGCAGCAACATGGATGGATCCTGATGGCATTAAGCTAAGTGGAATATGTCAGAGAAAGACAAATACTGTATGATATCACTTAAATACAAAGTTTTAAAAAGCTCAACCTGTAGAAACAAAGAATTGAGTGGTAGTTAGCAGAGACTGGGGAATGGGAGAAATGGGGAGACATTGTTCAAAGAGTATAGACTTCCACTTAGAATAAGCTTGAGTTCTTAGAATCTAATGTACAGCATCATTATTACAGCTAATAATACTTTTTATATACTTGAAAGTTGATAACATTGACTATTTTTCACCATAAAAAAGAAATGGTAATTGTGTGATATGAGAGAGGTGTTAGCCTAGGCTCTGGTGGTAATCATTTTGCAGTATGTAAACGTGTCAGATCAGCATGTTGTACACCTTGAACTCATCCAATGTTATATGCAGTTATATCTCAATAAACCTAAAATAATATTTTTGGAAAAATAATCAATAATAGTCAACAGAGTTGCTTCTGGGTATTATCATGGAAATCTAGTGTCAAAAGTGGTTAGTTAATTGTTTTTTAATCTATATACATATATTATTTTTAAATAATAGTAGCAACAAAACATGCTCAACATAAAACCTTTAAATAATTCTGTTAAGTAAAATATCATTTTACTTAAAATGTACTAAAATTTTATAAATAAGATTTTTTAATAATATTTTAAAAACTGGTGATTTAATTAAAATATTTCACTATGAAAAAAAAGGTTTTTCTTTAGTTTTGTGATATTTAGTCCTCTTATTTGTTTTCATTTACTAATTTTGATGTATTTTTCCAGTTTTTTCCCCTTCATTCAGAAATGGTACATTTTTTCACATTATGGGTGACAAAGATTCTTTGACCCAAACTTAAGTGAAGTTCCCCTGTGCTTTCTAAGGTTTACACCTTAGCTTACTTCTTGCTGGATTTACATTCCCAGTTATAGCAAGACTGCTACTAAATCAGGTTAGTGAGAATCTTCCCAACCTTGATATTTTATCAGCCTGATCTGCCTTTAGTAAGAATCCTATTAAGTTGGCTTGGCAAGCATCTCCTTACACTTAATGGCTCTTCTTATTAAGTTCCCATCCCCTGACCCTGTGATTCTATTTTGGCAGTGAATTCCCACTTGTCCTTGCAGTGTTTAGAGTTGCATTTGATCTTTCTCTCCTAATGAGACAGTTTTGATATCTACCTTGATAGTCTTGGTTAAATCTTCCTTACTCTTTTAACAGGGGCAAAAATATTTTATTTAACATCAGTTCAGTTCAGTCGCTCAGTCGTGTCTGACTCTTTGTGACCCCATGAATCACAGCACGCCAGGCCTCCCTGTCCATCACCAACTCTTGGAGTTCACTCAAATTCATGTGCATCGAGTTGGTGACGCCATCCAACAATCTAATCCTTTGTCATCCCCTTCTCCTCCTGTCCCCAATCCCTCCGAGCAGCAGGGTCCTTTCCAATGAGTCAAGTCTTTGCATGAGGTGGCCAAAGCATTGGAGTTACAGCTTCAGCATCAGTCCTTCCAATGAACACCCAGGACTAGTCTCCTTTAGGATGGACTGGTTGGATCTCCTTGCAGTCCAAGGGACTCTCAAGAGTCTTCTCCAACACCACAGTTCAAAAGCATCAATTCTTCAGCACTCAGCTTTCTTCACAGTCCAACTCTCACATCCATACATGACCACGGGAAAAACCAGAGCCTTGACTAGACAGATCTTTGTTGGCAAAGTAATGTCTCTGCTTTTCAATATGCTATCTAGGTTGGTCATAACTTTCCCTCCAAGGAGTAAGCCTCTTTTAATTTCATGGCTGCAATCACCATCTGCAGTGATTTTGGAGCCCAGAAAAATAAAGTCTGACACTGTTTCCACTGTTTCCCATCTATTTCCCATGAAGTGATGGGACCAGATGCCATGATCTTCGTTTTCTGAATGTTGAGCTTTAAGACAACTTTTTCACTCTCCTCTTTCACTTTCATCAAGAGGCTTTTTTTCCTCTTCACTTTCTGCCATAAGGGTGGTGTCATCTGCATATCTGAGGTTATTGATATTTCTCCCGGCAATCTTGACTCCAGCCTGTGCCTCTGCAGCCCAACGTTTCTCATGATGTACTCTGCATAGAAGTTAAATAAGCAGGGTGACAATATATAGCCTTGACGTACTCCTTTTCCTATTTGGAACCAGTCTGTTGTTCCATGTCCAGTTCTAACTGTTGCTTCCTGACCTGCATATAGGTTTTCAAGAGGCAGGTCAGGTGGTCTGGTATTCCCATCTCTTTCAGAATTTTCTACAGTTTATTGTGATCCACACAGTCAAAGGTTTTGGCATAGTCAATAAAGCAGAAATAGATGATTTTCTGGAGCTCTCTTGCTTTTTCAATGACCCAGCGGATATTGCCAAAGAAGAAGAACTAAAGAGCCTCTTGATGAAAGTGAAAGAGGAGAGTGAAAAAGTTGGCTTAAAGCTCAACATCCAGAAAACTAAGATCATGGCATCTGGTCCCATCACTTTTGGGGAAATAGATGGGGAAACAGTGGAAACAGTGGCTGACTTTATTTTTTGGGCTCCAAAAATCACTGCAGATGGTGCTTGCAGCCATGAAATTAAAAGACACTTACTCCTTGGAGGGAAAGTTATGACCAACCTAGACAGCATATTAAAAAGCAGAGACAATACTTTGCCAACAAAGG
Source organism: Budorcas taxicolor (assembly GCF_023091745.1). Lineage (NCBI taxonomy): Eukaryota > Metazoa > Chordata > Mammalia > Artiodactyla > Bovidae > Budorcas > Budorcas taxicolor. Next base: position 56,965,473 of record NC_068930.1, read on the forward strand.
TCTGTCTAGTCAAGGCTCTGGTTTTTCCCTTGGTCATGTATGGATGGAGAGTTGGACTATAAAGAAAGCTGAGCACTGAAGAATTGATACCTTTGAACTGTGGTGTTGGAGAGGAATCTTGAGAGTCCCTTGGACTGCAAGGATATTCAACCCATCTATTCTAAAGGAGATCAGTCCTGGGTGTTCATTGGAAGGACTGATGTTGAAGCTGAAACTCCCATACTTTGACCACCTGATGCGAAGAGCTGACTCATTGGAAAAGACCCTGATGCTGGGAAAGATTGAGGTCAGGAGTTGATGGGGATGACTGAGGGTGAGATGGTTGGATAGCATCACCGACTCTATGGACATAGGTTTGGTTGAACTCCGGGAGTTGGTGATGGACAGGGAGGCCTTGCATGCTGTGGTTCAATGAGGTCACAAAGAGTCAGACACAGCTGAGCATCTGAACTCAATTGAACTGAACTGCATACATGCAGAATGATGAGCACATCATAAGCTTATATGTTTTTGAATTCTTACAAAATTCAGACAACTGCACTGTTACTATTGAAAAAATAAATGGAACATTATCATAACTACAAAAGTCTTTCTCAATCACCCTAGTTGTTACACCTTCCAAAGATTACCACTATTCTCACCTCTGTCTCCAAAGGTTATATGGCTTTTTAACAAATAATGGCATTATAATATATTGCTTCTAACTTTAAATGCATGGAATCTGTCCCTATTTTTGCCTCTTGATTTGTCGCTTTTGGTAACAATTCGTTGTGAATATTCTTATCACCACAATGTTTTTGTATCCATACATTATTCATTTTTACTTTTGTAAAATATTACCTTTTTATGAATATGCCACAATATATTTGTTCATTTTTCTGTTGATTACTTTCAATGTAAGGGACTATAGATTATATTGTTGTGAATGCACTTTTTCCTTCTCTTTGGTCCAAATATACACTTATTTCTGTTGGTTGTATCTCCAGAAGGGAGTTGTTTGGTGATAAGGCATGCATGTATCTAACTTTGCTGCTGCTGCTGCTAAGTCACTTCAGTCATGTCCGACTCTGCCACCCCATAGACGGCAGCCCACTAGGCTTCTCTGTCTCTGGGATTTTCCAGGCAAGAATACTGGAGTGGAATGCTGTGGAGTTGCTGTTTCCAATGCATGAAAGTGAAAAGCGAAAGTGAAGTCGCTCAGTCGTGCCCAACTTTTAGCGACCCCATGGACTGCAGCCTACCAGGATCCTCCATCCATGGGATTTTCCAGGCAAGAGTACTGGAGTGGGGTGTCATTGCCTTCTCCAGTATCTAACTCTAGTAGATGTCATCAGGGCTTCCTTTGTAGCCCAGTTGGTAAACAATCTGCCTTTAATGCAGGACACCCAGTTTGATCCCTGGTTCAGGAAGATCCCCTGGAGACAGAAATGGCAACCTACTCCATTATTCTTGTCTTGAGAATCGTATGGAGAGAGGAGCCTGGCAGGCAATGGCCCATGGGGTAGGGAAGAGTCGGACACAACTAAGTGACTAACACAAACAATGACTACATATTTTCATACTTTCTTGTCAAATCTCAGTTAAGTTTAGCAATAGGTTTTATGCCAGTGGAAGTGTAGTTACCTTATACTGTTGTTTAAAGAGTTCAGAACATGTATCCCTACATATGCCACACTGGCATATTGACTATTTTGAGTTAAAGACACTTGAAAAACAGCAGATGCAAGAACACTCTGACTTTCCTTTTTTTTTTTAATTTTAAATCAGGAGATGAAATTCCTAACTGAAGGGCAATACACCCTATACCAGAAGGCATGTAACATTCTTATCACTAACTGGGAACTTGAGTTGGAAAGAATTCTGTACGAACAGATCTTGATAAAATGATTTTTACTTGCCTTCAGCTCATCAAATATTTAATTACTTTCCTCTTTTTATTCAACTTCCTCTGTTTATTCAGCCTTGTGTAAAAGCATTTTAAGTTTTGCAGTTTTTTGGATCTTCATTCCTTATGGAGGCTCCCATGTCACATAAAGCTTGCATTAACTATGCTTTTTCTCCTGTAGATCTGTATTTGTCAATTTAATTATCAAGCCCGGGGGGCAGGGTGGGTAACTAAGATGTTATAGGTGAATTTTGCCTCCCTATACTGCTTTAATATGTGTTTTCGAGATCATTATGGAAGGTGAACCACATTTTCAGTTTTTATCAACCAATTGCATACTTTTTTTATTTTACAGTTTCTTTTGCATTTATTTTGGATTAAATTAAATTGTTACTAAATTTTAAAAAAGATGTCCCAATAAGATTCTAAAATTAAGTGAAATTTATCTTTATTTGGCAAGGCAAAACTTGCACAGTACTTCACACAGAAGTTTGAGAGGGCTATAATAAAAAAAAAGCATATATCCCAAATGAGGCAATATTCTAAATGCAAGTCTCAACTGACAAGGTGGACTGTAAATTCTTTGTGATTGACGACATGTTCAGTTTTCACATCACAGATGCTGGCAAATCTGGTTTCAAACAAATCTGATATGAGTTGCATAAGAGCCAGCAGGCCTAAGATTCCTTAGGGAGGTACATATTGCTGAAGCTTAGCAGAGTTTTCATTATCAATATATTCTGGATATAAGAACTTGCTACTATATTGTTACATATGTTCATGTTCTGAATTTCCTTTTCATCTTGGTAAAGATGTCTTTTTGCTTTAATTAACAGAATTTTCTAGCTTTAATGTAGCCTAAATTCACAGACTTTTTCTTAATGATTAGGACACTTCCTAGGTTCTCTTTCTTTGGGGTACTGATTTTAAAAATTATTCTTTAACCCAAAGTCATGAAACATTTGTGTTTTATTTACTCACAGATTAGATTGGGAGCCCACCTAGAGTTTAATTTTATGTTAGAGATTGAGGTAGGTTAGTGGTATACTTTGTCCATTTGGACACTTTCTAGACCCAGCAACTTTTACTGAAAAGAATAAAATCCCTCAGTGTTCTGCAGTGAAAAATTTGTCAAAAATTAATACCGTTTTATTTGTGAGTCATTTTCTAAACTTTTAATCTTGTTTTCTCTTTATCATTATTCCAAAATCAACCTATATTTCAAGCTGTATCTTTGCAGTTCCTTACAGACCTGGGATTTCTTTGGAGGGAGTGGTGATGAAGCTGAAACTCCAGTACTTTGGCCACCCCATGCGAAGAGTTGACTCATTGGAAAAGACTCTGATACTGAGAGGGATTGGGGGCAGGAGGAGAAGGGGACGACAGAGGATGAGATGGCTGGATGGCATCACGGACTCGATGGACACGAGTCTTGGTGAACTCTGAGAGTTGGTGATGGACAGGGAGGCCTGGCGTGCTGCGATTCATGGGGTTGCGAAGAGTTGGACACGACTGAGCGACTGAAATGAACTGAAAATTTGACCATATAAATCCTGTTGTATTAGCAGACTTTGTATATAAATGTAAATGTGTTTAAAAAGTGTTAAAATCCTGAAGCTAGCATAATTCTGTCCAAATTATATATAACTATCATTTTACTTTTATTTTAGCTCTTACAGTAGTACTCTGGTATAATTTAACCTGCACCCCTGTCCATTCTTCACAATTACTTAAAATATATTATATATGACCACTAACGGTCAACCAGCAGGTTTTCCCCTGATCCTTGTTTAGTTTATTAACTATAAAACAGGAGTATCATCTCCTAGAAGAAGGAAAGCATTCTCTGATAAAGCAATACAACCAAATTTTTTAAATGTATAAAGAGATTTCAAGGCATTTCTGTTAGAGCATTACTTTAAATCTTACCTTATTAGCTTCAATCTTCCCAGTAAATCAGAGAACTTATAAAATTTTGAATAATTTGTCTAATTGAATTTTTGCCTTTTAGTTTCATTTTATTCTGTTTTGCATAAATTCCTCCTTCTTTACTGTTTCTCCTAAACCCCACATGATTTTAAGCTTTTCTACTTGGCAATTATATAGAAAAGTTAAAGCATAAAAGCACATGGCTTTCTGAAATCAGATACACCTATATATGTCTCAGTCCAACAGCTGGTAGATATGTGACATCGAGCAAATTGAAACTGCATTTATAAAATGGGAACAGAATACTATGTTTATATCTGAATTCTCAGAAACAAAGATGCATACTTCTTACAGTGGGAACTCAACAAATGTTTTTTAAAGATTGAGTTATCATAGAATTGTCACTGAAGAGCTGTGAGATAGTTTTGTTAAATCCCTCTAGGAGCATTTAAGGTGTGACAGTTTTTCAGAGGAGACATTTAAAGAATAAAATTAAATCTGAGAGATGTACTCTCAAGCACAGCCTAAAATGAACTTTAATCATGAACTTATTCTGTTATCAGATTAAACTGAGGCATGGGAATTCTTATATTCAAAATGATTTATTTGTACTAACTTCATTAACTTTTACACACATTTTTTGCAATCTTCCTGTGAATAAACAGGTTAAGCATCATTTAACACAAGACATTGGAAAAGACGTAAGGGCTTTGTGATCCTGGAAAGATCCGGAGCAGCAATTCTTATTTCTGCCTTGTAGAAAGAAAACTCTCAGCATGTTCACCCTTGGAATGGAAAGTTTATGCTACATAGGTTTAACTTTAGTCCTGAACCATGAGTGCACGTGGCTTTGTCTCTCCAGTCCTAGTAGAGCTCTAGGAACAATACTCAAACTCAGAATATCAGGTTAATAGAGCAGATTTAACAGACATTTGCGAAAACTGTCCATCTTGCTCAAATTACATTATCTCTGTATTTTTAAGTTTACACATTTTTCATAATGTTCACACTTCTTCCCTGAAAATATAGGTCAAATGAATAGTTTCCCTCTTTGTCTTATTTGCTTTCAGGAATCAGAGGAAGTGTAACAATCTAAGTATGTGTAGTGGAACTGTTTTATATATCACTTGGAGAGATCAGTTTAATTAAAAAAAAATCTGTCTGGGTCATCTTGACCAGCATAACATTATTTTTGATTCATGACACATAATGAGCCAAAATATACTTGCTGTAAGAATGCTAAACATTAAAATGACCTTGGCTCTTCTCTTACCAAGGAAACCATCTGTAGAGGAAATCTGCCATATGCAAACTTGTATAAGAAGCTTCAACACCTTATCTTTTCCCAAATGAAAAGTTAGATAATCATAAATAAACTTTAAAAAATATTTTCTATTCTCAAAATTCCCTAAAAACTACTCGCATATATATATATATATATATATATATATATATATATATATACACACACACACAGGTATAAAGAGCTATAAATATACTCAAGTAACAGAATAAATACAATTTATTCATATACTAGTACAATTAGCCTTAGGAATATTTTTCAGGTGTGGAAGACTATAATCCTTAACTGTAACATATTACTTTGAATTTAACAGGACAATGAAAATGTTGCTATCAAATCCTGGAATGACTGGCTTATTTTCCCATATTTTTCTTTGATTTTTATTATGAGATTATTCTTATGGAAAATTAGGGCAAATGACTCAAAGGCAGTCAAATAGTCAAGTTTTTAGTTTCTACCTGAGTACTGTTGAGAGAAATGGTACATTTCACAATGTAAGATCATAACTATAGTTATGAAAAGTTAGCTGCATCGTTTTTTTTTTTTTTTGTATTTGAGCAAAAGGAAAAACATACCTCATAGTTTTAAGTAACACTTAAAAAATAATTTATGCACTAATGTATACCTCTTTAAAAATATTTAAGATGCAAGGGAATTTTTAAAAAATCAGATATGTTTATCTAAAAATATAAGTGATTATTTTTTTCCTCAGGAGGCAAGGAATTTGAAGTGATTTAAAGAAAGCATCAGATATCATCTGATTTTATATGATGATTGTATGCTGTACTCTGGTGTTCAGTCATGTCCAACTCTTTGCCACCCCATGAACTGTAGGCCCCCAGGTTCCTCTGTCCATAGGATTTTCCAGGCAAGAGTACTAGAGTGTGTTGCCATTTCCTACTCCAGGGGATCTTCCCAACCTAGGGATCAAACCTAGGTCTCTTGTGCCTCCTGCATTGGCAAGCAGGTTCTATACCAAGGTGTCACAGAAATTTTATGCTGTAATAATAAATATTGTGATTATTTTTGAGAGTAAATTTTCACCATAACTTTTAATAGAAGCCATATCAGTGGCTTTTAATAGAAGCCAGCCAAATAGTGAGCTTTTTTGAAGTTGCCCTTTATCATATTGAGAAATATCATTGGGAAATACTTTGTCTATTATTCTTAGTTTAGTGAAACTTGTAGGGAATGACTGTTGGAATTTGTACAATGCTTTTCCTGCATCAGTAGAGATGATCATATATTTTAATTTTTTTAGTCTGTTAGTGTGGTGAGTTGCATTCATTGGTTTCAAAATGTTAAATCAACATTAAATTCCTGTAATAAACCACACTTGGTTGTAACATTTTATCAATTTGTATTATTACTGGATTTAAAATTTTTAAAGAATCTTTGTATCTATACCCATGAGTTTGTAGTTTTCTTTTCTTGAAATCACTTTTCATTGGATTCCTTAGCCCTTTACATTTAATGTATATATTAATATATTTTTTTAAAAAAATATAGCATATCAGTAATTACTTTCTGTTTCTGTCATCAGCTTTCTCTTTCTTAGTTCCCCCTTCTGGATTGAGTAATTTTTATCATTTCATTTCAAATATTTATTGGCTTCTTATCTACAGCTCAGGTTTATATTACTCATCTTTAATTTAGCACCATATATTTTCATGAGATACTGCAGAGTCTCACATGTGGGATAAGCACATTTTCTGCTACTGCCCATTTTACTGATATTACACACTAGCTTTCCTGGTTCTTATTTCAGAACAATGGTAAGTTCATTAGTAGCATAGTATTTATGCTTCAACTTTAGAGATAAAGTATACATGCAATTGGTAGAATTCCCCTCCCCAATTTCTTTGTGGGACGAGTTTTAACTACAAATTCAGTTATTTTAATAAATATAAGAACACACGTGTTATTTTGGGTGAATTTTGGTACCTGTGTCTTTCAAAAAAATGTATGCATTTTATCCATGTTGTTGAACTTTTTGACATTAATTACTGTGATATTAACATATCATTTTAATATCTGTAGATATTCTAAATCTAGTGAAACTTTTTACTATGGCTTACTATATAGTCTCTCTTGAAAAAAGTTCATATGCACTAGAGAAGAATATATATATACTATCTCTCCACCTAATATATATTAGGTAGGGTGTTCTGGAAATGTAAAATATATTAATTTTGTTGATAACATTGTTCAAATCTTCTATATCTTTATAGATTTCTCTCCACCTGTTCTATCAGTTATTGAGAGGAATTTAATTCCATGACCAAAATTGTGGACTTGTCTATTGATGATTTTTCCTTTACATTCCTATCTGTTTTTGCTTCATGTATTTTGAAGCTCTGCTATTAGATTCATTAACACAATTCTTACGTCTTTTCTCTAAATTGACGCCCTTGTCAATTTATAACCCTCCTTTCCCTACTTTGTTTTTAAATACTTTGTTTGCTATCAACTCAATTAATCCAGCTTTCTTTGGGTTATATATCCTTTTTCATTCTTCAAATTTTAATGCCTTTGTACTTTTATACTAAAATGAGACTTGTGATAGACATCATAGAGTTGGAATTTGCTTTTTTTTATCTTTCTTGATAACCTCTGCCTTTTAATTAGGTTTAGGACATTTAAACTTAATGTGATTATTTATACATTTAGAGGTTGTTGGCTGAGCTGCATCCTATATCATGAGGATAAAAGCCATATCTTTAGTGTGGGAAGAGAAAGCTAGAAGTAATGTGGGTCAAAGATACAGCCTAGCAGTCATATCTGCCCTGTATTTCTATGTGAATGTGAAATGTCTTCTTAAATTTTTAATTTTCTATGTACCTATTACAACTGAATAGAAATTATATGCATAATTTAACAATATAGCATTGCTCCTTGACTGGAGCTGTGACAAATTTATTTGATATTTTCTTAGTGTTTTAGTCAAAATTAGGTTGGTGTGAGTCTGAGCTATGATGAATTATCAAGAATATAACATTGTAAAAATGGAAAATATAATAATCTGTATACCTTTATTAAGTCAACTACTATGAGTGATTTGGTTAATATATGCAATGACACTATGCTACTTGAAGAATTGTAATGATCCTTTTTTGGGGGTTTTGTTTTGTTTGTAGTATAGACATTCAATAAATATTGCCTATAAGGAGTGTATTGACATCAAAGTTTTGTACTAAAGTTTTAAAATTAGAAATAAAAATTTCAAGTGTGTTCCTCTAAATAGTAATATGCATGCATTTTGACATATTTTTCAGAGCTGCATCTTAACATTTTATATAACACTGTCATTAGAATGAACACAATGGCTTCCATTTTAATTATAGAAAAATAAAATATTTTCACTTTAGCATTTATATTTATCCATATTATATGGTCATGCCAAATCAGTTCAGTTCAGTTCAGTTGCTCAGTTATGTCCGACTCTTTACGACCCCATGGGCTGCAGCACGTCAGGCCTCCTTGTCCATTACCAACTCCTGGAGTTTACTCAAACTCATGTTCATTGAGTCGGTGATGCCAGAAAAAGATTTTTAATTTTGAATAAAATAAATCATTTTGGGACTTACTTTCTTTTTCTTTTTCCATTTTTCTTTGTTATTTTCTAATAGCAGGGTAACTCAAAATACTATTTACACATTCAAATATAGCTTCGAAATATTTAAGGAGGCATTCAATCAGTACTAACTAAAAATGCCAAAATATATAGCAAATAAGTCTCATTATCTTTTCAAGGTAGAATACCCCCAAACTATATACATCACTATTTATAAATTTTCTGTTTCAAAATAATATCTGACATACTGAACAAATTTTGTATGACTATACAAATCCTTAATTATGATCTGTATTATATATTATATTATTAGTAGTAACACTGGAGATTAAAAATATGATAAAATTCTATTTTATTTACAACATGTAAGTTACTTATCTACCTGACTGTAAATTAATATAGTATTAAGTTTAAAATCTTATTTAAGATAGCTGTCATGTGCTTTATGAAGTTAGCTGTTTGAATGCATGTGTATAAAGGAAATATTACTTAGGCATTTAGTGAATTGATAAAGACATAAAAAACTAAAATTTAAGTTAATTTCCATAGAATAGATTTTTAAAATTCAATTAATTTCAATAATGCTATTTCCCACTTTGATTTGAGAATATATATTAGATGCAGTTTCTAAAACTTAAAGGAAAATGTTAAACTTGAAACATGAGCTTTGAAAAACAGAATTGTGCCATCTGCATTTCTTGACACTATCATATGACCTTGATATTCTAGCCATCTAGAATATATTTTTATGAGATTAAATGCTTATGATAAAAGGAAGAAAATACAATTTACTTAGTTCACTTACATTTATGTTGAGTTAGTTTAGGAATTATTCTTATTTTTTAACTCAACATGTATCCTTGATATGAAATCAAATATTCCTTATGCCTGCCTTGAGACTATTAAAATAGTTTATTTATTCTCCATTGTTTTCTTTTTTATGCTAGACAGTACTTCTTTTTTACCTTAGATTTCCAACATCATTTCTTATAGATGTAAACCAAATATGTTAAATATATCCCTCAGAGGTCTAAAGATATTTTTGCTTCTATTTCTTTGGGATGACTTCTGCTCACAGGTAGATAAATAATTGCTGACTTTATTATTTGAGTTCTGACAGCTCAAGTATAAATTCTTCTGAGAATATTTGCTTTAAAAGGGAAACAGAATCTTCTTTTCTTAGAATATTCCTTATTGGTAAGATTCATGTTGTTTCTCTCACGGTGACCTTTTATAGTTGGTCACATCTTTCAAGGTACCTCTTTTTTGTAGGTTTGCTTTTCTGAAAATGTTTTCTATATTCTAAGATGTAATTCATTACTTAACACCTCAGCTGAAACTGAAATTATGTAACTAATATATTGGAAAGTTTCAGTTTTTCTGTTTCTTTCCACCAGCATATGCATGGTTAGTTTTTCTGTGGCTAAAATTAACATAAAATTTCCATAGAAACATTCAAAGTGGTGTCCTATTTTTCACTTTGTAAAAACATGCTGTATTTTCTGTTTTTTTTTCCCCCCTTATTCTTCTTTGTAGAACACTGCCTTGTCTGATCTTGTATTTCTACATTTTTATAAGACACTTGAAATTTTCCAAATTACTTTGAAACCTATATGTTTTTATTATTATTATTTTTAAATGCATACATGGATAATTCACTACTTTATGATATTAAATTTTAATAACAACCAACATGTTAAGCTATTCCAATTATATAAATCTTCTATATTATATATATATTTTTTTCAAAATGATATTATAAAAGATTTCTTAAATTTATCCCCAAGAGCTTTAGAATATTTGTTTTCACTGAGTATTTTATTTTCTAATGATGGGGAATAACAGTAAAGCAATATCTATCATCCATTTTCTCCTTTATCATTGGGGAAAGTATAAGTTATTACACAAAGTAACTATAGTAACATACAGCTTAGTAGGGAGAAATATGGTAAAAGTTAATGTCCTACCTTTTAATTGGCATTCTGTAGGCTAAAAAAGTAATGAAGATATGAGGCTTTTCTGCAGCCTCAACTTTTAATTAATTCTCAGTGTTTATTGGTGTCAAGAGGCAATTGGGGTCAGATGGGTCATACTCCTTGTTCCAGTGTCCTTTGCTTGAGTTTCATATTTTACACCGGTTATGAAACTGTCAGGAAGTACCAAACTACCTGTTCATGGGTATCAAGAAACAGTCACAGTAGCCACAGTAGTGTTAGTAAAATATGCATTTTCTCATTGGTTCCAATAGAGGCGTCAGATGTGAGAGCATATGTGCTAATTTAGAGGGAAATTCTAGAGACTTGGCCTAAAAACCACTCCTCGAACCCACTGATTTTTCAAGTTGAATAAACAGAATTTTGTTAAAATACCCAGAGTAGGGACTTCCCTGGTGGTCCAGTAATTAAGAATCTGCCTTTCAATGCAGGGGACAGAGTCCACCCCTGGTTGGGGAGCTAAGCTCCCACATGCTGCAGTGCAACTGGACTCATGCTCTGCAGCTACTGAACCAGTGCACAAAGAAGATTTAAAAAAAAAATGGATGAGAACCTCAATACACATCAAAGACATACAGCTAAGCAACAGACACATGCTAAGATGCTCAACATAAATAATCATCAGGAAAATGCAACTCAAAACCACAAAGAGGAACTTCCTGGTGCTGAAGCAGTTAAGACTTTACACTCCCAGTGAGGGGGGCTGGAGTTGAAACTGAGCTCACAGGCCAGGCTGCAATTAGAGATACTGAGCGCTACAACTAAAGAACCCTGCATGCCATAAGGAAGATCAAAGATCCTGAATGCCACAACTAAGACCCAGCACAGCCAAATAAGTAAATCAATATATTTAAAAAACAAACACAATGAAGATTTTCTCATGGTCCAGTGGTTAAGAATCTGTCTACCAATGCAGGGGGCAAGAGTTCAATCACTGGTCCAGAAATACCCCACATGCTGAGCAACAGCTAAGCCCATGTACCATAACTACTGAGTCCATGATCCACAGACTGCATGCCACAGCTACTGAGACCTTTTGCCACAACTACTAAAGCTTTTTAATACACTGCCTAGGTTTGTAATTGCTTTTCTGCCAATGAGAAAGTGTCTTAATTTCATGGCTGCAGTCATGGTCCACAGTGATTTTGGAGCCCAAGAAAATAAAGTGTGTCACTCTTTCCATTTTTTCCTCGTCTGTTTTCCATGAAGAGATGGAACTGGATGCCAGCATCTTATTTTTTTGAATATTGAGTTTCAAGCCAGCTTTTTTACTCAAGAAGCTCTTTAGTTCCCCTTCGCTTCCGTCATTAGAGTGGTATCATCTGCATGTCTGAGGTTGCTGATATTTCTCCCAGCAATCTTGATTCCAGTTTGTGATACATCTATCCTGGCACTTTGCATGATGTACTCTGCACGTGACTTAAATAAGAGGGTGACAATATACCACCTTGGCCTACTCCTTTCCCAATTTTGAACCAGTCTGCTGCTCCATGTCTGGATCTAACTGTTGCTTCTTGACCTGCATACAGACTTCTCAGGAGGCAGGTAAGGTGGTCTGGTATTCCCATCTGTTTAAAAATTTTCCACAGTTTGTTGTGATCCACACAGTCAAGGCTTTAGCATAGCGAATGCAGCAGAAGTAGATGTTTTTCTGGAATTCTCTTGCTTTTTGTATTTTTCAACAGATGTTGGCAATTTGATCTCTGTGTGCTCTGCCTTTTCTAAACATGGCTTATACACCTGGAAGTTCTCAGTTCATATACTGTTGAAGGCTAACGAAGAATTTTGAGCATTACCTTGCTAGCGTGTGAAATGGGCACAGTTTTGCAGTACTTTGAACATTCTTTGGCATTTCCCTTGAGATTGGAGTGATAACTGACTTTTCCCATTCCTGTGGCCACTGTTGCTGCTGCTGCTGTTAAGTCGCTTCAGTCGTGTCTGACTCTGTGCAACCACATAAATGGCAGCCCACCAGGCTCCCCTGTCCCTGAGATTCTCCAGGTAAGAATACTGGAGTGGGTTGCCATTTCCTTCTCCACTGTAGTGGCCACTGTAGTGTTTTCCAACTTTGCTGGCATACTGAGTACATCACTTTAACAGCATCATCCTTTAGAATTTGAAATAGTTCAGCTGGAATTCCACTGCCTTCACTGGTTTTGATTGTAGCAGTGTTTCCTAAAGCCCATTTGACTTCATACTCCAGGCGAGTGACCATACCATCATAGTTATCCAGGTCATTAAGACTTTTTTTGTACAGTTTTTCTGTATATTCTTGCTACCTCTTCTTAATTTTTCTGCTTCTGTTAGGTTCTTACTATTTCTGTCCTTTAGTGTGCCCATCTTTGCATGAAATTTTCCCTTGGTAACTCTAATTTTCTTGAAGCAATCTCTAGTCTTTCCCATTCTATTTTTCCCCTCTATTTCTTTGCCTTGTTCACTGAAGAAGGCTTTCTTCTCTATCTTTCTTTGGAAGTCTGCATTCACATGTGTGTATCTTTCCCTTTCTCCTTTGCCTTTTGCTTCTCTTCTTTTCTCAACTATTTGTAAGCTTCCTCAGACAACCATTTTGCCTTGCTGCATTTCTTTTTCTTGGGGATGGTTTTGGTCACCACCTCCTGTATGATGTTACCAACATCTGTCCATAGTTCTTCAGGCACTGTGTCTATCAGATCTAGTCCCTTAAATCTATTTCTCACTCCCACTGTATAATCATAAGGGATTTTATTTAAGTCATACCTGAATGGTCTACTGGTTTTCTCTATTTTCTTCAGGTTTGAATTTTGCAATAAGGAGATCATGATCTGAGCCACAGTCATTTCCAAGTCTTGTTTTTCCTGACTGTATAGAGCGTCTCCATCTTTGGCTACAAAGAATATAATCAATCTGATTTCAATATTGATTCTGGTGATGTCCACATATAGAGTCATCTGTTGTCTTGTTGGAAAAGGGTGTTTGCTATGACCAGTGCATTCTCTTGGCAAAACTCTGTTAGCCTTTGCCCTGCTTCATTTTATTCTTCAAAGCAAAACTTTTCTGTTACTCCAGGTATCTCTTGACTTCCTACTTTTCATTCCAGTCTTGTATGATAAAAGGACACCATTTGTGTGTGTGTGTGTGTGTGTGTGTGTGTTAGTTCTAGAAAGTCTTGTAGGTAGGTCTTCATAGAAACATTCAACGTCAGCTTCTTCTGCATTACTGGTTGGAGTAGAGAGGTTATTAGGCTAAGTGAAATAATTTAGGCAAAGAAAATAAAATAATGCTCGATTTCACTTAAAGGTAGAATCTAAAAACAAAACAGATTAGGAAACATTTAACAGCAAGAAAACAAATAGGCAGTTGCCAGAGGATATTGAGTATTGGGAATGAGTAATATTGGTGATGGAAATTAAGAGGGATAAAATTCTAGTTTACAAGGAGAAGAGAAGAAGAAGGAGAAAAGGGAACAGAATGAGAGAAGGGATCAGGGAGGAGGAGAAGATGATATAGAGGAGATGAAGGAGGAAACAGAAGAGAATTTGCCATAGCAACATTTATGGGAAAGTATAGCAAACAAAACATTTTATATTTACTCAGAAGTAAATCACTGCAGATGGTGACTATAGCCATGAAATTAAAAGACGCTTACTCCTTGGAAGAAAAGTGATGACCAACCTAGATAGTATATTCAAAAGCAGAGACATTACTTTGCCAACAAAGGTCCGTCTAGTCAAGGCTATGGTTTTTCCAGTGGTCAGGTATGGATGCGAGAGTTGGACTGTGGAGAAAGCTGAGCACAAAAGAATTGATGCTTTTGAACTGTGGTGTTGGAGAAGACTCTGGGAGTCCTTTGGACTGCAATGAGAGCCAACCAGTCCATTCTAAAGGCGATCAGCCCTGGGTGTTCTTTGGAAGGAATGATGTTAAAGCTGAAACTCAAATACTTTGGCCACCTCATGTGAAGAGTTGACTCACTGGAAAAGACTCTGATGCTGGGAGGGATTGGGGGCAGAAGGAAAAGGGGACGACAAAGGATGAGATGGTTGGATGGCATCACTGACTCGATGGACATGAGTTTGAGTGAACTCCGGGAGTTGGTGATGGACAGGGAGGCCTGGCATGCTGCGATTCATGTGGTCGCAAAGAGTTGGACACGACTGAGTGACTGAACTGAACTGCACTAAGTGAAGAGTAGATTTGTGACCAAAACAGAGACCCCTAAAACAGATAAATGGTGGTAAGATTATTTATTGTATTCTAAAATAATATTGAAGATTAGTATTTAAAGCTCTGCTATCCAAAGCAAAACAAAAAGCAAAAACTTTAAAAAAGTAAGAATAACTAGACTTACATATTGAAAATAAAGAAACTAGACAGTAACCTCATATAATAGGTGAAATAAAATTCCATCTGAAACAAAAGTCTAAATTTTGGGGAAAAAATGTGTTTTCATTTTATGTAGGAAAATCAATCATTAAGCAAGATGTCAAAAAACTCAAAATATAAAAATTAATTATAACAGTGTTAAAAAAATCATTATATATATACTATATATATGTATATATATATTTAAAACAAAAAGCACTGGGATAGGGAAAACACGCCTTCAGCTCTCCCAGCACTGAGCTCATGCAATCTGTATAAGGATGCTTCCACATAACATCACCTAATTAAAAGTGCAATAGGTAACAGTGTCACCTAAGTTCACAGAAGCAAAGAAAGATAACCAAAGTGAAAAGGCAGGGAAACTTCTCTCAATGGACAGAGCAAGAGAAACTTTGAAAAACAAATAAATAATCTATATGACAAAGAATTCAAGGGATTGGTAATAAAAATGTTAATTGAATTAGGGAAAATAACTGATGTACACACTGAACATTTTAACAGTGAACTAGAAAATATATAAAAAAAAGAAGCAATCAGAAATATTCAATAACTACAATTAATTAAAAAATGGGAATGAATAGTAGACTAAGTGATACAGACAAACATGTATGTGATCTGGAAGACATAATAATGAAAATCATCCCCCCCCCCCAAAAAAAAAGGTGATTTGAAAAAAATGAAACAATTTAAGAGATCTCTGAGAAAACATCAAAAATACCAACATTCACAGTGTAGGGATTTCAGAAGGATAAGAGTTCAAAAAGATTTTAAAAATGTATTGGAGGAAATTACTCCCTCCCTCTTTCTCTTTCTTTCTTTCATGTTTCTAAAATTTCTAAAATTAATATATGTTGCTGCTTTTGGTAAATTTAAAGGTAATCATTGATTCCCCTTCATGTAATGACTCCTTATGCTGCTTGTAGTTAATCTGCTGAGAACAACCACAAAACCTGGGAAAAAAATTAAAATGCCTCTCTGAAGGCAATGAGAAACTAGCAAGGCAGTCAGTTTTTTAAGAATGAAATAAGGATGTGAACCAAAAGCATTAAATCCAATAGTTCCATCTGCTTCTCTGCTTGAGGCAGTTATGAATTCTAAAGAAGTTTCAGTGTAAAGGCTGAGAGGCAAACTAACTTACAAGAACTAGAGCAGGGGGAAAAAATGGAGTCCACAGGGCGCCTAAAAGGAAGGTCCTGATAAATAGCCAGACTCTTCTAGTGCTATACCCTAGAAGCAAGCAAGGACAGGAAAGAACCAGACCTCACAAGTAAAGAAGCCCTCCTTTCACTCAGTTTTGCCTCTGGCAAAATTGTTTCTGGATGAACATTATATCACCAAGAGCCTTCATGATTTTCAACAAAATGTGATACTCTGTCACTTTATAAAACTAAAGCAAGTATAAAAATAATTAGCCATTAAAAAGTAAATAACTGTTCCCAAACAGTAAAATATAGACTATATTGGAACCGCAAAAATTTATATGCAGAAATTTCCAGATAGAAAATTTTAAATGTTTTTAAATATGTTCAAGAAATTAAGTGAAAATGGGAAAAATGAAGTAAAGCTTGTAGACTAAATATTAGTATGGTATCTGTGTTTATACTTAAAGAATCTTAATACAGCTGAAAAAATGTGCGAAGATGGTGAAATAATATGATGAAAAGTACCGAAAGGAATTCAAAAATAATGCAAGAAATGCAGTAAAAAAATACAATATATGTTTAATTGAAGTGCCAGAAATAGGACAAAAACAAATGAAAGCACATGTAAGTACAAAATACGAAAATGAATGCAAACGAAAGAAAAAGTAGAATCTTTAAAATAGTCAAAAGAAAAGGCCAAATTTCTCTTGAAAGAACATCATTGAATTGGATGTTGACTTCTCAAAAAAGATATTGACAGAAAAATTTGGAATGACATTTCTAAAGAAAGAAAATAACTAAAAGATTTATTTATATAGTAAAACATCCATTTTACAAATGAAGTTGAAATTTTAAAAATTAGTGGAAAAAAACTAATTTTAGCAGGTTATTATCAAGAAAATTATAAAGGGATTATTTTAGTCAAAAAAAAAAAGTGATTCCAGATATATAAAGACAGCTGCATTAGAAAATTTACAATACTTTTTGAGAGGAGAAAAAAACTAAATAATAGGACTGCTATGCCATATTCATGCATTGAATGGTA
This sequence comes from Budorcas taxicolor, assembly GCF_023091745.1. NCBI lineage: Eukaryota > Metazoa > Chordata > Mammalia > Artiodactyla > Bovidae > Budorcas > Budorcas taxicolor. The sequence continues at coordinate 56,982,707 of NC_068930.1, forward strand.
CACGATTATAAAAATGTCAGTGTTCTTCAAGTAAATACATAGATTGAATTTAAATCAAAAGCCCAATATATTTTGTGTGTGTATATACATCTAAACTGGATCTAAACTTTACATGGAAATACACGTGTCCAATAACATATAAAGTGTTACAGAAGAAGTTGCAGAACTTTCACTGTGCACTATTAACACTAATTACACAACCATGGTAAAACAGTGTGATTATATTACTAATATACTAATGGTATAAAGCAAGTATAAATAGATGTACTAATGGTGCAAAATAAAGAGTGAAGAATCTGACTTACACACACATGCACATACACAGACACATACACACATATATATGTGCACATATATACACACATATACATACACACAAACAAGTCTACTACAAAATGATTTAGACAAAACGATCCTAGGCCAATGAAAGAGCTATGGGTTTATAAAACCAAAAGCATCTTCACCCATTATTCTCATAATATACAAAGATAATTCCATATGTACGGTACATCTTAAATGTGAGAACGTCTGGAAAATGCCTTCACAATTAATTATAGACAGTGAAGCAGGTAAATAAATGAAAGATTATTAAATAACTTCAACAAACATTTCCTCAGAAATTCTGTCTAAATGGCCAATATGCATACAGTGGGCTCAACTACATTAACAAACATAAAATGCCATAGGTAGGTAGCAGGCAAGGATATGGAATAATGGCAATTATATATTGCTAGTGAAAGTACAACTGTATAATTATTTTTGTATGTCTATTAGATAGTAAAAACTGTTGAAAATACATATACCTTATGGTCTAGAACTTTAACTTCTATGTATATCAACAATAAAATTAATATAGATGTATCCCAAAAATATTTATAAAAATACTCAGAGTGGCATTGTTTATAATAACCCCAAACTATAAACGCCCATTGTTAGTCTATAGAAGAATGAAAAATAAAACACTTGTGTAGCCTCAAACTGTAAAATTTTAATGTAATAAAAAAATTTGTGGTACATAAAATTTATGGATACATTTCACAGTAATTAGTGAAAAATGTAAAATACAGCATACATGCTGCTTAATTTTATTCATAAAAATTTCAAAAATAGACAAAACTAATCTTTTATATTAGAAGCTAAACAACAGTTATGAGGAACAGAGTGGGAGTGGTGACTGGGAAGGAGCTTTAGACTCTTGTGCTAATGTTCTATCTTATGACATCGTTAGTCATTTTCTTGGTATATTTATTCTCATAATTGATAATTCTGTTTACTGATATTTTGTGTTTTGTGAACTTTTACATATGTATGTTATCCTCTGATTTAAAAGTTTATAAACATTTCATACAGAGAATATATTATATATAGTTGTATATGTATATATATATGTATATATATATATATGTAGATCCCCTGGAATAAGTAATGGCTACCCACTCCAGTATTCTTGCCTGGAGAATTCCATGGACAGAGGAGCCTGGTAGGTTATAGTCAATGGGTCACAAAGACACGACTGTGTGACTAACACTTTCACTTTTTTTTTTCTTTTCAAAACAAATAATATATATGTATGAAAATTTGAATGAGTTTTAATAGTACGTGAAAGTTTAAAACACAAAATTAAATTTATAGGGTCTGTACTATTTCAAAGATTTGGCAAGAAAACAAAGAGGGCATCTTAGTACATATAGGTAGGCTATCAATATGTAAAAAATTTTCATTGTTGTTCAGTCACTAACTCGTGTCTGACTTTTGCAACCCCGTGGATTACAGAACACCAGACATCCCAGTCCTTCACAATCTCCCAGAGTTTGCTCAAATTCATGTCCATTGAGTCAGTGATGCTATCTAACCATCTCATCCTCTGACACCCTCTTCTCCTTTTGCCTTCAATCTTTCCCAGCATCAGGGTCTTTTCCTTTGATTTGGTTCTTGGCATCAAGTAGCCAGAGTATTGGACCTTCAGCTTCACCATCAGTCCTCCGATGAATATCATGGACTAGTTGTTTGTAGCAATGTGACATACTCACAGCTAACTTAACCTTAATATCAATTCAGTTCAGTTCAGTTCAGTTGCTCAGTCATGTCTGACTCTTTGCAACCCCAAGGACTGCAGCACGCCAGGCCTCCCTGTCAATCACCAACTCCCAGAATTTACCCAGACTCATGTCCATTGAGTCGGTGATGCCGTCCAACCATCTCATTCTGTCATCCCCTTCTCCTCCAGCCTTCAGTCTTTCTCAGCATCAGGGTCTTTTCAAATGTGTCAGCTCTTCACATCAGGTGGGCAAAGTATTGGAGTTTCAGCTTCAACATCAGTCCTTCCAATGAACACCCAGGACTGATCTTCTTTAGGATAGATGGGTTGGATCTCCCTGCAGTCCAAGGGACTCTCAACAGTCTTCTCAAACACCACAGTTCAAAAGAATCAATTCTTCGGCACTCAGCTTTCTTTATAGTCCAACTCTCACATCCATACATGATTACTGGAAAAATCACAGCCTTGACTAAACGGAACTTTGTTGGCAAAGTAATGTCTCTGCTTTTTAATATACTATCTAGGGTGGTCATAACTTTCCTTCAAAGGAGTAAGCTTCTTTTAACTTCATGGCTACAGTCACCATCTGCAGTGATTTTGGAGCCCCCCAAAATAAAGTCTCCCACTGTTTCCACTGTTTCCCCATCTATTTGCCATGAAGTGATGGGACCAGATGCCATGATCTTAGTTTTCTGGATGTTGAGCTTTAAGCCAACTTTTTCACTCTCCTCTTTCACTTTCATCGAGAGTCTCTTTAGTTCACAAATTCACTTACCCTAACAGATAATTGTACTTCCTGCCAATATTACTATAAAACAAGCATGCACATAGCTATTACTCAGGTAACAAGAATTCACATTAATTATTAAAAAATGTAATCCGATTTTTAAATTTTGTAGTAAGTGGTATTTTGCTTAAATTGAATGTAATATTAGTTATGATCAAAGAAAATTGGTTGGGCTTCAAATAGCTTTTTAATATCATTTCCTAATGAAAATTCTTCACAATTTATTTAAACTTTGCTTTCTTTTCTTATAAAAACATTCATGTTTGACTGCAGTTCATTTCTAAAGTTTATATCATTAAAAAAATGTTCCTATCCTGAGCTTAAGATCTCCTTTAATGTATTCTTTATACATATATATATATATATGTATATATTATTTCACATCTGTTCATGGACACTTAGGATGGATATATACTAAGGTGTAGTTAATGTCGTTGTCCCATGTTCTATAACAATACCTCATTAGGTTTGCCAGAGTTAGCTGAATTTCTAAACATAGTCCTCATTCAATCAGGGAAAGCCCAAAAGAAAACCTCAATCAACAACTATGTCTCATCAATCATTTGCTAGTTGGAGCTGGAGTTAATATATATGAGTCAGTTCTTTGCATCAGGTGGCCAAGGTATTGGAGTTTCAGCTTCAGCATCAGTCCTTCCAATGAATATTCAGAACTGATTTCCTTTAGGATAGACTGGTTGGATCTCCTTGCAATCTCAAGAGTCTTCTCCAACACCACAGTTCAAAAGCATCAAATTCTTTGAAAGGTAAAACTTGTTTTTCTCTTCCCTTAGGAATAAAACAGCTTTTGGAATTATCCTCTATTGATGTGAATGAGAACAAGATGGGAAAATAACATGTGTTCACAGATAATGAGACTCTTGTTATCCCTGGGGAGATTGATCTGTCAATATAAATAAGCAAACACTGGGAAAGAGCCTAGTGCAAAGCCAAACTAGGCACAGGATGATGCTGAGCTTAAATCCGAAAAGACAGTTGCCATTTTCAGAAGGATACTGCGAGAGGAGCTCTGGGTGGTCATGAATCTGTAATACTAATATTCCAGCTATTTGTTGAAGCTTCATTTTCAAAACACAACAAGTATTAAACAGCACAAAAAATATTTGATCCTGGAAATACTATGTTGTCTACATTAGTTAATTCATTTTGAAGAGACTGTCCATAAATCATTTACCTCCTGATAAGAAATAGATTTATTAAAGAAAATCAACATATATTATAATCATTCTCATTTTATTATCCAGATATAATTGCTTTTTAGAAATATGTTGAGTGGGTATAATCTCATAAAATCATTTGATAAATATCATTTGACTTTGTATATTGTACCATTGATATATTTAACATCTAAACAGGTATGTTTTCTAAACTTCAGTTCAGTTCAGTCGCTTAGTCGTGTCTGACTCTTTGGGACCCCATGACTCGCAGCATGCCAGGACTCCCTGTCCATCACCAACTCCCGGAGTTCACTCAGACTCATGTCCATCGAGTCCGTGATGCCATCCAGCCATCTCATCCTCTATCATCACCTTCACCTCCTGCCCCCAATCCCTCCCAGCATCAGAGTCTTTTCCAATGAGTCAACTCTTCGCATGAGGTTGCCAAAGTACTGGAGTTTCAGCTTTAGCATCATTCCTTCCAAAGAAATCCCAGGGTTAATCTCCTTCAGAATGGACTGGTTGGATCTCCTTGCAGTCCAAGGGACTCTCAAGAGTCTTCTCCAGCACCACAGTTCAAATGCATCAATTCTTCAGCGCTCAGCCTTCTTCACAGTCCAACTCTCGCATCCATACACGACCACAGGAAAAACCATAGCCTTGACTAGACGGACCTTAGTTGGCAAAGTAATGTCTCTGCTTTTGAATATGTTATCTAGGTTGGTCATAACTTTCCTTCCAAGGAGTAAGCCTCTTTTAATTTCATGGCTGCAGTCACCATCTACAGTGATTTTGGAGCCCCCAAAAATAAAGTCTGACACTGTTTCCCCATCTATTTCCCATGAAGTGATGGGACTGGATGCCATGATCTTCGTTTTCTAAATGTTGAGCTTTTTCACTCTCCACTTTCACTTTCATCAAGAGGCTTTTTAGTTCCTCTTCACTGTCTGCCATAAGGTGGTGTCATCTGCATATCTGAGGTTATTGATATTTCTCCCAGCAATCTTGATTCCAGCTTGTGTTTCTTCCAGTCCAGCGTTTCTCATGATGTACTCAGCATAGAAGTTAAATAAGCAGGGTGACAATATACAGCCTTGACGTACTCCTTTTCCTATTTGGAACCACTCTGTTGTTCCATGTCCAGTTCTAACTGTTGCTTTCTGACCTGCATACAGATTTCTCAAGAGGCAGGTCAGGTGGTCTGGTATTCCCATCTCTCTCATAATTTTCCACAGTTTATTGTGATCCACACAATCAAAGGCTTTGGCATAGTCAATAAAGCAGAAATAGATGATTTTCTGGAACTCTCTTGCATTTTTGATGATCCAGCGGATGTTGGCAATTTGATCTCTGGTTCCCCTGCCTTTTCTAAAACCAGGTTGAGCATCTGGAAGTTCACGGTTCACGTATTGCTGAAGCCTGGCTTGGAGAATTTTGAGCATTACTTTACTAGCATGTGAGATGAGTGCAATTGTGTGGTAGTCTGACCATTCTTTGGCATTGCCTTTCTTTGGAATTGGAATGAAAACTGACCTTTTCCAGTCCTGTGGCCACTGCTGAGTTTTCCACATTTGCTGGCATATTGAGTGCAGCACGTTCACAGCATCATCTTTCAGGATTTGAAATAGCTCAACTGGAATTCCATCTCCTCCACTAGCTTTGTTCATAGTGATACTTTCTAAGGCCCACTTGATTTCATATTCCAGGATGTCTGGCTCTAGATGAGTGATAACACCATCGTGATTACCTGGGTGGTAAAGATCTTTTTTGTACAGTTCTTCTGTGTATTCTTGCCACCTCTTCTTAATATATTTAATGTATGCTTATTTTATCACTATCATCCTCTAAATCATTATTTACCAACATCTGAGACATAGGTAAAATAGTAGATATATTTATAATTTCAAATTTTGACAATACAATACTTTAGAGTCACTAGGTTATCTAATAGATTCAGTAATGTTGCTGCATATTTTCAGTCTTACACCGAGTAAAAGGTCTGCAGATGGGGGGGAAGACAGAATTTATTGCTTTTGTGACTCACTATCTAGGTTTTCTTTAGTATTATCATATGAAAATATTGAAATGTTAGATGTTTATCTGTCATTATTTTAGGAATGCTTGGCCTAAATTCCAATAGTGACATTGACTTATTTAAAAGACAAATTGTTATTTTAAGATTATTGTATATTGAAGATTTTTAGCTGACTCAGTTTCTTACAGCACTTCAAGAATGAAAGCCGTGATAAAATAAGCTATATCAACTCAGGAAAAATGGAAAAAATATGGAAATGAAGATCTAAAGTGTCTTTTAATGACAAGATAAAATAGCAGAGGAAGATAGCTGTGTTTATGAATGAAGTAAATGTGAATCAAGGGAAAAGAGGTTAAATGTGTTGATTAGGAAAGAGATAATAAAGAGGAAAAAATAGAAAAAAATTCAAGATAATTTTTCATGTTTTAAAGATTTATAGCTACATATTAATTTTACTGACATATTTCCTATAGGCTTCCTTGTCTGAAAGAAAAGAAAGAATACTTAGAAAAGTAATCTTTTTTAAGCACTGTGGTACTTCCCAGTATTTAAAATAGACTCTAATTTTTGTTTGCTGCTGCTGCTGCTAAGTCACTTCAGTCATGCCTGACTCTGTGCGACCCCATAGAGGACAGCCCGCCAGGTTCCCCTGTCCCTGGGATTCTCCAGGCAAGTAACTGGAGTGGGTTGCCATTTCCTTCTCCAATGAATAATAGTGAAAAGTGAAAGTGAAGTCACTCAGTTGTGTCCGACTCTGAGCGACCCCATGGACTGCAGCCTACCAGGCTCCTCTGTCCATGGGATTTTCCAGGCAAGAGTAGTAGAGTGCGGTGCCATTGCCTTCTCCAAATTTTTGTTTAAAATATCATAAATACACTTAAAATCATCAGGATACTTATACAAAATATTATTAATAGTGACTGCTTATCTCTTGATATCCTTTGACAGTAGAATTTTGAGTATTTTCCATTTCTTTGAATGTATATATACACACACACGCACATATATAATTCTTCAAAATGAGCACATTTAATTTTTTATTCATGTTTCAAAGCATAAAATCAAAATTTTAAGCAGGAAACATTTTTTTTGTTCATACCTTGAGCAAATGAAATCTTTTGAAAGTCAGAAGGGGCAGGTTTTAGTTTGAAGTTCATGACTGTCCCTTTAAACAACAGAATATAGACTCATCAAGATATGTATTATTTTGAGGCAACTGATATACAATTATTTGCCTCAACTTCATAATTATGGGAAAAAGATCAGAAAATTTGAATAAAGATAGCTTTGTTGCTGCCAAAACAGACTCTCACTGAAGGAGGACATAGATTTTCAGCAGAAAGATGGTGGTGCTCATTTGTTTTCTGTAACTGTCAAAATCTAGTATGACCTTGATATCCTTTAGTCCAGGAACTAAATTTTCCTGGTAGTATTCACTACCACCAGCACAGCAAAATAAAAATAAGAAATGAAGAGACTATGTGTATATATATATATATATATATACATGCCATATGTATATGTGTGTGTGTATAGAGAGAGAGAAAGGGGATATGGGTAGTCGTCTTGGACTGCCGTAGCAAAATATCATAGATCAGTAACTTAAACAACAGCAATGTATTTTCTTAGAGTTCCAAAGGCTGAAAATTGAGATCAGGGATGCTGGAATGTAGGATGAGATCTGCTTCCCTAGCTTAGAGATATTGTCATCTTGATATGTACTCAAATGAAAGTGTAAGAGAGCAAGTAAATGCTAGTGTCTCTTTTTATAACTGCACCAACTCCATCATGAGGGTCCCATCCTCATGACCTCAACTAAGTCAATTACTTCCCAAGGCCCATTTCCCAAATAGCATCACTTGGTGATTGGGGCATCAATATAATGAATTTGGGAAAGACACAAATCCATTTTACATTACCACCAACAGTGTTCAAGTGTTCCAATTTCTCTATGTCTTCAACAACACTTGTGATCTTTTGTTTTTTGATAACCATCATAACAGATATGAGATGATATGCATGTTGTGATGCAGCAATCCCACTCTGGGTGTGTATCCAAAATAATTAAAATCAGGATTTTGAAGAGATAACTGCCAGTTTCATTGCTGTATTATCCACAGTAGCCAAGATATGGAAACAACTCAAGTGTTTTCAAGAGATGAAAAAAGAAAATGTGTTAAATACATAAAATAGAATACTATTCAGCCTTTTAGAAAAAAGGAAATATTGCCATTTGACACAGCAAGAATAGAGGGCATCATGTGAAATAAAATAAGTAAACACAGAAGGACAGATACTGAATGACTGTATCTATACAAGGCATCAAAATAGTCAAATTCATACAAGAAGAGAATATAGTATTGGTTGCCATGGATTGAGGAATGGGAGAAATGGGCAGTAGTTGTTCAACAGGTGTAACATTTCAGTTATACTAAATGAATGAATTCTAGAAATCGGCTGTGAAATATACAGCCTTTAGTTAACAGTATGGTATCGAGCACTTCAAAATTTGTTAAGAGGTAGACCTCATGTTGAGTGTCCTGACAGCACACCCACAAAATAAACATAAGGAAACTTTGGACAGTGTTGAAGTGAAGTGAAGTCGCTCAGTCGTGTCCGACTCTTTGCGACCCCATGGGCTGTAGCCTACCAGGCTCCTCTGTCCATGGGATTTTCCAGGCAATGGTCCTGGAGTGGATTGCCATTTCCTTCTCCAGGGGATCTTCCCAACCCAGGGATCGAACCCGGGTCTTCTGCATTGTAGACAGACACTTTACCATCTGAGCCACCAGGGAAATCCTTGGACAGTGTTGGATACGATCATTACCTTGATTGTGCTGATCATGTCCAAACTCATTAAATTGTACACAATAAATGTGTGCTGTTCTTTGTATATCAATTATACCACAATACAGCTGTTAAAAAAAGCCAAGAAAAATCTTAGACTGTTGATGTATAATGCCTTGTGGATAGGAATAAAAAATGGCTGATGTGTGGATTGCATGATATATAAAAATGCCATTCCTAGATCCATTCTCTTGGCACCTGGATTCTGCATTCTTCAGAAGGTCATTCTAGCATTCTGAAAGGCCAGATGCTAATGGCTATCCCAGGTGGCTGGAATACAGAGTAAAACCAGTAAAATGCATGCTAATCAGCCCATTCTTTTGCCTCTTACTGTAAACTCAGTTATTCTCATGAACAAGATTTTAATGCTGTAGTGTTCCACCTCAAGCTGATGACAACTTACAATGCAGAACCAACTGCAAAGCAGACTAAATTGTCACCTTCCATAGTTAACACATAGCAAACTCCATAGGAGACCATGGCAGTAAGTTGAGAGTGAGTGGCAGTGTACCAGGCATAGGTGCTCTGGGAGCATGATCTACTAGCATGAGCAACTTTCTTGTACTTTTGGGACAAGCTTGAAGCCATTCTTCAATATGACTTTTCACTTGATGGTACAGGAATGCAGCTCCTGTAGCAGGAATGTATGTGATGGTACAGTCACATACATTTGTGACTTCGTGAATTAGATAATACCCACTGGGCATATGTTCAGTTGTGTACAGTGGTCTTTAGATTTCCCTAGTGCTAAAAGAGGATTTTCTCCAAACCCTAAGGATCCACTCTCTAATTCTCTTTGAGAACTCACAATAGAATGAAGGTACTTCCTCATTTGCTACAGAAAGTTTGAGTATTATTAGTTCTGCCAAGTCATATGTGACAAAGATGCATTCACTAAAACTTGGGCCAGCTCTTAGAGTCTTTCTACGGACTGGACCCCAAGTTCAAAACCTTGTAGCCTTCAAAAACTAATTTGCAAAATACAGCACACTTAATTTGTCATATACTTCTCAAGTTAAAAGAGGACAAATGAGTCATGTGCCACTTGCCTAGTCCTAGGGAGTATAACAGAAACCATCCTTGTCTTTTGCTTTAGAGTAACTCTAATTTGACTCAGGCCAGGAAACACCTATAATCGTAACTGAGGTATAAAATTGAAATTTGATAGGTTTTATCTCCTTTTAGGGCTTCCTTAGTGGCTCAGAGATAAAGAGTCCACCTGAAATGCAGAAGCTGCAGGAATTGCAGGTTCAAACTCTAGGTCAGGAAAATCCCCTGGAGGAAGGCATGTCAACCCACTCCAGTATTCTTGCCTGGAGAATCCCATGGAGAAAGGAGCCTGGCAGACTATAGTCCCTAGGTTGCAAAGAGTCAGACAGAACTGAAGCAACTTAGCACACACACATATTCCTCTTTTTAACAAGCATTTTTTTTTCTTGCCAAATGTTATAGGATATAAACTGTGTCTATCCTGTCAATGTGTAGACATTAATGTGGTGGGCCAGCATAATATCTTTTGAGATGCTGGGTTAGTCTAGATTTCATAAACTAAATTATGAGAGAGAATTATAAAAAGAAAAGAGATAATAGAGTGTTAGTGCTGTCATTACATGTCGAAAGCCAATTGCTGCTCATGTTTTCTACTTATTGATAGAAAGCAAAATCTTTTGGCAGTTTGATAGCTGCATGATAGGTGCCAGGGGCAAAGTTAATTGCTCCTATAAAGAGACTACATCTGGAACAATTGGAGTCATCATCAGATTTTATGTGGTTATCTCCCATTCTTGCAATGTTTCATCTTCAAAAGCCAAACAGACATGTTAAATGGAGTTGTGCTAAGAATCTCTGAAATTCCCCAAGGAATACAGCACTGCTTTTATTGTTCTCTTTTGACAGGGAGGAGTGGGAAGAAGATGAAAGAGTTAGTGCTCAGTCATGTCCCCCGCTTTGTAAAACCATGGACTAGCTTGCCAGGCTCTTCTGTCCATGGAATTTTCCAGGCAAGAATACTGGAATGGGTAGCCATTCCCTTCTCCAGAGGAGTTTCCCTGACCCAGAGATCAAACTCGGGTCTCCTGCATTGCAGGCAGATTCTTTACCATCTGAGCCACCAGAGAAACCCAGGGAGGGGAAGGTTTCAGGGCAAATCTTTAGTACAGAATCTACTGTGAAAAAGGCTCAGTCCAAAGCTCTATTACATGACTATAAGCCCCACCTCTGATAGAGCACAGGGGTATTACAAATCTGCATAGGTTAACATTGTTTTGGAGCCAGTGAACAGTTACACGTGTTTAAGTTGTGCCAATAAATGCCTGGTGTCTCATATACATTTAGTGGGAGCTAACTGTAAGACTAGTTTAGTCAAACAACTGAACAAGGTGCTTGAAGTACTACTCCTGTCACTCAGACTGGCACATTACAATTAGAATAGTATGCAAGTATAGCCATATTAAGTTGCCCTAATCTAACATTTTATTTCTTTTCTGTCACATTTAGAATGCAGCTCCAACTAAATTTGTCAGATTTTTGCCAATAATAAATGGTGAAAGAATGTAATATGTGGCATATAGTATATTTATCTTGATCTTACTTCTGGTTATTCCCTGGGCTTCCCTGGTGGCTGAGACAATAAAGAATCTGCTTGCAATATAGACCTGGGTTTGATCCCTGGGTTGGGAAGATCCCCTGGAGGAGGGAATGCCTACCCACTCCAGTATTCATCCCTGGAGAATTCCATGGACAGAGGACCCTGGCAGGCTCCAGTCCAGTCCATCGGGTTGCAAAGGGTCAGACATGACTGAGTGACTAACAGTGTCACTTCAGTTTCTGGGACATAATGCTATCAGAATCAGTTTATCTGGCTAGAGGCTATGAGATAGTAAGAGTAGTTAGCGAGAAAAACTGGTGTGTCATTGCAAAGCAAAAAGCTTAGGTGAAAGACTAAAGCTCTCCACCACAGCATGCACACCCATTAGCAGGAGAAGAACAAGGGCTAGGGATTCACACAACTCATATCCAGATAACTTCACATAAAGGATTCCATTCCAGTTCTCCAACTCCACTATTTCCCAGTCAGTGTTCCAGTCTTCACATAAGAGACCAACAATTTATTTATAAATTCCATAACTGGATAAAATCATGTATCTGACCTGTGTTTTTTTTACCCTAACACTACTAAGTACAGAAAAAAAAAATATATATATATATCTTAAATTATGAATAGAAAGCTCAGAGCTTGCAGGTGTCTTTCTTAAAGCTTTGTAGGGTCAGAGGCAACTAGCCCACCTCCCAGTTCTTATCATCCTCATCTTCACCATAACACTCTATTGAGCAGGGACTCTTCACTAAAGCCATGTCTCCCTTACTACTTTTTCTGTCACTGCTTTCCATAGACTGTACATCGGTCATTCTCCAGTTATAACCACCAGACCAACTCATATCCAAGCAGGCCAAATAAAACGAATCAAAACAAACAACAATGACAACAAAAATATTCTCATCCTTGAATATCTGTTTTTGCACCCTCTGCTGTTATCAGCCAAGTCAAGTACAGGAAACAGAAGCCATTTTTAAACAGGTCGTTTTAAACAGTTTCTGTCACAAATCATAAACACTGAAGGACAGGTTCTTAGACAACAGTAAGGAATAACTCCCATTCTCTTACTACCTACCACTGAGAACTGGAGCCATGACATCAAGCATACACACCTGAAAAATGAAGGTCAAGGGATGCAAACCAGTATCAAGAAGCTACCACTTAGTGACGCTGCAGGTATCTCTTAACACAACAGAAGGTGATGAAGAGAACTAAGTGGTGGCTACAGGAAACCTTCAAATGTGTACAACCCTGTTTTGCCATCACAAAAGATAAACATATCCAGGATATTGGCCTCCACTTCATTTTTATCTTCCAAATTTAAGCACATTCTTAGATTTTTCTTAAATTCAGACCCAAAGATACAAGAGACCGCAAGATATAAAACTGTAGCTTTCCAACTTCTCTAAGAAGAAAGTGAGAAATGGAAATTGAGAAAGACAATCCACAGTATCTAGAAAATCAAGAATACAAGCATCATAATAATAGAATCGTTAAAATTGAACTGCATTTAAACAGTAATTTAATATTGGAGTTTTAAAAAATAATTGAATAAGCTTTCTACAATAATGACTTAGAGATTTAGTTTTACATGTATTTATTTTGTACTGGAGGACACTGTAGTATAATCAATAAAGTCAGCAGATTTTAGAAGTAGATTTCACAGTTAGGCTTCTATCATACGATTCTGTGTCATTTCCTCTGCATCATTTGTTTACATTTTATTCTTCATGACTGTCTTTCAGCTCAGAGAATTATACATAGATAGGTGGGCTATTTTCTGTGAAATCTCAAAATGAAAAAAATATTAATTGCAATTAATAGAGTAAAATCTGCTTTCATAATGGTAATATGTTTTGATTCTTCATCTCAAATGACACTTGTGTTATCAAGTTCAACTGTTAATTCATGGGTACACTTTTGTTGCCTCATCCAGTATGTATTATACTTCACCTTAGGAACGTTATTCTCTTTTGCTCTATTATTCATGTTTTCAATCAGAACACAGAATACTTACTGAAGAGTAAGGTGAGATGGAATTGGGTTATACACCCACATCCACACCTTCCCTTCAGGAGCATCTCAGTCAAGTGTTTCAACTATTGTCTTTTAAGTCCTGCTTCTGGATCTGCTAAAAATAATGGCAGAGCTGTTGTGAGAGGTATATGAGAGGGATAAGGCTTGCAATTTGCTCAGTACATTGTCTGTCTTGATATGAATGCTTAATCTCGAAGATGTTTACAATTAGTGACTGTTAATTGAAATACTGCTTTTCAAATTCCATTGTTTCATTTTCATTAAGTGGATATCCACTTATCTCCTTAAAAATCACCTGAGCAGGAAACATTCTAAGTTATTTGTGACTTTAAATATTTAGCAAAGATGTCTGGCCTATTAATACATAATATATACTATGAATTATGTGAGATAATGAGAAAATAATATGAGAGAGGATTTCTCCAATCATAATATCTAAAGTAGACCTCTCCCTTCAAATTATAAAACTGTTCAATTAATTTCAAAGTGGTTATAAACATCTCAAAATATAATTTTATTCATTTGTATTTCTCTTTCTATAAAATATAAATTTCCTGAGATAAAAGTCCAAGTCTAGTGTTTTATTGTATTATAACATAACATAATACAATGTAATATGATAGTTCATACTAGATATACCTGGTCATAGTATAGGGTCTTATACCAGTCTTGACTTCCTGGGATGAATCCCAGTTGGTCATGGTATATAATCATCGTTGTTGTTATTGCTGTTGTAGTTGCTAAGTCTTGTGCAACTCTTTTTGCAATCGCATGTACTGTAGTCTGCCAGGTTTCTCTGTCCATGGGATTTCCCAAGCAGGAAGACTTGAGTTGGTTGTTATTTCTTCTCCAGGGGATCTTCCCCACCCAAGGATCAAATGCATATCTTCTGCACTGGCAGGTGGATTCTTTATCACTGAGCTACCAGGGAAGCCCACAATAATTTTTACATGTTGCTAAATCTGGCTTTTCAAGAACTTGCATCTTTTGTTCATGATAGGTATTAGTCTTTAATTTTCTTAACACGGCTTTATCTAGTTTTGTTATCAGGGTAATATTCAGTTCAGTTCAGTTCAGTCGCTCAGTCGTGTCTGACTCTGCGACCCCATGAATCGTAGCACGCCAGGCCTCCCTGTCCATCACCATCTCCCGGAGTTCACTCAGATTCACATCCATCGAATCAGTGATGCCATCCAGCCATCTCATCCTCTGTCGTCCCCTTCTCCTCTTGTCCCCAATCCCTCCCAGCATCAGAGTCTTTTCCAATGAGTCAACTCTTCGCATGAGGTGGCCAAAGTACTGGAGTTTCAGCTTTAGCATCATTCCTTCCAAAGAAATCCCAGGGCTGATCTCCTTCAGAATAGACTGGTTGGATCTCCTTGCAGTCCAAGGGAGTCTCAAGAGTATTCTCCAACATCACAGTTCAAAAGCATCAATCTTTGGTGCTCAGCCTTCTTCACAGTTCAACTCTCACATCCATACATGACCACTGGAAAAACCATAGCCTTGACTAGATGGACCTTTGCTGGCAATGTAATGTCTCTGCTTTCCAACATGCTATCTAGGTTGGTCATAACTTTTCTTCCAAGGAATAAGCATCTTTTAATTTCATGGCTGCAATCACCATCTGCAGTGATTTTGGAGCACAGAAAAATAAAGTCTGACACTGTTTTTACTGTTTCCCCATCTATTTCCCATGAGGTGATGGGACCAGATGCCATGATCTTAGCTTTCTGAATGTTGAGCTTTAAGCCAACTTTTTCACTCTCCACTTTCACTGTTATCAAGAGGCTTTTTAGTTCCTCTTCACTGTCTGCCATAAGTGTGGTGTCATCTGCATATCTGAGGTGATTGATATTTCTCCCAGCAATCTTGATTCCAGCTTGTGCTTCATCCAGCCCTGAGTTTCTCATGATGTACTCTGCATATAAGTTAAATAAGCAGGGTTACAATAAGCCTTGACATACTCCTTTTCCTATTTGGAACCAGTCTGTTGTTCCACGTCCAGTTCTAACTATTACTTCCTGACCTGCATATAGGTTTCTCAAGAGGCAGGTCAGGTGCTCTGGTATTCCCATCTCTCTCAGAATTTTCCACAGTTTATTGTGATCCACACAGTCAAAGGCTTTGGCATAGTCAATAAAGCAGAAATAGATGTTTTTCTGGAACTCTCTTGCTTTTTTGATGATCCAGCAGATGTTGCCTCATAAAATCAGTTATATTGTGTTCCTCTTTTATTTTCTGAAAGATTTTGTGAAAAATAGGTGGTCTTCTATTTCTCTTCAATTCAGTTTTGGTATTTTACTTTTTTTCCAGAAGCTTTTGCTTGTCATCTAAATTGACTATTTTATTGACATGAAGTTTTTAATGTAATATTTCCTTTTTTTAAAATATTTTCACAAGTTTTAGTGAGTCTCCCATTTTTATCCTCAATTTTGTAAATCTGTATTTTATCTTTCATTTTCTTGATCATTTTAGGTAATGTTTGTCAATTTTGTTGATATTTTCAAATAAACAACTTTTGCTTTCACTGATTTCACTCTTATATTTCTGTTATGTATTTTATTGATCACAAGGAGCTTAAAATGCTGAGAAACTAAAAATGTGAATGTACTAAAAACATAATTTAACCACTACAATGTGCAAATATACCAGTTCTTAAAAGGCAAAAATTTAAGAGCACATAAACTTAAATACTTTAACATAGGGAAAGAATAAAATAGTAAATCACTCTGTGTGTACCTGTATGAATGTGTATATTTTTTATTTTATAATTTAGTAATTATATACTATAATATTTATTTTATATTATACCATGAGATAAAGAGAGGTAAAAAATGATTATACTCCTTTTATAAAGGTAGGTATGTGTCCTATTAAGTTAGGTTCTTTTTACATGAAAAGCATTGTAGTATAGTCATTACCACCATGGCTGCTAAAACTTGTTATCTATGGTACTTTGTTCAATGTGCTAGAATATTTGCAAAAATGACCATGATAATGCCCTCTCCTTAAATGCACACTTCTTTAGGAAGATCCTCTAGAGAAGGAAATGGCAACCCACTCCAGTTCTCTTGCCTGGAAAATCCCATGGACAGAGGAGCATGGTAGGCTACAGTCCATGGGGTCGGAAAGAGTTGGACACCACTGAGTGAAAATCCCATGGATGGAGGAGCCTGGTAGGCTGCAGTCCATGGGGTCGCTAAGTCGTACATGACGGAGCGACTTCACTTTCACTTTTCACTTTCATGCATTGGAGAAGGAAATGGCAACCCACTCCAGTGTTCTTGCCTGGAGAATCCCGGGGACCAGGGAGCCTGGTGGGCTGCCATCTATGGGCTGCCGCACAGGGTCGGACACGACTGAAGCGACTTAGCAGCAGCAGCAGCAGAGTGACTTCACTTTCACTTTTATAATGTAGGTTTACCACATCTATAATGAAGTATAATCTATTTTCCCATTCCTTATATCTGGATTTGTGTTTTGATTTGCTTTGAACAACAGGATATAGAATATGTTTTATTGCTCAAATTGTAGAACCTAAGTTTTAGGAAGAATTGTGGTTCATATTCCCATTGTGTTGAACAATTCCTATGAGAGAATCCATGTAAAACAAACAAGCAAACAAACAAAAAACTAGGTCTAGCCCCCTAGGGGTGGGTGTCTTGCAGAAGAGAACAAAGGACTGCAGCTGATAGCCAGAATCAACTGACAATTATATACAAAACCATTTGAGACCATGCTGCCCAGCAGAGCCACCAGGTGTTCAAAGTTGCAAGAGTGATCCCAGGTGAAACTGATCAAAGAACTGCCTAGTTGAGCCCAGACTAATGTACTGACCCACAGAATCATAGGCAAATAAACAGCTGTCCTTCTAAATTTTGGGTGGTCTGTTATGCAGCAACAGATAACTGAAAAGAGCAGATTTCTTAAATTCTCTGAGGTTTCCTTATCTGTACTACTGGAGATATAACAGTATCTACCTCATAACTTTTCTTGGGTCAATAATTGAAAAATGCTTCTGTTGGTACCTGGCCCATAGCAACTGTTCTTTATGTTATTGTCTAATACATACATGTGGCAGAAAACATATTGGAAAAATGTAGGCTCTTCATAGCAAAGACGGAATGCATCTGGAACAAGAGATCACTGGACACAGAAATTAAAAGCTCCCATGGCCCAGTTTCCCATCTCTGCTTCTTGGATTTGTATTCTCTCAACATCTGCTTCCACATAGGTACAAATACAGTTGCCAGCATGATTTGCATGAACAGAAATCTTAGCTATATAAAGGAAGTGTTTCTTCAGTATGCTCTTCACCTGACATTTTAAGGTACTACAAAAAAGCATTTCAGATATCAGCTTTCAAGAACGACCAACAGTATGTGTGTAGTGCATTAATCTTACTACTTAAAATGCAACATTAAATATTATGTAATTAATATAGTGATATCACTATTATATACAAAGTTTTGTATTGAGTACAGTCAAAGATAGTTTAGTTCAATGTATGATCATGAAATTCATAGTATTGGAATCAGAGAATTTAAAAGTTAATTATATAGATGTAAAATATCACTGTATAATATTATAGGAAGAAAATGATAATGAAATAATATATTTGGATTGTTGACTTATAGAAAATTGGTTAAATTATTGAAATCTAAAGAATATCTATCATCCATTGATATATTTGGAAAACATACACATATAAAAGGGGAAATTGCAGAGAATATTTTATTTTGTTACTACAAAATTTAGATAAGCCAAGAACACAGTTTTAGTTCAAAGGTGTAGAACAAAGATTTGTGCATGACTATACAGGCATCGGAGAAGGTGATGGCACCCCACTCCAGTATTCTTGCCTGGAAAATCCCATGGATGGAGGAGCCTGCTGGGCTGCAGGCCATGGGTTGCTAAGAGTTGGACACGACTGAGCGACTTCCCTTTCACTTTTCACTTTCATGCATTGGAGAAGGAAATGGCGACCCACTCCAGTGTTCTTGCCTGGAGAATCCCAGGGATGGAGGAACCTGGTGGGCTGTCTTCCATGGGGTCGCACAGAGTCGGACAGGATGATGCAACTTAGCAGCAGCAGCAGCATATAGGCATAGAAATAATTTTCTATTTTCCTATTTTTAACGTTTTAACTCTTTCTGTTATTACATTATATTGACAAAACTATGTAAGAAAATCTTAAATAGTTCATAAATGAATATGCTCAAATGGCCAAAAAGCATATAAAAAATATTCAACATCATTTGTTAGCAAGAAAGAAAAATTAAAGCCACAATAGTGTAACAGTACACATACACTAGAATAGTAATTCAAAAAAACTGAGTGCAACTGAGACTCATAAATTGCCAACGGAAGCATAAACTATTTTATGAAAATATAGCTTGACATTTTCTTAAAACTATGACTTATGAATTTCACTTCTAGTTATTATCTAAGAGAAATAAAAACAAGAATGCTAAACACCTTAAATACGAATTGTCATAGTAGCTTTATTTGTAAGAGGGAAAGCCTGGAAATAACCAACACTAGGTATCCATCAACAGAAGAATGGATAAGCTGTAGGATATTAGTAAAATTGAGTACTACTCAGCAACAAAAAGGAACAAACTGTTGATATATGCTACAATAAAAATGCATCCAAAAAATCACTGAAAACCATTTTGGTGAGAAATAGAAGTGGAATACAAAAGAGAACAGACTATCCAGTCCCACTATTAGGAAGCTCTAGAGCAGGCAATAAATCTATGATGATATAAATAATATCTGGAAGCAGAAGGTATAGCAGATCGACTGGAAGGGACAGAAGGGAACAATCTTGAAAAAGTATATGTTACAAGGCTATATGCATTTTTCACACCTTACTGATCTGTAGAGTTTTCTGTGCATTTTATCATATTTATATCACATTAAAATAAATTACTGGGAAAAAAAAACAAGACAACAGCATAGAAACCTATGAAAATAAACACATAGTCTTTAAACTGAAATTAATCCTTCGAGACCTCATTGGACATTTTCACAGTGACAAAACTAGCGTCATTGTAAACATGAATAGCGATGCATTGCTTCCTCATTGCTATTAGGTGACATGACTCTTGGGTGGGAAGATAAGAGAGTAGACATTTTCCATGCGTCTGTTTCTATTTCTACAAATAAATAAACTCAGACACTATTTCATTAGAATTATGCTTTTCTAGTCTCAGAATGTTCAGGCAATTACGTATTGAAAGTATAAATAATGATTTATCTGAACCATAATAATGACCAAATTATCTAGACAAAGTGCAAGGTGATTCTTCTGTTTACAAGTTTGTTTGTAATGTTGTAAGATTATATACTCATCAGTTTTCTCACTTAATATGTCTCTCACTTGGGATAATCGGTAAATCATTTATAGTACCTTTCTTGTAATTTGTCTTATCACTATGCTTCATTGGTTTTCAACTTTATATCATAGTTGTATTAACCCATTAAGTGTTAAACTTCTAAATATCTCCTAGCACTGATCAATTGGTATAGATAGTGAAAGTGTTAGTCACTCGGTCGTGTCCATCTCTTAGCGACCACATGGATTGTAGCTTGCCAGGGACCTCTGTCCATAGGATTTTCCAGACAAGAATGCTTGAGTGGATGTCCATTCCCTTCTCCAGGGGATCTTCCCAACCCAGGGATCGAATCCAGGTCCCCTGCATTGCAGGCAGATTCTTTACTGTCTAAGTTACCAGGGTTAAAAATAGTGAGATATTCAGTAATTATTAAATTTATTAGTTTAAACATAATTGGCTGGTTTGTAAACATATAACTGTGTGACAATCTGATAACTGAGAGATGTGATTAGCATATTTTACATAGATTGTTTGAAACGTTGAGATAAGTTAGTTGTGTTTTGCTTATGATGCTTGGGAGCCAATAACAGACTGCATTATACGGCAGATAAACTTACAGATGAGGTGAAAGTGTACTGTATTTTAAGCAGTCCATTAAATCCACTACTAGACCACAAACTGAAATAGCATCAGTGAGCAATTCCGTGAAGTAAAATGATCTGAAGTCCATGATAGCAAATGTAACAGAGTCCTGTCATTAATAAAATCATAACCAAGGCATGGGGAGATGAGGTAAACTCCAGAAAATTTGTTCTTGTAGGTGTTTGATCTACCGTTTTGCAAAGAACATGATTCAAAGTGAGCATATTTAAAGTTCTAAGACAGTCTATAAGGTATTATTTTTGTCTTTTAAAACATACAGTTATATAAGTTTTCTTTGTCATTGTTATTTTTACTTCTGTCTATAAGTAGAGTGCTTGTAGGGAGTGCCATCCATACACAGTAAGGGAAAAAAAAAAAAACCTCTTATTTTTGTCTACTTGCTCAAGTTATGCTTATGGGCAGTTGCTGTTTATTTAACATGTTTCCAGTATGTACCTAGAATTTTGATGACGGATGAATTAAATACAAAACAAAAGAAAGCAAGAAACTATATTTATATACAAACGCCAAAATATATTTATATACACTCAAACACACATACGCACACACAAACTAACGCAAATGCACATCGATATGCATATCTGCAGATATGTAATCAGTTTGTCTGCTGACGAGGGACTTAGTTTTCCTCTGCATAAAAAAAAATATATTCACTTACTTAATGATTACTGAGGAGCAGTGGAGAAAATTAATTATAAACCGCCAAGATGTCTTCTTAGAGGGCAAGAACAAAGACTTTATAACCTTGGTCCTGAAATGTATATTTCTTCAAACATGTGAGTGTGAGCCATCCTGCTCAGTAATGAGTACCCTGATAGAAAAATCATGGACTGTAGCCCATCAGACTCCTCTGTCCATGGCGATTCTTGTGGCAAGAATACTGGAGTGGGTTGACATGCGCTCCTCCATGGGATCTTCCTGACCTAGGGATCGAACTTGGGTTTCCTTCATTGGTGGTCAGGTTACTTACCACTAGTGCCACCTTGGGAAGCCCAATTTAAAAAAAAATCACAATATAAAAATTAATGAAATCCATGGACTTGATCCTGCAGAAACAGACTAACAGTTGTGACTATGAATCAACATCTATAATATGGCCAACACTGGCATCTAGCATGGTTCAAGCTGCCTGTGGGAGTTTAAACCTAATTAGAACTAGGTTGAAATGTCAGGCCAAAGTTTATATGAAATATTCTCACCTATTCATACCACTCTATGACAGGTAAGGTGACTTTTTTTTTTCCTTTCTGTTATACTTTGACAGAGAGGTGGTGATCATTTACAGTAGTTGCTTGTGACTAAGAGAAGAGACTGCTGCAGCCTCATTGTCTGGATGAGAAAAAGTGTGTAAGGTGAGAGGTAGCAATGGACACCCATGAAGCATTTCTTGAGACCTCTGCTTAGCTGTCTCCAAGACAGGTGACACAGCAGAACTGGTGGTTGTGAAATACTCCAGGCTCAAAACTTAGGAACAATCTTGACTGATTTGTTGAATAGGAGTCAGATTAGTTATCTTCTTGAATTGTCATGTGAAGAGTTGACTCACTGGAAAAGACTCTGATGCTGGGAGGGGTTGGGGACAGGAGGAGGAGGGGATGACAGAGGATGAGGTGGCTGGATGGCATCACCGACTCAATGGACGTTAATCTGAGTGAACTCCGGGAGTTGGTGATAGAGAAGGAGGCCTGGCGTGCTGTGATTCATGGGGTCGCACAGAGTCGGACACGACTGAGCGACTGAGCTGAACTGAACTGAACTGAATTGTCATAGGAAGCAGAAAGCCAGGCAGGAGGGAGAATAGGATAAGTAAGACTGAAAACCATCTGCTAACATAGTTTGGAGCTCAAACTGAAGGAGTAGAATACAGTCACTACTGATAAAATTAATAAAAATTTCCTACAGTGTATATTCAATTCAAGAAACCTATCTTCTCCAAAAGATAGCTAGGAAGACTCTACTTTTTTCTGTAGTCCAAAAAATCTGTTTATTACACAGCCTTGTAAACTTAGATACACTTGACAACAATAACCTAATAAAGGGAAGCTGCCTTTCTGGGACAAAATAACCACTGGAGTAAAGACTGGTAATAATACTCACCACACCACTAAGTGCAGTTGAAATGCACAGACATTTTTGTCCTCTATAACTAAGAATAATATAGAAGGAGTTAAAAAATGATTTTAAAGTTAACCTCAAAGTCACTGGAAATGAATAAGCTGTTACACTTAATTAGGCAAAAATCCCTGCCATAAAAAGCCTATCTTCTTTTAGGTACATGATATGTGTGCTAATTAATAATCAAAGTACAGCCTGAAGGAAGTTTGGTACAGTAATTTGTTCAAGTAAAAGTAGAATTTGAAATGTGCTGTCAGTTCTAATTGAGTTATTGCAAAATACCCAGGATGAAGATTTTTCGAAAATAGCAGTTCAAATTTAAAAGAAATCTTTTAACAAGAAAGTAAAACTGACTTGAGAATTGCTCGATAAAATATATACTAGAACTTTGTTTTTCTAGCATACTGTGATCAATGAGAAAATTTTATTTTTATTTTATTATTATTTTTGAGGAAAGTCATCATGAATGAATGACAGAAAATAGGCTTGTGTAGGCTGAAGAGCCACAGCAGCAGTAAGTTGGAGTCCTTTCAGCACAGAGCATTGTCTGAGATGCTGTCAATGGTTACCTTTGTATAGATGATTTAGCTGAATAACGTTACTTTGTGCTCAGGATTGTCCTGAGTGATGTAATGAGGAATTTCAGAAAAGAATATATGTTATCCATTCAAGAAAATTATATTCTTCATAAGAAAAATCATCTTCACATAGAAACTATTTGCTAATAATGGAAAAAGCACAGTATGTGTCCATACTGATGGTTAGAATGCTTAGAGTAAGTTAGTTTTTGGTGGTCTCATAGTCAATTAGGGAATATATTAATGAGGACTGAAAAGATGGAAATTATTCAAATACCAGAAGAATGGGGGTATATATGAGTTAGTGGATGAAAACATTGACTGTAAAGAAGAAAATGGTGGTATGGCAGAAACGAACACAATATTGTAACTATCCTTCAATTAAAAATAAATTAAGAAGAAAAAATGAAGAAAATGAGTAAAGTATATGAGATAGCTCTCTTCACTTGATGAGCCCTTTTAATTGGGGAAAATGAGAAATAATTTTGAAAGGATAGTTTGAAATTCTTTAAAACCCAATCTCATCAACTTCTAATGGGGGAGCTTCTGAAAAAGTGATGTGCATAAAATAGCAATAATTTTGTTTCCAAACTTCCTTGATATTACTTTAATAAAGCTAAATTAAAAATAAACATAGTCTCCAATATGGACATTAGTGAACCTCATCTCCTGGCATTCATACTGCTCTATAATTCTCTTCCAGATCAAATAGGATCAACCTGTGTAATTGAAGAAGGAAATGGCAACCCACTCCAGTGTTCTTGCCTGGAGAATCCCAGAGATGGCGGAGCCTGGTGGGCTGCCATCTATGGGGTGCACAGAGTTGGACAGGACTGAAGCGACTTAGCAGCAGCAGCACCCTGTGTAATCAACAGAATATTGCAAGAGTCATGGTATGTGATTGTGAGACCAGGTAATCAAAGCCCTTATGCCACCTTGTGCTTTAAGGAATCATTCACTATAAGGATATTATGAAGACACTCAACAGCCCTGTGCTGTTCATGTGACGTGGAACTCTTACCATGTGCTACTAAGGGATTGAGAATTCTTTTTAATAGCTATATCTGAAAACTATCTTGAAAGTAGGTTCTCTAGCTTTGTGAAGCCCTCAATTGACTGCAGTCCCAGCTGACATCTGGATTGTCATCACCTAAGGTGATAGAATCACCCAGCTAAGTTAACCCCCAAATACTTGACCCTCAGAAATGGTGAGATTATAATTGTTGTTTAAGATGCTTAATTTTGGGATACTTTGTTATGCAACAATAGGTAAGAAATGAAAAAAAAAGTCATCTGAAATTTCAGTGGCAAATGAATGCAAAAAGGAAACAAGGAAGTGCCAACCCTCTATATCTAGTCTACTAAATATTCAAAATACTTTCTGATAGTTGTTGAATTTTATTCTCATTACAATTTTTAGTCTAAGAGCTAATGAATTTAGGCAATTACACACATTTCCCTTGTGTAGATTCAGTAAAGAGATTAAACAAAGAGTTATTAAGAAAAGCTATCTAATGTCAAAATTAGAGATACCAGTGATCCAATACAAATATAGTCAGCATATTCCCAGAGCACCTGAGCCACTCCTTTATGCTATCTTGGCTATCTTGGCTAAGTTAAGCTAGCTGGATGGTTTAAACAACTCTAATATTCCAATAGCTTAATTGTCACATTTGAAGAAATAGGAAATGAATATTCCTTATTCTGAGACAGAATAATGTGATTCTTGAGCAGGTGGTAAAATTCTGAGGGGATGAAAATATGCTTAACTCAGAAACTATTTTACTTATTAAAATTTCTCTTCACTGACATTTATTGTCATTTCCTCAGAATAACTGCATTGCTGACAAGTTTTAAATAGCATGGAATCTATTAGAGGTTTTGAAATTCTGAATAGAAAATTAAAACATTGCAAGTTTTACAGAGAGTTTTCATGTTTTACTTCAAAGTCTTACTCATTTAATCAACCTGATTCTTACTTGTGAAGGAGGAGAGCTGCTTTCAATTTTACATTAATTTTTATTATGTGCTTTCACAGAGAAAGATGATAAGAGAAGTAAAGTAATCTCCTTCCAAATATGAAGGGAAAGGCCATTCTTCTTGGCTTTCTGAGAAAAACTCAAATTTCTCCAGGAAAGATTATGAGTGCTATCAGCCACACTTTTTCTACTTCACAGCTTCTCACATTCCATATCAAAATAGGCTTAGTTATTATTTTTAAGTGGGTTCAGTTATATTCATTTATTTTATATCTTTCCTATAAGAGAAACTAGAGTCATCTAATATTTTAGAATCCACAGTATGCTTTCAAGTGTAAGAATTAAAATTAGTGGCTAGAAATTATTCCTATTCCATCCTTGCTAACCAGCAGTTTCCCCCAAGAACTTCTAAGTTAAGTGCTTGGTTGCATAAAACCATATAAATTTAATGCTCAGTGCTCAAGTAGAAATTAACAGGTTTAGAGCTTATAAGTAGTTAGAGTCATGAGAAAGAAAAGATCTCTATACATTTAATTTTTTTTTTTTTTTGGTGTATGTGTAGGATCTTTGTTCCCCAACCAAGAATCAAACCCATACCCCATATATTGAAAGCAGAGGCTTAACCATGGACAGCCAGGGAAGTCTCTGTTTAAATGAGATGTCCTTATGAGTCAATGAATTAGTATATACATATTCCATTTAGAATTTGGTATATACTTCAGTTTTTAAGCTTATCTTTGTATATGTGGGTAAATGCGCATAAAATAAGGCAGACTTTGTGATACAAGTGTCTGAATAGCTTTAATGGAGAATTTAGGAATATAAACAAAATTAAATTAAGTGTATTCAGATTTTCTCTGAATATGTTGGATTATGTATGCTTCAATGGACTAGGCTAAGAGAAAAAAGGTAGATCTCATATTCATGTACTAAAGAATAATAGAAAAATTGTTATTGAATCAAGTAATTTCCCTGCTGACATATAACAAGCAGAGAAGACCTTTGAAAAGAACATGTAAAATTTACTGGAAAACAACAAAAGTTAATCAGAGATGAAAATATTATGTAAATCAAATCACTATTATAAATCTTAAAGTACTACAAACTCTTTGCATTCTTGATCAATATATCTTTACTTTTAGTAAAGCATTCACGTAATTATAGTGTAATATAATTCTGTCTTACAGCAATTAGAAAATGTGTTTAAGTTTCTTATAGTTGGTTTTGTGTATTGTATATATGTGTTTGTATTCTTCAATAAGAAATCAAGAAACTGGCATCAATAGAAATGAAATATAGGCTTATCTGAGCTCTCTAAAATGAACATAAGTATCAGCTCTCTGGCTATGGTTTCACAGAGAGATGAAATGCATGAGGGAGCAATTAAATCATATATTTGAAAGACAAAGGCTAGTTAATTGCTTTATTGGTTACATGTATAAGAAATGATAGGATAAAATGCTGCATCTCTTATTTAAATTGATCAGTTTACAGAATATGTAGAAAATAATATTTTTATATTTTAATGCTTTCATGTAGAGGATAAGAGTACTAAATTTTCTACAGTGGAAACAAAATCAGTCATTATTGAAAGGAAGTCTCATTCCACATAATTAATTTTAATCACAAGGGGAGACAGAGAGGATACAGAATGCTGTCATTAAATAAATGACAATACTGTAGTAGGTTCCAAACTCAAAGATGTCTTCAATATTCTGAACCATCATTCAATTACATGATACACTAGCAATATTAAAAAGTAACATAATTATTCTTGTGTTTATTTTGTCTCAGAACCAAATTCTATTTGAGAAAAAGAAAGTTGATAACTAGAATTTGGGCTGAGAGTTCAGAATAATTGCTATTTATTACAATGCAGTTGACATAAAGTGGCAAATTATTAGACATTTTGTATCTACTTTACTTTTAGAAACTAAAAAGGTTACCACCTACAATGCTGCTCAAATTTTTGTATTTGCCATCTACTCATTATAAAGCAAATACATGTTTTAAGGTTATTTCAGTTCTAAAGAGGTGAAAGACAAGCTGCTGATGAATTAGATAAAGTACAATTTCTTTTCATAAGCAATTTTTACTTAGAAATACTCTTTAATTTCTAGCTCATTTTGCAGGAAGGAAATAAGGCAAAGAAAACCAATAAAAATTGTAACTCACAGATTCACAATATGTTTATATTTTGGTTAGAAGAATGAAGCACATTCTATGATGATACAAATGTTCTTACTATTATAATTCAATAATGGCAACTTTATTTGAAGAAAATTATTTTTAGGTTATGTTGTTTCATGAATAACTCAAGAATACTCACTGCTTCATCAAACCTAATTTGAGAGTTACATCTGGAAAAGAATTATGTAAATGATATAAGGAAGGCACAGATTGTTCAGTGATAGAGAATCCACATACTAACGCAGGAGGTGCAGGAGATGCAGGTTCGATCCCTGGGTTGGGAACATCCCCTGGAGTAGGAAATGGCAACCCACTCCAGTATTCTTCCCTGGAGAATTCCATGGACAGAGGAGCCTAGAGGGCTACAGTTCATGGGGTCACCAAGAACTGGACACAACTGAGCAACTGAACACAAACAAATGATATAACCCCTGATTTATAATTATACACTGAGATATTCAGCAAAAAAAAAAAGACACAATTGTAGAATATTTAATTTAGAAGGCATCATAATACAAAATATCTGCTCTAATTCCTGACCCAATAAAGGGATGTTGTAGTTTATTCACCAAGAGTGTCCATCCAACTTTTAGACTCCATGGACTGAAGCCCACCAGACTCCCCTGTCCAGGGTATTTCCCAAGCAAGAGTACTGGTGTGGGTTGTCATTTCCTTCTCCAAGGGATCTTCCCGACCCAGGGATGGAGCCTGCATCTCCTGCATTGCAGACAGGCTCTTTATTGCTGAGCCACCAAGGTAACCCCAATACAAGTCACAAAAGTGTTAGACACAACTTAGCAAATAAACAACAACAAAAAAATAGGGATACTCACTATCTTACAATTGGGAGAGAGCCCTCTATCTACTGTAGAAAATCTCTGGTAATCAAGAACAAATTTTGACACAACTCCAGTGTCCAGAATTTAGGCTCATGGTTTACATTGAACCAAAGTCTGCCTCTACCTAACTCCCAAATTTAGATTGAAAAATTTATTTTTCTAGAAAAATATTGAATTGACTATCTCCTTTGGATATCATTTAATTGTTGAGTGTACTCATCTTCATTTAATACACCTGCCTCATGACAATACTGTAGTAGGTTCCAAACTCAAAGATGTCTTCAATATTCTGAACCATCATTCAATTACATGATACACTAGCAATACTAAAAAGTAACGTAATTATTCTTGCATTTATTTTGTCTCAGAACCAAATTTTTCAATGACCTGATTTCTGAACTACCTAGCTTTGTTTTCATGTTTAACTTTATTCTAATTTATAAATGTTTTTAAAATGAGATATTTAAAAATGTTTATTTCATCTAAATTTTGCAATGTATTACTACCCGCTTTGTAAGCAGACTTTATACCTAGTATTGTAATCCAAAATTGTCTTGAATTTGGTTTTTCACATGATCCTTTGGTAGTTATTAATATATTTATTCAGTTCAGTTCAGTTCAGTCACTCAGTCGTGTCTGACTCTTTGCGACCCCATGAATCGCAGCACGCCAGGCCTCCCTGTCCATCACCAACTCTCGGAGTTCACTCAGACTCACGTCCTTCGAGTTAGTGATGTCATCCAGCCACCTCATCCTCTGTTGTCCCCTTCTCCTCCTGCCCCCAATCCCTCCCAGCATCAGAGTCTTTTCCAATGAGTCAACTCTTCGCATGAGGTGGCCAAAGTACTGGAGTTTCAGCTTTAGCATCATTCCTTCCCAAGAAATCCCAGGGCTGATCTCCTTCAGAATGGACTGGTTGGATCTCCTTGCAGTCCAAGAGACTCTCAAGAGTCTTCTCCAACACCACAGTTCAAAAGCATTATTAAGCCATTCAATAATTCAGACCAGCAAATTTGCTACCATTAACTGCTACCATAACACCATTAAAGTGTTGCTATAATGTGATATACTACTTGAAGTTATTATTAAATTGTAACAACATTTTCTGTATGTAAGAATTTCTTTTATTGTCTGTATGTGAGGAGGATACATATTAAGAAATATAGATCTAAATCTGATGATGTCATCTAAGTAGATGAATAAGATTCCTCTTCAACAACAACAAAAAACTTGGCATATATTCACAAAAGCTTCCTGGGGGTTTCATTAATTCAGGAAGAGTTGTGAAATTCAGTACAGAGTCCAAAACAGCAGAGGGCCATTTTGAGAAGTCAGGTTCACAAACTTGTGTCTGGCTTGCCCACCCATGGTCTTGGCTACAGAAATGGAAACACATCCATGTCCTTGGGGACTGCTGCAGCCTCATTTGGCTTTGGGTCTGAACCAGTACTACATAACAAAGATCCTGGAGGAGTCATGCCCACCATGTGTTGGGTGACAGAATTGGCCCTGGGTATGGATACTGAAGTGGTACATCAGCTTGTTCTAGACCCCTCAGCTGCACTCCAGGAGGCACTGAATTTAGAAGACTTACCCACGCGATATAATATATACTCATCTGGAGCCTGGAAATAAGCCTGACAACAGCATACCCCACTGCAAACTTAGCAACAGCCTTGTAACTGGCATCAACTCACCAAGACTGCAATTCTACATGTAATCTCACCACTCTGGGGGAACTGAGAGGAGAAGGCTGTTACCTGCTAAATTCACTGGGTAAGGACTAGAAGAGATGTTTGCTACTTCAAAGGCACAGACACCATTAGGCTACACAGATCATGAAAAATCAGGTAAATATGATGCCATGAAGGGAAACTAATGAAGTTTGCATAACTTACCCCTAAAGAAAAATAATCGTCTTAAAGAAACTGAATGAAATGCAGGAAAATGGAGATAGACAACAAAACAGAAACAGGAAACAATGCATGAACAAAATGAGGAATTTCATTAAAAAAATAAAATAAACCATAAAAGGCCAAACAAAAATTCTGGAGCAAAGGAATTCAATGGCAGAATTGAAAAATTCAATAGATAACTTCAACAACAGACTTGATCATGTAAAAAAAAGAAATGACCAACTTGCAGACAGATCATCTGAAGTTAGCCATTTGTGTGTGTTAGTCGCTCAGTTGTGTCTGACTCTATACGACCTCATATAGCCTAAGCTAGCCTACCAAGCTCCTCTGTTCATGGAATTCTCCAGGCACGGATACTGGAGTGGGCTGCCATTCTCTTAGCTATTTAGGAGTACAACAAATCAAAAAAAAAAAAAAAAAAGAAAGAAAGAAAAAAGTGAAGAAAGCCTACATGAATCATGGAACACCATCAAGAGAATGGCTAAATGTAATTTGATACTTCTGTCACATTCTGCATTCCATCCTGAAATCCCTAAACTTCTACTTTTTTTTAAATTATGTATTTTAGGGTTGTATCTTTGTGCTATCTAGTTGTATGGTGTCTAGTCAAGGCTATGGTTTTTCCAGTAGTCATGTATGGATGTGAAAGTTGGACTGTGAAGAAAGCTGAGCACTGAAGATTTGATGCTTTTGAACTGTGGTGTTGGAGAAGACTCTTGGGAGTCCCTTGGGAGGAGACCCAACTAGTCCATTCTAAAGGAGATCAGTCCTGGGTATTCTTTGGAAGGAATGATGCTGAAGCTGAAGCTCCAATACTTTGGCCACCTCATGCGAAGAATTGACTCTTCTAAAATATTTTAATTATCTGCCCCATATGCAAAATACATTTACCTCAACCAAACATCTCAAAATTCTCAAAATATTATGACATCAACTCTAAGTCCAAAATCTTATATTAATCTTAAATCTCATGTGTTAAATTGTCTTATATATAAGTGAGATTTTGAGTATTATGCATCCTGGGGCAAAAGTCCTTTTCATCTGTGGAGCTGGGAAGCTAATAAAATAGTTACCTGTGACTTGGTAATTCTTCATATTCCAAAAGGGAGAAAGTGGATATATTATTCCTCTGGGGGAGGCATAAAACAAAGATAAAAGCAAAAGAGTTGAGGGAAAGGACAAAGGAGTAAAGAGGGAGTTAAAAAGTGTAATAACAAAAACAGGACTGTCAACCAGATGAAACTGGGACAAGATTGAGTTTATTTAGTAAATAATTGTATGTTAGACATTACTTTGCCAACAAAGGTCCATCTAGTCAAGGCTATGATTTTTCCAGTAGTCATGTATGGATGTGAGAGTTGGACTGTGAAGAAAGCTGAGTGCCGAAGAATTGATGCTTTTGAACTGTGGTGTTGGAGGAGACTCTTGAGAGTCCCTTGGACTGCAAGGAGATCAAACCAGTCCATTCTGAAGGAGAGGAGGGAATGATGCTGAAGCTGAAACTCCAGTACTTTGGCCACCTCATGTGAAGTGTTGACTCATTGGAAAAGACTCTGATGCTGGGAGGGATTGGGGGCAGGAGGAGAAGGGGACGACAGAGGATGAGATGGCTGGATGGCATCACCGACTCGAAGGACGTGAGTCTGAGTGAACTCTGGGAGTTGGTGATAGACAGGGAGGCCTGGTGTGCTGCGATTCATGGGGTCACAAAGAGTCTGACACGACTGAGCGATGAACTGAACTGAACTGAACTGAATGCTTTGTATTTACCACTACACTGCCATACAGAACAGTTCTGCTGTTCTAAAACCCCCTTGTGCTTCTACTTAATTCCCCTTCAATACCACTCCCACTAAAACCCTTTGCAAATATTAATCTTTTTATCATTGCTATAGATTGATCTTTTACAGAATGCTATATAATTGGAATCATACAGTATGTAGCTTTGTAAGACTGGCTTCATTACCCTACTATATACATATTTAAGATTCATCAATTTCTTTTGTGACTTCCTAGCATTTTTTTTTATCATTGCTAAATACTCCACTGAGTAGATATACCACAGTTCATATATACACTCACCTATTGAAGAGCTGATTCCAGCTTTGGTGACTATGAATAAAGCTAGTGAATGCCTTTTCATACATGTTTTATATGGTTAAAAGTTTTATAGCTAACTGTGTAGATATCTAGGAGTGTGATTGCAGATCATATGGTAAGATGATTAAATATTCTGAGTATTGCTGTAACAATTTGTACAAGCTTAGAATCTTAAAATGTCATCAACTTATTCATCTCACAGTATTGTAGGCTAGAAGTCTAAAGTCAAGATGTCAGCAGAACTGAATTCCTTCTGAAGTCTCTGAGAATCTTTTCAGTTCCATTCTCATTTTTTGTGGCTGCTGGTGCATCTTGACATGCTTTTGAATACATCACTCCAATCTCTGCCTATGCCTACACGTAACTTTTCCCTTTAGGTATATCTGTGTCTTCTCATTTTGTGTCTCTCATAAGGGCACTAAAACCCAGATGTAATTGTTGTTATTTAGTTGCTAGGTTGCGTCCAACTCTTTGCGACCCCATGGACTACAGCACTCCAGGCTCCCCTGTCATTCACTGTCTCCTGGAGTTTTCTCAAACTCGTGTCCATCTAGTCAGTGATGCTATCCAACCATCTCATCCTCTGCTGCCTCCTCCTCCTCTTTCCCAGCATCAGAGTCTTTTCCAATGAGTGAACTCTTTGCATCAGATGGCCAAGGTATTGGAGTTTCAACTTCAGGATCAGTAATTCCAATGAATATTCAGGGTTGATTTCCTTTAGGATTGACTGGTTTTATCTCTGTGCAGTGCAAGGGACTCTCAAGGGTCTTCCCCAACACTACAATTTGAAAGCACCAATTCTTTAGTGCTCAGCTTTTTTTATGGTCCAATTCTCACACCCTTACATGAATAGTGGAAAAACTGTAGCTTTGACTATATGGACCTTTGTTGGTAAAATGAAATCTTTACTTCTAAATATGCTGTCTAGGTTTATCATAGCTTTCCTTTTAAGGAACAAGTGTGTTTCTTAATTTCATGGCTTCAGTCACCATACACAGTGATTTTGGAGCCTAAGAAGATTAAATTTGTCACTGTTTCCTTTTTCCCCTTCTGTTTGCCAGGAAGTGATGGGACCAAATGCCATGATGTTAGTGTTTTGAATGTTGTTTTAATTCAGCTGTTTGACTCTCCTCTTTCACTCTCATCAAGAGACTGCTTAGTTAGTGTGTACATGAGTGTTAAGTCACTTCAGCTGTGTCTGACTCTTTACAACCCTATAAACCATAGCCTGCCAGGCTTCTCTGTTCATGGGGATCCTCCAGACAAGAATACTGGAGTGTGTTACCATGCCCTCCTCCAGGGGATCTTCTGGACCCAGGAATTGAACCCACATCTCTTATATCTCCTGCACTGGCAGGCAGGCTCTTTACCACTAGCCTTACCTGGGAAGCCCTCTTTAGTTAGGGTCCACACTAAATCCAGAATGATGTCATCTTGAGATCCATAATTTAATACCTATGCAAATAACTAATTTCCAAACAAGGTCATATTATCAGGTACAAGGGGATAGTACTTAGAGATATTTCTTATATCAATGCACCATATGTTATAGAAGTTATTCTAAAATATTTTAATTATCTACTCCATATGCAAAATACATTCACTCCAACCAAACATCCCAAAATTCTTAAAATATTACGACATCAACTCAAAGCCTAAAATCTTATATTAATCCTAAATCTCATGTGTTAAATTGTCTTATATACAAGTGAGAATTTGAGTATAATGCATCCTGGGGGGAAAATGCTTTTCATTTGTGGAGCTGAGAAGCTAATAAAATGGTTACCTGTGACTTGGTAATTCTTCATATTCCAAAAGGGAGAAAGTGGATATATTATTCCTCTGGGGGAGATATAAAACAAAGATGAAATCAAAATAGTTGAGGGAAAGGACAAAGGAGTAAGGAGGGAGTTAAAAAGTGTAATAACAAAAACAGGACAGTCAACCAGATGAAACTGGGGCATGACTGAGTTTATTTAGTAAATAATTGTATCTTACTATAAAATAAATCTAAAAACAATCTAGTCATAAGCCAGAGTCAATCAAATTAAATATACCTGACTGTGTTCCCTACAATAATAAGATATCTAGAATTATGTGACTCAGATGCTAAAAGAATCTGCCTGCAGTGCAGGAGACCAAGGTTTGATCCCTGAGTCAGGAAGATCCTCTGGAGAAGGAAATGGCAATCCACTCCAGTATTCTTGCCTGGAGAATTCCACAGACAGAGGAGCCTGGCAGGCTACAGTCCACACGGTTGGGTTGCACAGAGTCAGACACTACTGAGCAACTAACTTTCACATACAGATGAAAATTTAACTTCACCGTATATAGGAGCACAGGCAGAGTTGGAGGCACACAACTTTTTTTAAAATTTAAATTTAATTGAAGGCTAATTATAATATTGTATTGGTTTTGCCATACATCAACATGAATCCACCACGGGTGTACACGTGTTCCCAATCCTGAACCCCCCTCTCACCTCCCTCCCCGTACCATCCCTCTGGGTCGTCCCAGTGCACCAGCCCCAAGCATCCTGTATCCTGCATCGAACCTGGACTGGCGATTCATTTCATTTATGATATTATACATATTTCAATGCCATTCTCCCAAATCATCCCATCCTCTCCCTCTCCCACAGAGCTTGTATATTACCTTCAACGTCTACTGACTTAAAGATTTCAGTTTTAATTAACAAATGTCATGGAATATTTTTATGCTAAATCCACCCACAAAGAAATGTTGAACAGGTGTCTGAATGCTTACACAGTGTTGTGTCTTTTCAGGTGAACATCTTTTTATTCATGATTAGAGAATTAAACAGTCTCATTAATGTGGATTAAGAGTAGGATTGAAGTAGAAGCTGGCTTGTTAATATGGAGGAAATTTTCAGAAAAAAATTAGGGCTGTCATTTGGTTTTTGTACGTTGGAAGAGTGGCGGGGGGACAGGTGTCCATTTAATAACATTCTACCCATCAATTAAGAACAGTTGTCTTCCATAATTAGTAGACTACAAGCATGCACATGCAATATTCAAACAAATTATCCTAAAACTGTGAGCTAAATTGTGTGATCTTAAGAATATTATAAAAAAGAAGCACTTGTTTTCTGTATTCCTTTCTATCTTGGAATCCTTTAACAATCTGTATCAGAATCGTTAGAAAATAAGCATCCTTTTCTTTAACAAAAGATGAAGGATCACTGACAATATAGTTAATCAGTATTTTGTTTTTTTTGTATAACTTTACCAATAAAATGTACTTTGATTTTACATAATATAACATATATATGATATCTTGGCATTGCTAATATTTCTTATACATAGGTACCTGAAAATATACATTTAAGAATGTAAAATCAGGAACAGATACATGGAAATATGTAGTTTTTGCATGTTATTGTTTCAAACTTTCTCAAAGTACATAAAATTAAAGTTTGAACTTGATGTGGTCTTCCAAGACTCCTTGCTCCCACTGCAAGAGGCCCAAGTTCAATTCCTGATCAGGGAACTTGATCCTACATGCTACAACTAAAACCCAGCATAGCCAAATAAGTATATTTGGGCTTCCCAGGCAGCTCAGCTGGTAAAGAATCCACCTGCAATGCAGGAAACAGTGGTTCAATTTCTGGTTTGGGAAGTTCCCCTGGAGAAAGGATAGGCTACCCACTCCAGTATTCTTGGGCTTCTCTGGTGTCTCAGACAGTAAAGAATTGCCTGCAATACGGACGACCTGGGTTCAGTCCCTGGGTTGGGATGATCCCCTAGAGGAGAGCATGGCAGCCTACTCCAGTATTCTTGCCTGGAGAATCTCCATGGACAGAGGAGCCTGGAGGGCTATAGTCCCTGGGCTTGCAAAGAGTTAGACACATCTGAGCAAACATTCCTCCCCATGATTTTCTCTTATGAGTAAACAAAATATCCTGGTTTTAAAAAATTGAAACAAATCAGTAACAAAACAAAGAAACTGCTAATAATATTTCTGCATATGTTTTTTACAAATAAAACATTGACATAGCTAGATTAAAATTTCCTTGATTTATTTAGATTGAGTAAAAAGGAAAGCAAATCATTGTGCTATATTTAGATAGTCTGATGATTTATTTTCCCTAATAAGTTCCTTTGACTCTAATACTTCTCCTCTTCCTGCTCCTCGTACATGGAGAAAAGAGTGGCTTTCCATAACGTTGTGATAGCAGAGGGGTGAGGCATCCACATACTGATGTTTTGTCCACTGGTTCCTTATAGTAGCCACTGTGGAGAGGCTACTTTGAGCTGTTCCCTGGATAGGAAAAGATAAGCCTGGTCCTTTCCTGGATGAGAGACTGCTGAAGCCCTTATCTGTTTCAACCTGTGATCTGGTCATTCTTTTGTCTTGTTTAAGGCCTAGTTGGCCTCCATATACACCTCTGAATCAATTTAGGTCCCCTTTACCTCAAGCCCCTAAACCTCTTTCACATTCTCTCCACAGGTCCTGGCCCAGGATTTCTATGCCACATCCTCTGCTGTGCCATCAACTCAGAAACTGCTAGACTTGGTGGCAGCAATTTAAGGACATTTAGATCTGACCAACAGGCTTTCAATTAGGCTGAC
This sequence comes from Budorcas taxicolor, assembly GCF_023091745.1. Taxonomy (NCBI): domain Eukaryota; kingdom Metazoa; phylum Chordata; class Mammalia; order Artiodactyla; family Bovidae; genus Budorcas; species Budorcas taxicolor. The sequence goes on from NC_068930.1 coordinate 57,019,538, forward strand.
CTCTGTAATCAACAAGGAAATGTAAGAAATCCTGTGTGCAATGCACTTGATGCAGGATTAGTGAAGTTTGGGACTACTAAGTAATCCCTGTCTCTGCTTATTCATTCTAGACCACCCTGCATCAGTGCAAGGCCTCTTCACTTGAAAGGTTTCCTCCCAGAATCCCAAAAGGAGAGCAGCGTGGCATTTCTCTTCATCAAACATCAAATATAGCAAACTATCAACATAACAAACACTTCCTCAAATTCATCAGCATAGGGAGTGTTCAATATTAATCGGTGCTTTCCTCTCTTACTTCACACTCTTATTTTCTTGTTTGTTTTCCTTCTACCACTCACTGGTCAGCAAAATTCTTAATATATCATGAATTTCTGAATTTCTTCCTACGCTATGAAATTGTTTGCAATCTGGTTGTCCAAGTCTCACTCTTGGTTTGTTAAAAATGCTAAAGGATAAATTTACTTTTCTCTTTTAAAAAAATTACCTGGCTTTCCAGACTATTATACTGCTATAAAATTAAGAATCCAGATTTTCTTTCTTTCTTTATCTACTCCTGCAATAAGAATTCTAATTTCTAACAATCTCTCCCCGGGAGCCCCTTGGAAGATCACATTCCGTTATCTAGATAGTAACTTTTGGCCAAATAGAATATTACGGACAAAAAAGCAGCAAAAAGACAAAAATACATTCAGATATTTCATATGTCTTATCTCTTTTAGACATGTGTCCACACGGATAGAATGTACTTGCCAAGGGGATTACTAACATTAAGAAAGATGATATAGATCCCAGCCAGCTTTCCAGGAAATAAGAATGAAATGGAAGGAGATTCCTATCACACATGCCAAATGGCTAGCTTGCCATTCAGTGAGTTTCAGGAAAAAAATTTTAAAAGAAGTAGTCTCTCCTTTATTTCTGTCATTTATTTTTAGATCTAATACATAAAACAGAAATAAAACAAAAGAAATTAAGGACCTAAACCCCACTCTGTCACCAATATTCTTCTAAAGCCATTCGTTTTTCATATGATGAGAGTTATCATTACCTTTTCTGAGCATCCTCAACCATTGTACTTTCAATGTCCTTCCAAGTATTTATTCATACTGTATACATTACTCTGTGTACACTGAAAATTTCCAAATGTTTTACAAAATCATTAACAGCAAACAAAATACATAATTCAACCCAGCTTTGTATAAGTATGCGACAAATAATTCAACCCAACTTTGTATGTGATACAAAAAAAAAACTATATTTCTACTTTTTGTTTCATAGTGAGTTTATATGGCATAAATTGAATTATTTTTCTAATACTATTTAACTATTTGACTTTGAATCATGAAAAGTAATGGCAACCCACTCCAGTGTTCTTGCCTAGAGACTCCCGTGGACGGAGGAGCTTGGTGGGCTACAGTCCACGGGTCGCAGAGTCGGACATGACTGAGCGACTTCACTTTCACTTTTACGAAAAGTAAACTTTTGGGTCCTCAGTTTATTTATATTATTATAACAATAATTATACAGCTTTTTCTTTTATGTGGTTAAAAATTCTATGAACGATGCATGCGAAGGACATTTTACTGTAACTGTGGAAGTCTGTTGAATGTAAATGAATTTGATTTTTTTTTCACTGTAGTAACTGTGACTCAGAATATAATATAGGATATCTGAATCAAATTTAATTTTGTTATCTTAGACTTATCATTCCTTACTATCTATATGTTTTGGGATATAGATTTAACATAGGTACTAGGATAATCTCTCATTTACTTTCACTGGCAAATATTATCATCACTTATACATGCAAGTAATGCCTTGGCCAAGTATGAACTGAGAGGAGAATTCTATGTCTAGAAACCTCTCTGCAATTTGACAATAAATCATTGTTTCTGGTAACACTACAGATTGGCTTTCTTGACCATATTTAATCTATTTTTTTTGTTTAGACATTATCACATTAAAGGAATAAAAAAGTGAGCAATTTAAAAGAAGATACAAAGAAAAACATTTTAATCTTGCGACTATGGAAAAGCTGAAGGAGGAAATGCTATTAATCTCTAATAATTCCACATAAACTATTTTCAGTTCAGTTTAGTTCAGTCGCTCAGTCTTGTCCAACTCTTTGCGATCCCATGAATCACAGCACGCCAGGCCTCCCTGTCCCTCACCAACTCCCAGAGTTCACTCAAATTCATGTCTATTGAGTTGATGATGCCATCCAACCATCTCATCCTCTGCTGTACCTTCGCCTCCTGCCCCCAATCCCTCCCAGCATCAGAGTCTTTTCCAATGAGTCAACTCTTTGCATGAGGTGGCCAAAGTACTGGAGTTTCAGCTTCAGCATCAGTCCTTCCCAAGAACACCCAGGACTGATCTCCTTTAGAAGGGACTGGCTGGACCTCCTTGCAGTCCATGGGACTCTCAAGAGTCTTCTCCAACACCACAGTTCAAAAGCATCAATTCTTCGGCGCTCAGCTTTCTTCACAGTCCAACTCTCACATCCATACATGACCACTGGAAAAACCATAGCCTTGACTAGATGGACCTTTGTTGGCAAAGTAGTCTCTGCTTTTTAATATGTTATCTAGGTTGGTCACAAGAAGGCAATGGCACCCCACTCCAGTGCTCTTGCCTGGAAAATCCTATGGATGGAGGAGCGTGGTGGGCTGCAGTCCATGGGGTTGCTGAGAGTTGGACACGACTCAGTGACTTCACTTTCACTTTTCACTTTCATGCATTGGAGAAGGAAATGGCAACCCACTCCAGTGTTCTTGCCTGGAGAATCCCAGGGATGGCGGAGCCTGGTGGGCTGCTGTCTATGGGTTGGCACAGAGTCGGACACGACTGAAATGACTTAGCAGCAGCAGCAGCAGACTGGTCACAACTTTCCTTCCAAGGAGTAAGCATCTTTTAATTTCATGGCTGCAGTCACCATCTGCAGTGATTTTGGAGCCCCCCAATATAAAGTCTGCACTGTTTCCACTGTTTCCCCATCTATTTCCCATGAAGTGATGGGACCAGATGCCATGATCTTCATTTTCTGAATGTTGAGCTTTAAGCCAACTTTTTCACTCTCCTCTTTCACTTTCATCAAGAGGCTTTTTAGTTCCTCTTCACTTTCTGCCATAAGTGTGGTGTCATCTGCATATCTGAGGTGATTGATATTTCTCCCGGCAATCTTGATTCTAGCTTGTGTTTCTTCCAGCATAGCGTTTCTCATGATGCACTCTGCATAGAAGTTAAATAAGCAAGGTGACAATATACAGCCTTGACGTACTCCTTTTCCTATTTGGAACCAGTCTGTTGTTCATGTCCAGTTCTAACTGTTGCTTCCGGACCTGTATATGTTTCTCAAGAGGCAGGTCAGGTGGTCTCGTATTCCCATCTCTTCCAGAATTTTCCACAGTTTATTGTGATCTGGGGAGTGCAATTACTCAATAATTTGTGAGGAATAAGATACTAATTTTTTTAAACTATAGGGGTACACAGAGGCTACTGGTTTTAACTCCAACATGTAAAGACCTAGATGTTATCACGTTCATCCTAACAATTAGAAAACTTTGGAAACACTAAAAAATCAATGACTTAGATCCATTCAAGAACTGAGATTGTAAATCACTACCCAAATTCTAGAGATATAGGTGAATGCAGAGAATCAGAGCTGAAATATGTTTAGCAAAATTAATACAAAAGTGTAATACACTACAAACAAGTAAGATCTATCCCATTAATGCAATTTATTCAACATTTAAAGTGTAATATATGTGGCCCAGTATATTAACAAGCTAAAGAATGAAACTCATAAGAACATATTATTAGAGGTAGGAAAGATATTTGACTAAATACAATCCCTATTCTGATAAACACTCTCTGCAAAATAGGAACTGCAGTTAGTTTCCTTAATTTGATAAAGGACACCTATCAAAATTTATTTTTACAGTTTGACAAAATGGAAAATTTTTGCTAAATTCAGAAAAAAGTGCAGGGATGTTATCTCTCATCACTACTAATGAACATCACCCTGGAAGTACTAGGAACTATACAAATTAGAAAAAGAGAAGTAATTGTTCTGGTCTATTTTGTTTTGCAAATGACATGAGTACCTATGTATAAAACCCCCAATGAATCTACTCTCAAAAATACTTTCTGGTATTCTAATAAGTCAGTATAGCAAGTCACAGCATACAAAATCAATATACAAAAATAATTACTAAACAATTGGATTTTTAAAAATACTATATAAAATTTCCCATTAAATCCCTAGTTGTAAATATTTTAAAAGTACATATAAAATATATATTCAGATATCTACAACATGCATATTAAAATAATGAGTTCTAAACAAATTGAGAACTATCCCTTGGTCATGCATTGGAGGACTCCCTATTATAAGAAGTCAGTCTTCTAGAATTTTATTATAGATCTAATCCTATACCAACTGAAATCCTAGTGATCTACTGTATAGACCTCTATAAAGTGTTCTAAAATATGGGGATTCTCCAGGTAAGAATACTGGAGTTGATTGCCATGCCCTTCTCCAGGGGATTTCCCCAACCCAGGTCTCTTGCATTGCAGGCAGATTCTTTACCAACTGAGCCACCAGGGAAGTCTGTCTAAAATATACAAAAGGACAAAAGACCTAGAATAACTTAATATAATATTGAAAAATAACAAAGTTGAAGGACTCACAGTATCAGATTTTAGATTTACTGTAAAGTTACAGTACACAGATTGCATTAGCAAAATAATAGACACCTAGATCAATGGAGGGCTTCTCAGGTGGCATTAGTAATAAAGAACCCACCTGCCAATGCAGGAGACATGAGATGCAGTTTAGATCCCTGGGTCGGGAAGATCCCCTGGAGAAGGAAATGGCAACCCACTCCAGTATTCTTGCCTGGAGAATTCCACAGACAGAGGAGCCTGGCGGGCTACAGTCCACATGGCTGTGAAGAGTCAGACACAGCTGAAGCAACAGCAGGCACACATGCCCAGATCGGTGGAACAGAATAGAAAGCAAAGAAGTAAGACTGTAATGAAACAGAAATTACTCTCTGTATTTGTTGAAATTAGTTCATACTTATATAAATGATTGATGGAATATTTTGTGCAAAGTAATTCTAAATTCAGGTAGTTATTTCACCTTCATGGTGGTGATTATTAACTCCCCAGTCTTTAAGTAAGGTTGTGGAGAGTGACTTCCTTCCAAAGAGTAGAGTGTGGAAAGAGGGAAAAAAGTAACTTTACTGTGTTGAAACTTACAGTATTACTCAGTCGAGTGGCAAGGCTAACATCAACAATGACTGCATGTTGATAATAGGTACTCTTGATATATAGTGATGAAGTTGATGCTTTTTTTTACCTCTGTGATATCCATCTCAAAAACTCCAGTATAACCATGAAAAAACAGGGAAAATGTGAGAGAGACACCCTACAAAATATCTGGTCAGTATTTCTCAGGATTTCTAGGATCACCAAAAAACAAAGAAAATATGAGAAACTCTTACAGCCAATAGGAGTCCATGGATTGAAAACAACAAAATGTAACATGGTATCCTGGGTGGGATCCTAGAACAGACAAAAAGAACATTAGGCAAACAACTAAGGAAATCTACTTAAAATACTGGACTTCAGTTGACAATAATATATTAATATTGGTTCACCTATTGTGTCAAATATACGTACTATAATAAAATAAAATACTAATGGGGAAACTGGGTATGGGTATATGGGAACTTTCTGTCTTCATAAAAGTTTCATAAAACTGAATTATTCTAAAATAAAATACTTATTTACCAATTAAATAACAAAACAAAACCAAAAAATACAAACAAATACTCCACACTTTAGCTTCTCCTTTCATGCAGAGATACTGGACACATATGGCTCTCTCTCCTGAAACATTATTGAGACTAAAATGTAAAAACAGATTAGAATCGACCTATAACAGCAAATTTCTTCAAATCATGTTAGATGGAGCATATTTAGTGGCTGAAACACATAAAAAGTTACTGTTTAATGTAAGCTCTGAGGATGTGCAAGAGAAATTGTATTGTAATCCTCACATTGATACCCTAACATGGTCTTGGTTCTGATTCATCAAGTACAAAATTCTGCAAGCATGCACCTCCAATCCCTTTCTGCCATTTATTCATTATGCAGAACTGAGGCAATGAGAATTGAGTAAGACTAGCAACTCATTTTTCTTTAATGCAATTGATTAAAGAATCTGGAGAAAACTAGGGATCTAGTGTAGATTTTGTTTCCTAGAGAAAAATCTTCTTCATTCTGGCACATAGAAAGTTCATTTCCTCACAGAACTCTCTCACCTAATGCACCATAAATTGAGGTCTAGGAATCAATATACCACATTCTATCATACGTTGAGCTCTTGATCAAATCCTGACCTATAGTAGTGATTAATGACTATTATAAATCCCCATCTTAATCTTCTGACTTTCAAGGGGAAAATGACAGCAGTGCAATCCGTGGGCCTTCTTGTGGTTGAATGTGGCCCCTGTCACTAGTTCTAGACAATCAGCGCCACTTCCAGACTGGAGCATTTAACTGTTGTCAGAAGAGTCATTAGAGTTCATTTTCTGCCATAATGATCAATAAAAATCCAAATAGAAGTGCTGTGGCAGCTCAAGTTCCAAAGTGAGGACAATTTAAAACACAGTATAGACCCAAACCCCTTATGGAAATTCAACACGGGCAAGGAATAAACCTTTGTGTCAAGCCACTAAATGCTTGTCACTACAGCATAATTTAACTTACTTTTCCTGATGCACCACCCATGGAAAAATATGTCAAGAAACGATCCTACTATTCAGACTGCCAGGAAACCCAGCCAATTATCTATTTCTTCTCTCTTAAATGTAAATATCAGTGATAATAATTAATCATACACATGAAAAAATATCATAAGGAAGATAATTTCAGAAATAAAGAACATAGGTCAATTAATAAGCATTGTAATAAATGAAGAAAAAATGATAAACCTGTATGCGAGACAGCAAAGAGACACAGATGTATAGAACAGACTTTTGGACTCTGTGGGAGAGGTAGAGGGTGGGATGATTTGGGAGAATGGCATTGAATCATGTATACTATCATGTAAGAAACAAATCGCCAGTCTAGGTTCGATACAGGATACAGGACGCTTGGGGCTGTGCACTGGGATGACCCAGAGAGATGATATGGGGAGAGAGGTGGGAAGGGGGTTCAGGATTGGGAACTCATGTACACCCGTGGCGGATTCATGTCAATGTATGGCAAAACCAATACAGTACTGTAAAGTAAAATAAAAAATAAATAAATAAATTTTTAAAAAATTAAAAAAATATATATATGCTATATGGAGTATAAAGGATATAAAACCTTTTGAGATTAAAGCCACAATCAAAAAATATTAGAAAATAACTACTAACAAAGTATATTTGAAACCTTGAAAATATGTTCAGATAATTGTACAGCTTTTATAGCAAACACAGCAAAGAAACTAACAATATGGAAAGGTGAAGAGACAAAGAGGCTCAGTCTACATTTGATCATTATAATAATATGGAGAAATCTCAAGAGTCTACTTTTTACATTAAAATTGCATTTCACATCTAAGTGTTTCACTCTCTTCAACTTTAATAATTCACAGGTTGCCCAACCCTGTTTTTTGTCAATGGAAGTTTTTTTTTTCCAGTTTTCTTACTTGTCTTTCCCTTCCTCCCTTCTTCCTTTCTTCCTGTGCTTCCCTCCCCTCCTCTCCTACTTTTCCTTGCCCATTATGATAATATGGAAAAATCTCAGAAAGTGTCTACTTTTATATTAAAATTGTATTTCATATCTGTTTCACTCTTTTCAACTTTAATAATTTATGTGTTGCCCAGCATTATTTTTTGTCAAGGGAGTTTTTCCTATTCTTTTCCTTCCTTCCTTTCATCTTTTCTTCCCTCCTTTCCTTCTTTCCTCCTTCCTCTCTCTTCCCCTTTTCCTTTCCTCTCTCTCTCTCTGTTTCTTTCTTCTTTCATAGTACCTAATCCACTGAGTTTTCAAAACATGTTCTTTATGTTACAAAGCATGGGCAAACATGACCTCCATGAATTCAGACACAAAAACCCCTAAATATTTTTTTCTTTCTTTAACTAGTTTGGAAATAATGCCAAATTTAAAAAAAAAATAGTAACAGGTAAATGTAAAGGAAGAAAATGCAAGACAAATATCTTATTCCCTTTAAATTATCAAATTACAATGAAATAAAACTTGACTAGTCATATTATCAAATATAGTTTATGTGGAAAATTCAAAACAAAGGCTATTTTATAGGCAGGAATATATGTACCTAAGTAGTAAGCCCCAAACAATAACATCTTTATTACCTTTATCTAAATTTAATCCTTGATGTTTAAATTTGTAGTTAAAATTTTAAAATGTATTTTCCACATGTGAATTATCTCAGAATGGTATGCTTTATATAAATTCCACTTCTAGAGATCAGGAAAATGGTGACATAGTTGTAACAGTAGATATAATATAGATGCTGTAACATATGCACTATAATATTGAAAGACATTTACCTGCCATTTGTAGCCATGCTATCTTTCCATTCTCCTGTCTCTTTAATACTAGTCTTGGCAGGTACTAGATGGCTCATTGAGATTTCCTGTGGTTTATGACCCAAGTTGACAACTGTGACTTCTTCTTTGTGGCCTTCTGATGGTTATGTCATATAAGAATCACCTTATATCATTTGAGAAGCTGCTGACACAGAGCTCTGGTTTGATGGATGACCTGAGCTTCTGCTATTCCCATCAGAGGTAAGCAGCAAGTTTTACAGGAAATTATTGGAAGGAGGTACAGTGAGGGGGAGAAAGAGAAAGTAATGCACATTGAAAACTGACAAAATGATATGCTTACAGTTCCGAGCTGGTATAGCTGGGAACGGCAGGGAGGGGAAAAATGTCTCATCAATATTTGAATAGTTGATCATATAACCAGCTTGACAGGCCATTTGTAAGGGCAAATTATAGAGCAGAACTGTAAGCTATGGAGGCCATTGTGCCCTCACTTGCACTTTTCATATTTCAGGTTTACATAAAACATAAAAGAAATACAATCATGCAATTGTTTTATGTTTTTACACCAGTGACTCTCAAACTGTGTTCCCCAGAAGCAGCATTAGTGTGAGAACTTGTTAGCAAGTGCAATGACTAAGACCCCACTCCAGTCATACTGAATCAGAAACTCTAGGGTGGGTTTAGCAATATATGTTTTAGCAATCCCCCAGGTGATTCCAACGCAGGTTCAAATTTAAGACCACTGCCTTCTCAAATCAATATTTGCTGTCTTAATTCCCAAACATGTAATATCCTATGCACACATCGTTGATTTTCTAGAAAGATTTATACAAATAATTTATAACAAGAGAAAATAACACTGGCAAGATTAACTTAATTAAACTCTATTGCATATAAATACAAAAAATATACACGTGATATGCAATGCTGCTAATAACTTTTAGCAATATAGTAATTACTTTAAAAATATGGTTATAAAGCCACAGATTGGAAAATACCCACCACGTTTAGAGTAGATTAACTCTCCATTATCAACATGATAATCCCATTCCTCCCTGTAAAATGGCTTACATGTTTATCCAGCTTGCAGTTTAGCATTCCTGGTAACAGAAAGTTAACTACATTGGAAGGCAGCTCAGCTGTTAGCCAATGGACCTGGGGGTGGGGGTGGGGGCGGGGGGGGCGGGGGGGGCGGGGGGGGCGGGGGGGGCGGGGTGGGGGCGGGGGGGGCGGGGGGGGCGGGGTGGGGGCGGGGGGGGCGGGGTGGGGGCGGGGGGGGGCGGGGGGGGGGCGGGGGGGGGGCGGGGGGGGGCGGGCGGTGAGGGGATGTAGCTAAAAACCTTAAAAACCTAGCTAAGAGCCTTAAAAACCATCTGAGAACCATGGAAGGAATGGAAAGAAAAAAAAAAAAAAATCTAGAGACGCAGAACCATTCTTAGGTGAGCAAAAAGTCACCAGGAAGATTTTCCCCTTAGTATATCTGCTGATTCTGGGTGGAGAATTCTGGGCCTTTGATAGAGAAAAGAAAGATCAACTGAGCTTTCAGTGGTTCTTTTGAAAAACCTGGAAAATGCAAATGCCTGAAATGTATTGTCAGTTGTTTTTTTTCTCCTTCACAGAATAATGCTACATTTTGAGCAGTAAACAGAATGGGGAACAAGGCTAAAAGCTTCTACAAAGCCACGGAAATGTTTCCGCAGTTTTTCAATGTCCCGTGAACAACTCTAAGAAGTCGTGGAGAGGAGCAAAACAGGAAGGGAGCTTTCCTCAAAAATATTGGCTCTCCCGTATTACAGAGTTTTCTTCAGGAAAACAGAAAACAAGGTAGGCACATCAAGCGGAAAGAGTTCGTACCATAAATGATAGGCCTAAAAAAAAAACTGTTGAAAGAGCTGGAGGAATAAAAGAGACACACCTGCCAATATTCAGGCATTCAGAAGGCACGGAATTGCGAAAGTTCTGTAAGGAAGCGAGGCGCGGTGAGTCCTGAGTGGTGGATTTGGCCCGCCGCCCCCGCCGCCCCCGCCGCCCCCGCTGCCCCCGCCGCGCCCGCCAGCAGTGCCCGGGGTCCTCCAGGCGCGCGCAAGAGGGGCGCCCAGGTGGTGTGGGAACGCATCCAGGGATCAATCTGTTCTTGTGTTGGAAAGGCCTGAGGACTTCCATTATGCAGCTTTTGAAGAATTAATCCCTCCCACCCCACCCTTTCGGTGATACCAGAAGGGCCATAACATGGTCCAAACTGCTAAAGGGAAGCGGTGGTGTCCAGATGAGGACAGTGAAGCACCACATCCGGAAGGGCGTCCCGCTGGAGCACTGGGCCCGCGCCTGGGTGGCGGTGAAGCGAAGCCTTGGCCCAGATGGAGTGGAATCCTGGCCACTACCACTGTGTTCTCGGAGGAGAGAGGAATGACAGCCTGGAGGAGACCCTCAGAACACGCATGAACGGTGCCTTCCCAGACAGTGTGAAGTTCCAGCATGACACGGGCCCCTGCTTGCAGAGGACCCTGTATCATGTGCTGCTAACTGGCCCGCACCACAGCTGTGGGGTGGGTTGTTGCCAGGGAGTGAACTTCATAGCGGGATATCTGATTCTGTGGCTGTTGGACGTCCCAGTTGACGGAATACTTCCAGAGTACTGCGGCCCCTCGATGCTGAGCCCAAGACAGGCCAGGAGGTCCTCCCGGAGCTGGCGAAGACGAAGCTGCTGGCGGTGGTGGCCAGGAAGGGACAGGCACAGTGTGCTATGTACTCCGGTCGTGTTGCGCAGCTTTGTCTGCCTGTTTGTAAACCTCCAGCCCACGTTGCTTCGCATCTGGGATAGTCTGTTCAAGGAGGGCTCCAAGGTCACCTTCCAGGAGGCCCTAACCCTCAACAAGCAACATCAGGTGTTGATCTTGAAAGTTAACAGCGTCTCCAACATTTCAAGATCACCAGAGGGAGCTTCGTGACTCAGTGCCACACCGTCATGCAGACAGTATTCCCAGAGCTTGGGAGCCTGTCCAGGGCCAGCATGACTGGACACTGCCGGCCTGGCTGCAGACATGGGGCTGACTCAGCTGTCTGGGCAAAGGAGCTTCCACCTGCTTTCTGCTGCCAAGAACAACACGGCTACACTCCAGCCAGGAATGGAGCAATTTAATTATCATTCTGTAAAGTTATGACCAAACTAGATAGCATATTAAAAAGCAGAGACATTACTTTGCCAACAAAGGTCCGTCTAGTCAAGGCTATGGTTTTTCCAGTGGTCATGTATGGATGTGAGAGTTGGACTGTGAAGAAAGCTGAGCACCGAAGAATTGATGCTTTTGAACTGTGGTGTTGGAGAAGACTCTTGAGAGTCCCTTGGACTGCAAGGAGATCCAACTAGTCCATTCTAAAGGAGATCAGCCCTGGGTGTTCTTTGGAAGGACTGATGCTAAAGCTGAAACTCCAGTACTTTGGCCACCTCATGTGAAAAGTTGACTCATTGGAAAAGACCCTGATGCTGGGAGGGATTGGGGGCAGGAGCAGAAGGGGACGACAGAGGATGAGATCGTTGGATGGTTTCACCAACTCAATGGACATGAGTTTGAGTTGGTGATAGACAGGGAGGCCTGGCGTGCTGCAATTCATGGGGTCGAAAGAGTCAGACACGACTGAGTGACTGAACTGAACTGAAAGTACCTCTTCTCTTCATTGTGAGCTGCAAGTCACCTTTCTAGATTTTTTTTTTTAATTTTTAAAATCTGAGACATTAATAATGTATGAAATGTGAGATGTAAGGACAAAAAGTCTGTAATTCACGGGAAGTTGAAACCCTCCATAGTCGAAAGCCCATTTGCCTAGCTATCACTGCTGGAGCTATACTGATCTCTTCTTTACCCGCTACATTCTACATGTGCTTCTTGCTGGTAAGTCCTAAAATGTAAATATACCTTTTACACAAAATGGTAGAGATAGAGGACAGGGAAAAAAGGGTTAATGAACACAAATATGTATATAACAAAGAATATTTGCTACAGTCCTCATTTCTGTAATTGTTCATAAGGTATTTATACCTCCTGCTATTTATAACTTTTTGTATCCATTCCATATCTGCTTTCTCCTCAACCAGATTTCTGGATGTATTTCTAACTTGGTATATATGTAATATGTTAATCCTTTTAGTAATATTTAAATATGATTTCTTTAATTCAAAATATTGTTGCTTGAAGGGAAAAAAAAGGCCTTCTGTCTGTGGATCAAAGCTCTGTTCTCAGTGGAATCTCATCGACTGCTTGCTAAAGAAGAGGTAAGAAGGCTATGGTGGGTGGTAGGTAGAAATAAAGAGGAGACAGTAATGCCCAACAGTTTAGCAGTTTCGACTACGTTGCATGTAATATGATGGATCTCTGATGAATCTCCACAGTCTTCTAAATTTCTTCCTAATCATAGTATGCATTTCAGTATTGTATTTCTTTGGAAAGACAATGTTGAGACTAAATTTTCTGTCAAGTTTGCATCAGGTTTTAACAAAGGCTGTGGACTGTTTATCTGAGTCACAACTCTCTTTAGGTAAGTTAAAAATTAAAACTTTTCAAAATAGTAAGTAAAAATAGACATAAAAAAATAGCTTTTTGATGTCTAAGAGGTAGAAAGAGAAGATACAGCGTTAGCACAGGTAGAAGATGATCAATCTAATAAGACATCAATGTTTTCATCAGATTCAAAGCATGTTATGTTGTCTTTGATGTTATAAAATCACCTGAGTGTTGTGGAAATTTACTTGCTCTGGAAATCAAAAATTTGGGGTTCAAATCCTGAACATACACTAGCTCTGTGACCTTGAACAAGTTGAACATACTTCTGAATTTCTTCACAAAATTGTTATAATTGTACAAGTCATGTATTCCTCTCATGCTTGTTTGACAAACAAATGGTAAAACCATATCAGACATTATTTGGCAAAACTACAAAGCACCTTTTGATGTGGGATCTTAGAGAAAGTGATTTTGTGCAGCATATGTGAGATAAACAGGAAATTGTACACAAACAGTGTACATCAGAATCAGTCTTGGTTTTTAACTCCATTAGCTTGTGCTTTTCTATACAATGAAAAGTGACTGTCACTGAAAACTAGTGAAAAAAATCATTGAATTTGATAAAGATGGTTCTGGAATTGACATCTTTTTCTTTTGTTCAACAGTAATTTTCTAGCTTAGCCTGTGTTTTCTTATTTGTGAAGTGTGGAGGGGGCAGCATTAAACTTTATGTTGAATAGCATTAAAATGTATAGAATACTAGTAGAGCTTCTAATCCATTGGATGAACTCAATAGATTTTATTTTATTATTTTATTTTTTTTAATTTATTTTTTTTTTAATTTTAAAATCTTTAATCCTTACATGTGTTCCCAAACATGAACCCCCCTCCCACCTCCCTCCCCATAACATCTCTGTGGGTCATCCCCATGCACCAGCCCCAAGCATGCTGTATCCTGCGTCAGACATAGACTAGCGATTCAATTCTTACATGATAGTATACATGATAGAATGCCATTCTCCCAAATCATCCCACCCTCTCCCTCTCCCTCTGAGTCCAAAAGTCCGTAATACACAGCTGTGTCTTTTTTCCTGTCTTGCATACAGGGTCGTCATTGCCATCTTTCTAAATTCCATATATATGTGTTAGTATACTGTATTGGTGTTTCTCTTTCTGGCTTACTTCACAATAGATTTTATTTTTATTTTTCTAGTTAATAAACTTTGTAAAGGTCATACTAAGGAAATTGATAATGAAAATAAGATGGTAAAAATGATATATAGTGTTAAAATTAAGTGCAATGTAAATGCTGTTATGCTGAAACAGGTGGTGTAGTGGTAAGGAATCCACCTGCCAATGCAGAAGGAGCAAGAGATGCAGGTATGATCCCTGGGATGCAGGTATGATCCCTGGGTTGGGAAGAATCCCTGAATAAGGAAATGGCAACCCACTCTGGTATTCTTGCCTGGAAAACTCCATGGGCAGAGGAGCCTGGTGGGCTACAAACCATGAGGTCATAAAGAGTTGGATCCCACTGAGTGACTGAACAGACAAATGCAATTTATTTAACAAAGATCTGTTTTCCTATGTACATATTTTGATCTCTTTCTTAAGGACGCATTAGCAGAAACCTTAGTGGCCATAACTGTTGCATGTTGCATCCATACTAATAGTAATAAAATTATTTCTCGTTCAACAGAACTTATCATTATCATTCAACAGAATTTATATTTTTATCAAAAACAATCGTATTTCTCTTTCTCATTTGGGTTGGTATTTCCCTGAGGTAGTCTTGTTTGGAGAACTGTACTTTCTGAAAGATCAATCAGCATCTTCTCTGTGAAACTGTAGAACATATACTCTCCAACTGTCTAGGTTTAACAAGCCTTGACCAGTTCTCAGTTGATTCCTTTGCTGTACTAATAACCTCAGGATCCAGCAACATCCTGGGCTCTCTGCCACACCGTCTGTTCACTATCCACAAATGTTGCCAATCATTTTGATCAAAGTGTCACAAAGGTCAATGTCTTGCAGCTTTTGCTAAAAAAAGAAATGCCTAAGAAGAATATTCTCACTTTCCTCTTATTATCTTTTAAGACTTGCTTTTTAAAATGTGTTCCTATTAAATACTGAACAGAAACAAAATATATATAAACTATATGATAGATGCAAAGTGTTTAACATAGAACTAGCTAAATAGTAAATGCTGAAAAAGTTAACTATTATTAGAAACAAAATATATATAAACTATATGATAGATGCGAAGTGTTTAACATAGAACTAGCTAAATAGTAAATGCTGAAAAATTTAACTATTATTAGAAATAATATGCACCTAAAAATATATTTTCAGACTTAAAAGAATTTTTAGAAATTTAAGAATTTTAGAAATATAAAGAGATACAGATATATTTGAACTTCCTCTAGCCCATTTAATTTCGTTTATTGTCCAAGGAAACTGCAGTCCTGAAGTTAGTATCATTTATGCATATGCAGACTTTTATATTGATACTAGTTTATATACTAGTTTATTCTTTATGTCTGTACATACTTTATTAAACCTAAACCAAAACAATTATAGTTCATAAAAAAAGAATAATCTGAAGCATAGATTCAGAATTTGATCATAGTACCCATTACATAGTGGCATCAATTTATGCTCTTTTGAGAAGAGTATTTTTGCCAAGATTTGGCATTACCAGCATTTTTACTTTTTTATCAGGCTATTGGAAATAAAATGGTGAATTTTAATGTGTTTTAAGAATTATTTACAATGTCAAGCATCCTTTTTGAGGTTTATGGGCCACATGTGATTTCTTTCCTGCAAAATGCTTCTTCATGACTTTTGATAATTATTTTCTTGGCTTGTTTGTGCTTTCACCAATTGAAATGGTGGAGATGCTTATATGTTTTGCATATAAATATAGTTTATTTTCTTACAAATATCCACTAATGGCGTGCCCAATTATTCTTATTTTGGTACTATGAAAGTAATATGATACTTTTCATATTAATACTCTCAAAATTGTCAACTTTTAATTCCTTTTGATACAGATTTGTTAACAATATTTTCCAACTCAAAGATAAATAAATAGAAATTTCTACAAGTTTCTCTAACTAAAATTTGATTTTCCACAGTTTAGCATTTACAATGTATTTTTTTTCATAGAATGAAGAGTAAATGCATTTTCCATAGATATAAAATTTGCCTCAGCACCATTTACCAGATCGTTTATGTTGTTGTTGTTCAGTTGCTAAGTCATGTCCGACTCCTTGTGACCCCATGGATTGCAGCACACCAGGCTTCCCTGATCTTCACTATCTCTCAGAGTTTGCTCAAACTCATGTACATTGGTACAGTGACGCTATCTAACCATCTCATCCTCTGTCACCCCCTTCTTCTCCTGCCATCTATCTTTCCCAGAATCAGGGTCTTTTTCAATGAATCGGCTCTTCACAATAGGTGGCCAAAGTATTGGAGCTTCAGCTTCACTATTAGTCCCTCCAATGGATATTAGGGTTGATTTTCTTTAGGACTGACTGAAATGAACTGCATGCAGTCCAAAGGACTCTCAAGAGCCTTCTCCAGCATCACAGTTCAAAAGCATCAGTTCTTTGGCACTCCAGCTACCACATCCATACATGACTACTGGAAAAACCAGAGCTTTGACTGTAAGGACCTTTGGTGGCAAAATGATGTCTCTGCTTTTTAATATACTGTCTAGGTTTATCATAGCTTTCCTTCCAAGGAGCAAGCATTTTTTCAATTTCATGGCTGCAGTTACCATTTGCAGTGATTTTGGAACCCAAGAAAATAAAGTTTGTAGCTGTTTCAACTTTTTTCCCTTCTATTTGCATCGAAGTGATGTGACCAGATGCCATGATCTTAGGTTTTCAAATTTTGAGTTTTAAGACTACTTTTCATCTCTTTCCTTAAGAAGCTCTGTAGTTCCTCTTCACTTTCTGCCATTAGAATGGTATCATCTGCATATCCGAGGTTGTTGATACTTCTCATGGCTATCTTGATTCCAGCTTGTGATTTATCTAGCCCAGTATTTCACATCCACCCTTGTATATAAGTAAAATATGCAGAATAACAATATACAGCCTTATTGTACTCCTTTCCCAATTTTGAACCAATCCATTGTTCCATGTCCGGTTCTAATTGTTGCTTCTTGATCTTCATAAAGGTTACTCAAGTGACAGTGAAGGTGGTCTGGTATTCCCATCACTTTAAGAAATTTCTGCAGTTTGTTGTGATTCACATAGTCAAAGGCTTCAGAGTAGTCAATATAGCAGAAGTTGATGTTTTTCTGAAATTCCCTTGCTTTTTCTATGATAAAGCAGGTGTTTAGTTTGGTCTCTGGCTCCCTTACCTTTTCTAAGTCCAGCTTGTACATCTGGAAGTTCTTGGTTCAACTACTGCTGAAGCCTAGCTTGAAGGATTTTGAGTATTACCTTGTTAGCATGTGAAATTAACGCAGTTGTATGGTAGTTTGAACATTCTTTGGCATTGCCTTTTTGGGGGATTAATATGAAAACTGACCTTTTCCAGTCCTGTGGCCAATGCTAAATTTTCCAAATTTTCAGACATGTTAAGTGCAGTGCTTTAACAGCACCCCAAAATCTGGTGAACAGTTTTAAGCAGTTAATAGACTTTGCTAGGATGGATACTAAAGACAGAAAAAAATAGATATTCAATTGCATATATTTTCAAATTAACTGTAAAATGTTTGAGTAAATATTAAATTGTCTCAGTTTCAGCCCCTCTGATTTACAAATTTAGCAAATAGAAATAGAAGAGGCTCAGATAAATTTGAAATTCATGTAGGCAATGAATACTTTCCTACTCAAAGCGTTTCTTAAATAGTGCATGGTACATACACTTAAATAAATCTACTTTTTATCTTAAATTCAATTTACAACAAGTTCTGTGTTTTATCTAGCAACACCATTCTTACTGAAACAAAAATATAAAATTAATATATTGATGATTCTAATTGAAAAAGGAAAGTTAATCATATAAATTAATTGTGGGAAATTCTCAAAGATGAAAATTTTAAAGTAAATTTGAATAGTTAAATTTTCAAATGTATTTTTCAGGAATTTGCATCATTTACTACTTGATTTTGCACTGGTCTTTTGAGATACTCCATATGTGAAGTTTAGCAAAATTTCATTATTTTTAATGGCTGAGTAGTTTTCCATTACAAATAGAGAAAATTTCCTCTTCTGGGGCTCTAAAATCACTGTAGATGGTGACTGTAGCCATGAAAGCAGGAGATGTTTGCTTCTTGGCAGGAAAGCTATGACAAAGTTAGACAGTGTGCTGAAAAGCAGAGACATTATTCTGCTGACAGTGGTCCATATTGTCAAGGCTGTGGCTTTCCCAGTGGTCATATGTGGTTCTGAGAGCTGGACCATAACGAAGGCAGAGCACCAAAGAATTGATGCCTTCGAACTCTGGTGCTGGAGAACACTCCTGAGAGTTACTTGGACAGTAAGGAGATCAAACTGTTTAATTTAAGGGAAATCAACCCTGAATACTTGTTGGAAGGACTGATGCTGAAGTTGAAACTCCAGCATTTTGGTCATCTGATGCGAACAGCTGATTCATTGGAAAAGTCCCTGATGCTGGGAAAGATTGAGGGCAGAAGGAGAAGAGGGCAACAGAGGATGAGATGTCTAGATGGCATCACTGATGCAATGGACATGAATTTGGGCAAACTTCAGGATGTGGTGAAGGAGAGAGAGGCCTGGTGTACTGCAGTCCATGGGGTTGCAAAGAGTTAGACATGACTGGGTGATTGAACAACTATGGAGTATGTACACCACATCTTTATCTATCCATATGTAGATGGACACCTAGGTTGCTTCCATGTCTTGGCTATAGTAAATAATGCCACTTCAGTGTGCAACATTGAAGTCCATGTGTCTTTTTGATTAGCGTTTTCATCTATTCTGGATATATAACCAGGGGTGGGATTGATGGATCATATAATAACCCTGTTTTTAATTTCCAAGGAACCTTCAATATGTTCTCCACAGTTGCTGCACCACTCTATAATCCCACTAACAATGTAGGAGCTTCCCTTTCTTCCATGTCCTCTCTAACATTTATTATTTGTAGACCTTTTGACGATGATCATCCTGACTGGTGTGAAGTGCTACTTCATTGTAGGTTTGATTTGCATTTCTTAATAATTAGCAGTGTTGAACATCTTTTCATGTGCCTGTTGACAATCCACATGTCTTCTTTAAAGAAATGTCTATTTATATCTTCTGCCCATTTTTTGCTTTTAATTAGGTGTTTGTTTGTTTGTTTGTTTTGTAATTGAGTTATATGAGCTGTTTGCAGTATTTTGGAAATTAAGCCACACTCTGTCACATCATTTGCAAGTATTTTCTCCCAGTCTGTAAGTTATCTTTATTGTTGTTTATGGTTTCCTTTGCCTTATTTTTGTATTTATTTATTTTGCCTTGGGAGTCCAACATAAGACAGCATTGTTACAATTTATGTCAGAAATATTTAAGTCTTTAAACCATTTTGAATTTATTTTTCTGTTTGGTGTAAGGGTATATAAGGGTGTGTTTGAATTTCATTGAGTTACTAATACATGCAGCTGTTCAACTTTGCCAACACCACTGCTGAAGAGACTGTCTTTTCTCCATTGTATATTCTTGTCTCCTCTGTTGAAGATTTGTTGGCCATAGGTGTGTGGATTTGTTTCTGAGCTTGCTATTCTGTTCCATTGATCCATGTCTGTTTTTGTGCCAATAATGTACTGTTTGGTTACTATAGCTCTGTATTGTCTGAATTCTGGGAGAGTCATACCTCTAGCTTTGTTCTTTTCCCTCAAGATTGTTTTGGCAATTCTGCTTTTTTGTGGTTCCATATAAATTTTATGATTATTTGTTCTAGTTCTTAGTTTTCTTTTTTGGTAAAAGGCTTTGTTTGGTTTTGGTATCAGAGTGATGGTGGCTTTATAGAATGACTTTGAGAGTGTTTTCATTCATGTTTTGGAAGAGTTTGAGAAGGTTCCATATAATTTCTCCTCTGTATGTTTGGTAGGATTCCCCAGTGAAGCTTGAATTTTGTCTTCAGGGAGTTTTGAGTAGATCCTTTTATCATTACAAATGATAATAAATCAAGTCATTTTATCATTATAATAAATGAAATAATATATACATATAGTAGATTATATATAATATATAAAAAATGAAATGAAATAAAAATTCTTTTATCATTATAAATGATTATAAATGGCTCAGATGGTAAAGAATCTGCCTGCAATGTAGGAGACCCAAGTTTGACCCCTGGGTCAGGAAGGTCCCTGGAGAAGGGAATGGCAACCCACTCCAGTATTCTTGCCTGGAGAAATCCATGGACAGAGGAACCTGGTGGGCTAGAGTCCATGAGGTCTCAAAGAGTCAGACATGACTGAGTAGCTAACACTTTTATAATTATACAGTGTCCATGTTTATCTTTTTTATGTCTTTGTTTTACAGCCTATTTTGTCTGATATGAATATTGCCTCCCCCCGTTTCTTGGCATTTCCATTTGCATGAAATATCCTTTTCCATCCCTTTACTTTCAATCTATGTGTGTCCTTTGCCCTAAAGTGGGTCTTTGTAGGTATCATGTTGAAGGGTCTTGTTTTATTATGCAGTCTGCAACTTTGTATCTTTTGATGAGCACAATTAGCCTATTGATATTTAAGGTAATGATTGATACCTGTGTATTTATTGCAATATTAAACCTAGTTTCCCAGTTCATTTTGTATTTCTTCTTTCTTCCTCTTGTTTTCTTTTTCCTTTTTCAGCGTGATGGTTTTCTTTTATATTATACTTGAGTTCTCTTCTTTTTGGTTTTTGTGAGTCTATTTGTATGTTTTTTTAATTTGCAATTACCCTAGTGTTCAAGTATGTTAGCACATTACTATATCTTCTTACTTTAGACTGGTAGTCATATGAGCTGAAACACATTCAAAAAATAATTTTCTTACTCCCCTCCCCATTTTATGTTTCTGATGTCCTATTTTATATTTTCATTTCATTTATAATTACTTTCAAAATTTTTTAATTTTTTATTTTAATTCTTTGTACTAGCTTATTTTTTGCTTCATGGATCACACCTTTGTCATAATGAAGGGGCTTATGTAACTCAGTGAAGCTATGATCTATACTGTGCAGGGCCGCCAAGATGGATGGGTCATAGTGAAGAGTTCTGGCAAAACATGGTCCAATGGAGTAGGAAATGGCAACATACTCCAGTATGCTTTCCTGGAGAGCACCATGGACACTGTAAAAAAGCAGAAAGATATGACACCTGAAGATAAGTCCCCCAGAACGGAAGGTGCCCTATATACTACTGGGAAAAGCAGACGGCAATTACAAATATCACCAAAAAGAATAAAGTGGCTGGGCCAAAGTGAAAATGATGCTCAGCTGTGAATGTGTCTGGTGGCAAAAGTAAAGTCTGATGCTATAAAGAACAATACTACAATGGAACATGGAATATTAGGTCCATGAAGTGAAGTGAAGTCGCTCAGTCATGTCCAACTCTTTGCGACCCCATGGGCTGTAGCCTACCAGGCTCCTCTGTCCATGGGATTTTCCAGACAATAGTCCTGGAATAGATTGCCATTTCCTTCTCCAGGGGATCTTCCCAACCCAGGGATTGAACCTGTGTCTCCCACATTGTAGACAGACACTTTACCATCTGAGCCACCTGCAATGGAACATGGAATATTAGGTCCAAGAATTAAGTTAAATTGGACATGGTTGAGTAGGAGATGGCAAGAGTGAACACTGACATCTCAGGAATCATTGAACTAAAATGGATGTAAATGGGAGAATTTAATTCAGATGACCATTATACCTACTACTGTGGGGAATAATCCCTTAGAAGAAATGGAGTAGTCCTTATAGTCAATAAAAGAGTCCAAAATGTAGTACTTGGGTGCAATCTCAAAAACAACAGAATGATTTTGGTTCATTTCCATGGCAAATCATTCAACATCACAGTAATCCAAGTCTATGCTCCAAATATTGGTGCTGAAGAAGCTGAATTTGATGGGTTTTATGAAGATATACAACACCTTCTAGAATTAATACTGAAAAAAAGTCCTTTTCATTACAGGACATTGGAATACAAAAATAGGAAGTTAAGAGATACCTGGAATAACAGGGAAGCTTGGCCTTGAAGTTCAAAATGAAGCAGAGCAAAGGCTAACAGAAGTTTTTCATGAGAACATGCTGATCATAGCATACACTGTTTTGTGATAATCCAAAAATAATAGCTCTAAAAATGGACATCAACAGAGAGTCCAACACCAAAATCAGATTGATGATGTTCTTTTCAGACAAAAACAGAGAAGCTTTATACAGTCAGCAAAAACAAGACCTGGAACTGACTGTGGCTCAGATCATGAGCTCCTTATTGGAACATTCAAGCTTAAATTGAAGAG
The DNA here is from genome assembly GCF_023091745.1 of Budorcas taxicolor. Lineage (NCBI taxonomy): Eukaryota > Metazoa > Chordata > Mammalia > Artiodactyla > Bovidae > Budorcas > Budorcas taxicolor. Next base: position 57,042,076 of record NC_068930.1, read on the forward strand.
AGTATGGAAAACCATTAGGCCATATGGGTGTGATCTAAATCAAATCCCTTATGATTATTCAGTGGAGATAATGGATAGATTCAAGAGATTAAATCTGGTAGAGAGCCTGAAGAACTATGGATATAGGTTCTTAACATTGTACAGGATGCAGTGACCAAAACCACCACAATGCTGTCACTCACTTAGAGCCAGACATACTGGAGTGTGAAGTCAAGTGGGTCTTAGGAAGCATTACTGTGAACAAAACTAGTGGAGCGATGGAGTTCCAGCTGAGCTATTTTAAATCCTAAAAGATGGTGCTGTTTAAGTGTTGCACTCAATATGTCAGCAAATTTGGAAAACTCAGCTGTGGCCACAGGACTGAAAAGGTCAGTTTCACTCCAATTGCAGAAAGGGCAATGCCAAAGAATATTCTAGCCACTGTAGAATTGGACTCATTTCACATGCTAACAAGGTTATGCTCAAAATCCTTCAAGCTAGGCTTCAGCAGTTCGTGAACTGAGAACATACAGACACACAAGCTGGGAAAAGGCAGTGGAACCAGAGATCAAATTGTCAAAACTGGTTGGATCATGGAGAAAGCAAGGAAGTCCCAGAAAAACATCTGCTTCATTGACTACTCTGAAGCCTTTGACTGTATAGATCACAACAAAAAAAAAGAAAGAAAAGAAAAAGCTGTGGAAAATTATTAAAGAGACAGGAAGACAGGAATACCAGACTACCTTAATTGCCTTCTGAGAAACCTGTATATGGGTCAAGAAATAACAGTTAGACTGGACATGGAAGAGTGGACTTATGCAAAATCGGGAAAGGAGTACTACAAGGCCATGTTTAGTCACCCTGTTTATTTAACTTATATGCAGAGTGCTTCATGAGAAATACCAGAATGGATGAATCACAAGCAGGAATCAAAATTGCTGGGAGAAATATCAGCAACCTCAGATATGGAGATGATATCACTTTTATGGCAGAAAGCAAAGAGGAACTAAAGAGCCTCTTGATAAGGTGAAAGAGAAAAGTGAAAAAGTTGACATAAAACCCAGCATTGAACAAACTAAGATCATGGCATCCAATCCAATCACTTCATGACAAATAGAAGGGGAAAAAGTGGAAATAGCAACAGACTTTTATTTTCTTTGGCTAGAAAATCCCTATGGATGGTCACTGCAGCCATGATATTAAAAGCCGCTTCCTCCTTGAAAGGAAAGCTATGACAAACCTAGCCAGCACATTAAAAAGCAGAGGCATTGTTTTATCAACAAATGTCCTTGGAGTCAAGGCTGTGATTTTCCCATGCATAGATGTGAGAGTTGGACCATAAAGAAGACTGAGCACCAACGAATTGCTGCTTTCAAATTGTGGTGCTGGAGAAGACTCGTGAGAGTCCACTGGACAGCAAGGAATCAAACCAGTCCATCCTAAAGGAAATCAACTCTGAATATTTGTTGGAAGGACTGATGCTGAAGCTGAAGCTCCAATACTTGGCCAACTGATGCAAAGACCCAACTCACCAGAAAAGATCCGGATGCTGGGAAGGATTGAAGCAAAAGGAGAAGAGGGCAGCAAAGAATTAGATCATTAGATAGCATTACCAACTCAGTGGACATGAATCTGAGCAAACTTCAGGTGATAGCAGAGGACAGAAGAATCTAGCATGCTAAGTCCACAAAGTCTCAGAGCTCTGCATGAATTAGAACTGAACAACAACACTGGCTTGTTTAAGTGATCTAAAATCTTTTTATATATTTGGGTTTTTTTTCTATTGTGATTTTTCCTTTCTTCCAGATCCTTGTGTTACTGGGAAAGAATGTTTGCTTTGACCAGTGCAGTGTGTTCTCTTGAAAAAACTCTTTAAGCCTTTGACCTGCTTCATTTTGTTCTCCAAGGCCAAACCTGCCTGTTACTACAGGTATCTCTTGCCTTCCTACTTTTTTTTGTATTCCAGTCCCCTGTGATAAAAAAGAACATCTTTGTTTTTGGTGAATAGGAACTAAAGAGCCTCTTGATAAAGGTGAAAGCAGAGAGAAAAAAAAGAAAAAAAAAACAACTGGCTTAAAACTCAACATTCAAAAAACTAAGATCAAAGTATCTAGTCCCATAACTTGATGGCAAATAGATGGGGGAAAAAATAGAAACAGTAATAGACTTAATTTTCTTGGGCTCCAAAATCACTGTGGATTGTGATTGCAGCCATGAAATGAAAAGATGTTTGGATATCTATGACTGATTCATGTTAATGTTTGGCAGAAATCAACACAATACTGTTATGCATTTTCCTTCTATTAAAAATGAATAAATTTTTAAAAAGTTCTCATTGGAAGAAAAGCTATGACAAACCTAGATAGTATCTTAAAAAGCAGAGACATCACTTTGCTGACAAAGTTTCATCTACTCAGTGTTATGGTTTTTGTCAGTAGTTTCATATGGGTGTAATATCCAACCAGTCTAATCTGAAGGAGATCAGCCCTGGTATTTCTTTGGAGGGAATGATGCTGAAGCTGAAACTCCAGTACTCTGGCCACCTCATGTGAAGGTTGACTCATTGGAAAACACTCTGATGCTGGGAGGGATTGGGGGCAGGAGGAGAAGGGGACGACAGAGGATGAGATGGCTGGATGGCATCACTGACTCGATGGACATGAGTCTGGGTGAACTCTGGGAGTTGGTGATGGACAGGGAGGCCTGGCATACTGCGATTCATGGGTTCGCAAAGAGTGGGACACGACTGAGTGACTGAACTGAACTGAACTGAAGAGTTGGACAATGAAGAAGGCTGAGCACCTAAGAATTAGTACTTTTTAACTGTGTTGCTGGAGAAGGCTCATGAGAATCTCTTGGACAGCAAGGAGATCAAACCAGTCAATCCTCAAGGAATCGACCCTGAATATTCTTTGGGAGGACAGCTGCTGCTAAAGCTCCAATACTTTGACCATCTGATGAGGAGAGCTGACTCATTGGAATAGACCCTGATGCTGGAAAAAGATTGATGGCAAGAAGAGAAGGGAGTGACAGAGGATGAGATGGTTGGATGGCATAACCAATTCAACATACATGAGTTTGAGCAAACTCCCAGAGATAGTGAAGGACAGGGAAGCCTAGTGTGCTGTAGTCCGTAAGGTTGTAAAGCATCAGATATCACTTAGTGACTGTACAACAACATTGATCCTTGCTTCTTTTCTGTTTAAAAATACTTTTTAATATACTTCTTTAGAATATATTTAATATTGCTGTATTCTTTTAGTTTTTGCTTGTCTAAGAAATTTTTTCTCTCTCGTATCTTATGATAATCTTACTAGCTAGACTATCCTACTTGCAGGTTTTTCCCTTTTAGGATTTTGAATATATCTTTTGAATTCTTCCTGAATTGCAGTGTTCTGCACAGAAATCAGCCAATAGCCTTTTGTTGTTCCTTTGTAATTAACTCTTGTTTTCTCTGCTGCATTTTAGAATTTTCTCTTTCACTTTTGCCATTTTATTTATAATATATGTTGGTGTAGGTCTGTTTGGGTTCATTTGTTTGGCACCTTCATTATTTCCTGTACCTGGATATCTGTTTCTTTCTTTAGGTTTCAGAAGTTTTCAGCCATGATTTCTTTAAATACCTTTTTGATCCCCCTTACTCTTTCTTCTCCTTCTAAGATCTTTATGCATAGATCAGCATCCTTATTATCTCATAGGTCTCACATGTTGTTTTCATGTGTCTGCTAAACTCTATAGTATCAATTCCATAAATAGTTTTTGAATGAAAGTTACTGGCGTATCAGAACATATTTGGATTTGAATACTAGCTAGGTATTGACAGAGACACACTTTTACACACTTAATGGATTGATGTCGACATTACAAGGATGTTATGACTAAATGGAGATAAAATGTCTAGCATCGTGTGAGTACAATTAGTATTTTTCATGTGTTTAAATAAAATTGAAAATAAAAACTGAAGAAGAATCTTAGCTGTTTTCTAAAATGCCTTTTGACTTGTGCATGATGTAAAAAAGTTCTGGTTAGCCTGATTCAAGACTACATGTCTTTATATTTTGTAGAGTGATTTGACTTAGTAAACATTTTTCAAATAGCTAATATAAAACATATTTTATACATTAACTTGTACTTAGCTTTATGCATTATAATGACTGATTTATTAATTTGAATTTTCTTCAAATATTATGTTATCTTTTGTGTAATTTAGAAATATGTTGATATAGAATTTATCTCATAAAGTAAGGCAAATACAATTATAAGGCCAATATAATGATAAAATAAAGGATATACCATCATTTCCAATAGATTTTTAAAGAAAAGTAGATTTGCTTACATAATATATGTTGATGGCTATCTTCAGAGTATGAAACTCTCCATGTTATTGAAATATTCCATTTCCTTTCTGGCATTTGCTATAAATGTGCATGACAACTGCTTTCATGAAGGTGAACAATGGAATAACATTTTAATCCTCACTCTGAAAGGATTGGTCACAGAGAAAAGTGACTTCAATTATTTTCTAAAAAATAAAAGGTGAAGGAAATTGTACTGCTTATAGTATGGTCATTTCTTACACAGTGACATTTCATCCAACATACATCATTCTAACAAAATAAAATAAAATTAATTGATAAGCTCTTATGTCCCATTTACTCTTAGAGTCCTCTCAATTCCAAAAGGAAGAATTTTACTTTTTTTTTTTAGTAGAAGCATTATCCCATATGCCCCAGCACTTAGTCATTACAGATGACAATAGGATATGAAGAATGACAACAAGATGCCATATTTTCAGTGTATTTTTCTACTTCAAATGAAGTTATTTCATGATTTTTGCCAGTACAATAGAGTACAGGGGGAAAGAAATATGATAAATTCAAAAATAGCAAAAGTGTTTCTAAACCTAAAATATACTATCTCTTTTGATTCTCTCAAACCCCGTGAAGTAGAAAACACAAACAGCAGTAAATGAGAACATCACATTACACAGAAAGTGACATTCACATATCATTACCTTTTTTTATAACTGTTGTACCACACGATTATTTTTTCTTCCTCTTCCCTTCTATCTGAGGTTAAGCTAATATTAAAATGGAGTATTTATAGATGATCATATCTCTAAAAGGCTTTTACTTTTTTCATAATGGCTTTTACTTTCAGGTAAAATTGATGTTAGATGTTGTAAAGTAATAGAAAATATATTCATTGGTCTCTGCACCTGATTCCTGTAATGGAGCTCTTTAAACTCTTGTAATTTCCTAAGTGAAGCACTAGGAGCATCTTTTGTTCTAATATTTGATTTTTGACCCCAAGTTGCTTACACTGAGTTTCCTTATCTTTTAGAATTTCCTGGATTATAGCTGTGTCTTTTGTTTTCACGAGGTGACTCTGAGTGGGTTCCTGAATGGCTGTAGCTTGCCAGGCTCCTCTGTCCATTGGATTCTCTAAGAATGCTGGAGTGGGTTGCCATGCCCTCCTCCAGGGCAGCTTACAGACCCAGGGATCGAACCCGTGTCTCCTGCATCTCCTGCATTGCAGGCAGATTCTTTACCGTTGAGCCACCAGCGAAGCCTAAACTGTGATTAGAGTCTTAGAATTTTCAGCTCCACCCCCAGTTCTCTAGAGAGGGGAGAGAAACTAGCAAAAGGTTAATGATCAATCATGCCTATGTGATGAAGCCTCTGTAAAAATCCCCAAATTATGGGATTTGGAGAGCTTCCAGATTGGTGAACACATTTACCTACCAGGATGGTGATGCACTTCAAATCCATGGGAACAGAAACTCCTATACTCTTACCTTCCCAGGCCTCCCCCTGTGTATCTCTTCATCTGTTCTTCTGTATCATTTATCATATCCATTTTTACTATATAAAACTATATAATAAATTGGTAAATATAAGTGTTTCCTTGAATCTGTGAGCTATTCTAGCAAATAATCAAATTCAAGTGGGAGAAAATCATGGGAACTTCAGGTTTGTAGCCAAAGTGGATAGAAGTTGTGGGTAATCTAGGGACCTGCTACTTGTGGTTGGCATCTGAAATGGGGAGCCATCTCATAGGACTGAACCCTCAGCTTGTGGGACCTGATGTTATCTCCAGGTAGATAATGTCAGAATTCAGTTAAATTGTAGGACACCCAGCCAGTGTCACAGATAATGGCTTGTTGGGGAAAACAATCTCACACAGTTGGTGTCAGAAGTGTTGTGAGTGTGGTATTAGTGTGAGAGTAAAAGAGATACACACTGGATAAGTTGGGTTTTCTTATAGACATAGTTGATTAAAGGACACAATATTTCTATGCAATGAGAAAATATTGACTGAAAAATCAAAATCTATATCAAAGTTGAAAAAAAGATGTCTACCTCCTGTGTGTCTCTAAACTTAAATGTCTTTAAAAAAAACCTTTCATAGCACTACTCAAAGTATGCTCTTCAATTGTTAGGGACCCATATTCATTTATTTTCATTTATTTTATGTCAGTTTAGATGATATTCACAAAATTGTAGGAATAAACTGCTCCTTACTTTTAGCATATTTCTAAAGAATAAATTACACACTTTATATCTCTCAACCAAAACTGTAATCTCTTTGACATCATAATTGGTCACAATTACTATTTGTAGTCGCTAGAGCACATGCCTCAAATCGATACATAATTGTTGATAAGAGGAAAATGTAAATATTAAAAAATGGATGATATGTAGATAGATATAAAGATAGAATGAAAGGAAAATAATTGTTAATACCAGTTTTTAAGTCAGAAATTTCATGAGAAGAAAGCATATAGGATTCTCCTTGAAGTGAGGTATAAATAATTTCGATGAAAAATGAGCTGGTCAAAAATCTCTAGTGTGGTTCCTATCACAGAAATCACTGTTATGAGAGAAGACTCAGGGCATGGAGCAGAGTTTATTCATTGTTTTTTTTCTGGTATTTATCATAATATAGTCATATAAAATATGTTCCTTTTCTGATTATTTAATAGAAAAATGTCACTATAATAATTATAAATTTTCTTAATTCCACAATTTTAAAGAAAATGTTCATCTAGCTTTAAAATTACCATAAAATTATAAAGTGTATGTGTAAATATCTTGAGATATATAGAAAATATTTTTAAAAATTGAGATATACCAAATGGGCTTCCCTATGGCTCAGCTGGTAAAGAATCTGCCTGCAATGTGGGAGACCTGGGTTCAATCCCTGAGTTGGGAAGATGCATGGAGAAGGAAAAGTCTACCCACTCCAGTATTCTGGCCTGGGGAATTCGATGGACTCTCTAGTCCATGGGGTTGCAAAGAGTTGGACACAACTGAGCAACTTTCACAAGTGTTATTTAAGTTGGTGCAAAGGTAATTGTGGTTTTGCATTCTACTCTTGAATTTTGCTATTTGATGTTGGTATATACATTCATGTATAAAGTATATACATTCATGTATAAGGTATATACATTATTATATTTATTTTAGGTTAAATATATTTATTTAGTTGTTAGACATTTATTTTAGATGTTAGATAAAAAGCAAATTCAAGCAGTTTTCTTATTTGAGTTCAAAATGGGTTTTAAAGCAGTAGACACAACTTGCAACATCAACAACTCATTTGGTCCAGGAATAGCTAATGAATATATAGTGCAGTGGTGGTTCAAGAAGTATTGCAAAGAAGACTAGAGCCTTGAAGATGAGCTCAGTAACCATTTATTGGAAGTTGACAACAACCAACTGAGGTGATAATCGAAGCTGATTCTCTTACAACTACACAAGAAGTTGCCAAAGAAGTCAATGTCCAGCATTCTGGTCTTTTGGCATTTGAAGCAAATTGGGAAGGTGAAAAAAGCTCATAAGTGGGTGCCTAATGAGCTGACTGCAAATCAGAAAAATTATTGTTTTGAAGTATCATCTTCCTCTTACTCTGCACAACAATGAGCCATTTCTCAGATTGTGATGTATGATGAAAAATAGATTTTATACAACTGGCAGTGACCAGCTCAGTGGCTGGACCAAGAAGAAGCTTCAAAGCACTTCTCAAAGCCAAACTTGCACCAAAAAAAGAAAAGGTCATGGTCACTGTTTGGTGGTCTGCTGCCCATCTGATCCACTACAGTTGTCTGAATCCCGGCAAAACCATTATATTTGAGAAGTATACTCAGCAAGTCAATGAGATGCACTGAAAACTGCAACACCTGCAGCTTGGCATTTGTCAAAAGAATGGACCCAAATCTTTTCCATGACAATGCCTGGCCACACATCCCACAACCAGTGCTTCAGAAGTTAACCGAGTTTAGCTATGAAGATTTGCCTTATCTGCCATATTCACCTGACCTCTTGGCTAACTGACTACCACAATTTCAAGCATTTCTAGAATTTTTTGCTGGGAAAAATGGTTCTAAAACCAGCAGGAGGCAGAAAATGCTTTCCAAGAGTTCATGGAGTCCTGAAGCATGGATGTTTATGCTATAGGAATAAACAAGTTTATATGAATTTAGATTTAATTTTCAAGTGGTTAAGAATAGAGACTGTGTACTGAACACATTTCATTATATTATTTTTCTTTCCTCAAACAATGATAGAACTCTAATGGGATACATTGTTCTGTTCATCTAAAATTAATATGATCTAAAATTAATATGAGCTGAAACATTTATTTTATAGGAAACACACTCATTAAAATAACGCATTACTTTCCAGCTGTCAGAGACCCTGGTTTGGGTCCTATATGTTTGCAGTGATGTGGAAGTTATAGAATTCTATGGAAATTAGCAGGGCAGAATCCCATGGGTATAATAGATTGTGAAGAGAAAATAATTTAAAGGGTTGGTTTTTAAGAATGATGACATTTAGAACCCTTGAGAATACATACTCTGAATTTTATGTATCAACATTTATTAAAATGTAATTTGAAAAGCTCAAGTGAAATTGTACTGACAAATAAGTCATGACTTTCACTAGTAAAGAGATCACTTTATCTCTGATGAAAAGTTATGATGAAAGAACATTGAATAAATTCTTCACATTAATGGTCATGTTATTTTCATTGGAATCTTACACTATCTTATATCATTCTTCAATCCATGTCCAGGCCTCATTGTTACACTTTCCAATTAACTTTATTCTCAATTTGACTGTTGTAGACACCATTTTTAAAACTGCAGAAAGCAAGCACCTGTTTCAAAGAAAGAACTCAAATGACTTATTAAATCTAGCAGATGTCCAGACTCAGTATTTTCACATGCCAGTAACACTCTTAGAGGTATCCCAGGTTGAATAAAGTAGAAGAGAACAAGTTGAATAAAGTAGAATATTGTTTACAGTGCTGGAAAACTGTCTTTGTATTCTGAATATAATCAGGAATATCAGTTCTGATGCTTGAGAATTCAACCCTATTTCAAAAGGACCCAATTAATTAAAAAAATAAAGTACTAATATCATGTATATGGAAAAAGCAAACCTCGATGACTCCTAAGCAATTATCTACCTTGCATATTCAAAATTACTCTTTACAAAGCTGCTTTTTACAGTGTTTTTTCCATTTGAATTATTTGACAAGATAATCCATATTCATGCTGAAAACTGTGTGAAAAGTACAGAAAAACATGAACAAGTAATTAATTTAGAGGAACTAACTTTCATCAAATAATCAATTTGTAAATTTGTGATTATTGCTTGGTAATTTTTTATCCATTCCTAGTGTTTTTAGATATGTACTATACAGAATAAATTATAACTTTTGTAACTTTTATAACTTGTAAAATGCTCTCTTTATATTAAATTGTGATTGTAGGACTTCCAATTTTAGCTCCAACCTGTTTAATACTTGGAAATTATCATGCCATTATTATAGAAAAATAACTGAGCAATGTGAAAAGCAGTGACTTTTGTTAGAGTCATCAGAGATTGGAAGTCAGTGGAAAAATTATAATCAGTACTTTGGGAAGGCAGGCAAATATAGTTATTAGCGGTCTTTATCAATTTACCCCGAACAGAAGCCTCTGAAGTCTTAAACTGGGAGGGACACATACAGTCATTTCAACAAACCAACTGAAACTGACTGTGAACTAGCTTGAGAAAGAGAAACTCCTGGGGCCATATAGTCCAAGTTTTTGTAGGTGTTAACCTCCAGGAATCCTACCAGTTTCTCGTGTTGATGATCCAATGAAAATGCCCTCATGTTTTGGGCAGAGGAAAAGGAAAATAAAATATTCCTGGAGTATTCTCCACAACAAAGACTACCACTGCAGGGGAAACTATGTTACTAGAGAGTTTTAACAGGGGAAGTAGCAATTATATAGCTTCAGCCACATGCCCCATACCCCTCAGCCTTCCCTTCCTATTTTATGTAAGAATAAGGGGAAAAAAACTGAAAGATACTTGCAAAAGTCACAGTCTGGGGACCCAGGCCTACCAAAAGACAGAAGTGATCAGAAGATTATAGAACAGTTTCCCTCTGCACACCCTACCATCATTCATTTCAACAGGGCACAACTGAAAGATCTGCAAGACACAATCTTTATTTAAGAAGGAATTCTTAGGAAAATTTAAACAGAACAACAGAGGATGGGACAGGAACACTAGAGGAAACTGAAGTCTCTGACATCTATAGCTTCAGCAAATAATGAGCAGAGTAACTACCAAAAATATCTGTCATTTGGCATATCTATTCAAACTGTGGAGAAGGCAATGGCACCCCACTCCAGTACTCTCGCCTAGAAAATCCCATGGACGGAGGAGCCTGGAAGGCTGCAGTCCATGGGGCTGCGAGGAGTCAGACATGACTGAGCGACTTCACTTTCACTTTTCATTTTCATACTTTGGAGAAGGAAATGGCAACCCACTCCAGTGTTCTTGCTTGGAGAATCCCAGGTACAGGGGACCCTGGTGGGCTGCCGTCTATGGGGTCTCACAGAGTTGGACACGACTGAAGCGACTAAGCTGCAGCAGCAGCAGCAGCATTCAAACTGTAGATCAAAAAAAATCTCAAAAAAATCCTGAATTGAAAAGACATCTCATCTAGGAGGAACGAGAATGAGATTTATATCTGATTCTTTATCACAAAACATACAAACAGAAAGGTGAGTAAAATATGTAAAGCATTAAAAGAAAAAATAATAATAAAAGGAAACCTAGAATTCCCTATCCAGTGAAATTATATTTTAGAAGTTAAGGGGAAATAAAAATGTTTTCAGGCAAAAAAGCCTAGGGAGATTGTTGCCAGCAGGCCTGGCTTGCAAGAAATATTAAAAGTTTTTCAGGGTAAATTAAAATAATATGGATCAAAAATTTAGATCTATGTAAAGAGTGTCAGAGATGAAAGTGAAAGAAAATATTTAATTTTTCTTATTTTTAATTGATCTAATAGATACCTGTTTATCTAAAATAATAATACTATCAATATTTGAGTGTTTTTTACATGAGGAAAACTAGAGTGAATGACAGCAATGTTATAATGGGAGGGAGGATGGAATTATAAATTCTCTTTGAAAAACTACTTACCCTGTCACTAAAGCTATATATTATTATTTGAAAGTGGACTTAGGCTATTTATTAGTGTCTATTACGAACTCCAGGATAACCAGTAATTTAAAGTAGGTATAAGTAATTGATATACTAACGGACTAGAGAAAATTGACTAATATAAAATGCTCACTTGAAACCTCAAAAGTTAGAAAAAAATGAGGAATATTAAGAAATGGAAAAATCAAAGAACAAGTATAACAAATAGAAAAGAGTTACAAACATGGTAAATATTGGTTAGACTATATAATTAATTGCTTTAAATGTAAATGGTGCAAATGTAACAAACAAAAACCAGAGGCTGTTGGAGTAGTTAAAATAACAATCCCAAATATATACTTTCTGCAAGAAACCCTCTTTAAATATAAGGGCACAGATAGTAAAGACATGAAGAAAGATATAATATGCTAATACTAATGAAAAGAAAGTTTGAGTGGCTATATTAATTATAGAAATGATTTTCAAGGAAAATCATCTAGGATAAAGTATTGCACTCCATAATAATAAAGGAATCAATTCTCCTGGCAGACATAGCAATTTACAGCATGTGTCCAACTAAAAACAGAGCATCTAAATATGTAAGACAAACAGTGATAGTACTACATAAAGAAATAGATAAATACATCATAATGGCTGTAACTTTAATACCCATTTTTAACCAATCAATAGAGCCATCAAATTCAAAATCATCAAGGCTATAACTTAACTGAAGAGAACAGGATCTAATTGATATTTATAGACTGCTTCATCCCACAGCACTAGAGCACACATTCTTCTCAAGCTCACATGGAATATTCACTAAGATAGATCACATTATGGACCAATAAAATACACCTAAGCAAATTTTAGTGAAGAGAAATTACATAAATTATATTCTCACACTACAATGGAATAGCAAATAAAGTAAAATTCTGTTATAGAATGTTGTTTGCAATAACATAAAATATCAAAATATTTGGAGAGTGAAAAACACACTTCCAAATAACATCAGGGTCAAAAAAGGAATCTCAAAAGAGTTTAAAAAATATTTTAAAGAAAATATAGAATTTCTGAAATGCTGTGAAGTCATTTCCTAGAGGGAATTTATAACAGTGAATGTGCGTATTATAAAAGAAGACAGATCTAAAATCAATAATCTACTCTCCTATCTTAGCCAGTTAGAAGAAGAAAAATAAGGGAAATGTAAGCCTAAAACAAACAGAAAAAAAAGAATCAGAAATAAAGAGCAGAAGTATATAATCAGAAATTAGAGCAGAAATAAATAAAAACTGGAAATGAAAAACTAGAAATCAATGAAGCACAAAGCTTGTTCTTTTGATAAGATCAGTAACATTTATTTTAAAAATCAAGTCAGGATAACCAAGAGAAAATGTGAAAAGACAAAAAAATACTAATCTCAATATGGGAGTGACCATCACTAATAACCCCATAATATTTAAAAGTAACAGTAAAGGAATATTATGAACAACTATGCTCACAAATTTACCAAAGTAGTTTGAGAGCTAAAATTGGAGAAAAGGAAAGATATAAGCATCTGAATGCAGAGTTCCAAAGAATAGCAAGAAGAGATAAGAAAGCCTTCTTCAGTGATCAGTGCAAAGAAATAGAGGAAAAGAACAGAATGGGAAAGACTAGAGATCTCTTCAAGAAAATTAGAGATACCAAGGGAACATTTCGTGCAAAGATGGGCTCAATAAAGGACAGAAATGGTATAGACCTAACAGAAGCAGAAGATATTAAGAAGAGGTGGCAAGAATACACAGAAGAGCTGTACAAAAAAGATCTTCATGACCCAGATAATCATGATGATGTGATCACTAATCTAGAGCCAGACATCTTGGAATGTGAAGTCAAGTGGGCCTTAGAAAGCATCACTATGAACAAAGCTAGTGGAGGTGATGGAATTCCAGTTGAGCTGTTTCAAATCCTGAAAGATGATGCTATGAAAGTGCTGCAGTCAATATGCCAGCACATTTGGAAAACTCAGCAGTGGCCACAGGACTGGAAAAGGTCAGATTTCATTCCAATCCCAAAGAAAGGCAATGCCAAAGAATGCTCAAACTACCACACAATCGCACTTATCTCACATGCTAGTAAAGTAATACTCAGAATTCTCCAAGCCAAGCTTCAGCAATACGTGAACCGTGAACTCCCTGATGTTCAAGCTGGTTTCAGAAAAGGCAGAGGAACCAGAGTTCAAATTGCCAAAATCTGCTGGATCATGGAAAAAGCAAGAGAGTTCCAGAAAAACATCTATTTCTGCTTTATTGCCTATGCCAAAGCCTTTGACTGTATGGATCACAATAAACTGTGGAAAATTCTGAAAGAGATGGGAATACCAGACCACCTGACCTGCCTCTTGAGAAATCTGTATGCAGGTCAGGAAGCAGCAGTTAGAACTGGACATGGAACAACAGACTGGTTCCAAATAGTAAAAGGAGTAAGTCAAGGCTGTATATTGTCACCCTGCTTATTTAACTTCTATGCTGAGTACATCATGAGAAATGCTGGACTGGAAGAACACACGCTGGAATCAAGATTGCCGGGAGAAATATCAATCACCTCAGATATGCAGATGACACCACCCTTATGGCAGAAAGTGAAGAGGAGTTAAAAAGCCTCTTGATGAAAGCAAAAGAGGAGAGCAAAAAAGTTGCCTTAAACCTCAACATTCAGAAAACGAAGATCATGGCATCCGGTCCCATCACTTCATGGGAAATAGATGGGGAAACAGTAGAAACAGTGTCAGACTTTATTTTGGGGGGCTCCAAAATCACTGCAGATGGTGACTGCAGCCATGGAATTAAAAGACGCTTACTCCTTGGAAGAAAAGTTTTGACCAACCTAGATAGTATATTCAAAAGCAGAGACCTTACTTTGCCAACTAAGGTCCGTGTAGTCATGGCTATGGTTTTTCCTGTGGTCATGTATGGATCTGAGAGTTGGACTGTGAAGAAGGCTGAGCGCCGAAGAACTGATGCTTTTGAACTGTGGTGTTGGAGAAGACTCTTGAGAGTCCCTTGGACTACATGGAGATCCAACCAGTCCATTTTGAAGGAGATCAGCCCTGGGATTTCTTTGGAAGGAATGATGCTAAAGCTGAAGCTCCAGTACTTTGGCCACCTCACATGAAGGGTTGACTCATTGGAAAAGACTCTGATGCTGGGATAGATTGGGGGCAGGAGGAGAAGGGGACGACTGAGGATGAGATGGCTGGATGGCATCACAGACTCGATGGACGTGAGTCTGAGTGAACTCCAGGAGATCATGATGGACAGGGAGGCCTGGTGTGCTGCGATTCATGGGGTCGCAAAGAGTCCGACACGACTGAGCGACTGAACTGAACTGAAAAGAAATTGTGACTTTGAGCTAGGCACATTTTCTTAGGACAGCAAGAATACTGTATATATTTAGAAAGTAATGTTAGGCATATGAAAAGTCTTTGAATGCTCTACAAGACACACCATTAAGAAATTGAAACAAAAACAAAAAACAAATACTTATAAGCTGAAAGAAAGTATTTGCAAACCATGCATCTGAACAGGGACTTAATATTTACTAAGAACTCTTATAATCCATTAAAACTAGCAAAAAGAGAATTGCATTTAGTCACATAAGATGCATAGTAGACCTTATAAAATGAATTAATTGTCCTTATTGTAAGAAAAGATGTTCAACATCAGTTACTATGTAGACAACATAAAAGACTGACAATGCATCATTCTGTCAAAGATGTGGAGGAACTGAAATGTTCAGACATTGATGATGGGAATGTAAAATCATGCATCTGCTTTAGAATAGAGTTTGGCAGTTCCTTGGAAATCATGCATATACACGCCAACAACAACTGGAATTACCAATGATTGTTCAGTAGCGTCTGAGTTTTAGAAATAAGAATATTCTCCATTTTCTCTCACTGGAATTTGTTGAATATCTAATGATTTGCTAAGCCAAATACCTCTGAAAACTATTCTTAGGGAGCAGTCATTAAATGATTAATTAAATGTTATTCTTAATACCTAACCAAACTAAACTGTATGTATAAATGTACAATTGTACTATGTATTTGACAACATACTAGTGAAATCACCAATGTCATTTTCAAATATTATGCAAATATGCCAGTGTGTAATTCTTACAGTAAAGTAATAGAACATGGCGATGTCAAGACCAGAAGATTCCAAATCATCTGATTTATTTAAGTATGTAAAGGACAAGTAGTTGAACAACTCCATATTTCTGAAGGGAAAATCATTTTACACAATGTCAAACTTTGATCACATTACACAATGTCGCATTACACATTACACAATATTTACACAATGTCAAACTAAGAACAAGTGAGTGTTGAGCAAAATACTCAAACACTACAGTGTTGGAGCGAAAAATGAATCAGGTAAATTCCTGCATGCCTCTGGAGAGAGGATAAGCAACCCAGATGTCTCCTTTCAAGAGAGGTGTATTGGGGTGAGAAGGTCACAGTGATCAAGCCCCATCAGGTGATTGACCATTAAATTCAATAGCCTCTGCAGTTTTCTTATCGACTTCTCAAATCTCGTTTAAGGAAATGTCTCAAGGGAGAGAGACAAATAAACCATAGAAAAAGTGGCTGTAAATAAAACCAGCTCCAGAATAAACATCTGGTTACCAAAGAATTTGAAAATAAAAACAGCTACAAAATATAACCAGATTAGTGTTGTGGTGGATTCATGTTGATGTATGGCAAAACCAATACAATATTGTAAAGTAATTAACCTCCAATTAAAATAAATAAATTTATATTAAAAAATAAATAAAACATTACAAATGCAGTTTTAAATGGGCCAGTTCTGTTAGGAAAACAAATAATCACTTCATGTTGGAAATCATAATTAACATATAAAGTTTGGAACAGTTAAATTGTATCTTAAAATCCAGTCCTTTGTTTAGGGTGTAAAGTGCATTGTGTTCTTAGAAATATGGACCCCTCTAATGAAGTGTTATAAAGGTAAGAGAAACATTCCTGATCAATTTTGCTTATTCATATGATCCTTCCCTATGGAAAATGAGACTGAAATAATCAGAATTTCTGGATAAATCCGTCTCTGTCTTTGTGTTTCTCTGTCTCTAATATTTATATTTAGTTCAGTCGCTCAGTCGTGTCTGACTCTTTGCGACCCCATGAATCGCAGCATGCCAGGCCTCCCTGTCCATCACCAACTCCCGGAGTTCACTCAGACTCTAGTCCATCGAGTCCGTGATGCCATCCAGCCATCTCATCCTCGGTCGTCCCCTTCTCCTCCTGCCCCCAATCCCTCCCAGCATCAGGGTCTTTTCCAATGAGTCAACTCTTCACATGAGGTGGCCAAAATACTGGAGTTTCAGCTTTAGCATCATTCCTTCAAGGAAACCCCAGGGCTGATCTCCTTCAGAATGGACTGGTTGGATCTCCCTGCAATCCCAAGGACTCTCAAGAGTCTCCAACAGCAAATATTTATATTAGAAAGACATAATTTAATACCAATGAAAATGTATATATGAATGAGGAAATTTTTCAGTCAAAATTTGACTCCAAATTCATAATTTTCAGTAGTATTAAAATAATCTCTAGTGATGAGAAAATAATCTAAATGTAGATTGCTGGCTTTTTCTTTTTGCAACATCTTCTATCTCTAAATTTTATTTGGAAATACATAAGCACACTATTCATGGTGTGGATGTCACCTTGTTCACATTTTCAGTGTCATGGAACACTTGTAAGTTCAGCAGCATGTTAAAGTTCCACAAAGCCAAATAACTACTGACTCTAATGCATTTACATTGTAAAGATTGTAGAAAACTAAAAACGAGCTCTCAAATGAGACAAAAAAATGTTTATTGGTTTTGATCACTTAATAATTTGAGTTGTATAATTTAAAATATAAACATTGGCACATTTAATAATGCATTATTATAATTAAAGTGTATAAATCAGATATTTATGAGTTATTTATCTGTGGCTTCTAAAGGAAGCTGTTACTTAATAAATCCAATTGACTTCTTTAAGCTTCTTTTAAAGCTGCACTAAAATCTGACCAGTAGTTGTGTAGCTGTCTCAAGTTTCTGTAGCTTCATTGTGTTTTGAGAGATGTATGGTGCATAGCTTTAACTTTTCCACTGATTATTCTACAGAATTGCTTACATGATGAGTTTTCACCTACAATTATACTCCACATATATATAGTAATTTAATTATAAATATTTTGTTATAATACTTTGGGTTCCTGATTTCCTACTTGAGGAAATAGTTATAAATAAAGGTTCCTGTAATGAAATAAATTTCTTGATAATCACTTTAAATAATAAAACTGATACAATTTATTAGTGTGAATAAAACAATTGTAATTATTATTAAAACGTCAGTGACTCTTATATCCATAATTTTGAGCCAAACCTGCCAGATTAAATGTGTGCTATGTAGCTTCAGTCATGTCTGACTCTTTGCGAGCCTATGAACTGTAACCCGCTAGGCTCCTCTGTCGATGTGATTTCCCAGGTAGGAATACTGGAGTGGGTTGCCATTTCCTATTCCAGGGATCTTCCCAAACCAAAGGTCTAACTTGAGTCTCCTACGTCTCCTGCATTGGCAGGTAGGTTCTTACCACTAGTGCCACCTGGGAAGCCAGATTAAATAATATATCACATATAATTTCAGCTCTAGAGTAAAATATCTGTACTATTAGATGTTGTAGTAATATTTGTCTTGTGGTTTTGTGAAGTTTGCTGAGGACACGCTTCTGAGTCCCGATGTCTTGGAAGCCCTAGGAACCTCCTGTGTTTACTGCAGTTGTAGCGGCAGCATCACACATCCCAACAGTGTCAGGGTCCAGGCAGGCAGTACTTTGGCTCTCCTCAGCCCCAAGTTTTGACTTAAAGTGTTTTTTGAAGCTATCTTCTCCCACGGAGCTAACCATACCTGTCCTGGGCAAAGGTCAACATTACCCCCTTAGTTTCACTAAGAGCGCTATCTGCTGCCAACACATTTATTATTGGCTTTCTTTCCAGTTGCTTACTACCATTCTCATCTTTTTTTTTTTTTTTTCCCATGAAGTTTAGTTGCGAAGTTTCAAAGGGTTTGCCTGAAGTGTCAGAATTCAGAAAGTGTTATATTTATGATGAACACATTTACTGCACTTACATTGATTAAATTTAAAAAAATTCAAGTAACCAATAATGTTTACTAAATTACTTAAAGTCCTCAACACCCAAGGCAGACATACTGGAAATAGCTAATTTGTCTGCTAGATGCCTACAGTTGTAGTAATTGACCAGAAATAGTACCCTGTCATATCTTACTAAGCAGAGATGCCTACCACATCCTAGTAGAAGAGTAATATGTAAAATGTGAGTTCAGGAAGAAAGTATGATATGTAGGTTTACAAGGTTGGTACCATATATGAAAAAGCAAAGGAGAGGAAGAGAGGGTATCAAGAAGAGAGGGAAGGAGGCTAGATTTTCATAAGTACACAGCATTAAAGAACTTCACGATATGCCATTCTAAGAGGTAGAAATCTATAGGCAGTGGAGACCTATATACGATTTCTGTTAGAGAAACAAATTGAGCTTATTTTGACTTTTTTAAAAATACAAAAGTATTTATTTTAATTGGAGGTTAATTACTTTACAACATTGTATTGGTTTTGCCATACATCAACATGAATCCACCACAGGTGTATACGTGTTCCCCATCCTGAACCCCTCTCCCACCTCCCTCCCTGTACCATCCCTCTGGGTTGTCCCAGTGCACCAGCCCCAAGCATCCAGTATCATGCATCGAACCTGGACTGGCGATTCGTTTCTTGTATGATTTTATACATGTTTTAATGCCATTCTCCCAAATCATTCCACCCTTGCCCTCTCCCACAGAGTCCAAAAGACTGTTCTATACATCTGTGTCTCTTTTGCTGTCTCGCATACAGGGTTATCATTACTATCTTTCTAAATTCCATATATATGTGTTAGTATACTGTATTGGTGTTTTTCTTTCTGGCTTACTTCACTCTGTATAATTGGCTCCAGTTTCATCCACCTCATTAGAACTGATTCAAATGTATTTCTTTTTAATGGCTGAGTAATACTCCATTGTGTATATGTACAACAGCTTTCTTATCGATTCATCTGCCGATGGACATCTAGGTTGCTTCCATGTCCTGGCTATTATAAACAGTGCTGCAGTGAACGTTGGGGTACACGTGCCTCTTTCAATTCTTGTTTCCTCGATGTGTATGCCCAGCAGTGGGATTGCTGGGTCATAAGGCAGTTCTATTTCCAGTTTTTTAAGGAGTCTCCACACTGTTCTCCATAGTGGCTGTACTAGTTTGCATTCTCACCAACAGTGTAAGAGGGTTCCCTTTTCTCCACACCCTCTCCAGCATTTATTGCTTGTAGACTTTTGGATCGCAGCCATTCTGACTGGTGTGAAATGATACCTCATTGTGGTTTTGACTTGTATTTCTCTGATAATGAGTGATGTTGAACATCTTTTCATGTGTTTGTTCAGTTTAGTTCAGTTCAGTTCAGTCGCTCAGTTGTGTCTGACTCTTTGTGACCCCATGAATCGCAGCTCGCCAGGCCTCCCTGTCCATCACCAATTCCCAGAGTTCACTCAGACTCGCGTCCATCGAGTCAGTGATGCCATCCAGCCATCTCATCCTCTGTCGTCCCCTTCTCCTCCTGCCCACAATCCCTCCCAGCATCAGAGTCTTTTCCAATGAGTCAACCCTTCATGTGAGGTGGCCAAAGTACTTGAGCTTCAGCTTTAGCATCATTCCTTCCAAAGAAATCCCAGGGCTGATCTCCTTCAGAATAGACTGGTTGGTTACCCTTGCAGTCCAAGGGACCCTCAAGAGTCTTCTCCAACACCACAGTTCAAAAGCACAATTCTTCAGTGCTCAGCCTTCTTCACAGTCCAACTCTCACATCCATACATGACCACAGGAAAAACCATAGCCTTGACTAGGCGGACCATAGTTGGCAAAGTAATGTTTCTGCTTTTGAATATGCTACCTAGGTTGGTCATCACTTTTCTTCCAAGGAGTAAGCGTCTTTTAATTTCGTGGCTGCAGTCACCATCTGCAGTGATTTTGGAGCCCAGAAAAATAAAGTCTGACACTGTTTCCACTGTTTCTCCATCTATTTCCCATGAAGTGATGGGACCGGATGCCATGATCTTCGTTTTCTGAATGTTGAGCTTTAAGCCAACTTTTTCACTCTCTTCTTTTACTTTCATCAAGAGGCCTTTTTAGTTCCTCTTCACTTTCTGCCATAAGGGTGGTATCATCTGCATATCTGAGGTTATTGATATTTCTCCCGGCAATCTTGATTCCAGCTTGTGTTTCTTCCAGTCCAGTGTTTCTCATGATGTACTCTGCATAGAAGTTAAATAAGCAAGGTGATAATATACAGCCTTGACATACTCCTTTCCTATTCTGTATGTCTTCTTTGGAGAAATGTTTATTTAGTTCTTTGGCCCATTTTTTGATTGGGTCGTTTATTTTTCTGGAATTGAGCTGCATATGTTGCTTGTATATTTTTGAGATTAGTTGTTTGTCAGTTGCTTCATTTGCTATTATTTTCTCTCATTCTGAAGGCCGTCTTTTCACTTTGCTTCTGGTTTTCTTTGTTGTGCAGAAGCTTTTAAGTTTAATTAGGTCCCATTTGTTTATTTTTGCTTTTATTTCCAATTTTCTGGGAGATGGGTCATAGAGGATCCTGCTGTGATTTATGTCGGAGAGTGTTTTGCCTATGTTCTCCTCTAGGAGTTTTATAGTTTCTGGTCTTACGTTTAGGTCTTTAATCCATTTTGAGTTTATTTTTGTGTATGGTGTTAGAAAGTGATCTAGTTTCATTCTTTTACAAGTGGTTGACCAGTTTTCCCAGCACCACTTTAATCCATTGTATATTTTTGCCTCCTTTGTCAAAGATAAGGTGTCCATAGGTGCTTGGATTTATCTCTGGGCTTTCTATTTTGTTCCATTGATGTATATTTCTGTCTTTGTGCCAGTACCATATTGTCTTGACGACTGTGGCTTTGTAGTAGAGCCTGAAGTCAGGCAGGTTGAGTTGTAAAGAATGGAAGGCAGTTCTTTACAAAAGAACACTGTGTGCTAGAAGACAGCTGATTACTATCTGTGCTTGTTTCACTTAATTTCTTTCTTCAGGACATGGTTATATGATATAATTTTCCAGGTAGATTCCCTATACTGTCCTTAAACCTATTTGAGCTTACTAGAGTCTGTAAATAATTACTTACCATCCCTATATGCCTAAATATAAATTAAAATGCTGATTCATCCTAGGAAATTTCTTTCATCTGTGAAGTATATCTAAATGACTCTGCCATCATTTGAAAACATTGTCTTCTTGTGTATCTGTATTATACTATCTTTATACATGGCCCCAAGGTTAACTCTTCTTTTTATAAAATCCTACATTTTGCTGAACTGATCCTCTTTATTCCTTAGATAAACTGAAATAAAAGGTCCACATAATTTCCTACTAAAACATAGTAGTTGGCTCTGCTGTGCCTCAGCAAAGATATACTAGAACTGTCCAACCCTGACAACATTTGTAAATCAGCAGCTATAGAAACACACAACTGCAAAAAGTTTCAAAAGAAAAGTTGTGACATTTTACCTGGCCCTGTATACTTCAATATGTCTAAAAGTTCTCTTATTAGATGTGGTATAACCTTAAAAAATGGAAATAGCTTAATATAATAACCTTGCATATCATTATTAGCACTATTATTTTAGAAGAAAAGTATGTATGTGTGTGCACGTGTGTGTGTATACATACACATATACATATATGTATATATATGCTTGGTCGCTCAGTTGTGTCCAGCTTTTTGCAACCCCATGGGCTGTAGCCCGCCAGGCTCCTCTGTCCATGGGGATTCTCCAGGCAAGAATACTGAAGTCGGTTGCCATTTCCTACTCCAAGGATTCTTCTCAACTCAGGATTTGAACCCATGTCTCCTGTGTCTCCTGCATTGGAAGATTCTTTACCACTGTCCCACTTGGGAAGTGCTTGCTCTCGCTCTCGCTAGCTCTCTCTCTCTTTCTCTCTCTCTCTCTCTCTCTCTCTCTATATATATATATATACACACATACACACACACACACACAGACATATATATACACACACACACGCACATACACACACACACACACACACACACACACACACACATATATATATATATGTATATATTTAAATTCTCCCCAGTTGGCAAAAGTATTTTGATGATGGAAGCCTAGTTATAGGAATCTTGGTAAAGGCCAGTAAATGATTTATTTTTTATTTGGTGTGAAATGTAATTTATTATGTTAATCTTCCTTAGCTATTCAGTAAAACAGACCTAATTTCAATGCATGCATTGCTCAGGTAAAGGTCCATGTGCTGTCCTTAAACAGTTGCTGTTAATAAGATTTTGAAATTTATACTTTAAAGGTAATATTATATAATACCTGGAGTTTCTATGTGATAATAGCTAATTATAACAACTGTGACAGAATGTGGAGAGCCCTGTAAAGTTCTTTTTCTTAACGTGGTGAAATATACATAATGTAAAATTTACCATGTAACTACTATTACGTATGCCTTTCAGTGGTATTAAGTACCTTCATATTGTTGTGCAATCATTGCCACTGTCTCCAAAAATTCTTTTATTATCCCAAACTGAAAATCTGTACCCATTAAATAATAATTCCCCATTCCTCCCTTCCTCTAAACCCTGGTAACCATCACACTACATTCTAACTCTATGAATTTGATTATTTTGGCCTTCCCTGATAACTCAGTTGGTAAATAATCTTTCCTAGAGTGCAGGAGATCTGGGTTCAATTCCTGCCTCAGAAAGATCCTCTGGAGAAGGACATTTGATTATTTAAGGTACCGTGAAAAGTGAAAGTGAAAGTTGCTCAGTTGTGACTGACTTTTTGCAACCCCATGGACTATACAGTCCTTGAAATTCTCTAGGCCAGAATACTGGAGTAGCTTTTCCCTTTTCCAAAGGATATTCTCAACCCAGGGATCGAATCCATGATTCCCACATTGCAGGCAGATTCTTTACCAGCTGAGCCACAAGGGAAGCCCTTAGGTTCCATATATAGGTGTAATCATACAATATTTGTCCTTTTATGACTATTATTTCATTTAGCATAATTTATTCCACATCATTTATATTGTAGAATGGAGCAGAATTTTATTCATTTTTATATGTTATTGCGTTGTATGTATACACCACATTTTATTTATCCATCTGTCTATTGATAGACATGTGGATTGGTCCTGTCTTTTAGCTTTGGTGAACAGGGCTGCTGTGAAAACTGGTTAAGCCTCTGCTTTCAGTTCTTTGGAGCACATAACAAGAAGTGGAATTGCTGAATCTTATAGTAATTCTAATTATTTTCAGAGCACCATACTGGTTTCTACAGTGGCTACAGTGCACATAGATTCTGGTTTCTCCACATTATTGCCAACACTTGTTATTTTTTGTTGTTATTTTATATTGGCCATCTAATGAGTATGTAGTGGTATCTAATTTTGGCTGATTAAGTTTTTAATAGAATTACTTTTCCAAAACAAAAGCAATAGTAAAGGATTAAATATTTCCACAAAAGGCCCTTTTACAACCACAGTGGTTCAAAAGAGTAGTTTCCATGAGATACTACTCTGGCCTGTCATAACCCTGTCACCACTTCCTATAATCTCAATATAATATTGCTTTATGGAAGTCTAAGGACAACTAAGATCATGGCATCTGGTCCCATCACTTCATGGGAAATAGATGAGGAAACAGTGGAAACAGTGTCAGACTTTATTTTGGGGGGCTCCAAAATCACTGCAGATGGTGATTGCAGCCATGAAATTAAAAGACGCTTACTCCTTGGAAGAAAAGTTATGACCAATCTAGATAGCATATTCAAAAGCAGAGACATTACTTTGCCAACAAGGTACATCTAGTCAAGGCTATCATTTTTCCAGTAGTCATGTATGGATGTGAGAGTTGGACTGTGAAGAAAGCTGAGCGCCGAAGAATTGATGGTTTTGAACTGTGGTGTTGGAGAAGACTCTTGAGAGTCCCTTGGACTGCAAGGAGATCCAACTAGTCCATTCTAAAGGAGATCAGCTCTGGGTGTTCTTTGGAAGGAATGATGCTAAAGCTGAAACTCCAGTACTTTGACCATGTCATGGGAAGAGCTGACTCATTGGAAAAGACTCTGATGCTGGGAGGGATTGGGGGCAGGAGGAGAAGGGGACGACAGAGGATGAGATTGCTGGATGGCATCACCGACTCGGTGGACATGTGTTTGAGTGGACTCCGGGAATTGGTGATGGACAGGGAGGCCTGGTGTGCTGCAGTTCATAGGGTTGCAAAGAGTCGGACACGACTGAGCAACTGAACTGAACTGAATGGAAGGGTAAAATACAATTAATTAATTTTTACTTTCTTAATATTTCTTTGAGAGAGTGTTTTATCATCAGTATTTCCCCATGCTGTGCTGTGCTTAGCTTCTCAGTTATGTTGGACTGTTTGTGATCCCATGGACTGTAGCTCACCAGGCTCCCCTGTCCATGGGGATTCTCCAGGCAAGAATACTGGAGTGGGTTGCCATTTCCTTCTCCAGTATATTTTTCTAAACCCAGGGATCGAATCCAGGTCTCCCACATTGCAGGCAGATTCTTTACCATCTAAACCACCAGGGAAGCCCATGAATACTGAAGTGGGTAACCTATCCCTTCTCCTTGAGGATCTTCCTGACCCAGGAATCATATGGGGGTCTCCTGTATTGCAGACAAGTTCATTACAAGCTGACCTATCAGGGAAGCCCCAGTATTTCCCTGCATAAAGATATTTGTGACAAATGCCATAGTTACCATCTTAAGTTATTATCTCTTTTTAATACAGCTTTTCCTGATGTGTAAGCACATGTAACTGGAATGGGAAAGTCAGAGATTAGAATGAATGATGCACAGTGAGAGGTCTCTGGGTCTGTGGCCCAGAGAGAGCAAAAATGTTTTTGGATGACCTCTGGGGTATCTTTCATACTGAATATGATAGACTATGTAGCATAAGACATCTGTTTTACAATAATAATATGTGATAGTGAGTCACATATGACATCTGCTGCTGCTGCTGCTAAGTTACTTCAGTCGTGTCCGACTCTGTGCGACCCCATAGATGGCAGGCCACCAGGCTCCACCATCCCTGGGATTCTCCAGGCAAGAACACTGGAGTGGGTTGCCATTTCCTTCTCCAATGCATGAAAATGAAAAGTGAAAGTGAAGTCGCTCAGTTGTGTCCGACTCTTCGCGACGCCATGGACTGCAGCCTACCATGCTCCTCCGTTCATGGGATTTTCCAGGCAAGAGTACTGGAGTGGGGTGCCATTGCCTTCTCCGCATATGACATTTACTACATAAAATATACAGAGAATAAAATATTCTGTGACAGTGAGTAGATGTATAATTTATCTATACTTGTTTTGATAAAGAATGCTAAAAAATAAATTTGAGAGATTGGTTTAAGATGGCAGAGTAGAAGAACATGTGCTTGTCTCCTCCTGTGTGAACAGCCATCAACAGGAGAACACTGGAACCCACCATAAAAAGATACCCCATGTCCAAAGACAAAGGAGAAGCAGCAACAAGACAGTTGGAGGGACCAATGACAATAAAATCAAACCCCATACCCACCAGGTGAAAGACCCACAAACTGGAGAACAATAATACCAAAATAGTTCTCCCACTGTTGTGAAGGTTCAGTGTCCCAGGTCAGGCTTTCCAGCCTGGGGATCCAGCAAGAGACTAGGAATCCCCAGGGAATCTGATTTTGAAGGCCAGCAGGATTTGATTATAGGACTTCCGCAGGACTGGGGGAGACAGAGACTCCACTCTTGGAGGGCACAAACAAAACGTTACATGCACCAGGACCCAGGGGAAAGGAACAGTGACACCACAGGAGACTGAACCGGACCTACCTGCTAGTTTTGGAGGGTCTCCTGTTTAGGTGTGGGTCAGCAGAGGCTCCCTGCGGAGATGGGAATCACTGGCAGCAGAATTCCTGGGACATGCCTCTTGGCATAAGCCCTCTTGACGGTCACCATTAGCCCTACCATAGAGCCTATAGATTCAAGGGCTGGCTTGCTTCAGGCCAAACAGAGATGAACATACACTGGAGGAATCAATAGCAAAATACTGAGGCAGAAGAACAGATAAGTGACATGGAAGAGAGAATGGTGGGAATCACTGCCCCAAAATAGAATATAGAAAAAATAGAAAAAAAAATGAAGATGGTATAAGAGGCATCTGGACACATAAAATGCAGCAGCATTCTCATTGTAGGGGTCCTAGAAGGAGAAGAGAGAGAGAAGGACCTGAAAAAAATATTTGAAGAGATAATAGCTGGGAACTTCCAGCAATGCAGGAGACACAAGAGACATGGGTTTGATCCCTAGGTCAGGAAGATCCTCTGGTATAGTAAATGGTAGTCCACCCTGGTATTCTTGCCTAGAAAATTCTGTGGACAGAGGATCCTGGTGGGCAATAGTCCATGGGTTGCAAAGAGTCGGGCACGACTGAGCACAGCACAGCACAGCTGCACTCTAACCTGGGAAAGGAAGTAGTCAACCAAGTCCAGGAAGCACAGAGTTTCAAGCAGGATAGAAACGAGGAAGAACACACCGAGATACACAGTAATCAAACTGCGAAAATTAAACACAAAGATACAGTATTAAAAGCAACCAGGGGAACACAACAAATAACATACAAGGGAACTCCCATAAGGCTATCAACTGATTTCTCAGCAGAAACTCTGTAAGCCAAAAGGGAATAGCACATTCCCTTTAAAGTGATGAAAGGGAAGAAGCTACAACCAAGAATGCTCTATCCAGCAAGACTTTGCTTCAGATTTGATGGAGAAATCAAAAGCTTTCCAGACAAGCAAAGGTTAAGAGAATTCAGCTCCACCAAACCAGCTTTATGACAAATGCTAAAGGAACTTCTCCAGGAAGGAAATATAAGAAAACGAAAAGAACAGAAAATAATCCCCAAACAAGAAAACGGTAATAGGATCATACATATCGATGTGTGTGTGTGTATGTCTGTGTGTGTGTGTAGTCACTCAGTCATGTCTGACTCTTTGTGACCCCATGGACTGTAGCCCACCAGGCTCCTCTGTCCATGGGATTTTCCAGGCAAGAATACTGGAGTGGGTTGCCATTTCCTATTCCAGGGGATCTTCCTGACCCAGGAATTAAACCATCATTTCCGGCACTGGCAGGAAATTTTTTTACCGCCGTGCTACCTGGTAAGCCCCAATAGATAGTATGTATTATATATATATATATATATATATATATGTTTTAGAAAAGTTATGAATTTTTGCCTAGCTAAAAAATTTACGACATTTTGGTTCCACTTGTTTGACTAAGTATGAATAGAATGCTAGATTTCTAAATTATTTCACAAAAACTTTGATATGGTTCCATTTACTGTGGCATTGAGGATCACTGCTAAATGTCTAGAAAGTTTGTTTTCTTAGTGATTAAAAAAATTGAATGACACTTGAAACATATAATTCAATTCTGAGAATATAAAGAAATATTATGTTGTAAAAAAATTACAGAAACAAAGTAGTGACTGTCTTCTCCATTTGTCAGTATTCCCCTTATTTGAAATGGATTATGTCCATGCTAAGCCGGAAAATAAGTATATTTTAGTGACTTCTACAAAATATCACCTAAATACCTTTCTTAGGAAAGTGAATCCTGGTTAAAAGGTTGTGCTTTTCTGCTTCACAAAACTAATAAAAGATTTGCTTAATGGAAAGTATATTTGATAATATTGTTCAGGTAAAGAAAATACAATTGTGTAAAATTTACAGCACAAAAATATAGTGCTATTTTAAATGCATGTTTTAGATGTGGCAGTGCCTTAAGTGCATATCTACATACTTGTGAGATACTAAATTGTTTTTTTAGAAAAATTAAATTTGATATCATTAACAAGCTATTAATAGTAACCTTTGAAAACATAAGCACCTAAAGAATATTATGTCAAAAGTATATATAAAAGTAAGCATAATTTTTATAACAGATATTACACTTTTCAGTGAGAGAGTTTGGGCCTGAACATCCAAAACAGTACCACAGGAACATCAGTAGACACAGGTACTCATGAAAGAGATTAAAAAATAATAAATCTGAAATAATATTTTTACTGATTTTACTTATTTTAGTAACCTTTAATGTTCACCTTCCAATTTTTAGATTTTATTTTTAAAATTTATTTACTTTTTTAATTGAAGGATAATTGCTTTGCAGAATTGTGTTGTTTTCTGTCAAACCTCACACAGTGAATTTTTTAATAGTAAATTTGATTTATCATTAAACTGATAAATAAAATCAGAGGGGAAATTGTTTTTGTAGAAATTGTTTAATTTTTTCTGAAGCTTGTCCAATAATCTGAAGTGTAATAAATAGCTCAGTACTCTTCTCTTCAAGACTGATTAAAATTTAATCAATCCATTCTGACTACAGGAGAATATAAATGTATGCAATGAATTATAATTACAATGAAATGTTTATATAATGATATCTATACATAGATATAGATAAATACTCTCACAGCCAAGTATTCTAACTAGATATGTCAAAATATTGAGTTTTTTCCTCAATAAACAAATATTTTGAAATTCAGTTTAATATTTTACAGGATAAGCTATCAAGCTTAGTGTATAAATTGTTTCTTGATGATATTTATATACTTTTCCTTTAGCCACAAATATAATCGTATATATAATTTATAGATAGATAGATATAATTTATAGAAGTATTGGGCTACTGATATTTTCAGCTCTAGACAGATTTTCTCAGTAGGACAAATAACATATGATCTTAATGGAAATTATTCAGACAATATCACCTCATAAATTAATGTAGGAAGAACCAGCAAATATCACTCTTATATGTTATCCAGGACTTCAGTTGCCAGCCACTTGGAGATAATATGGGGCAAATTTAACTTCTTGCCTGAAATAATGAAATATCCTGACAAAATGTCTGAAACAACAATTTTTAAGATATTGAACATCAGGCAATGAAGAACAGTGATTTTTGAGAGACAAGACACAAGCAAGGTGAATCTTGTAATTGCCTAAGCTTACTGCTTTGATTTTTCAGGTGGCAGTAGTGGAGGAGGGCAGAGAAAATCAATATCCTGAATTAAAGAAGTGGACTTGAGATTCCAGGATATGAGGGTAGCTGAAATTGTGGAATAATATATCAGAGAGGAAAGAGCTTTACAGAAAGAGAACTCTGGAGATCTGCAGAGGGTCCCCATCAAATATTCAGTAGGGTATTGTTTGGCACAAGGATCAAGACAACTTTTTAATGTTGGGGAAAACAGTCAGAAAGGATTAAAAGTATCTGGTACTCACACAGAGCTGAGAATAACACCTGTTCCCAAAGGACTGAACTGGAAAATTTAGTAAATGACTGAGCCCTTGGTAGAGTACTTAGAAGAGTCTTGCCTTAGTTGTAAAGAATAGTAAGCTCTAAACTAAACACTGATTTTGTCCTGTATAGCAAATCTTAAAAGCAAGGCTTGAAAGGATCTACCTCTAAGTAGGTTAAATGTATCCCAGAACAAACTAAGAATATTTATAGAATTATAAAACTATCCAGCATGTAATAGGGTAATGTTTAAAACAAACAAAAAAAACTTTGTTTGCAATGCAATATAAAATTACCAGACTACCAAAGAAATAGGAAAGTATAACCCATAATAATTAGAAAAAGCAATAAAAATAGTCCAAGAATTAACACAGATGTAATAATTAGCAAAGTATTTAAAATATTTTGTGTATTATATTTCATATCCTTAAAAAGGTAAGTAGAGACATACAACATAAAATATGAACCAAATTGAGCTTGTGCAGATAAAAACTGTGATGCATGTGATGAAAAGTACGCCAGATGATATTAGTGGCATTCAGCTCAGTTCAGTTCAGTCGCTCAGTTGTATCCAACTCTTTGCAACCCTATAATCACAGCACGCCAGGCCTCCCTGTCCATCACCAACTCCCGGAGTCCACCCAACCATGTCCATCGAGTTGATGATGCCATACAAACATCTGATCCTCTGTCATCCCCTTCTCCTCCTGCCCTCAATCTTTTCTACCATCTGGGTCTTTTCCAATGAGTCAGCTTGTCACATCAGGTGGCCAAAGTATTGGAGTTTCAGCTTCAGCATCAGTCTTTCCAATGAACACGCAGGACTGATCTCCTTTAGGATGGACTGGTTGGATCTCCTTGCAGTCCAAGGGACTCTCAAGGGTCTTCTCCAACAACACAGTTCAAAAGCATCAATTCTTAGGTGCTTAGCTTTCTTTATAGTCCAACTCTCACATCCATACATGACCACTGGAAAAACCATAGCCTTGACTAGATGGACCTTTGTTGGCAAAGTAATATCTCTGCTTTTGAATATGCTGTCTAGGTGGGTCATAACTTTCCTTCCAAGGAGTAACCATCTTTTAATTTCATTGCTGCAATCACCATCTGCAGTGATTTTGGAGCACAGAAAAATAAAGTCTGGCACTGTTTCCACTGTTTCCTAATCTGTCTGCCATGAAGTGATGGGACTGGATGCCAGGATCTTAGTTTTCTGAATGTTGAGCATTAAGCCGAATTTTTCACTCTCCTCTTTCACTTTCATCAAGAGACTCTTTAGTTCTTCCTTACTTTCTACCATAAGGGTGGTGTAATCTGCCTATCTGAGGTTATTGATAATTCTCACAGCAATCTTGATTTCAGCTTGTGCTTCCTCCAGCCCAGCATTTCTCATGATGTACTCTGCATATAAGTTAAATAAGCAGGGTGACAATATACAGCCTTGACATACTCCTTTTCCTATTTGGAACCAGTCTGTTGTGCCATGTCCAGTTCTAACTGTTGGTTCCTGACCTGCATACAGGTTTCTCAAGAGGCAGGTTAGGTGGTCTGGTATTCCCATCTCTTTCAGAATTTTCCACAGTTTATTGTGATCCACACAGTCAAAGGCTTTGACATAGTCAATAGAGCAGAAATAGATGTTTTTCTGGAACTCTCTTGCTTTTTCGATGATCCAGCGGATGTTGGCAATTTGATCTCTGGTTCCTCTGCCTTTTCTAAAACCAGCTTGAACATCTGGAATTTCACAGTTCACATATTGCTGAAGCTTGGCTTGGAGAATTTTGAGCATTACTTTACTAGCATGTGAGATGAGTGCAATTGTGCAGTAGTTTGAGCATTCTTGGAGAAGGAAATGGCAACCTACTCCAGTATTCTTGCCTGGAGAATCCCATGGACCGAGGAGCCTGGCGGGCTGCCATCCATGGGGTCGCAAAGAGTCAGACATGACTGAGCGACTTCACTTTCACTTTGAGCATTCTTTGGCATTGCCTTTCTTTGGGATTGGAATGAAAACTGACCTTTTCCAGTCCTGTGGCCACTGCTGAGTTTTCCAAATTAGCGGCATCCAAAATGAAACAAAGAGAAAAAAAAAGACTTAAAAGATTAAGAGAACTTCAGTTGACTGCTGGAAAACTTGAAGCAGCATAATATATGTGTAATAGCAAACCCCAAAGAAGACAGAGTGGAGAAACTGAAAATATTATTTGAATAACTATGAATAAAGGCTTTCTAAACTTAGTATAAATTATATACCAACAGATCCAATAGTTCCAAATATTTAAGGTACAAAATAATCAAGACAGCTTCTAATAATACATGTCTGAAATTTTTCATCTCCATTGTTTAGACATAGTTTAGACTGGCAGTTGTTTGCCTCATGGCCATTAGAATATGTTATACCACTGACTTCTTGTATATATGTAGCTGATCTGAAATACACTGTCAGTGTAAACCTTTTTTTTTTTTTGGAAGTACTTTGCCATTTATTTTTTATCTTCTAATATTTTAAGATTTATTTCTCTAACTTATATTTTTCAAAATACTATATTAACATGTGAGTATTATACATGAAGACTGTTTTCATTTATAGAAATTTTTATGCCATTATATCTGTTGAAAATAATTTCCATAAATTCTCTCTGTAGTTTAAATTCCCCCTAAAGGTTAACCTCTTTATTATGCTTTAACTTAGCAAGTATTGATTGCTGTGAAATTTGGTGTAAAAATTTAATAAACAAAAATCTCAGCATCAAGTAAGTGGCTTTCCTGTTGGCTCAGATGGTAAAGAATCTGCCTGTAATATGGGATACCCAGGATCAATCTCTGGGTTGGGAAAATCCACTGGAGAAGGGACTGGCCAACCACTCCAGTATTCCTGCCTGGAGAATCCGATGGACAGAAAAGCCTGGTGGGCTATAGCCATGGGGTTGCAAAGAGTCGGACATGACTGAGCGACTGACACTTTCAGTTAAGTAGAGTCAGGAGGCCAGAAGAAGGGGCTCTCATGTTCTGCAAAGAATGGCCAACAGGAAGAAGAAAGGTTCCTCTTCTTTTCTGGTAAAGACTCAATTCAGTGAAGTTATTGACTCTTGACTATAGCCCTCCCAAAATCTTTTTCTCCTCTATAAGAATGTTCTTCTTCCCCTGAAGTATGGGGACTTGCACATAACTAACCATTTTTACAGATCCTGATTGCAGTTATCTGCTGATCCCAAATAAATCTGCCAATGAAAAAGATTAATTAAAAGTCTATCAAAGAAGGAATAGAACATTTTTTTTCAGGCCAACTTGAGGATTATAACATAGTCTTTTAGAAAGCTCTGAGGATTATTCCTTCTGTTTGAGGTCAAAGCACAATTATATAAGTTTTTGAGACAAAGAGTTATAGGTCCAATGATGTATTATTGACAGTTTACACAATCCATACCTATACATACAAAGCAAGTAGTGAATTATGGGTCATCCTGGTCCCTTACAAGATTAAGAAAGAAGACTATCTCCTAAGGGGCTGTGACCTTTATGAGATTAAGGAGGAATGTTGTCTCCTAAGTAGTTCTGGTTACTGCAGATGTACAATGCACACTAAAGGGGAGGGTAGCAAAGAAAACTTTGTGTTTAAATTTTATGTTTAGATTTTTTGTCTTACCATAAAATGTGATTTTTATTTATTTTTAAATGTTCCTTTTCATATCACTTTCTATTGTTATTTACTACAGGATATTGAATATAGTCCCCTTGCTGTACAATAGGACCTTCTGATTTATCCATTCTATATATAATAGCTTGCATCTGGTAACCCCAGACTCACAGTCCAACCTGAATTTTATTTCGTGGAACCCATCCATGTTGAAGTAATATCTGACAGTCTGTTTGTTTAAGGTCAGCAATAGTATCCAAATAATCTTTTGAAATTAGATGAATAGATGATTCAAAAATAATATAAAGAATGAGAATTAAGCCAAGCACAGAATGGGTTAAGAGCAACAACATTAATTACTGGAAAGAAGAAGGGTATGATATTGTGTTTTATAATGAGAAATGTGTATTTGGCCTTCATCCTTGTTTTCGGTAAAACACCAAAACCCTTTGGATTCTCCTAGGTGATGAGAGCTTAAAGATCTCCTTTGTTGTTAAGAAGCAACTTTGGAAAGTGCCTGGTAACCTAATGATGTGGGCTATTTGCCACGGAAGACAACACCTTGTGATTAAATGGTTGAAACTTCAGTCCTACCTTCCAACCTTTGGGGAGGAAAGAAGGAGAAGAGTTTGAGTTCAATCACCAGTACTCAGTGATTTAATCAGTAAATCATGCCTGTGAAATGCTTTCACAAATATCCAAAAGATAGGGTTTGGAGAGTTTCCGGTTAGTAAACATATAGGGAGAGGTCTAAGGAACGGGGCATGCCCGAAGAGATCATGACAGTTTTATGCCTTTTCCTCGTACTTTTCTCTATGCATCTCTTCCATCTGATTGTTCCTTTTCTTATAACTGCCAAACTAGGAAATAAAATGTTCCTTTGTGTTGTGTGATCTGCTGTAGCAAATGTGTGGAACCTTAGGAGGAGATCATGGGAATTTCTGATCTGTATCCAGTCAGGTAGCACATTGACAGTGACACTCTGGGCTTGTGATTGGCATCTGAAGTGGAGGGAGTGGGAAGTCTTTTAGGATTGAGAACTTAGTCTGTGGGATGTGATGATATCTTCAGATAGATAATGTCAAAATTGATTTGAATTATGGGATAAGCAGCTTGTGTCTGAGAACTGCTTGGTGGTATAGAGCCACTAGGTTGTAATTAGTGATCAGTTCAGTTCAGTTCAGTTCATTTCAGTTCAGTCGCTCAGTCGTGTCCAACTCTTTGCGACCCCATGAATCGCAGCACACCAGGCCTCCCTGTCCATCACCATCTCCCGGAGTTCACTCAGACTCACGTCCATCGAGTCAATGATGCCATCCAGCCATCTCATCCTCGGTCGTCCCCTTCTCCTCCTGCCCCCAATCCCTCCCAGCATCAGGGTCTTTTCCAATGAGTCAACTCTTCACATGAGGTGGCCAAAGTACTGGAGCTTCAGCTTTAGCATCATTCCTTCCAAAGAAATCCCAGGGCTGATCTCCTTTAGAATGGATTGGTTGGATCTCCTTGCAGTCCAAGGGACTCTCAAGAGTCTTCTCCAACACCACAGTTCAAAAGCATCAATTCTTCAGCGCTCAGATTTCTTCACAGTCCAACTCTCACATCCATACATGACCACTATAAAAACCATAGCCTTGACTAGACGGACCTTAGTCGGCAAAGTAATGTCTCTGCTTTTGAATATGCTATCTAGGTTGGTCATCACTTTTCTTCCAAGGAGTAAGCGTCTTTTAATTTCATGGCTGCAGTCACCATCTGCAGTGATTTTGGAGCCGAAAAAAATAAAGTCTGACACTGTTTCCACTGTTTCCCCATCTATTTCCCATGAAGGGATGGGACCAGATGCCATGATCTTAGTTTTCTAAATGTTGAGCTTAAAGTCAACTTTTTCGCTCTCCTCTTTCATTTTCATCAAGAGGCTTTTTAGCTCCTCTTCACTTTCTGCCATAAGGGTGGTGTCATCTGCATATCTGAGGTGATTGATATTTCTCCCGGCAATCTTGATTCCAGCTTGTTAGCATTTCTCATGATGTACTCTGCATAGAAGTTAAATAAGCAGGGTGACAATATACAGCCTTGACGTACTCCTTTTCCTATTTGGAACCAGTCTGTTGTTCCATATCCAGTTCTAACTGTTGCTTCCTGACCTGCATACATGCCGGGGTCCAGCCCCAGTGGATCCAGGGAATTCAAAGGGTGGACGGAGTTGGCGAGGAAAAAATTTATTTATTAATATAAGATTAGATTAGGAAGAAATAGTGTAGTAGGAAAATTAAGTGGAGAAAGAGGGCTGAATAACTTGGATTACGTGGAAGACCAATAAAATTCCAGACAAGGAATTTGCGCCATCTACGTTGGGCCACCGGCGCTTGCTTGAATATCTAAGGGTGCCTCGCCTTAGGCTCCCTTTCACGCCGGTCTTAATAGCCAGGGCAAGTAAAGTAGACTTGGTGAGCCTCCACGCCCCAGATGGGAATTCAACCTGAAATTAAAGTAAAGAGGAAAAGGAGGGAGAGGGAGAAAAGGAGAGAGAGAGAGAGAGACATGGGGGAAACCAGTCCAGTGACTGGCTCTGTCCTCTATTGTTCAGAGGGCCTTTTATACTTTGATAAAACATGGAGATCAGTGGGTAACACAAAGTTATGCAGCGTTAGCAGTCCAGACTGTTATCAAAACCAGACTTTTCTGTCTGCATACCTAATTGTATACACAAGTCTTAGGTAATTTACATCATCTTCCAGCCAAAAGGGCCAATTAACATTTTACAGCCTTTTTTCTGATAAGGGTTTGTCAACCCGAAGACTTATTTGTGATCTTCCCAAAGTCTGGTGCCATTCTCAGAAAGCACTAAATAAAGTTACATTCTTACATAGTAAAGATACAGCAGTTTATAACAAGTGAAAGGAGTACAGTGATTTATAACAAAAGAAAAGTAATTAACTCAAAAGTCTAGTGTTGCTGATATCAAAACTATCATATATCCTTTTCCATATCCCATTTACATTGATTAACATCCTCCCAGGTGCCTAAAAGATAAAGAATATGGAGGCCTGGCAGCAGTCATTGAGTCAACAGTGAAAACCCTCTACCAATATGATTTTTAACTCTTTAGAAAAGGCTCTGCATCTTTAAGATGCTTTTAAGCTCTGTGCCTCTCGCAGCTGGGGGGCTGTAAGCAATTCACAAGCTGTAAGAGGTCTGGGGGAACCTGTTAGGCAAGCTAGAGAGTTATCAGAGGGGGTTTAACTGAAACATCCCTTTCAAATGCAGAAGGCTAAAGCCCTGATTTGACTTTTTCCAGAGAATATTAGAAGAGTGGAAAAGCAGGCAGATTCTTATTTTTGGAGGGGTGGATGCTCAGGAAATTCCAGGGGGAAAACCTGAGGTCTGATTAGCCTTGCCATCAGAGCTCTGCCGCATGACCTTGTCACGGGTGGAATTCCTCAAGAATTTCTCAAGAGGCAGGTCAGGTGGTCTGGTATTCCCATCTCTTTCAGAATTTTCCACAGTTTATTGTGATCCACACAGTCAAAGGCTTTGACATAGTCAATAGAGCAGAAATAGATGTTTTTCTGGAACTCTCTTGCTTTTTCGATGATCCAGCGGATGTTGGCAATTTGATCTCTGGTTCCTCTGCCTTTTCTAAAACCAGCTTGAACATCAGGGAGTTCACGGTTCACATATTGCTGAAGCCTGGCTTGGAGAATTTTGAGCATTACTTTACTAGCATGTGAGATTAGTGCAATTGTGCGGTAGTCTGAGCATTCTTTGGCATTGCCTTTCTTTGGAATTGGAATGAAAACTGACCTTTTCCAGTCCTGTGGCCACTGCTGAGTTTTCCACATTTGCTGGCATATTGAGTGCAGCACTTTCACAGCATCATCTTTCAGGATTTGAAACAGCTCAACTGGGATTCCATCACCTCCACTAGCTTTGTTCGTAGTGATGCTTGAATCATTCAAGAAGAACCATAAAAAGGACAGAAAAGGAATAGCTGGAGATATAGAGTAGAAATCAAATGAAAGGTACTCCTGATGCTAAAAATTAACATGGTTTGAGAGAAGAAAATTGTGCTTAAAAGTCAAATTCAAATACAGTAAACAGAAAGTGAATATAGGATTCAGAATAATTGCTAATCTTGACAAAAGCAGTTTTTGTGAAATGACGTTTTTGCAAACATATGGCAATGCATTAAGGAGGCTGCTGCTGCTGCTGCTGCTAAGTCACTTCAGTTGTATCTGACTCTGTGCGACCCCATAGATGGCAACCCACTAGGATCCTCTGTCCCTGGGATTCTCCAGGCAAGAATACTGGAGTGGGTTGCCATTTCTTTT
Source organism: Budorcas taxicolor (assembly GCF_023091745.1). NCBI lineage: Eukaryota > Metazoa > Chordata > Mammalia > Artiodactyla > Bovidae > Budorcas > Budorcas taxicolor. The sequence goes on from NC_068930.1 coordinate 57,080,012, forward strand.
TCCAATGCATGAAAGTGAAAAGTGAAAATGAAGTCACTCAGTCGTACCCGACTCTTAGTGACCCCATGGACTGCAGCCCACCAGGCTCCTCCATCCATGGGACTCTCCAGGCAAGAGTACTGGAGTGGGTTGCCATTGCCTTCTCCATTAAGGAGGCAGTGAGATTAAAATAAATAATGCAGATAGATAATGTGGACAACAACTCGAGCATTATACTATGTCTGATCAAAATTAAGAGAGAGATTACTATGGTATAAAGTTGAGAGAGATTTTTATCATTATCGTTGGAATATAAATTTGACTTGAATATATGCATATACCACTGGAGAAACCCCATAAAAATGAAGAGCTCAAAGTCGCAGGAGAGACATACAATAATGAATTAATTATGTGGTTGTTCAGTCATTAAGTCATGTCCAACTCTTTATGGCCCCATTAACTGCAGCACACCAGGCTTCCCTGTGCTTCATCATCTCTCAGAGTTTGTTCAATCTCATGTCCATTGTGTTAGTGATGCCATCCAACCATCTCATCCTCTGTCTCCTCTTTCTCTTTCTGCCTTCAATCTTTCCCAGCATCATGGTCTTTTCCAATAAGCATAGCCCGCCAGACTCCTCTGTCCGTGGAATTCTCCAGGCAAGAGTACTGGAGTGAGTAGCCATTCCCTTCTCCAGGGATCTTCCCAACTCAGGGATCCAGCCCAAGTCTCCTCCATCACAAGTGGTTTCTTTAATGGGCTTCCGTGGTGGCTCAGATGGTAAAGTGTCTTCCTACAACTCTGGAGACCAGGGTTCAATCCTTGGGTCGGGAAAATCCCATGGAGAAGGAAATGACAACCCACTCCAGTACTCTTGCCTGGAAAATTCCATGGATGGAGGAGCCTGGTAGGCTATAGTCCATGGGGCCGCAAAGAGCAACTTCACTTTCAATTTCTTTAATGTCAGAGCCACTAGGGAAGCTCCAGTTATGTTGTATTGATGTTGATATGATGAGCTCCTGCATTAAACAGCCTCTAAGATGAAAGAAGATATGTTTATTAAAGATTAACCACGGGATAGACTCTGTGAAAAGAAGATGAATTTTCCAGGAGACATCAGCTGTGATACAGACCCAATAATAGTTTCAAGCAACTTTACTAGAAATCCTATAGGTATAATAGCCTTTAACAATTGTCCTAAATTAGGCTAAGGTGGCTAGATCATCTTACTCCTACACAAATCAGTTATTAGGTGTGAGCTGGCCTAGAAATTGGTATAATTGGGGGCTAGGAGGATGTCTAGAACTGAGGCAGTCACCGTAGGTTGGAACAGCTGAAGGCTTCCTGCAAGCAATAATTCCAGTAGCTGGGTCTTAGGAAACTAAGAATGGATGTGATCCTAAGTACAGAAAAAATAACTACTCTGTACAGGTTAAAAGAAGACTTTTCCAGCAGCAGTGAAACCAGCCAAATGGGTGACTTGAAAAGAAACAACTAGTTTTGGTTTACATGGAAAGAAAGCAAACTGGAGTCACATCTCCAATGGCTAGCCAAATAATTAGGAAATAATAATTTGGATGATAATCCAGTGTCCAAAGCAGTAGTGAGGTGTCTGGCATCAAATGAAGACTGGAAGTTAAAAAAAAAAAAAAAGAGGTAATCAAGCAATGAGAAGGTTCAGTATAGATTAGCAACCCTAGAAAGACTATGGAAAGCATCAAAGAAACTTGACTAGTAAACATAAAATGGTGAAAGAATAACTACATTTGTCTCAGTTCAGTTCAGGCATTCAGTCGTGTCTGACTCCTTGCAACCCCATGGACTGCAGCACTCCAGGCTTCCCTGTCCATCACCAACTCCTGGAGCTTGCTCAAACTCATGTCCATCGATTCACTGATGCCATCCAACCATCTCATCCTCTCTTGTCCCCTTTTCCTCCAGCCTTGAATGTTTCCCAACATCAGGGTCTTTTCAGATGAGTCATTTCTTGACATCAGGTGGCCAAAGTATTGAAGTTTCAGCTTCAGCATCAGTCCCTCCAATCAGTGTTTAGGAATGATATCTTTTAGGATTGACTGGTTTCATCCCCTTGCAATCTAAGGGAATCTCAAGGGTCTTCTCCAACACCACAGTTCAAAACCATCAATTCTTTGGTGCTCAGCTTTCTTTCTTTTTTTTTTCCTAAAAATGTACACTTACAGGCTTTATTGGTTTTCATTTAAAAAATTATTTATTTTAATTGGAAGGTAATTACTTTACAATATTGTGGTATTTTTTGCCATACATTGATATGAATTAGCCATAGGTTTACATGTGTTCCCCATCCTAAACCCTCCTCCCACCTCCCTCCCCATCCTATCCCTCAGGGTCATCCCAGTGCTTTATTTATAGTCCAACTCTCGCATCCATACATGTCTACTGGAAAAACCATAGCTTTGACTAGACAGACCTTTGTTAGCAAAGTAATGTCTCTACTTTTTAATATGCTGTCTAGGATGGTCATAGCTTTTCTTCCAAGGAGCAAGCATCTTTTAATTTCATGGCTGCAGTCACCTATCTGCAGTGATTTTCAAGCCCCCCAAAATAAAGTCTCTCACTGTTTGCCTTGTTTCCCCACCTATTTGCCTTGAAGTAATGGAACCATATGTCATGATCTTCTTTGTTTTGAGTGTTGAGATTTAAGCCAACTTGTTCACTCTCCTCTTTCACTTTCATCAAGAGGCTCTTTAGTTCTTTGCTTTCTGCCATAAGGGTGCTTCCATCTGCATATCTGAGGTTATTGATATTTCTTCCTGCAATCTTGATTTCAGCTTGTGCTTTATGCAGCCCAGCATTTCACATGATGTGCTATCCATATAAGTTAAATAAGCAGGGTGACAATATACAGCCTTGACATTCTCCTTTCTTAATTTGGAAGCAGTCTGCTCTTCCATATCTGTTTCTAACCATTACTTCTTGACCTGCATACAGGTTTTTTAGGAGGCAGGTAAGGTGGTCTGGTATTCCATAAGTTGAGGACTTTTCCATAGTTTAGTGTGATCCACACAGTCTAAGGGTTTGGCGTACTCAATAAAGCAGAGGTAGATGTTTTCTGGAACTCTCTTGCTTTTTCAATGATCCAATGGATGTTGACATTTTGATCTCTGGTTCCTCTGCCTTTTCTAAATCCAGCTTGAAAATCTGGAGTGCTGCATTCATCTAGAGTGCCTTAATGATAGGGAATATGCTGAGTATTTTATGAGAAATCACATACCATAATGGTTTAAAGTAAATGCACTAGGGCCAGAGAGCTAAGGTTCAGTTCAGTTCAGTTCAGTTCAGTCACTCAGTAGTGTCTGACTCTTTTCAACCCCATGAACTGCAGCATGCCAGGCCTCCCTATCCATCACCAACTCCCGGGGTCCACCCAAACCCATGTCCATTCAGTTGGTGATGCCATCCTAACATCTCATCCTCTGCCACCCGCTTCTCCTCCTGCCCCCAATCCCTCCCAGCATCAGAGTCTTTTCCAATGAATCAACTCTTCACATGAGGTGGCCAAAGGACTGGAGTTTCAGCTTTAGCATCATTCCTTCCAAAGAACACCCAGGACTGATCTCTTTTAGAATGAACTGGTTGGATCTCCTTGCAGTCCCAGGGACTCTCAAGAGTCTTCTCCAACACCACAGTTCAAAAGCATCAATTCTTCAGCTCTCAGCTTTCTTCACAGTCCAACTCTCACATCCATACATGACTACTGGAAAAACCATAGCCTTGACTAGACGGGCCTTTGTTGGCAAAGTAATTGTCTCTGCTTTCGAATATGCTATCTAGGTTGGTCCTAACTTTTCTTCCAAGGAGTAAGTGTCTTTTAATTTCATGGCTGCAGTCACCATCTGCAGTGATTTTGGAGCCCCCCAAAATAGTCTGACATTGTTTCCACTGTTTCCCCATCTATTTCCAATGAAATGATGGGACCAGATGCCATGATCTTACTTTTCTGAATGTTGAGCTTTAAGCCAACTTTTTCACTCTCCTCTTTCACTTTCATCAAAAGGCTTTTTAGCTCCGCTTCACTTTCTGCCATAAGGGTGGTGTCATCTGCATATCTGAGGTTATTGATATTTCTCCCAGCAACCTTGATTCCAGCTTGTGCTTCTTCCAGCCCAGCATTTCTCATAATGTATTCTGCATATAAGTTAAATAAGCAGGGTGACAATATACAGCCTTGACATACTCCTTTTCCTATTTGGAACCAGTCTATTGTTCCATGTCCAGTTCTAACTGTTGCTTCCTGACCTGCATATAGGTTTCTCAAGAGGCAGGTCAAGTGGTATTCCCATCTCTTTCAGAATTTTCCAGTTTATTGTGATCCACACAGTCAAAGGCTTTGGCGTAGTCAATAAAGCAGAAATAGATGTTTTTCTGGAACTCTCTTGCTTTTCCCATGATCCAGCAGATGTTGGCAGTTTGATCTCTGGTTCCTCTGCCTTTTCTAAAACCAGCTTGAATAGCTGGAAGTTCATGGTTCACATATTGCTGAGGTTAACAATCCCATTTTGCCAGTTATAGCCTTGGGACCTCCAACAAGTTTCTTAGCTTTTCTGTGTATCAATTCTCTCTTCTGTGAAATGGAGTGAAAATAATAATAAATTTATTTGGATCACTGCAGGATATTGTGAAAGTTCATTTGTGGACATTGTCAGTGAATGATTAATTCCAGTCATCACAGTAATCAAAAACACTTGAGGCAAAGCAGAAACCCCAAAGGTCAATTGTGGAATGAGGCACAGGAATCAAGAGAAACAAGCGATCACTTACTGACAGTAAAATGGAAGACAGAATTGGGATCTGAATGAGAGAACATTTAATCATCAATGATAACATAAAGTCTTATATTTAACCTCTAACTGGCAAGATGAGCTCCAGAAAATGAAGTAGGTTCTAACTGCATATGTGGATTTTGGTTGACTCTAATTGCAACAAGCCAGAAATCTAGTTCACAGCAGATTCTAAAGCACATAAGGGGTAAGACTGATATTCATGAAGCAGTTGATATATGCCATTCATATTAAAAGCCCACTGCGCTGTGTGTGCTCAGTTGCTCATCGTGTCCAACTCTTTGCAAACCAATGGACTATAGCCCACTAGGCTCCTCTGTCCGTGGGATTCTCCAGGCAAGAGTATTAGAGCAGATTGCCATTTCCTCCTCCAGGGGATCTTCCCAACCCTGGGATGGAACCCATGTCTCTTGTGTCTCCTGCATTGGCAAGTGGATTGTCACTGTGCCACCTAAAAGCACTCTATGTACAGTATTTTGGTTAATTCTCAGAAACAGTGTGTGGATTAGTTATACACACACACACACACACATATATATAATGTGTGTGTAGATGATATAATTAAGACAAGGAAATCATGAATAATGACAGCTGGTGATAATTACTCTTGTAAAAATTAGTCATGGCGTGAGCTGGCCAATAAAGGACTGCCTATGGTGATAGTTCAGTTCAGTTCAGTTGCTCAGTTGTGTCCGACTCTTTTCAACCCCATGCCAGGCCTCCCTACCCATCACCAACTCCTGGGGTCCACCCAAACCCACATCCATTCAGTTGGTGATTCCATTCAGTTGGTGATTCCATTCAGTTGGTGATTCCATTCAGTTGGTGATGCCATCCAAATATCTCATCCTCTGCCGCCCCCTTCTCCTTCTATCCTCAATCTTTCCCAGCATCAGAGTCTTTTCAAATGAGTCAGCTTAATATATTGATAATAGTTCAGTTTATTAAATTTGCATTCAGATAGAGGTTTGTCTCATTTCAAAGCTTATGCTGTCACACACTGTATTGATTGCATGTGTGCTAATATCACTTCACGCAGTAATAACTGGATAGCTGTGATAACTGGAAGGAGCATGCATCTAAAAAGAAGAAATAGAAGATAAACAGGGATAAACAGGAGCATGATTTTATTGACTCTTCGAAAATATTAATAATTAAGTTACATATATGTCGGAGGAATGTGTAATTTCCTCAGTTCTGTCTCACTGCAGCAAAGATTTGAAATGGCAGGCCCGTGTTACAGCTCTGTTACAGCTCAGAGTTTTGTTTGGCAAGCAAAGGAAAGTACATCCTCGAGGTGTGAGGGTGGACTTACCCAAAAGAAGAGGCCTCAGTCCATCTTGGCTTCCTCTTTTTGTACATTTTATCTCCTCCCCCAATTGAGCCTGCCCTGTGCAAACTGGGCTAGCCAGGAGGTTCTCACTTGGGTCCTTGGATTTTCTTTTGTTCCATTTTCAGGGACTTTTCCCCTTCTTAGTCTTTTAGCCATCGCCATTTTGGACTCATTTTTCCTATTCTAACTACCTAACACACATATAAAGGCATATATAGACATATTACTCCTAGTTACAAGAAACAGAAAAAAGGTTTGAGTATTTTCTGGTTTATTTTTCTCCATGTCTATTAATTATTAACAAACTGTATAGTGTTTATATGCATTACCGAGTTTCTTTGATTTTACCTCACATGGAAATTATTGATCAGAAATTTCCATCCTATATCTACAGATTGAGGACCTTGGCTCCTTCAGAATTCCTCCTAACGCATGTCTAGGACTTTTAGAGGGTGTTTTACAGGTGTTTGTATATGTCCCCTATGAGTGTGTCTTAGTAGTTGCTATTGGGGCAACTTTTCCTACTATGTGTGTTTGTAGTTCTGTGTCAGCAAGGCCAGTGTCACTGTTTCACTGAGCACCTCAGTGGAGCCAGACTCTGCTCTGCTTGACAAGTCCACTGGTTCTCCTCCACTTTTTCCTCTGTTCTGCACACTCACTCTCCCACTCTGCTGTGCAGCTGACCATCCATTAAAGAGCAGTGTGAGGGGTTGTGATTAATACCACTTTACCTTTTCCTTTGGTTTTACTACAGGATTCCCAAAGTAGGGCAATTTATGCCCCAGTCTTCATGAATACTTACAGCACTCTCTCATACTAGGACCCTCCTGGACACCAAGGTCCTGACCCTTTGAAACAACTGGTGTGACAAACAATAGGATCTATGACAAACTCTCACTTCCAGTAATAAGTAAAGTTTCACATTGGGTTAAGACTGTTGTGCCCAGATTCTTCCCTCAGAATGATGTATATACTCAGTTTTTGTACAAAAGGATCAAGGTCTCAGTCTCCCAGATACAGCAAGAAATGTGTCTGAATCTCAAAGTTTGATATGTATGTGTGTGTGTGTGTGTGTGTGTGTGTGTATAGTCAGCTGTCTTGTGATACGCTCAATGTGAATAAAGAAATGTCTTTATGTAGTGAAATTATAGAGATTTAACACTACTATAAGAATTTATCAGTCAAAAACCATTTAAATTCCCCCTGGATTCAGAATAAAGATTACAATTAGCAGCACATTTTGGGTAATGGCATCTATAATGCCACAGCCACTGACAGCCTGCCAGAATGTGAGTAGCTTGATTGGAGCCATTCATTGCCTGGCTCCTTCTATACCCTGCAGAGCAATTTGCCTCCTTAAATAACCATCCCCTACTGCTGAAAGCAACAATGTGCCATGCAAAGTAAATCAATATATAAATCATTTGCTTATGTCAACAAATCTTTAATTTCCCTCATCAAAAGAAATTTCTAATAAATTTTAATTGAGATCTTCTTACTAAAAGCAAATCTGATCTACCTTAATATCAGAATATTTCCCAAAAAAGATTTCATAAACTATATATATATATATAACTAGCATCATAAAGCAAGAGTGCTAATTGAATTTTTATAAAAGCAGTGTTTTAAACTATTTTAGTAGAAGACAGAACTTCAATCAGGATCTAATTCATAAGTATTTTCTGTGAAAGTCAGTGAATAATTTATTTCCCCCACCTACTCATGGAAACTTCAAATTGTTATTGTAGATTGTAAAGTATTGGGACTTGCCCACCTTTTTTGCATTCATGCCTGAATTCAGATGCTTAAATTGAGAACTTGGCTGTGAATTTATCATCCATTCAAACATGAAGGCTTCAGATGAAATTTAAAATTTTGTAGTTCTTTTGCCACTTAATTTTTCATATAATAAAATCAACTGACATAATCATTCTTAAGTGCAAAGTAACATGATAGAAATGCACATTGGTCTGCACTAAGATGGTCTTAATAATTTATTAGCATTAAATGCAAATACAATATTATAAATAAATTAATAGTTATTTGGCAAGTGGATTTCAAAGAATATAATTGTGTAAAAATAATGTGTACCTTAGGTTACTCAATGATATCTAATGAATAACATCTCTTTTACACAAGAGTCTGTAAAATTTCTTAAAAATACAAAGGAGTGGTAGAAGGAGATAACATAGTCAACATTTTTCATACTAAGTCTTAGGTGAAGTAGTAATTCTAAAACAAACGCCAGTAATAAGCTGATTTACCCACCCAGTTACAGGCAGCTCTAATTAAGGCAGCCCTCCCAGTACTGAACGAGAAATTGCAAAGATGAAGAAATAGCTCTATTGATTAAGTTCAGTGATTTATTTTCCAGATTTAACAACTGAAAATGTCATTTTACTGTGGAATGGACAAAGAAGCTAAAATATGTCATAATTTGTTCTTAGAGAAAGTACTTCATCTTGGTACAAGGATATAAAAAGCACAATCCCTGTTTTTTTTCATTGAAGTATAGTTAATTTAGAGTGTTTCAGGTGTACAGAAACATGACTCAGATTTTTTTTTTTACTCTAAAATTATATTCTTTTCCACTGTAGGTATTACAAGATATTGACTATAGTTCCCTGTGCTATACAGTTGGACCTTGTTATGTATTTTATATATAGGAGTGTGTAGCTGTTAATACTAATTTTTTTCCCCTACCTTTCCCTTTTGGTAACCATAAGGTTGTTTTCTATGCCTTTAAGTCTATTTCTATTTTATAAATAAGTTATATTTTTTCTCTTTCTTAAAGATTCCACTTATAAGTGATATCATATGATATTTGTCTTTTGCTTGTTGTTTCACTTAATATGATAATCTCTGGGTCTATCTATGTTGCTGCAAATGACATTATTTCATTCTTTTTCATGTCTGAGTGATATTCCTATACATATGATATATACTATATATATATGAATACATATGTATCATATATATATATATATATATAGAGAGAGAGAGAGAGAGAGCTTTCCTGGTGACTCAGTAGAAAATCTGCCTGTGATGCAGGAGACTTGGGTTCGGATCTTTGGGTCAGGAAGAACCCCTGGAGAAGGGAATGGCTACCACTCTAGTATTCTTGCCTGGAGAGGACAGAGGAGCCTGTCAGGCGGTAGTCCTTGGGGGTCACAAAGAGTCACACACGACTGAGCAACTAACACTTTCACTCATACATACAACCTTCTTTATCCATTCTTAAGTTGATAGATAGATATTTAGGTTGCTCCCATGTCTTGACTATTGTAAATAGTGCTGCTGTGAACATAAGGGTGCAAGCAATTCCACTAAAGATTTGATCTCTAAGTCATATTTTTCTCTTTAATAAGAATTGCAAGTTCCACCATAGTGAAGTTTCTCTCTTTGCTACTTCACAATTTCACTACATATAGTATTACTGAAATTCCTAGAAAAATAGGTCAAATAAACATTTTTCAAAATTTCTTTATAACCTGCCTAAAATCATGAATTTATTTAAAATGCACAAGTTTAAACATGGCTACTCATTAGAAACACATCTGGAACTTTGGAGGACAAAATAGCAATATATCTGGGCATTTGTATTTTTCAAAAATTTCAAGATAACATTTAAAAACAATTGGGCTATATGATGATTTTTTACTTTTATCTAGTTTGTTTCACTTTTTCTATTTCATATTCAGTGCTCCCATTTCATTTAGTTTATGTTTTCCAATTTCTCTCTCTCATGTTCTTTCTCAAGTCTTTACTAGCCAAATAATTTATGACATTTTGATTCTACTTGTTTGATTTGGTATGAGTAGAATGCTAGATTTTTATCTTATATTCACTCAAAAATTTTATATAGTTACATGTATTTAGCATCTCACATTACTGATAAAAGTCTAGGAAGCTTATCATCTTAATGATTAAAAAAATTGAATGAGGCTTTAAACTTCTAATCCAATACAGTATTATTAAATAAACTACAGATTTTGTTCAAATCTCATGAAATGTTATGCTAGTGTCCTTTATTTATTTCCATACCTTATTCAAGACTCCACTGCAATTGTACTAAATTGCATTGAGCAGATTCAGCCGCATGAAATAACCTGGTAAAATTTTTTTTCAGTTTTATTCTACTACAGATATTTTCTAATTTTCCTTGTTATGGCTTCTTAGATATACCCCTCATTTAAAAGTGGACATTTAATTTCCAAATACATGGGATTTTTAAAAGTATCTTTGATATTAATTTCTCATTTACATACTTTCTTCTCTGCAATCATCCTTTCCAGTCTTCTAACTTTATTGAGACTTTCAATGGCTAAGTCATATCTCTTGGTCCATGTCACATAGCAGTTGAAAATATGTGGGTTATTTTCAAATATCTTTTGATATCAATCTCTAACATAATTCCATAGTCATAAGAAAACATTGTATGATTTCTATACCTTTAGACATGAAATTTCTATACCTGGTCTCATGTCTCTAGATATGTCCTGCTGTTTTCTAGTTTATAGTCTATGGAAACTTGAATAGAATTTGTATCCTACTGTTGTGTGAAAATTATATAAATCTTATGTCAGATTGGTTCATAATGCTCTTCAGGTCTACTATATTCTTCTACTTCTCTGTACATTTGTTCTATTAATTTCTGAGGGTTTGATATTGAAACTCCAACTAAAAATCTTGATTTATCTGGTTAAAACAATTATAATACATCATGGAACTATGCGTAACTTTATTTTGTTTTTTCCAAGTCTCCTGTAAATGTGTTATCATATTTTCATAATTCAACAAATAAAGATAAAAAAATAAAATGCATAAATTTAATAATTATCATGTCACTAACAGTCAACATTTTTTTCAGGCTTGAATACTCTGGCAGTTTATAGATAGACACTAAACTTGCTACAATAATGACAGCATTAGCACCTGACTCACAGAATGATTTTTGAGATATAAAGTACCTAAACAATGTCAGGTACATAATAAGTGCTCTTTAAGTATTTTCTATAATTGTTGCAACAATTATAATAGTTAATGATATTTCATTTGATAACTAGTGTTTATTTAAAGTCATTTTCTCTCAGAGTCTTTTTAAAAAATTAATTTATTTACTTTTGGCTGTGCTGTGTCTTAGTTGCTGAACAGACTTTTCTCTAGTTGCAATGAGCAGAGGATATTCTCTAATTGCAGTGTGTAGGCTTCTTATTGCAGTGGCGTCTCACTGAGGCTCATGGGCTCTAGAATTTGAGGGCTTCAGTGGATCTTCCTGGATCAGGGATTGAACACATGTCTCCTGCATTGGCAAGTGGATTCTTTGCCACTGAGCCACCAGGGAAGCCTTCATAGCTATTACTTTTAAAAGAGGGAATACGGACAATTATAGTATGGTGGTTTAGTCACTAACTTGTGTCCAGCTCTTGTAACCCCATGGACTATAGCCTGCCAGGCTCCTCTGTCCATGGGATTCTCCAGGCGAGAACACTGGAGTGGGTTGCCATTTCCTTCTCCAGAGGATCTTCCTGACCCAGGAATCGAACATAGGTCTCCTGCATTACAGGCAGAATCTTTACTGACTGAGCTATGAGTGAAGCCCCCATTTATAGTATGACATAGCACTAAAAAGCTTAAATTAAATATATATATATTCTGTGATTTCTCAATTATTCATCTAAAAATAGTGAATTATTCAGGATGCATTTATATTTTGCTTAAGAAAATATTCTTGCAAATGAATTCACTTGCTCTTTCCATCATGAAACTCAGCATGTTTGATAAACCCTTTTAATGATTGTCTTCTTCAGGAGTTCATAAACATTATATAGTGCAGGGCAATAAAATGTATCTAATAATTACCTGTTGATTAAGTGAAGGTTTTACTGAAAGTAGTAGTAAAATGTTTTCTTTAAGTGAATTAAGCCTAGTACATCATCTGAAACAGGACACAATCATGTTGATGATCCTATGGGCTTGCCTGGTGGCTCAGACGATAAAGAATCTGCAGCAATGGTAAAGAAATGCAGAAGACCTGGGTCCGATCCCTGGGTGGGAAGATCCCCTGGAGAAGGAAATGGCAACCCACTCCAGTATTCTTGCCTGGAGAATTCCATGGACAGAGGAGCCTGGCTGTCTACAAGTTGGACATGGCTGAGAAGCTAACAACATTTACTTATACAGTCTTTGAAATAAGTACCAAGGTTAGAAATGCAGATATTATTAAGAGTATGGCCAGCGAGAGAAAGCCTGCATCTTTGATTGAAACTCCATTCAGAGACTGCAGTGTGCTGGCTGTGCACCAGTTCTGGGGTGGAGAGGGCAACTTTAGTCCAAGAAGCCTGCCAGGTAGAGCCTCTCTAGTTTCCCATGGTCGGGACTGAAAAATCATACATAGGTTTTTGATCAGGAACTCAAGTCTTCACCAACAGTGCTATATTTGAATTTCTACACCCTTCATAACTAATGATGCTGATTGTTTCTTTATTAAATTCTTGGTAAATGTGTAACTTTCTTTTTGAAGTTTTTATTGTTTTGCTGATTTACTTGCTCATTATTGATTTATGGAAAGTCATCATGTATTCCTTCATGGGGCTTCCTTGATAGCTCAGCTGGTAAAGAATCCTCCTGCAATGCAGGGGACCCTGGTTCAATTCCTGGTTTGGAAAGATCTGCTGAGAAGCGAAAAAGCTACCCACTCCAGTATTCTGGCCTGGAGAATTCTATGGACTACAGTCAATGGGGTTGCAAAGAGCTGGACAGGACTGAGCGACTTTCACTTTAGTTTCCCTTGTGGTTCTGATAGTAAAGAATCTGCCTGCAGTGCAGAGGAGCTGGGTTCTATCCCTGGGTCAGAAAGATTCCCTGGAGAAGGAAATGGCAACCTACTCCAGTATTCTTGCCTGGAAAATTCCATGGACAGAGAAGCTTGGTAGGCTATAATCCATGGGGTGGCAAAGCATCAGACACGACTGAGAGACTCTCATTCATTCATTCACTCATGTTTTCTGAAAACATGTCTTTTGCCAAACATTTACCTATAACCCTTATTTCCCCCCACTCTGTGACTTCCTGTTAATTTTCATACCTATGTCTGTTGGTTAATTTTTTTCTAATTAAAGATCTTTATTTTCAATGCTTACTGGGTCCTCTCTAGGAAATCTTTACTATGCCAAGATTGTAAAGATATTATACCGTATAGTCTTGTAGAAGATGTGTAATTTTAGCTTTCAGACTGGGGTCACATCAATCTCAGTGTTTGTGTGGTGTGAAATAGTGGTTCATTTTCTTCACATATAAATAGCTCAGTGCACCAGAACAATTTGCCAAAGACTATATTTTGCCATTAATTGGCTGTGGTACATTTTAAAAATTCATTGGCCATATAAATGTATGTCTGTTTCTGGACACTTAATTTGGTTCAGTTGATCTAGTTACCTGTCTCTGTGTCAATACCACAATATGTCTTGATTATGGAAAAAGTAGTATGATTTTTCAAAATGTTTAAATTATGTCTTCACAATTACTTTGGCTATTTTAGACCTGAATTTCTATATTAATTTTAGAATCATTTTATCAATTAAAAAAATTTTTTTTCAGAAATTTGTTAGAATTTGTTAATTATAATAATAATTTCTGGGATAATTGATATAACAATATTGCATCTTTGAATCCATAAACATTGTGTGTGTTAGTAGCTCAGTCATATCTGACTGAGAGCCCATAGACTGTAGACCATCAGCCTCCTCTGTCCATGGCATTCTCCAGGCAAGAATACAGTGTGGGTTGCCATTCCCTTCTCCAGGGGTCTTCCCAAGCCAGGAATAAAACCCAGGTCTCCTGCATTGCAGGCAGATTCTATACCAGTTGAACCACCAGGGAAGCACTGTATAAAAATTGTATAAATCGCAATTTAAGTCTTCTGTGACTTCTATCACCAGAGTCCTTTAGGTATTATTTTAAAGATCTTATATATATTTTTTTTACATTAATGCATGCAGTTTTATATTCTTTAGTGCTTTTGTAAAATATATATTTATTTTAGTTTTATTTTCTGTTTGTTGATAGTATACAGAAACACAATTAAACTTTAAATAGTGACATTATAACAAGTGAACTTATTGAATTAATTCTAATAGTTTTGTATACTTTTAAGCTTTTATATGTAGAACATTATCTTTGCTATGAATAAAGCTGACTTATCCCTTTGTCAGTAAAATGTATACATTTTATTTTATTTTTGTCATTGTTGAACTTACTAGGATCTCAAGTATAAAGTAGAATAAGAAAGGTTGAAAGTACAAATCGTTGCCTTATTTTTAGCCTTATGGGTAAAGCGTTCATGTTTTCATCAAAAAGAGCATAAAGCATGTTGTTAAATATAGAGTTTATATAAATCATGGAAAAAGCAAGAGAGTTCCAGAAAAACACCTATTTCTGCTTTATTGACTATGTCAAAGCCTTTGACTGTGTGGATCACAATAAACTGTGGAAAATTCTGAAACAGGTGGGCATACCAGACCACCTGACCTGCCTCTTGAGAAAGCTATACGCAGGTCAGGAAGCAACAGTTAGAACTGGACATGGAACAGACTGGTTCCAAATAGGAAAAGGAATACATCAAGGCTGTATATTGTCACCCTGATATTTAACTTATATGCAGAGTACATCATGAGAAATGCTGGGCTGGAAGAAGCACAGTCTGGAATCAATATTGCCAGGAGAAATATCAATAACCTCAGACATGCAGGTGACACCACCCTTATGGCAGAAAGTGAAGAGGAACTAAAAAAGCCTCTTGATGAAAGTGAAAGAGGAGAGGGAAAAAGTCGGCTTAAAGCTCAACATTCAGAAAACTAAGATCATGGCATCTGGTCCCATCACTTCATGGGAAATACATGGGGAAACAGTGGAAACAGTGTCAGACTATTTTGGGGGGCTCCACAATCACTGCAGATGGTGATTGCAGCCATGAAATTAAAAGACGCTTACTCCTTGGAAGAAAAATTAGGACCAACCTAGATAGCATATTCGAAAGCAGAGACATTACTTTGCCAACAAGGTCCATCTAGTCAAGGCTATGGTTTTTCCTGTGGTCATGTATGGATGTGAGAGTTGGACTGTGAAGAAGGCTGAGAGCCGAAGAATTAATGCTTTTAAATTATGGTGTTGGAGAAGACTCTTGAGAGTCCCTTGGACTGCAAGGAGATCCAACCAGTCCATCCTAAAGGAGATCAGCCCTGGGTGTTCTTTGGAAGGAATGATGCTAAAGCTGAAACTCCAGTACTTTGGCTGCCTCATGCAAAGAGTTGATTCATTGGAAAAGACTCTGATGCTGGGAGGGATTGGGGGAAGTAGGAGAAGGGGATGACCGAGGATGAGATGGCTGGATGGCATCATTGACTCGATGGACATGAGTTTGAGTGAACTCTGGGAGTTGGTGATGGACAGGGAGGCCTGGCGTGCTGCAATTCATGGGGTTGCTAAGAGTCGGACATGACTGAGCGACTGAACTGAACTGAACTGAACTGAAATTATATTTGTTGGTTAAAAGGTTTTGTTCCACTCAGTTCACATCAAACTCATTCATACCTATTTTATTTTGATCATTATATTTATATAGCCAATCAAATATTAAAGAGGAGCACACAGAATAAAAGAGAAATGCAAGGGGTAAAGGTGAAAATACTATATAGATGGTAAAACTAAAGGATACCTACCATAGAATGTGGAGTCTTCCCTTAAGTGTATGTCTGTATTTTTGAGATGGAAACATACCACTGTCATAAAACTGGCTGATAGGAGTAGGACACAACTGAGCGACTTCACTTTCACTCTTCACTTTCATGCATTGCAGAAGGAAATGGCAACCTACTCCAGTGTTCTTGCCTAGAGAATCCCAGGGAGACAGAGGAGACTGGTGGGCTGCCGTCTATGGGGTCACACAGAGTCAGACACGACTGAAGTGACTTAGCAGCAGTAGCAGCATCTCTTTAGGGTCTAATACCATATTTTAGAATCAGGTGGCTACTTACACTCTTTGCTCAGTCACATTTTTTAATAAGCCAGATTTAATACCTAGAGCTATTATGACAGATAAATGCAAAAAACAATCTTTAGAAATCCTCAATTCATCCATTGGCACATAGCAACTTTTAATATTTTTATTAGTTCTAGTGGTGATATTTCAGATGATGAAGTCATGATTATCATGAACACAATGGTGATATCAAGTGGTAATGATTATTAAAACACAGTATATAGTTGAGTTTAATGCCCATGGTAGACTAATAAGAAAAAAACCACTGAATCTAATAGAAGGAATAAATAGCTACCTAAAAGTAAAATACATGGCCCTGGTGGAAAAGTAGCACCATGACACAAACTACCTTCAATTCAAAAATGTCTCAAGGTAAAAATAACTGGCATTTTAAAACATCAACATAAGACTTTTGAGTCTATAATGAAAACTGCTTGAGCAGTTCCTGTGATTTTTCCTCTATAGAGATTATGTAAACTACCACCTCAATCAATCTTGTGTTTTTGATTGTATCATTTTCATTTATTCTTTGCCTCATTCTAAATACATGATTTATTACACAATAGTCCTTACAGAAATGATTTCAACCAAGAGAGCAAGAAAGCAACAGTAAACTAAGTAAAGCCTGTACGTGTTGTGTGTGCATTGAGGTTCTGCACTTTTGACAGAATAACTCCACAGCTATATAGCAGCTAAGAGTCGTGCAATTCAGTGAATTCACAAGATAAAACGTAAACCAATTTTTTTTTTTAGAAAAGCCTTGTGAAACCTAGTAACATATAACAGAGAAAATAATAATGTAAAATGGGCGGATATTGTAAATGTTCTTACATTACAAAAATCATAGCAGTATGTTATGGAATTTCTGTCAAATGCTCTCATCACACCAAAACAGAGCCAATTTGAAACCTTCTGTCTGTACTGCCCAGTGTGATGACATTCAACTATGTGATTCTGATTTTATAAAAGTTAAGCATGCCTGGACATCTTCTTATGCCTTTAAAATGTTCCTCGTACAGTCTTTATTGGTTTGTGGTTTAGTCGCTAAGTCGTATCTGATTCTTGCAACCCTGTAGACTGTAGCCTGCCAGACTCCTTAGTCCATGAGGTTCTCCAGGCAAGAATACTGGAGTGGGTTGCCATTTCCTTCTCCAGAGGATCTTCCCGACCCAGGGTTTGGACCCAGGTCTCCCGCATTGCAGGCAGATTCTTTTCCAGCTGAGCTATCAGGGAAGCCCTAACATTCTCTATTAACAATTCAATAAAATTTAAAAATAGTAGTTTACGTGTACACATTGTTCTCAAACAATGTTGGTTGTTTTTTTTTTTTTTTTGCTATTTCTTTTCTTTTTAAAAAATTTTTATTTTTACTTTATTTAGCTTTACAATACTGTATTGGTTTTGCCATACACTGACATGAATCTGCCACGTGTGTACATGATTTCCCAATCCTGAACCCCCCTCCCACCTCCCACCCCATATCATCTCTCTGGATCATCCCCGTGCACCAGCCCCAAGCATAGTGTATCCTATATCGAACATAGACTGGCGATTCATTTCTTACATGATAGTATACATGTTTCAGTGCCATTCGCCCAAATCGTCCCACCCTCTCCCTCTCTCACAGAGTCCAAAAGTCCATTCTAAACATCTGTGTCTCTTTTGCTGTCTTGCATAGAGGGTTACCACGACCATCTTTCTAAATTCCATATATATATGTTAGTATACTGTATTGGTGTTTTTCTTTTTGGCTTACTTCACTCTGTATAATCAGCTCCAGTTTCATCCACCTCATTAGAACTGATTCAAATGTATTTTTAATGGCTGAGTAATACTCCATTTTGTATATGTACCACAGCTCTCTTATCCATTCATCTGCTGATGGGCATCTAGGTTGCTTCCATGTCCTAGCTATTATAAACAGTGCTGCAATGAACATTGGGGTACACATGTCTCTTTCAATTCTGGTTTCCTCGGTGTGTATGCCAAGCAGTGGGATTGCTGGGTTATAAGGCAGTTCTATTTGCAATTTTTTAAGGAATGTCCACACTGTTCTCCATAATGGCTGTACTAGTTTACATTCCCACCAACAGCGTTGGAGGGTTCCCTTTTCTCCACACCCTCTCCAGCATTTATTGCTTGTAGACTTTTGGATCGCAGACATTCTGACTGGTGTGAAGTGGTACCTCATTGTGGTTTTGATTTGCATTTCTCTGATAATGAGTGATGTTGAGCATCTTTTCATGTGTTTGCTAGCCATCCATATGTCTTCTTTGGAGAAATGTCTATTTAGTTCTTTGGCCCATTTTTTGATTGGGTCGTTTATTTTTCTGGAATTGAGCTGGATAAGTTGCTTGTATATTTTTGAGATTAGTTGTTAGTCAGTTGCTTCATTTGCTATTATTTTCTCCCATTCATAAGGCTGTCTTTTCACCTTGCTTATAGTTTCCTTTGTTGTGCAGAAGCTTTTAATTTTAATTAGATCCCATTTGTTTATTTTTGCTTTTATTTCCAGAATTCTGGGAGGTGGATCATAGAGGATCCTGCTGTGATGTATGTCTGAGAGTGTTTTGCCTATGTTCTCCTCTAGGAGTTTAATAGTTTCTGGTCTTATGTTTAGATCTTTAATCCATTTTGAGTTTATTTTTGTGTATGGTGTTAGAAAGTGATCTAGTTTCATTCTTTTACAAGTGGTTGACCAGTTTTCCCAGCACCACTTGTTAAAGAGATTGTCTTTACTCCATTGTATATTCTTGCCTCCTTTGTCGAAGATAAGGTGTCCATATGTGTGTGGATTTATCTCTGGGCTTTCTATTTTGTTCCATTGATGTATATTTCTGTCTTTGTGCCAGTACCATATTGTCTTGATGACTGCGGCTTTGTAGTAGAGCCTGAAGTCAGGCAAGTTGATTCCTCCAGTTCCATTCTTCTTACTCATGATTGCTTTGGCTATTCGAGGTTTTTTGTATTTCCATACAAATCTTGAAATTATTTGTTCTAGTTCTGTGAAAGATACCACTGATAGCTTGATAGGGATTGCATTGAATCTGTAGATTGCTTTGGTAGTATACTCATTTTCACTATATTGATTCTTCTGATCCATGAACATGGTTTATTTCTCCATCTATTAGTGTCCTCTTTGATTTCTTTCATCAGTGTTTTATAATTTTCTATAATAGGTCTTTTGTTTCTTTAGGTAGATATATTCCTAAGTATTTTATCCTTTTCATTGCAATGGTGAATGGAATTGTTTCCTTAATTTCTGTTTCTACTTTCTCATTATTAGTGTATAGGAATGCAAGGGATTTCTGTGTGTTGATTTTATATCCTGCAACTTTACTATATTCATTGATTAGCTCTAGTAATTTTCTGGTGGAGTCTTTAGGGTTTTCTACGTAGAGGATCATGTCATCTGCAAACAGTGAAAGTTTTGCTTCTTCTTTTCCAATTTGGATTCCTTTTATTTCTTTTTCTGCTCTGATTGCTGTGGCCAAAACTTCCAGAACTATGTTGAATAGTAGCGGTGAAAGTGGGCACCCTTGTCTTGTTCCTGACTTTAGGGGACATGCTTTCAATTTTTCACCATTGAGGATAATGTTTGCTGTGGGTTTGTCATATATAGCTTTTATTATGTTGAGGTATGTTCCTTCTATTCCTGCTTCTGGAGAGTTTTAATCATAAATGGATGTTGAATTTTGTCAACGGCCTTCTCTGCATCTATTGAGATAATCATATGGTTTTTATTTTTCAATTTGTTAATGTGGTGAATTACACTGATTTATTTGTGGATATTGACGAATCCTTGCATCCCTGGGATAAAGCCCACTTGGTCATGGTGTATGATCTTTTTAATGTGTTCTTGGATTCTGATTGCTAGAATTTTGTTAAGGATTTTTGCATCTATGTTCATCAGTGATATTGGCCTGTAGTTTTCTTTTTTTGTGGCATCTTTGTCAGGTTTTCGTATTAGAGTGATGTGGCCTCATAGAATGAGTTTGGAAATTTACCTTCCTCTGCAATTTTCTGGAGGAGCTTGAGTAGGATAGGTGTTAGCTCTTCTCGAAATTTTTGGTAGAATTCAGCTGTGAAGCCATCTGGACCTGTGCTTTTGTTTGCTGGAAGGTTTCTGATTACAGTTTCAATTTCCATGCTTGTGATGGGTCTGTTAAGATTTTCTATTTCTTCCTGGTTCAGTTTTCGAAAATTGTACTTTTCTAAGAATTTGTCCATTTCTTCCACGTTGTCCATTTTATTGGCATATAATTGCTGATAGTAGTCTCTTATGATCCTTTGTATTTCTGTGTTGTCTGTTGTGATCTCTCCATTTTCATTTCTAATTTTATTGATTTGATTTTTCTCCCTTTGTTTCTTGATGAGTCTGCCTAATGGTTTGTCAATTTTATTTATCCTTTCAAAGAACCCACTTTTGGCTTTGTTGATTTTTGCTATGGTCTCTTTTGTTTCTTTTGCATTTATTTCTGCCCTAATTTTTAAGATTTCTTTCCTTCTACCAACTCTGGAGTTCTCCATTTCTTCCTTTTCTAGTTGCTTTAGGTGTAGAGTTAGGTTATTTATTTGACTTTTTTCTTGTTTCTTGAGGTATGCCTGTATTGCTATGAACTTTCCTCTTAGCACTGCTTTTATGGTGTCCCACAGGTTTTGGGTTGTTGTGTTTTCATTTTCATTCATTTTGATGCATATTTTTTATTTCCTTTTTGATTTCGTCTGTGATTAGTTGGTTATTCAGAAACGTGTTGTTCAGCCTCCATATGTTGGAATTTTTAATAGTTTTTCTCCTGTAATTGAGATCTAATCTTAATGCATTATGGTCATAAAAGATGCTTGGAATGATTTCAACTTTTTTGAATTTATCAAGGTTAGATTTATGGCCCAGGATGTGATCTATCCTGGAGAAGGTTCCATGAGCACTTGAGAAAAAGGTGAAATTCATTGTTTTGGGGTGAAATGTCCTATAGATATCAATTAGGTCTAACTGGTCTATTGTATCATTTAAAGTTTGTGTTTCTTTGTTAATTTTCTGTTTAGTTGATCTGTCCATAGATGTGAGTGGGGTATTAAAGTCTCCCACTATTATTGTGTTATTGTTAATTTCCCCTTTTATACTTGTTAGCATTTGTCTTACATATTGTGGTGCTCCTATGTTGGGTGCATATATAATTATAATTGTTATATCTTCTTCTTGGATTGATCCTTCAATCATTATGTAGTGGCCTTCTTTGTCTCTTTTCACAGCCTTTGTTTTAAAGTCTATTTTATCGGATATGAGTATTGCTACTCCTGCTATCTTTTGGTCTCCATTTGCATGGAATATCTTTTTCCAGCCCTTCACTTTCAGTCTGTATGTGTCCCTTGTTTTGAGGTGGGTCTCTTGTAGGAAGCATATATAGATAGGGGTCTTGTTTTCGTATCCATTCAGCCAGTCTTTGCCTTTTGGTTGGGGCATTCAACCCATTTACATTTAAGGTGATTATTGACAAGTATGATCCCGTTGCCATTTACTTTATTGTTTTGGGTTCGGGTTTATACGCCCTTTTTGTGTTTCCTGTCTAGAGAATATCCTTTAGCATTTGTTGGAGAGCTGGTTTGGTGGTGCTGAATTCTCTCAGCTTTTGCTTGTCTGGAAAGCTTTTGATTTCTCCTTCATATTTGAATGAGATCCTTGCTGGGTACAGTAATCTGGGCTGTAGGTTATTTTCTTTCATCACTTTAAGTATGTCTTGCCATTCCCTCCTGGCCTGAAGAGTTTCTGTTGGAAGATCAGCTGTTATCCTTATGGGAATCCCCTTGTGTGTTATTTGTTGTTTTTCCCTTGCTGCTTTTAATATTTGTTCTTTGTGTTTGATCTTTGTTAATTTGATTAATATGTGTCTTGGGGTGTTTCACCTTGGGTTTATCCTATTTGGAACTGTCCGTGTTTCTTGGACTTGGGTGATTATTTCCTTCCCCATTTTAGGGAAGTTTTCAACTATTATCTCCTCAAGGATTTTCTCATGGTCTTTCTTTTTGTCTTCTTCTTCTGGGACTCCTATAATTCGAATGTTGGAGCATTTCATATTGTCCTGGAAGTCTCTGAGATTGTCCTCATTTCTTTTAATTCGTTTTTCTTGTTTCCTCTCTGATTCATTTATTTCTACCATTCTATCTTCTATTTCACTAATCCTATCTTCTGCCTCTGATATTTTATTATTTGTTGTCTCCAGAGTGTTTCTGATCTCATTTATTGCATTATTCATTATATATTGACTCTTTTTTATTTCTTCTAGGTCCTTGTTAAACCTTTCTTGCATCTTCTCCAGGCTATTTATCTGTGATTCCATTTTGATGTCAAGATTTTGGATCATTTTCACTATCATTATTTGGAATTCTTTCTCAGGTAGATTCCCTATCTCTTCCTCTTTTGTTTGGTTTGGTGGGCATTTCTCCTGTTCCTTTACCTGCTGGGTAGTCCTTTGTCTCTTCATCTTGGTTATATTGCTGCATTTGGAGTGGCCTTTTGGTATTCTGGGAATTTGTGGAGTTCTCTTTATTATGGAGTTTCCTTGCTGTGGGTGGGGTTGTATCAGTGGCTTGTCAAGGTTTCTTGGTTAGGGAAGCTTGTGTCGGAGTTCTGGTGGGTGGAACTGGATTTCTTCTCTCTGGAGTGCAATAAGTGTCCACTAATGAGTTATGGGATGTCTATGGTTTTGGAGTAACTTTGAGCTGCCTGTATATTGAAGCTCAGGGGTGTGTTCCTGTGTTGCTGGAGAATTTGCGTGGTATGTCTTGCTCTGGAACTTGTTGGCCCTTGGGTGGTGCTTGGTTTCAGTGTAGGTACAGAGGCATTTGATGATCTCCTATCGATTTTTGTTCCCTGGATTCAGGAGTTCTCTGATGTTCTCAGGATTTGGACTTAAGCCTCCTGCTTCTGGTTTTCAGTTTTATTTTTACAGTAGGCTCAAGACTTCTCCATCTATATAGCACTGATGATAAAACATCTAGGTTAAAGATGAAAAGTTTCTCCACATTGAGGGACACCCAGAGCTTCACTGAGTTACATGGAGAAGAGAAAAGGGAGGGGGTAGTTAGAGGTGACTGGAATGAGATGCGGTGGGATCAAAAGAGGAGAGAGCAAGCTAGCCAGTAATCACTTCCTTATGTGCGCTCCACAGTCTGGACTGCTCAGAGATGTTCACGGAGTTATACAGGGAAGAGAAGAGGGAGGAAGTAGACAGAGGTGGCCGGGAGGATAAAAGGGAAATGAAAAGGAGAGAGACAGATCCAGCCAGTAACCAAATCCCTAAGTGTTCTCCACCGTCTGGAACACACAGAGATTCACAGAGTTGGGTAGAGAAGAGAAGGGGGAGGGAGGAGGCAAAGACAACCTGGTGGAGAAAAAGGAGAGTCCAAAGGAGGAGAGAGTGGTCAAGCCAGTAATCTTGCTCTCAGGTAAAATTGGGTACTGAAGATTGGGTTTTTACATGTACAAAATTGACAACAAATACCAAAAAGCAAAGATTAAAAATCTAGAGTAGAGGTTGGATTTTCAAAAATACAATATTAAAGAAAAGAAGAAAAAACAAAGTTCGAGAATTATTAAAAAACAACAGCAACCACAAAAAATATATATATACGACGTTTGCTTTAAAAATAGGGTCTTTTTTTTTTGAAAAGTAATAGTAAGTTATAAAAATTAAAATTAAAGGAGAAATAGAGGACTTAAAAATTTACAAAAGTTTTAAAAAAAAACAGAAAAAGACAAGAAAAAAGAAACAACAACATCAACAACAACAAAAAAAGAGAGAGAATGGTCATAAAAATAGTAAAGATATTTCTGTGACTTTCTCTGGTGTTGTGGGCAGTGTAGGGTCACTTCCAAGGCGGTTCCCTCTGTTTAGCTTCTTCTGTTTGCTGGTCTCTTCAGTGTCTGATTTCTGCCCTGACACAAGGAGGGCGGTGGTAGACTCTTTTTTTTTTTTTTTTAAGGCTCACTTGTTCAGTTGTGCTGTGGGGAGAGAGGGATGCTGCAAACAAATAACACTCGTGTGTGCTTGCAGTGTCTCAGCCATGCTGGGTATGCCCCTGCACACGGCACACACTGCTCAGGCTCTACGTTGCTCCGCCGGGAACTATCTGAGGCCGGCCCTAGGTTGCATGCACTTCCCCAGTCTAAGCCGCTCAGGCTCGGCTCTCAGGTAGCCCTCAGAGGCGCAGATTTGGTTAGGCCTGCGTTTTGTGCCTTTCTCAGGACCGAGTAGCTCAGGTGTTTGGCGAGCGCAGTTGCTCAGACTTATTGCCTTTCCCTGCTGCTCAGTTTTCTGGGTGTACCGCTGGCACCCCTTGTGAGGTGGATGGTGACTGTCCAGGACCCCAAGAAGTCTTAGCAAAGAAGCCTGCTTGCAGTTTGGTAGGTAAAGTCTCTCCGGGGCTGTGATTGCCCCCTTCCAGCCCTTATGGCTCTGGCTGCCTATCACCAGAGGGGAATGGTCTGCAGCCAGCTATTTCTGTTCCATGCTTTGTTCTGTGTGCGGTCCTGGCGGTGTCTTATGTTAGAGCTTTTCGCTTGGTAGCTCTCCCACAGTCTGGTATGCTAGCCCAAGTTAGTTCACTCTGGTTACACTAGCGGCATTCCGGCCCAATTCTTAAAAAGCACTGCAGCCCGTGCCTCCCTGCCCAGCCCCCACTTGCTAGTGGCGGATGCAGGCGTCTGTGCTGCTTCTCTGCTGGAGGAGTTACCGTTGGGCTCGTAATCTATTGGTTTAAATTATTTATTTATTTTTCTTCCCTGTTATGTTGCCCTCTGTGCTTCCAAGGCTCGCCTCAGACTCAGCAGCAAGAGTGTTTCCTGGTGTTTGGAAACTTCTCTCTTTTTAAGACTCCCTTCCCGGGCCAGGACTCCCTTCCTGGGACAGAGCTCCCTCTCCACCTCCTTTGTCTCTTTTTTCATCTTTTATATTTTTCCTACCTGTTTTTGAAGACAATGATCTGCTTTTCTGGGTGCCTGATGTCCTCTGCCAGCATTCAGAAGTTGTTTTGTAGAATCTACTCAGCGTTGAAATGTTCTTTTGATGAATTTGCGGGGGAGAAAGTGGTCTCCCCGTCCTATTCCTCCACCATCTTAGGACCGCCTCAATGTTGTTGTTTTTCAATTGCCAAGTCATGTTCTACTCTTTGTGACCTGATGGACTGCAGCATGCCAGGCTTCCCTGTCCCTTACCATCTCCCAGAGTTTGCCCAAGTTCATGTCCATTGAATCGGTGATACCATCCAACCATCTCATCCTCTGTCTCTTCCTTTTCCTTCTGCCTTCAATCTTTCCCAGCATCAGTGTCTTTTCCAATGAGTCAGTTGTTTGCATCAGGTGGGTACATATTGGAGTTTCGGCATCAGTCATTTCAATGAGTATTCAGGGTTGATTTACTTTAAAATTGACTGATTTGATATCTTTACTGTTCAAGGGACTCTCAAGTCTTCTCTAGCACCACAGTTCAAAAGCATCAATTCTTCTGTGCTCTGCCTTCTTCATGGTCCAGCTCACACATTCATACAGGACTACCAGAAAGGCCATAGCCTTGACTATATGGATCTTTGTTGGTAAAGTGATGTCTTTGCTTTTTAACACATTGTCTAGGTTTGTCATAGCTTTCCTGCCAAGAGGCAATCATCTTCTAATTTTATGGCTGCAATCTCCATCCTCAGTGATTTTAGAGCTGTCATTGTTTCCACCTTTTCCCCTTCTATTTGCCATGAAGTGATAGGACCAGATGCCATGATCTTAGGTTTTTTTTTTCTTTTCAATGTTGAGTTTTACGCTGGCTTTCTCAAACTCTGTCTTCTTTTTTATTAAGGGTGTTTTCCCTTCTCTTCATAAAATTCAGAATGATTTATGCTTCTTGACAAATACAAATATTTATTTACACAACTGCAGTACTTTTTTTCCCCCTCTGAGGAATTAACATAGGGACAATCGTTGTTTATCTTGTCTGTGACAAAATCCAACACAGTTGCATGTGATTTGAAAAAAAAAAAAATGGCGTTGAACTTTTGAATTGATTTGATTGTAGGAAAGTTGACGCCAAAATTTGTTCTAGAAAAATATGTAATTGAAAGAAAATACTCAATGGAAATATGTCAGATGTGTAGGTAAGCAGTGATGAATAACGGAGCTACTGAATCTGCATTATTAGTGTGTAGTCTGTAAATCGATAATTACTGTGATTGATGAGAAAACCACTAAAAATTCTTCCTAGAAAATATTTTCCTGAATATCTTTTTTCTTTGGTGTGTGAATTAATAATATATTCTTTTTTTATCCAGACTTTTACAATTTAACTGTCCATTTCTCTTTCTTGAAGAGCTCTGACTGATAACTATCTATTATAGTAACTGTGATTAGTCAGCAATGCTGAACTTGCAAAATATAAACAAACTCTAAATCTCCATTCAAATTTGCATCCATATCATTGCCTTCTAAATTCAGTTTGTCTACTATGTATTTATACACTGCATACTGACATTTCAAACTCTTTATCAAGTAAAGGCTGAAACTGAAACTCAGAAGCTCTCTTTGTTTTATGCATAAAGTAACAACATTAGTGGCAACAATAGAGTGATTACTAGAGACAGTATTAACTAAAAACTGTTTGGTTTTAAATATTGGATAGAGTACATAGCAGGCACAAAATCCCCTAACTTCTATTTTAATATTGATGTTTATACTGCGTATGGAGAGTGTATATGGAATATTTTCAGAAGTACCTTTAAAAGAAGACAGAGCAAAGTTGTATTTTGGCAGCACATTTTTCACCATTTCCTTTGTTAAAAAGACAAGTCATTTTCAAGGTCACACTTCAGCAGCAAGCAAGTTAAAATTAATTTTTTTTCAGAAATGGCAATTAAGCAGCTGTATAGTTATTTCTTACAAGAGAGAACAATACACCCTGAAACGAAGTTCTCCTACAAAGATTCAAACTGCATGATTATTAATGTTTATAAATTCATATATGTTTATATAATTTTATATTTATATACATTTTATAATAATGTTTATATTTGCATTATACAACCAATTTTAAACTAAAGTATTATCATGCATATTCCGTATGTTTCTATGCTTCTACATTTCACCTGATAGAAGGACCAGGCTTCCATGAATTTGCACACTTCTATGTGCAAGTGACATGATGATTTAGCCAAATTCTACTTAGAGATCCTATCAGAGAGCAGCAAGGTAAGATAGCAGAAACAAAAACATAAAAAAAGAATTAGGGCTGTGTCACTGTGAGTGATACATGACATGGTCAGTGGAGGGCCTGGAGGATCACTGGCGCTGCCTCCCTGCCCTGTCAGGCTTAAGTCCCTAAAGCCCAGCCACCACTAACTGTGGGTAGAGGTGAGAAAACAGAAGTCTTTTGTGGGAATTCAAGCTGTGCGTGAACGTGGTGTAGTGTACTACTGTTATCACAAGAACCTGATGGTGTGCTTCCAGGCCCAGCATGGCACTGGTACCAGGGGAAGTACAGGGAACCCCTGTAAGAACTCAGAATATTCAAGAAGCATCACCTCAGCTAGCACACTTTCTCTTGGTGAAAATACTGGACACATGGGGATGCTGAGAATCAGTTAACTCTAATCTCTCTTCATCATGATGGAGAGTTTTTCCTTGTTGAAGAAAAGATGGTGTACTTTCTGTATGGCATAACAAAAGTGGAGATCCCTAAATATCCAGAAGCAGAGGAAACTGCTTGATAAACTGGGATTTGGTTAGAGACAGGTGGAACTAAGCTCACAAATCTTCAGAAATCAACTTTCAGGGACTTCCATTAAAAAAAAAAAAAAAAAGCCTTGAAAAATGGTTGAAGCTACAAATCAAGTCAGTCAGTCATTTCAGCTGCTCAGTTGTGTCTGGCTCTGTGACCCCTTGGATCACAGCACGCCCGGCTTCCCTGTCCATTACCAAATCCCAGAGCTTGCTCAAGCTCACGTCCATTGAAATGGTGATGCCATCCAACAATCTCATCCTCTGTCCTCCCCTTCTCCTCCTGCCTTCAATCTTTCCCAGCATCAGGGTTTTTTCCAATGAGTCAGTTCTTCTCATTAGGTGCCAAAGTATTGGAGCTTCAGCTTCAGCATCAGCCTTCCAGTGGATATTCAGGACTGATTTCCTTTAGGATGGACTGGTTTGATCTCCTTGCAGTTTAAGGGACTTTCAAGAGTCTTCTCCAACACCACAGTTCAAACACATTAATTCTTAGGTGCTCAGCTTTCTTTATAGTCCACTCTCACATCTATTCATAACTACTGGAAAAACCATAGCTTTGAGTTGATGGACCTTTGTTGGCAAAGTAATGCCTCTGCTTTTTAATATGCTGTCTAGGTTGGTCATAGCTTTTCTTACAAGGAGTAAGCATCTTTTAATTTTATGGCTGCAGTCACCATCTGCAGTGATTCTAGAGCCCAAGAAAATACAGTAGAACAAGAAAATCAAGCAGAGCAGTGTAAGGATCAATTTGCAGCAGACAGGTGCAACTGTGTGGCCATTGATAGGAAGTAAAGCAAATTATTTGTTTCATTACGTTTCCGTATAATCCCATCAAAAAGCATTAGCAGTTTTAGGAAGGGCTCTCCCTGAAATGTGAGCCAATCAAGATAGGTAGGGGGAAAGACCAGCTTTGGAGATTCCTGTGAAAGAACAGTTGAAGGGGGTTCTAGTTGAAGCCTGTGCCATTGCTTCTCCTAGGGAAGCAGATAGAGAAGGGCATTTTAAAGTTGATGCTGGGGCCTCCAAGCTAAAGAAACAGAGCTGTTTTAGACTGCCCTGCTTTTCACCTGGATAACCCTCATGCTGTAAGCTATTGATTTAAAACCCTAATTATGGAAATTGCCTTAAATTTTGATGACTTTTAATATCTATGAATAATGGACAGAAGCAAGTGTGTAAGACTAAGAAAAAAACTTCGAGATTTATGGTGAACAGGTCAAAAGTTACCACCACAAAATTTTGTTAACTTTAAATGTTTAATTAAGTTCCTTGCAAAGCTTGCTTATACCAACAACAGTAACAAAATGCACTGTAATCATTTCTGTAGTTAGCTTGTTATAGACCAAAAATGAAGAAATGCTCTCAGAAATGGCTATGGCTGCAGCCACTCACGTGGTTACGGTAATTGAACCAATCATTCACGATGCCAGCTGGCTCTTCCCTATGAGGGTGTTCAGTTCAGCTCAGTTCAGTTCAGTCGCTCAGTCGTGTCCGACTCTTTGGGACCCCATGAATTGCAGCATGCCAGGCCTCCCTGTCCATCACCAACTCCTGGAGTTCACTCAGACTCAATGTATCGGAGCATTGTGCACTTCTGCACATGAATTCCATCACTCATCCCACACTGCACATGACTAACTCAGGGGCGCTGGACAAGTGCCCTGCTGGTACAGTGGTGATGGAGGAAGACTTGACTAAGAACGGGAACTTAAATGTAAAGCTTATGGTTTGCTAGGGTAGCAGTCTAAAGAAAGCATATAACCACTGCTTTCCAGCTGCCTCTCCCATCAGCAGACCACATCACCTTGGTTTCAGTGGACCAAGCACCCTCCCACGACTCTGCTTCTGAAAGCAGTGATGTGAATAGGACTACCTCTACTCTATGGACACACGGGAGCAGGGGCTGAGCCCAGATACAGCAGTCCTCTGAAACCTGAGGACTTATTTGCATAGCCATTTCCTCACCAGGAAGGAACTGGAGTCAGATAACTGTTAGGCAAAACCAAGCTTAGGCAGCTGCCAAGTCCCATCAGTTTTGGCCGAGCTCACAACTCCTCTGATCTTAGCACTCATACTTTGCTCTGAGCTGTTAGAAATCTTAAATCTTACTCAGTATCCCTAAATCCAGGAAGGCTACCTTCTGGGTGTCATGGTGACCAGAGTTGTTCAAGAATATCTCAGCATCCACTTAGTCTCTCCCAGATGCTCCTTGCACTGAGCATATAGGTCAGGATCTAGGCTGGCTCTCTCCTGCCTTCTGGCGCTCTGGGTTCTGGAGGTATTCCCATGGCCTGCCCTATACAACCTCACACACACCCACTGACACAGCTCCAACCTAGGTCAGTCAAGTTGGATGACCAGAACCCTTCCAATCCCATGGCATTGCCCAGTGAATACAGACTTGAACAGTCATCTCACATCTCTCCAGAGTCCAGCACCCTTGGTACTCCACCCAAAGAGGGCAACCCGGACTGTTAGCTTCTTAGATTCAAGCTGTGAGTTAATCTTGAGTCTGTGCAATTACATAGCAGAATTTTACTGAGGCCAAGACAAGTACTAAAGCTATGATACTGACCCAGTGTTCCCTCAACCCCTTATTCTCCTGATGCCATCCTTCTGAGGAAGGTAACCTCACTAACAAAGCACTAACAGTTCCTAAAATACTAATGGATATACAATCTGGCCTTAGTAATAACTGAACTTAATGTTTTATGACAACAATTCTAGGTTTTTAAAACCACTTGGCAGCATATTTCCTGAAATGCACTCATATTCAGCAAGCAAAAATTGCTCAGCTGCATTTTGTTAGATATGGATGATATAGAAAGTATAGCCTTATGAAAAAAGCTACCTTCTAGCCCTTGACCTCTGCTTTCCTGGTGAGTGAACAGGGCAGGAAAACATTTATCTTCACAAACAAGTGAAAAGATTGCAGTAGAGGGAAGAAGGAGATCTTACTATGCAAGACTTCACCTTTTGCCCAGCTGAAGAAAAAAGAGTGGAGGCTGACACTTAATGCTGAATGGCTTGTGTCTTGAAAGTTGAATTTCTTTAAATGGGAAAGAAATGATGACAAAAGCAAAACAAAACAAAAATACCTAGCCTGGAAAGAGTATTATTATTATTTAGTCACAGCTGTTAATGCAGGTAGCATCAAGGCAATTTGAAATGAGGAAACAATGTATTAATGATTTATTTAATAACATGCATTAATTGCAAATTATCTACTTCCTGCTACTTGGACTTTTATTCTTATATATTAGGAAGGACTGCTTCTCCTTCATTCTTCCTGCCAGTATTAAATATGGTCCGCTTCTACCCTAACCTTCTCAATCCAAAACCTTTTATGTTAACCTGGTTGGTCCTTAGTTGGAAGTGAGGAAAACAACCAGGAAGCCAAAAGTCTTCGACTGTTATGGGTCAGTGTCTGTGGAAGTAGTGGTTTGTCTTCCTGGGCTAGTTCTGTCAGAGATTGTGGATAAGAGTTCTAATTGTCTTGTAGGGACTGGTTATTGTTCATATGTATATTGTCTCTCAGACCTTCTTCTGATTTTATGGTCCCTTGCAAGAAGTTAACCAATTGAGGAAAAGGCTAGACCCAGATCCTCACTGCTTTAGGATTGTTTCCATGCAATTGTATGAAAACCTATTCTTGGCATTTTGTTGTACCACCATGTTAGTCATCTGACAAAAGAGCAGCTGCATAGAAGCACTTAAGATCCTGGATATATTGTAGTGGAACAGCATAATTTTTACTAAAATGAGCATGAAGTAACAATAATTAATAATTCCCTTAAGATGCTTGGAACCAGGAACCCAGCCTTCCCAAACAAAGCCAAGAGATAAGCCTCATAGACCACAAGGAGAAAATTTAAGACATTCAAGTAGCTTCTTCCTTAAGGCAGTAATATCTACCCTATTTTACTTTGCTTGTTCCATTCATCCATATACAGCAAGAAGTGTCAGCAGCGGTACAGACATCATTATAATTTGCCAACAAAGAACTGAGAGCCATGCAACTGTTCACGTCACCAGTCATGCTGATGAGTTCAGACTAACCAATAGTCCATCTAGGGCAGAGGTGATGTCTTTCATAACTTCTGTCAGAGTTACCAAAAAGTTTCCTTTACTCTTTTCTATGTGTATTATTAGTACCGATGGGAACATTGCCCTGATTGTTCATGTTAAAAAATGAATCACTAATTTCTATGAATAATCAAGAATGGTGTTGTTTTGGATATTGTGCCTGGGTAAGAATTTCCAACTTAGCTGTTATAGAATTAAGGTCTCTATGCGTAGAAAAGTCTTCCTATATTATTATTCCTTCCTATATTATTCCTAAATTTCATGAGTTATCTGTCTAAGGCAAACAAGACCTGGAACCCTGGCTACAAATAATTTAGTACCTGCTAGGGTCGCGAAGAGTCAGACACGACTGAGTGACTGAACTGAACTGAACTGAGTCAAGGCTATGGTTTTTCCTGTTGTCATGTATGGATGTGAGAGTTGGACTGTGAAGAAGGCTGAGTGCCAAAGAATTGATGCTTTTGAACTGTGGTGTTGGAGAAGACTCTTGAGAGTCCCTGGGACTGCAAGGAGATCAAACCAATCCATTCTGAAGGAGATCAACCCTGGGATTTCTTTGGAAGAAATGATGCTAAAGCTGAAGCTCCAGTACTTTGGCCACCTCATGTGAAGAGTTGACTCATTGGAAAAGACTCTGATGCTGGGAGGGATTGGGGGCAGGAGGAGAAGGGGACGACCGAGGATGAGATGGCTGGATGGCATCACTGACTCGATGGACATGAATCTGAGTGAACTCTGGGAGTTGGTGATGGACAGGGAGGCCTGGCGTGCTGCGATTCATGGGGTCGCAAAGAGTCGGACACGACTGAGCGACTGAACTGAACTGAACTGATTAATAGATTTGTAATTTTGGGGTGGGGGGGCGGGAGTGGTGCTGCAAAGTCACAGGTTGATTTGTGTATGGTCATTTGTTCTTATACTTGCAAGTAAAGATGCTGTCACTCCCTAAAGCATCATTTTATGAGAGCAGAGTTGGCCAGAAATATTTATCAAAGGGGTCTGGTGATACATGGTATATTCAGTAGTAAGTAAAATTAAGAGCAGTAACTACATTTGGGATTCTCTAAAAATTATCTTAGAATGTGTATTTTTAATATATTTTTTAAAAATGTATACTATGTAGCACACTTTTTAAAATGTGCCATAGTATACATTTTTATCCCTATGACCCACTTAGAATTTTGTTATATATGTTTTGACCTAAAAAATATAAAGAAGAAATAAAGGAGAAAAAAGGTTGTTATATGTTCACAGCAATGAGGAATCTATAGAAAATAAGAATGATTCTAAGTGAGAAAGTAAGAAACAAAACAGGATTTAGGTGTCAAACAAACCTAGATTTGACACCTTGAGTGGAAGCAGTCCACTATCTGGCATCATCTGCTTGTTCTGAAGGTCTTGGGTCAGCTTTGTACTTAGGAAGATGAGCTGTGTCTTTAGGGTGTCTGTGAACCCTCACTTTGAGGTCCCCTATTGGAATATCTATCCAATTGCATGCCTTCTACATTGCTTCTTTACTTGTGAAATGTAAACCTAAGCATTGACTTCTTGAAACTTGCTTTTTTAATTGTTAACAGAGCCTGATAAAATTGCTTACAAGGTTAAAAGTATTTTTTTTTTTTTTCCCTCCAGTCCCCGCCCCCCACCCCCTGGTATATGAAATTCCTTGTTCAAGATTATGAAGAAGGAAGGCAATCTTAAATTGCTTGTGATAGGACAGGGTATAGTACATAAGTTCCTTGCAATATTTTGCCATGGCTGCATATAACAAATCATATACTAGTATAAAAGAGAAAAATCTGAAAATACATAGACATTTCAGTTCCCAGTTCATAAAGAGTAAATCAATATGTCTGTGAATGAAAGGACTATATGGCCATTAGGGCTAACTGAAGTACTTTTAGGCCAAAGAAATTAAGGTTTTCAAAATTATATTAACTG
Organism: Budorcas taxicolor; assembly: GCF_023091745.1. NCBI lineage: Eukaryota > Metazoa > Chordata > Mammalia > Artiodactyla > Bovidae > Budorcas > Budorcas taxicolor. The sequence goes on from NC_068930.1 coordinate 57,113,966, forward strand.
TAATTTAAGGGTGCCATTGGGTTTTTCAACCTTTCCAGAAGATTGTGACTGGCGAGCACAGTGTGGTTTTTGAGTAGTGGATAACATCTCACAGAGTTCTTTTGTAAAGGTTTCCATAAAGTATGTGCCTTGGGCACATTATATAAATGTTGAAATGCCCCCGGTCGGAGCATAAAATCAAGCAGCACTTTAGTGACTATTAGGGCAGTGACTTTTTATCAAAATAATTCTTCAGTCTATTCTGAAAATAGTCATATAGCAACTAAAACATACTCAAATCCCATCATGAAGGAACGCTGAATCAACGCCATGCAGGCTGCTCAAATACCCCTTAAGGACTGGCTTCCTGGCTGTGTCCCACTGTTACAAGTTTCCAGGCTTAAGTGGTTGACAGGTGATTAATGACACAAACATAACCTCAGATGTATTTTTAAAGTTTCCCATCAATGTTGATTTGAGTTTGTAGCCATTTTGTCTCTTCAGTGATAAAAATCGTCATGGAGAAATATTGATTCAAATCTATTACCACTCATCTGTTGCCATCAAGGGGCTGACTAGGGAGCACCAGAGATTGTTCAGTGAAGGGTTCAATAGGAGAATGAGGCACTCTTAAGAGGCATCAGTCTGGTGGGAGAGAGTGGGAGGAGGTGCTCTTACTGGGAGCCCAAACTTGTGTGAATTTTCTTTTTGGGAATTTCAGCTGATTATCATAGTGAGATTTGAGAAAGATCCCCTCATGGCACTGGAGGAGGAAGGCAAAATGAAATTATTGTGAAAGGTGTCATTGTTGGTGTTTAATCACTAAGTCATATCCAACTCTTTTATGACCCCATGGACTGTATCCTACCAGGCTTCTCTGTCCATGGAATTTTCCAAGCAAGAATACTGGAGTGAGTTCCCATTTCTTTCTCTAGGGATCTTCCCAACCCAGGAAATGAACCAGCACTTCCTGCTTGGCAGTTGGTTTCTTTACTATTGAGCCACCTGGAAATGAGCAGCATGTCAACAATGAGAGTGGCCTATACTTCCAGGGAAAGAACTTCAACAGAGTGCAAATCTGGAAGTGTATTCTACCTAGAGGAAGAGCATTTGTCCCTGCTCTGTCATATCCTGTCTTCCTGGAGGGGAAAAAAACAGAACAACAAGATTCTCACTAGAGGATAGGGCTTTGAGGAAATAGATTGGGGATTCTGCAGTTAGAGTAGGGAGTAGAGAGTGAGGAGAAGAAACAGAAACACTTGTGAAAGCCACAGTCCTGCAATGCCGTTGAAAGATGAATAGTAAATCTGAAGTTTGTAGAATACTCCTAATACCGTACTACCACCTCCAACAGGGATCCAGTTTAATTACAGTGGGTTGGGAGGGATTAGGGGCAGGAGAAGAAGGGGATGACAGAGGATGAGATGGCTGGATGGCATCACTGACTTGATGGATGTGAGTCTGAGTGAACACTGGGAGCTGGTGATGGACAGGGAGGCCTGGCGTGCTGCAGTGGGGTCACAAGGAGTCGGACACGACTGAACTGAACTGAACAGGTTGAAAGAGTTACACAACAGACACTTTTCAAGAGCAGTCTGTAGAAAGACTCAAAGCCAGAAAAAGAAAACAAAGCCGAATACACAGAGGGATAAGTTGAAACTTCTTGTACCTATAGCTAAAATAAGCATTAGACATATTAACCATTGAAATAACACCTCCCAAGTGCTAGCCAAATTAGCATAAATTCTTATGAAAGATGTATGTGCTTCATTTTATTACTTGACACAACTTGTCTAGCTATCAACAAAAAATTTGAAAGACTGCCAAAAGACAAGGAAAGCCGTAGTCTGAGAAGGTAAAACAAACATCTAAACAATATTCATATATGAAATAGATATTGGGATTGTGAGAAAAGAAATTAAAAATAGTTATGACTAAGATGGCAAGGGATCTAATGGAGAGAGAAAACAGCATGTAGGCCAAGGTGGGTAATGTAAACAGATAAAAAGCTATGAAAGATTCAAAAGGCAATTCACAATGACAATTTTTAAAAGGTCAATGCTAGAAATCAAATAAACGGTAATAGAAATGAAGAATAACTTTAATGGATTCATTGATAGATTCAACATGGCCAGAAAGAATTAGTGAAGAAAAAGAGAGACAAGTAGAAATTCTATAGACTGAAATACAAAGAGAGAAAAAAAAAAGATTCTAAAAACAGTAACAAAAGAAAAAGAAACATCCAACAACTGCTTAACAATATCATAATATGTAACACACACCTACATGGATTACAAAAACTATAGAGAATGGAGCAGAAGAAATATTTAAAGAAATAATGGGCAAGAGCTTTCCAAAATTGACAACAGACAACAAACCATCTATCAAAGAAAATCAGAGACTATCAAAAGGATAAATATTTCCCCTACCCCAAAACCCATACCTTGGCACATTATTTTTAAATACAGAAAACCAAATGCAAAAAGATAATCTTACAAGAAGCCAGAGGAGGATGTGTGACACCTTACTTACAGAGGAGCAAGGATGAGAATTATAGTGAAATTTCTGCTGAACTATGCAAGCAATGAAGGGAGTTAAATATTTAATATTTAAAAGCAAAAACACACTAGAATTTCATTTCCAGGAAATTATCCTTCAGAAGTGAAAGAGAAACAGGCTTCCTCATATGAATAAAAACAGTCGTGTCCTGCATACTTGCCTTGCCAAATATTAATATGTTAAAAGAAATTTTTCAGGGAGACGAAACTTTCATTGATCTGACATAGGATCTAAATAAAGGAAGAGCATGAGAGAAGGAATATTTACTACTTTATCAAAGTAATGATAGTGCACATGTACTGGGTGAATATGGGGTACAGATAAGAGAAATGAATAAAGCAATGCCTGCAAGGTCATTGTACTGCATGTATAGTGGTACAATAGTAGCATGGATAGCCATACAGTGTTATTCAAAGGTGAACTTGGACTGTTTTAAAATATACATTTTAAACCCTAGAGAAACTAAACATTTTAAAAAAGATATAAATAATATATATGTTAAGGGAGAAGAGAAAGAGAATTATATAAAATACTCCGTTAAAACTAGAAAAGGCAGGAAAAGGGGAAGAGGGAGAAATAAAAAATACAATGAATAGAAAACAGATATAAATATGGTAGAAATTAATCCAACTGTACTAATCATCTCTTCAAATAGAAATGTTCTAAACACATCAACCAAATAATGGTGCCAAAATGAATAAATAAGATAGTTCAGTTCAGTTCAGTCGCTCTGTCATGTCCGACTCTTTGTGACCCCATGAATTGCAGCATGCCAGGCCTCCCTGTCCATCACCATCTCCCAGAGTTCACTCAGACTCACGTCCATCGAGTCTGTGATGCCATCCAGCCATCTTATCCTCGGTCGTACCCTTTTCCTCCCATCATCAGAGTCTTTTCCAATGAGTCAAGTCTTCTCATGAGGTGGCCAAAGTACTGGAGCTTCAAGCTTTAGCATCATTTCTTCCAAAGAAATCCCAGGGTTGGTCTCCTTCAGAATGGACTGGCTGGATCTCCTTGCAGTCCCAGGGACTCTCAAGAGTCTTCTCCAACACCACAGTTCAAAAGCATCAATTCTTCGCTGCTCAGCTTTCTTCACAGTCCAACTCTCACATCCATACTGGAAAAACCATAGCCTTGACTAGATGGGCCTCTGTTGACAAAGTAATGTCTCTGCTTTTTAATATGCTGTCTAGTTTGGTCATAACTTTCCTTCCAAGGAGCAAGTGTCTTTTAATTTCATGGCTGCAGTCACCATCCACCGTAATTTTGGAGCCCAGAAAAATAAAGTCAGCCACTGTTTCCACTGTTTCCCCATCTATTTCCCATGAAGTAATGGGACTGGATGCCATGATCTTAGTTTTCTGAATGTTGAGCTTTAAGCCAACATTTTCACTCTCCTCTTTCACTTTCGTCAGGAGGCTCTTTAGTTCTTTACTTTCTGCCATGAGGGTAGTGTCATCTGCATATCTGAGGCTATTGGCATTTCTCCCGGCAATCTTGATTGCAGCTTGTGCTCCCTCCAGCCCAGCGTTTTTCGTAATGTACTCTGCATATAATTTAAATAAGCAGGGTGACGATATACAGCATTGACGTACTCATTTTCCTGTTTGGAATCAGTTCCATGTCCAGTTCCAACTGTTGCTTCCTGACCTGCATACAGGTTTCTCAAGAGGCAAGTCAGGTGGTCTGGTATTCCCATCTCTTTCAGAATTTTCCGCAGTTTATTGTGATCCACACAGTCAAAGGCTTTGGCATAGTCAATAAAGCAGAAATAGATGTTTTTCTGGAACTCTCTTGCTTTTTTCATGATCCAGCAGATGTTGGCAATTTGATCTCTGGTTCCTCTGCCTTTTCTAAAGCCAGCTTGAACATCAGGGAGTTCACGGTTCACAATAAGATAAGACCCAGCTATATGTCATAAATTAAAAAAAACAACAACACTTTAAAGACATAGATGAGTTAAAAACAAAAGGGCAAAGAGTGATGTACCATAATAATGCTAATAAAAATACTAAATTGCCTTCCTATTTATATGCATTTAGTGTTTACCTTAAGGTTTATCATTTATAATATTTTCCTCTTATTGCACATTTAGAAATTATAATTACTTTTTAGCAAATTTATATAACTTTTACTGTTATTAAACATATGTCTTGAGATATTTTACATTTTATTAAAAACTTGGAAACTTTGAGTAAAAACAATCAATATTACTTTTAGTATTTGTGCTAGACTTTGAGAAAACTTCCTACCCTAATTATTTCCATTTTCACTTAAAGACTAAAAGATACTGAATATTGCCTCAGATGGTGTTTTAAAGGACATTCAATTACTTTTAATGAACAAGGTCATTATTCAGGGAGATCCTTTTTTAACAGTAGGTGAAATTTGGAAAACTCAGCAATGGCCGTAGGACTGGAAAAGGTCAATTTTTATTCCAATCCCCAAAAAGGGCAATGCCAAAGGATGTTCAAACTACCACACTATTTTGCTCATTTCACATACTAGCAAGGTTATGCTCAAAATTCTTCAAGCTAGGTTTCAGCAGTATGTGAACTGAGAACTTCCATGTGTACAAGCTGGATTTAGAAAAAGCACAGGAACCAGAGATCAAATTGCCAACATTTGTTGCATCATAGAGAAAGCAAGGGGATTCCAGAAAACATCTACTTCTGCTGCATTGACTGCGCTAAAGCCTTTGACTCTGTGGATCACAACAAACTTTGGAAAATTCTCAAAGTGATGGCAGTACCAGACTAACTAACCAGTCTCCTAAGAAACCTGTATGAGGTTCAAGAAGCAACCGTTAGAACCTCACTCGGAACAACTGACTGATTCCAAACTGAGAAAGAAGTATGACAAAGCTGTACACTGTCACCCTGTTTATTTAATTTCTATGCACAGTACATCATGCAAAAGGCTGAGCTGGATGAATCACAAGCGGAAATCAAGATTGCCAAGAGAAATATCAACAACCTCAGATATGCAGATGATACGACTCTAATGGCAGAAAGTGAAAATGAACTAAATAGCCTCTTGATGAGGGTGAAAGAGGAGAATGAAAAACCCTGCTTGAAACTCAGCATTCAAAAAACTAAGATTGTGACATCTGGTCCCATCACTCCATGGCAAAAAGAAGGAAAAAAAGTGGAAGCAGTGGCACATTTTACTTTATTGGGCTCCAAAATCACTGCAGATGGTGACTGTAGCCATGAAATTAAAAGACAGTTGCTGCTTGGAAGGAAACCTGTGACAAACCTAAGCAATGTATTAAAAGAGACATTGTATTAAAAAGAGACATCGCTTTGCAGACAAAAATCCCTATAGTCAAAGCTATGGTTTTTCCAGTAATCATGTATACGTGTGAGAGTTGAACCTAAAGAAGGCTGATCACCAAAGAATTGATACTTTCAATTTATTGCACTAGAGAAGGCTCTTGAGAATTCCTTGAACTGAAGGGAGATCAAACCAGTCAATAATAAAGGAAACCAACCCTGAATATTCATTGCAAGGAATGATGCTGAAGCTGAAACTCCATTACTTTGGCCACCTGATGCAAAGAGCTGACTTAATGGAAAAGACTCTGATATTGGGAAAGACTGCAGGCAAAAGGAAAAGGGGGCAGCAGAGGATGAGACAGTTAGAAAATATCACCAACTCAATGGGCATGAGTTTGAGCAAACTCAGATGGTGGAGGCCAAAGGAGCCTGGTGTGCTGCAGTTCATGAGGTTTCAGAGTCAGACAGGACAGGACTTAGCAACTCAAAAACAAAAACAACAAATGATATTACAAGAATAAAGATAAGGCAAAGAAACCTGTTTTTTTGTAAATGTAACTCAAAAAATTGTATGTACAATTTATTGAACACTAGCATTTATATTCAACATTGATATATATTTTAATCAATTTATACTAATGAAAAATTATATGCCTGGGCAAGTATTATGTTCTTTTATTCGAAGAGCGAATTAAAATGCACATCAGAGAAATACTGTCTTTTAATTTTTGAAATTTGGTCCACGAAGGAGATTTTTAAGAAAATGTGAAGGATAGCAAAGTAAATTTATCAAAATGATAAGATTTCTCTATTATTCAATCTTTACATCTTTATTTTATATATTGTGTGCAATCGATAACAATTATATTATTAGGTTATATTGTTTGAGCACTAACCAGGCTTTGTATGAAGTGCTGACTATAGTTTTTTTTTTTCATTTAAAAATTGAAGCCATAATTAATATACAGTAAAATTCACACAAGTGCTCAGTTCTGTGAATCTTTATGAATGTATACAGACTTACTGCTATCACTAAATTCAGGACATGAGAAGCACATCATTTAAAAAAATTCTCATGTCCTTTTGTAACCAATCTCTCCACTTTACTCCTGACTCTGGCAACCATTGACCTGTTATCTATTCTTAAAGTTTTCCTTTGAAGTAATGTCATCTAAATGAAATCATAGAATTTTAGGTAATTTTTTATCTATAACTTTTTCACTTGGACTTTTCACTACATCCATACTGTCACATGTAGCCATAGTTTATTCCTTATTGTGGAAGAATAGTTAGGAGTCCGTTGTTGAGATCTGAATATCTCATCGTTTGTTTGCTCACTTCACATTTGAGGGACATGGGGGTTGATTTCAGTTTTTAGTAATTATTAATAAAGCCTCTATACACGTTCACATACAGCTTTGTGTCAAAATCAGTTTTCATATTACTTTGTCAGACTTCTCAACATGTGATTACTAGGTCATATGACAAGTATATTTTTAATAATGTCAGTAACTGCCCAACTGTTACTGAAGGGATTTACAAATTTTCATTACCCTCAAGGAAATGAGAGTTCCTTGGGGTACTCTGATTGCTCTCCATCATTTGCCAGTACTTAGTATCGTGGTTCCAAATAGGAAAAGGAGTATGTCAAGGCTGTATATTGTCACCCTGCTTATTTAACTTATATGCAGAATACATAATGAGAAATGCTGGGCTGGAAGAAGCACAAGCTGGAATCAAGATTGCTGGGAGAAATATCAATCACCTTAGATATGCAGATGACACCACCCTAATGGCACAAAGTAAAGAGGAACTAAAAAGCTTCTTGATGAAAGTGAAAGAGGAGAGTGAAAAAGTTGGCTTAAAGCTCAACATTCAGAAAACGAAAATCATGGCATCTGGTCCCATCACTTCATGGCAAATAGATGGGAAAACAGTGGAAACAGTGTCAGACTTTGCTTTTCTGGGCTCCAAAATCACTGCAGATGGTGATTACAGCCATGAAATTAAAAGACGCTTACTCCTTGGAAGGAAAGTTATGACCAACCTAGATAGCATATTCAAAAGCAGAGACATTACTTTGCCAACAAAGGCCTGTCTAGTCAAGGCTATGGTTTTTCCAGTAGTCATGTATGGATGTAAGAGCTGGACTGAGAAGAAGGCTGAGCGCCGAAGAATTGATGCCTTTGAACTGTGGTGTTGGAGAAGACTCTTGAGAGTCCCTGGGACTGCAAGGAGATCCAACCAAGCCTTTCTAAAGGAGATCAGCCCTGGGATTTCTTTGGAAGGAATGATGCTAAAGCTGAAGCTCCAGTACTTTGGCCACCTCATGCGAAGAGTTGACTCACTGAGAAAGACTCTGATGCTGGGAGGGATTAGGGGCAGGAGGAAAAGGGGACGACTGAGGATGAGATGTCTGGATGGCATCGCCGACTCAATGGATGTGAGTTTGAGTGAACTCCAGGAGTTGGTGATGTACAGGGAGGCCTGGCGTGCTGCGATTTATGGGTTCGCAAAGAGTCGGACGTGACAGAGCAACTGAATTGAACTGAACTGAATGAATAATGATGCCAAACATCTTTTAAGATGATTATATACCATATATATTTATTCTCTAGAAAAATATAAGATCAACTTTTAATTGGGTTAGTTGTTTTTGTCGAGTTTCGAGTATTCCTTATCTAATGTGTGTACAAGTTCTTTGGGCTTCACTGGTATCTCAGTTGTAAAGAATCTGGCTGGCAATGCAGGAAATGTGGCCTTGATCCCTGGGTCGGAAAGATCCCCTAGAGGAGGAAATGGCAACCCACTCCAGTATTCTTGCCTGGAGCATCTCATGGACAGAGGAGTCCGGTGGGCTAGAGTCCACAGGGTTGCAAACTCAGACACGACTGAGTGACTTTCAGCAAGGCAAGGTGTGTGCATGTGGATGTTTCTCAGGAATGTATCATGGCCAATTTGTTGTACAAAGAGTGAACAAATATTTTCACAGATATTTTCATGGCTTTATAAGTAAATATCACTGATCTTTTAATGAAATGCAATCTTGCATTTTTTGAAAGTATATTTAAATTAAAATAATAAGTGTAATTATCAATGTAAATATTATATAAATAGTTAAATTCAGGAAGAATCTTCTAACTGAAAATACATCCTCTATCAATTATTTCAAATTTTAAACATGAGAAATGTAGTGATGTCCATAATATAAATAACTACACAGAGATATCCAATTTTTGAAAACATTAAAATAGACATAAATAATAGACAAGATTGCATATCTGAAAGTTAATTTCTGTTTGATTGTAATCTTGAAGAAATTTGCCAGGATGGTTAAACCTATACACAGCACATGTATTTAATGCCTTAAATGTTTTAAAGTTGGATATGATTGCTAAAAGCATTCATTATATATTTAAACAATATTCACTTTTTTCTCATCTGAATTTATTAAAATATAGAAACATATTAGAAATAATTTATCTTGACTAAGTCCCCCAAAATCATTTAAGTAAATTTTTGTGTTTTTTTAGCTACATATGAAGTATCTCCCATTTACCTTCTATGAGAAAAGTTATTGCCAAATAAATATTATATCTGTGATATTATATAGGGAAAGTGAAAAAATTAATATCTGTTGTGGATTATTAAAAGTTGTTTAACATTTTTCTTTGACAATTTTTGTATTACATTTTTCTTGCTAGTTTGCTCAAATTGTTACTCTGAGTAAAATGATTATTAATTTGTACATGAATAGCAAATAACTATGAAATTATGTTTACTCAAGTCAACTAATGATAAATGTCTCTTCTCTTTCAAAGTATCTTAGTGTTACTCTCTAACACACTTGCATATCCATTATCATGATAATGATAGACTCATATAACACCTCAGCTATCAGGGTTTCTCTAGAGTGCACCAGCAGTTTTATAAATGTCAGCTCCTGAGTACTATATGTGAAAGTGCAGCAACGCAGTAAAGCATCGAACTGGCCTTTTTGCAATTACTGGAGTATTACATTTTAAAGGTCAGATATACATGACTATTTTACCTGAGCCACCTTGTTGGAAGGAGAGGAGCTGAGTCACTCACGACCTGCTCCAATTTTCCTTTATGGTTCAAAACTTGAACTTGGAAACTTGGAAAGAAGCTTGCAGGTATGACATGGAAAATCCAGACATCAAAAATATAAAATAAATTGTTTGTCACAAGACTATAGCTTGTACACATGAGTGCTTGATACTAAAAATTGGCAAGGACATAAGCAAATTATGTCCAAAGTACATTTAAAGTGTAAATGTGACATCACTTTTAAACTTCGGTACATTTTTCCTAAGTAATTTGTGAAAAACAGTGGCATATGTAATTGTTTTACATCTTAGTCTATATCTGTACATAGACTACATACTATTTGACTTATACTTTTTATTCTTACTTAGTATAGAATTCTGTTTGATCAATTAAAACTTCATTAGGTCTATAAATTTGCCCCACATCTCCTTCAAAAAATTATTGAAGGGGCATTTTGAGATTTACTTTGAAAACATAGATTCTTTCAGGTCTTCATAAATAAGTGGCACATAAATCCATTTGACATACATTTGTATGAACAGTATCCTGACTTAGCATTATAGTTAAATAGTTCCATATAATTTTTTCAAAATCCTGGAAAAACAACAATAATATTTTGTGTAAATATTTTGCACTTTACATCATCTACAGTAGACTACATGACTATAACCCCCAGCAACAGACCCAGAATAGGCAAACAAGCATGGCCATATCCACACATATTTATATGGAACATAGATAGAGTAACTTTTCTGGAATTTATTAGGAAATCCACATCATATAATGCATTTATATAATTTTTTCCCAAATACTCTGTTCATTAAAGTGAAAGAAATCTAAATTCAAACTAAAAATACTATCTCTTGAGAGATCTTAACAGAAGTGAGGTAGCTAATGAAGACCAAGTCACCCACTCAAATGCATTAAAACACAATATTTATGGATTAAATACTCTATCCCTTTCAATGAGATATTGATGTGTTCAATTTGCATTTTACCATTATCTCTAAATTACCATTATCTCTAAAGTGATGGGACAGGATGCCATGATCTTAGTTTTTTGAATGTTAAGATTTAATTCAGCTTTTTCACTCCCCTCTCTTACCTTCATCCAAGAGGCTCTTTAGTTCCTCTTTACTTTCTGCCATAAGGGTGGTGTCATCTTCATATCTGAGGTTATTGATGTTTCTCCTGACAATTTGGATTCCAGTTTGTGCTTCATTCAACCTGGCATTTTGCATGATGTGCTCTGCATATAAGATAAATAAGCAGGGTGACAATATACAGCCAAGAAGTATTCCTATCCTAATTTGGAACCAGTCTGTTGTTCCATGTCTGGTTCTAACTGTTGCTTCTTGACCTGCATACTGGTTTATCAGGAGTGAGGTAAGGTGGTCTGATATTCCTATACTTTTACAAATTTTCTACAGTTTGTTGCGATCCATACAGTCCAAAGCTTTAGCGTAGTCAACGAAGCAGTAGTAGATGTTTTTCTGGAATTCTCTTGTTTTCTCTATGATCCAGTGGGTGTTGGCAATTTGATCTCTGGTTCCTCTGCCTTTTCTAAATCCAGCTTGAACATATGGGAGTTCTTGGTTCACGTAATATTGAAGTCTAGCTTGGAGAATTTTGAGCGTTCGTTTGGTAGCATGTGAAACGAATTCAATCGTGCAGTAGTTTGAACATTCTTTGACATTGCCTTTCTTTGGGATTAGAATGAAAACTGACTTTCTCTAGTCCTGTGGCCACTGCTGCATTTTCCAAATGATAAAACAGTTTTTGAAAAACAAGAAATATGGGCAAATCCTCTTAAATTTAGAACTATATCAAAGCACTCCCTTATGTTAAAAAGAAAGGAAAGAAAATGAACAAAAGTTTCAGATTAACTTAAAAGCAATGCAGAGGAAGCAATGTGACTAGTTCTACAATACAACTATCCCAGACTCTTTAAAATATCCATGTAAAATATCTAATATCAAAATTTTAGTGGAACTTTTTTAAGATTAAAAGGAGAATGTAAATAATACAATAACACTTAGCTCAATCAAAAGTTTAGTTTAGAAAAAAATCATTAACCAAGTACCAAACAAGAAAAGTCTCATCCAAATGATCTGGGCTCATCAGCCTATCAGCTTTTCTCAGTGTTTCAAAAGCTAAGAGAGAAAGTAAAAATATGAAGTGAGCTGTCATGTATTAGAAAAAAAAATGGATAGCAAATAATTGATACAATGATTGTATGTAATACAAACATATGTCATTCTATATAAAACAATGCCATTTATACCTGAGGTAAATGTAAGTGTTTTTATGTGATTTATTAAAAGGGTTATGCTTTCAGGATGTGTGTTTGTTTAGTCACTAAGTCGTGTCTGACTGTTTGCAACCCCACGGACTCTAGCCTGCCAGGCTTTTCTGTCCATGAGATTTCCCAAGCAAGAATACTAGAGTGGGTTGCCATTTCCTTCTCCACGGGATCTTCCTGACTCAGGGATAGAACCCAGGTCTCCTGCATTGCAGGCAGATTCTTTATCACTGAGTCACCAGAGAAGCCTGTGCTTTCAGGATAAAATCACTCAAAACTTTTATGTGGTGGTAGTTTAGTCGCTAAGTTGTGCCCGACTCTTGTGACCCCATGGACTGTAGCTCGCCAGGCTCCTCTATCCATGGGATTCTCCAGGCAAGAATACTGGACTTTTATAACCAGAGGCAAAAATTAACAATCAATATAATATTAAATACTTGGAAAGACCTGTAAATGAACATGAGAATTGCTATAGAACTTAAGGAAGCACAGACAGTAGCAACATAATGTCTTATTCTGAATTTGGTTTATTTATTTAAGGGATATTTGGGCTGAAAATATCAGAAAACTCAATTAACAATGGCTTTTAACTCAATATAATTCATTTGCCTTATGAAACAAGATTAAGATAGATACTTCCAATTAACTTTGTTTCAGCTAATTAAAGACTTAGACCCCTTGAATAATTCTGTCTACTATATAGTCAATTATTAATCTTTCACATGTGTTTTATAAAATATGAATATGGACTTAGGTTTCTGTAAATATGATTATAATGATTTTTTCAGTTCCTCAATATTTTACTATTTATCTGCCCTTGCATTAATTTCTAGAAATAAATTTTACACCCAGTTCTGTTTTTAATTATATATTATTTTATCCAACATTCTCTAATTTGATAGTTTGGTTTGGCAGCTTGCCTATAGTTTTTCTTGTAAGAAGTATATAGCAGCTGAATTTTATACTTTAGTTATTATATGTTTTACCACACCGAGACTCTCTATCTTAATGATAAATTTTGGGGTTTATCTCTACTTGCTTTCTTTTTCACTCATTTCCCTAAAAATTCATACATAATATCCTATATTGTATTTTTTATTACATCAATATTTTTCTGTGTTTTTTCTTCATTTTCTTTACTCCTTTAGACTGACCTATTTTGTTCCATTTCATTTACTTTTTCCATGGTTATCTTTGAGAATTTTTAATTTGCATTTTTGATATGACAAAGGCTCAAGTCAATGCAAGTTGATATTTTCCTGGTAAATAATACAATTACACTTAGCTCAATCAAAAGTTTAGTTGCTATTACAGAGATTCGAAAATAAGAATTTTTAAACCATAGCAACCTAGACACATGTGATCCTGTCTGAATGGTTAAATGATGTTCTGCCATGCACATTAATTAACATATTGGGTTTTCAGAACATGCATTAGTGCCAGCAGTAGCAAGAGTTTTACTAGTGCACATCCTTCTCTCTGAAACCCAACTATTCTGACAACTGGAGTTGTTACTTATAACACCACCAACAAGTACACACACATAAATACACATATAAATAAGATGAGTAGACGTGGCACTAAGGTAATGATGCTGAAGTTTAAGTGGGGGCCTCCCCTTTTGGAAGTATTCATATAAACTTAGCTCAAACCACTACTTCTCTTTCTTTCTTTGTTTTCCACTTAACCTCTTTCTGTACATACCCTCTTGATTTCACTTCACACACCTGAACTCAAAGCTTCATTACTTCATTTTAATTGTCTCTTTCTCTCTCTCTCTCTCTCATACACACACACACGCGCGCACACTCTACTCACACCTAAATATTTAATGTGTAACTACCCTGGAGATTTGGAAGTGTCAGGCGAGTGTATTCTCCTTGGTTCTGTCTCCTCACAACAAAAATTTGAAGCAACTGGACGTTAGCTTCTCAGCGTGTCATAGCTCTTGGACAGACTGTGTTATAGCTCTCAAGTCTCAAACAGACCGTGTTATAGCTCTTAGAGGGGATCAATGTTACAGATCCGTATTACAGCTCAATTTTATTTAGAAAATAGCAGGAAAATACATCTTTGAGGCGAGAGGGCATGCCGACCCAAAGACGCGAAGAGGAGAGGGAGAGCACATGAGAGTGCGGGAGGGTGACAGAGACCCCTGGCCCTTTGGCTCCCCTTTTTATAAGTTTTCTCCTCCCCCCTGGGGCTGCCCTATGTAAACTGGGCTAGCCAGGAGTGTTGTTTGTTCTACCTGAGGTCCTCACTCCAGTCTTAAGACCTTCCTTTGTTCTATTTTCACGGGCTTTTCCCTTTCTTGTCTTTTAGCCACCGCCAGTCTGGACTCCTTTTCCCTGTTCTAACTACCTAACAGAAGTATACTTAGTCCTAAAATGTTTACATTGGATTATATTTGGAAAAGTAAAAACCAGATCATTGAACTAATTTCATATTATCATAATCGGTTAATAATTTCTTTCTGCTTCAATTTGTTGGTCAACCTCAGTACCAGGAATTAAAATGTCTTATTTTGTATAACATAAAAGGTTACTTCTAGAATGTGTCCTAAACATGGTTGACTACTTTTATCACTCTGTACAGATGTAGACGTGTTTTGAGATAGAAGAATTGTTTTAAGAAGAATAATAAAATATTTTAGTTTTCGTATGGAGTTCTCATTATCTCAAACTCCATTTTTAAAACCTATTTCCAAGGAAAATAAACATCTTGTGATCAAGTGATACTATAAATCTGTAAAGCTTAAATTCTATCTGAAACTAGAAATTAACCCCTAAGAATCCCCATAATAATTTTTTATTATACAGAGATTAAGATTGTCATAACATCTATATATGTATTTATAATAATCTAGAAAATTAGGTGGCTTGGGTAGTTCTTGACTTATACAAAATAAAAATACACTTCTTAATTTTTGTTCAGTACATATTTAATCTGAGTTCAGTTTGCTTATGTGACTGGAGAAGTCTGCTCCAAGATATTCAATGTGGGAATTATTGAAGAAAAAATATCCTTTAGTCTTGATTACAGCGTTCTGCTTCAAGATAAGGAGAAAAAATAATTTTGGTTTTCCTCCAAATTTCTACTCCAAATTTATAACCTGTCATTCATA
The DNA here is from genome assembly GCF_023091745.1 of Budorcas taxicolor. Classification (NCBI taxonomy): domain Eukaryota; kingdom Metazoa; phylum Chordata; class Mammalia; order Artiodactyla; family Bovidae; genus Budorcas; species Budorcas taxicolor. The sequence goes on from NC_068930.1 coordinate 57,129,279, forward strand.
AAATAACATGGCATGGCATGATACTTCAATATTTCATTCAGAAGTTAATATATTCCTAATTATTATGAAGGATTAATAGTCTATTAGAAGTGTCAGTGTTATATTGAATTCTATATTTAAGAGTTATGAGGTAATTCATAGACGTCAATATGTCTTTTATTTTTCAACTGTATGTAACTGTTCTTAAAGGTCATGAATTAGTCTGGCTAATCAGTTATTCCTAACAGGACAATTATTATATACATTAAAATATCTAGTTTTTCACACTAAAACACTACAGTCTTTATACATTAATGGAAACCTAATTGAATATGTGTTATTTTTGGATGATCATATTAGTAATGTGTGTATCATAAAACTTCACTACAAATTAAGGTCACTAAATGAAGTGATTTGTTTTTAAACTTTCACAATTTAATTATAAGACTTTTTCAGAGTCACACAACAGAGAATGGCTGTGGTAATAATGACAAAGTAACTGGCAAAGTAACTGGTAAACTTTGGAACAAAGCATATGTATCAAAGAATGGATTAGATCATTGGATTTTTGTTTGAAATGTCTACAGAACATGCAGTACCTATTTACTGAGCAAACTAATAAACAGATGTTTACTTTGGCATTATAGTTTTGAGAGGTGATTAACTATTAGTTCTAATAACTCAGGATTATTTTAAAGTAAAGCCAGCTAGTAAAAGCATTAGTCTATAATGAGGCCTATTAAATGCTTCTGAGCAATAACATTTAAAAATTTGCTCCAACACTAGTAAAGAACGCAAGATACATATGGTGTCCACAGACTTCATCATTTAAACTGTGCTAATCTATTTTTCATTAAATGAAAATCTGATTAATCTAAAATGCTTTTAATGCCCTCCCATCAACCAACAGGATAAAATCTGAATGCATTAAAATGACTTATGAAGCTCTTCATGTTCTAATTCTACCTCGTGCCCAAGCTCAACTCCTGTCATTTTCATAACAGAATCTCCATGCCAGTCATAGTGAACAGTTCTCCATATGCATAACGCCCATGAGATTGACATATTCTCTTCCTTCTACTTCGATTGTTCTTCCCACACTTATTTTCATAGCTAAAGAATATCTGCAAAAAGTTCATATTTCAGCTCAATCCCTACTCTTTCTATGCATCTTCCTGATACCATAAGAATTACTTGAGTTACCCTCCTGCAGCATGAACATTTAATGGTAATAATGCTGATAAAATACATTGCTGAGCTCTAAAATTAAAAATTTATTGTGGTAAGAATTTTATATACATTGTTGCAGTTAATTACAAAAAGTCCACTTACATGATGATATTTGAGTTTAGGAAGAATAAAGAGATCAAATTTACAACACTAGAATGTGATATAATCAATATTTGAATCAGATATTTCTGAAGTCAAATCTCTGTGAAAAATCACCACCTGCTGTATTGTATATGTCATACTGTGTACTCTTAATGTAAATATTTACTTACTTATACATTTCTCACATTGTTTCTTACATTTAAGATAGAACTTGTTCATAGTTGTTTAAACAGATTCTAGCAAATAGGGTATACTTATAGATAAGACCAACCTAGATAGCATATTCAAAAGCAGAGACATTACTTTGCCGACTAAGGTCCGTCTAGTCAAGACTATGGTTTTTCCAGTGGTCATGTATGGATGTGAGAGTTGGACTGTGAAGAAGGCTGAGCGGTGAAGAATTGATGCTTTTGAACTGTGGTGTTGGAGAAGACTCTTGAGAGTCCCTTGGATTGCAAGGAGATCCAACCAGTCCATTCTGAAGGAGATCAGCCCTGGGATTTCTTTGGAAGGAATGATGCTAAAGCTGAAACTACAGTACTTTGGCCACCTCATGCGAAGAGTTGACTCATTGGAAAAGACTCTGATGCTGGGAGGGATTGAGGGCAGGAGGAGAAGGGGACGACAGAGGATGAGATGGCTGGATGGCATCACTGACTCGATGGATGTGAGTCTGAGTGAAGAGGCCTGGCGTGCTGCGATTCATGGGGTCCCAAAGAGTCGGACACGACTGAGCGACTGAACTGAACTGATAGATAAGACATGTGGGAGACCTTTTTGTGCCATTATTTCAATCTAAGAAAAGCATATATTAAGTATTCATGTATTATTATGCTACATTTTTGCATAAAATATATCACTAAAATTATCACCTCAAAAGACAATATATGAACCACTATAAAAAGTAAAACTTGGGCTTCCAGGATGATGACTGTTTAAACTGCATTCTTCATGTTGCTTGCTGGAAGTTGTCCAAAAAGAAATTCAGTTCAGTTCAATTACTCAGTCGTGTCTGACTCTTTGCAACTACACGGACTGCAGCACACCAGGCCTCCCTGTGATCACCAACTCTCAGAGTTTACTCAAACTCATGTTCATTGAGTAGGTGATGATATCCAGCTATCTCATCCTCTGTCATCCCCTTCTCCTCCTGCCTTCAGTTTCTGCAAACATCAGGGTCTGTTCAAATGAGTCAGTTCTTCACATCAGGTGGCCAAAGTATTTGAGCTTCAGCTTCAGCATCAGTCCGTCCAATGAATATTCATGACTGATTTCTTTAGGATGAATTGGTTGGATCTCCTTGCAGTCCAAGGAACTCTCAAAAGTCTTCTCCAACACTACAGTTCAAAAGCATCAATTTTTTGGTGCTCAGGTTTCTTTATGGTCCATCTCTCACATTGATACATGACTATCGGAAAAACCATAGCTTTGATTAGATGGACTTTTGTTTGCAAAGTAATGTCTTTGCTTTTTAATATGCTGTCTAGGTTGGTCATAATTTTCTTCCAAGGAGCAAGTGTATTTTAATTTCATGGCTGCAGTCACCAACTGCAGTGATTTTGGAGCCCCGCAAAATAAAGTCTGTCACTACTTCCACTGTTTCCCCATCTATTTGCCATGAAGTGATGTGACTGGATGCCATCATGTTAGTTTTCTGAATGTTGAGTTTTAAGCTAACTTTTTCACTCTTTTATTTCACTTTCATCGGTGGCTCTTTAGTTCCTCTTCGCTTTCTGTCATAAGGGTGGTGGCATCTGCATATCTGAGGTTATTGATCTTTATTCTGCCAATCTTGATTCCAGCTTGTGCTTCCTCCAGCCCAGCATTTCTCATGATATACTCTGCATATAAGTTAAATAAGCAGGGTGACAATATACAGCCTTGACATACTCCTTTCCCAATTTGGAACCAGTCTGTTTTTCCATGTCCAGTTCTAACTGTTGCTTCTTGACCTGCAAACAGATTTCTCAGGATGTAGGCCAGGTGGTCTGGTATTCCCATCTCTTGAAGAATTTTCCACAGTTTGTTGTGATCCACATAGTCAAAGGCTTTGGCATAGTCAGTAAATCAGAAGTAGATGTTTTTCTGGAACTCTCTTGCTTTTTTGATGATCCAACAGATGTTTGCAATTTGATCTCTGGTTCCTCTGCTTTTTCTAAAACCAACATGAACATCTGGAAGTTCAAGGTTCACGTACTGTTGAAACCTGGCTTGGAGAATTTTGAGCATTACTTTGCTAGCATGCGAGATGAGCACAATTGTGTGGTAGTTTGAGCATTCTTTGGCATTGCCTTTCTTTGGGATTGGAGTGAAAACTGACCTTTCCAGTCCTGTGGCCACTGCTGAGTTTTCCAAATGTGCTGACATATTCAGTGCAGCACCTTCACAGCATCATCTTTTAGGATTTGAAATAGATCAACTGGAATTCCAGCACCTTCACTAGCTTCGTTCATAGTGATCTGTCCTAAGGCCCACTTGACTTCACATTCCAGGATGTCTGACTCTAGATGAGAGATCATACCATCATGGATATCTGGGTCGTGAAGATCTTTTTTGTACAGTTCTCCTGTGTATTCTTGGCACCTCTTCTTAATATCTTCTTCTTCTGTTAGGTCCATACCATTTCTGTCATTTATTGAACCCATCTTTGCATGAAATGTTCCCTTGGTATCTCTAATTCTCTTGAAGAAATCTCGAGTATTTCCCATTCTATTGTTTTCCTCTATTTGTTTTCACTGATCACTGAGGAAGGCTGTATTATCTCTCCTTGCTATTCTTTGGAACAGTGCATTCAAATGGGTATATCTTTCATTTTCTCCTTTGCCTTTTCTTCTCTTCTTTTCACAGCTATTTGTAAGGCCTCTTCAGACAGCCATTTTGCTTTTTTGCATTTCTTTTTTCTTGGAAATGGTCTTGATCCTTGTCATCTGTGCAGTGTCAGAAACCTCTGTCCATAGTTCTTCAGGCACTCTGTCTGTCAGATCTAATCCCTTGAATTTATTTCTCACTTCCACTGTATAATCATAAGGGATTTGATTTAGGTCATACCTGAATGGTCTAGTGGTTTTTCCTACTTTCTTCAATTTAAGTCTGAATTTGACAATAAGGAGTTCATAATCTGAGCCACAGTCAGCTCCTGGTCTTGTTTTTGCTGACTGAATAGAGCTTCTCCATCTTTGGCTGCAAAGAATGTAATCAATCTGATTTTGGTATTGGCTATCTGGTGATGTCCATGTGTGGACTCTTTTCTTGTGATATTTGAAGAGGGTGATTGCTGTGACCAGTGCGTTCTCTTGGCAAAACTCTTTTAGCCTTTGCCCTGCTTCATTCTGTACCCCAAGGTCAAATTTGCCTGTTACTCCAGGTGTTTCTTGACTTCCTACTTTTGCATTTCAGCCCCCTATAATGAAAAGGACATCTGTTTTCAGTGTTAGTACTAGAACATCTTGTAGGTTTTCATGGAACCATTCAACTTCAGCTTCTTCAGCATTACTGGTCGGGGCATAGAGTTGGATTACTGTGAATGGTTTGCCATACTGTTGAATGGTTTGCCTTGGAAGTGAACAGAGATCATTCTGTCTTAAGTGTGATCTTAAGATGCTAAAATATATTAATGCTTGCAAATACAGCTCAAATTAAAGCAGTGACATAGGAAGAAGTTGAGAAAATCACACATAAGAGATCTCATTGATGAAAAAAGCTGAACATTAGTAGAATTAAGCATTTTCCAACAGTAATGCGAAGCTTTGTCTAACTATTTTTTACAAAGCTATATTAGACAAACTGTCCACAAAGAACAAAGCTGGATAAAATACAGAAAAATTAATCTTTTTTGGAATCATTTGAGAATTACCAAGGAAATTAAAACTTGCTTGACCAAGGGAATTCAAGAGAAATAAAGTACATTGTTCAACCTCACACGAAGCTAAGCTTTTCTAGTGCAGGTGTTTTCTGATTCAAAAGTTGCTGCTTAGAGCTGAGAAGGTGAACACAAAGTAGTGTACTAAATGGCTGGATGCTTTTGAACTGTGGTGTTGGAGAAGACTCTTGAGAGTCCATTGGACTGCAAGGAGATCCAACCAGTCCATCCTAAAAGAAATCAGTCCTGAATAGTCATTGGAAGGACTGATGCTGAAGCTGAAACTCCACTACTTTGGCCACCTGATGTGTAGAACTGACTCATTTGAAAAGACCCTGATGCTGGGAAAGATTGAAGACAGGAGGAGAAGGGGATACAGAGGAAAAGATGGTTGGATGGCATCACTAACTCAGTGGATGTGAGTTTGAGCAATCTCAGGGAGATGGTGAAGGATAGAGAAGCCCTGTGTGTTGCAGTCCATGGGGTCACAAAGAATCAGACATGACTGAGCAACTGAAGTAAACCGAAATGGCTGGAAGCTGAATAAAGATTTTGGTATTCTCTTGGAGCTAGAGAGACAAAAATTAGAAGTGAGAGATCTCAAGGCAAGTAGGACTTGTGAGGCCACTGCAGTGAGAAGAAAGACGCATGAAGTGATCTTGACATTCAGTGTCATTTTTTGCCTTAAGATATCTGATTGTTCATAAGCAGCTGATAAAATGTTGAGAAACCAAGCAGAACTTTTGACTATCTCCTAATAGTGGAGTGGCAGACTTTGGATTTTGTTGTTCAGTCGCTGAGTCATGTCCAACACTTTTTGACCCCATGGACTGCAACACGTCGGGCTTCCCTGACCTTCACCATCTCCCAGGGTTTGCTCAATCTCATATCCATTGAGTCAATGATGCCATCCAATGATCTCATCCTCTGTTGTCCCCTTCTCCTGACTTCAGTTCTTCCCAGCATCAGAGTCTTTTCCAATGAGTTTGTTCTTCACATCAGGTGGCCAAATTATCAGACCTTCAGCTTCAGCATCAGCTCCTCCAATGAATATCAGGATGGATTTCCTTGGGGATTGACTGGTTTGATCTCCTTGCAGTTCAAGGGACTCTCAAGAGTTTTCTCCAACACCACAGTTCAAAAGCATCAATTCTTCAGCTCTCAGCATTATTTATGGTCCAACTCTCACATATGTATATGCTTTGGATTTTAAGTTATGCCAAAGTGTGTGTTAGTGACTGGTAAAACCCAAATTTTTGGTTGGGAATGTTCATGTACTATACCACAGGACTGCTAGTTAATTGTTACTGAAATAGATTTCATAAAGACTGAAATTTAGCTCCAGGATAATCCCTTGGACATAGGAGGTTTGAGGGCTACAGTCCATGGAGTCACAAAGAGTCAGACACGATTGAAGCAACTGAGCATACATACATGCATCTTCAAAGGAACAACAGTAAAAATGAAGAAAACAAACAAACAAACAAACAAAAAATGATTGAATCCAAATGGGAAAGGCATGTGGTGTTTATGGGACTGAAAGAAATTAATCAGTGGTGTAAATAAATGAAATATTTATATTAATCCAAAGGAACACAAGAAAGTTTTTATTAAGGAATACAAATAAGATAGTTCAAATAGAAAAATAAAAACAAGGTAGACACAAAATGAGCTGTCAGTAATTACACTAAATGTAAATAGGATGAATACATACATAAAATAATAAGATTGATAAACTGGATTAGGAAAAAAATGCATGCTTGCAAAACACATGACAAATATTTTTACACCCAAGAGCATAGTTTCCAAAGATACAAAGAAAGTTGCAAAAAGAAAAGTAAAAAGGGGAAATTCTAAAACAATGATGGTAATTTTTAGCAAATTTCCCTCCCAGGTGATAGAAAAAATAGAAAGTGAATCAGTAAGAATAAAAGTCTTGTTAGCCTATTTGTGTAAATTTTACCCATATTGAACCAACCTTGCATATAGTACTACACTAGGATATAACATGGAAACTTCTTTGAATATTTCTAGATTGAGTTACTTCTGTTTAACATGTTTTTGAGAGTTGATTGGTGAATCCATCTACACTGAAGATTTCTTTAAAATAGATACTTAAATATCTAGATTCTAATTTTTTGCCTTTCTGATATCTTTAGTATTTGTAGTGACATATTCCTTTTTAATTATAAATACTATCAATTATGTTTTCTATTTTTCCTGATCATTATTATAGATATTTACAATTTAATTAATGTTTTGTCTTCATAGATTCTTACCTTCTTGCATCTAAATTCTATTTCAGTTTTTCTGTCTTTTTCTTTTTAAATTATTTTACTTTCTTTAGTAAAATAAAGTACTTTCTTTACTTATTTTTTCTATTCTTTTACTAGCATAATTAGAAGAAAGATTAAATTATTGATTTTAGCTTTTCAGCTTTTCTGCTCTTCTAACCTAGAATTTGTGTACATGTTTTCATCTAGATATTTTTTCAGTGTTCCCATAGATTTTTATATGTAATTTCTATACTTTTTTTCAGTTAATAACATTTTTTGATTTATGCTCTAATGCCCTCTTTGATTGGAGAAGGAAATGGCAACCCACTCCAGTATTCTTGCCTGGAGAATCCCAGGGACAGCAGAACCTGGTGGGCTGCCATCTATGGGGTCGCACAGAGTTGGACATGACTAAAATGACGCAGCAGCAGCAGCAGCAGCCCTCTTTGAACAATGGATTTTTTAGACTGCATTGTTTCTGTATAGTTAGGAATTTTCTCTTTTTTCTTTTTTTTTTAAGCTGTGTTTCTAGAATAATTTAATTTTGGTCAGAGAATATTCTCTGAATAACTTTCAAGCTATTAACTCTATACAGATTTATATATGTGTGCATGTATATTATATACATATATAATATGCATGTAATTTATATACTTTATATATGTATATATATCTTAATTGTAAGAAAAATTGCTGACTTACCTATTTACCAAACTTGGCCTTTTGCCTTCTCCATTAATCTGTCATATATGCATGACCTGAGGGAAATATTCTAATAGTTGTGGATGAGACAGGGATCTGCGCCACTGAATCAGATAGCTTGATTGTGACCATGGTGATGGGCAGAAGGCTGCACATGGCTCAACATTGTGAACTTCCTTTTACCAAGGCTGACCTTGTTAATGTTACTGTTAAGTGTCTATTCTGTCAAAGCAGAGATAAACACTGAACCTTGATATGGCACCATTAACCTGGAAATCCAGCTCCTCCACTCGGCCCTCATCAAGCCTATTTCATCATAGAGGGGTTAAAATTCCTTTTCATGTGGAGTGACCCATGTTTTTTATATGAATTTGTCTTCTCTGCCTGATTGCTTTTGCCAACACTCAATCATTATGGTATCTGCCGTACCAATACTGACAAAGTGCTCATTTCACAACGAAAGGATTGAACAATTAACCTCTGGTCTAAGTAAATATGGCTTCCTGAAGATTCTGATATGTTGTCAGCTGGGAGAAAACCCCCTTAAGGACAGGGATTTGTCTTACAGGATAGAATATATGCTTTTAATCAGAGACCACCATATAACCATATCTCATCCATAACCAGAATACATAGGTCTAGGAATCAAGGAGGAGAAATGGCTCCTCTTACTATTAAACTCAATTAATCACAGAATGTTTGCTTCCTATTCTGGCAAAGTTGAACTCTGATGATTCGGATTTCCTTTTTTTTTTTTTAAATTAAATTTGATTTTATTTGTAATTGAAGAATAATTGCTTTATAGTATTGTGTTGGTTTCTGCCAAACATCAACATGAATCAGCCATGGGTATAACTATGTCCCCTCCCTCTTGAACTGCCCTCACATGTCCATCCACCCCACCCCTCAAGGTCGTTACAGAGCCCAACCGTATAATAGACTCTAGGTTCATCCACCTCATTAGAACTGACGCAAATGTGTTCCTTTTTATGACCGAGTAACGTTCCTTGTATATATGTACCACACTTCTTTATCCATTTATCTGTCGGTAGACATCTAGGTTGCTTCCATGTCCTAGCTATTGTAAATAATGCTATAGTGAACATGTGTCTTTCAATTTTGGTGTCCTCAGGGTATATATATGCCTAGGAGTGGGATTTCTGGGTTATGTGGTGGTTTTATTTCTAGTTTTTTAAGGAATCTCCATTGTGACTTCCATAGTAGCTGTATCAAATATACTCCCACCAACAATGCAAGAGGGTTCCCTTTTCTCCACACCTTCTTCAGCATTTATTGTTCGTAGACTTTTTGATGATCGCCATTCTGACTGGTATGAGGTGATATTTCACTGTAATTTTGATTTGCTTTTCTCAAATAATGAGCAATGTTGAACATCTTTTCATGTGTTTATTAGCCATCTATATGTCTTCTTTGGAGAAATGTTTGTCTAGTTATTTTGCCTACTTTTTGATTCGGTTGTCTGTTTTTCTGGTATTGATTTATATGACCTGCTTGTATATTTTGGAAATTAATCCTTTGTCAGTTGTTTCAATTGCTATTATTTTCTCCCATCCTGAGGGTTGTCTTTTCACCCTGTTTATAGTTTCTTTGGTGTGCAAAAGCTTTTAAGTTTAATTAGGTCCCACTTGTTTATTTTTGTTTTTATTTCCATTACTTTAGGAGGTAGGTCACAGAGGATCTTACTGTGATTTGTCATACAGTGTTCTTTCTGTATTTTTCTCTAAGAGTTTTATAGTTTCTGGCCTTACATTTATATCTTTAATCCATTTTGAGTTTCTCTGTGTACGGTGTGAGGAAGTGTTCTAATTTCATTCTTTTGCACATTGGCTTGGTGTTTTTAATTTCCAAAGTAGTGATATTACTTTAACAAGGGTCCATAGCATTAGTTCCATTGAATTGGAAGATGAGGCTGCCACCTGTTCTTTTTCCTGTGTCTTATGCCTGAAAACCAACAAGCAGAAATAGGGGTTGTTCTATAGGCTCAAGTGATTGACCCTAGCTATCTAGGGAAATTGGGTTACCTCTATACAATGAAAGCATTGAGGACTATTTCTGGAACTCAAGGAATTCTATGAGGCAACTTTTAGTACTTTCATAGCCTAGAATTAATGGAAAACCACAATTTTTTTTTTTTTAAAGAACAACTGAGGACTCAGTGGTTTTGGATCACTCTATCATGTGAAAGAACTGACCATCCAAGGTTCTGAATGAGAGTTGAGCAATATCAAAGGAAGAGACAACCATAGATATCAATCACAGCCTATGACTACAAAAATAAAAACCATAGGAGTTTAGCATACTTTCTCTTTGCTTACTATATGTTTATTTGTCCATGCTAACCATTTATTCTTCTCTTCTTCCCTTTTTAAGTATAGAAGTTATTGGAGATTCAGTCTTTCCATAACACGATATTCAGTGGGATTGCTGTGAATTTGATGCATGATTTGTACCAATAGAACAGTGACTGTTTGGATTATGAATTTTCTCATTTCATAATTTGACTTGGGAAAAATAGTGAGAACTCCTTCACTTATTCAAAGGAAAAGTGTTTCTTGTTTTGGAAATATAAACTATTTTATTCTTGTATAGAAGTTCAGAATTAGAAAGGTACACACAGAAGCTGAGTACCTAAATAGTTATACAGTGTCGTTTATCAATTTATTGATTCTCAACTCCAGATATACCTTTCATTGCTTTCTCTGAATATATTCACTCTGTGTGTATGTGTTAGTTGGTCAGTTGTGTCAAATATATATACTACAATGTATAAAATAGATAGCTAGTGGGAATCTGGTATGTAGCAAGGGAGCTCAGCTTGACTCTCTGTGGTGATCTAGGTGGGTGTGATGGGAGAATAAAGGAGATCCAAGAAGGAAGGGATATATGTGTACATATAACTGATTCACTTTGTTGTACAACAGAAACTAACAAAATATTGTACAGCAAACTATATCTCAGTTAAAAAAACTCTTCTACTTTATTGGCTGGCATGATGTTAAATTTTATTTAAATAGGACACTTGATATGGCAAGATCCATTTGGTGTTAGTAGGTTTTGGACTGGTGAGTTAAATGGGGTTGTGATGGTACTACCATACCTGCATTCCTTAAAGTGGTCACTGTTTTCTGTCATATACCTGGTGTGTGACATTTTATTTGACTTACTCTCTTGATAAGAATGAAGCTCAAAATCAGGAACTTCTATCTGACTTTCTCCACTACAATAGTTTTTCTCTCACATGCCAAGGACAAATTTTTACCAACTAACAAAACATACATTCTAATTTCACAGTTTCAAAAGAGGAAAATGACCACTGTGTGTGAGTCTATGAACTGTGCTAAGACTCCAGTTATCTCAGGCTAATATCATATACCCTCACTCTGTTGGGGGGAGGAACATGATGATACTTCAGATCCTTGGAAATTAATGTCAACTTGAATCCTGTCTCCAATAATTCTCAGAATAGCAGGACATCTCCATTTTTCTGGATAAAATTACCAAATAAATCACCTTAAAGAATTGACAGTATCATAACCATATAGAAAGACTTCAGTCAAAGGTTTATAGGTCCCTAAATTCTTTGGAGGAATGATGCTAAAGCTGAAACTCCAGTACTTTGGCCACCTCATGCGAAGAGTTGACTCATTGGAAAAGATTTTGATGCTGGGAGGGACTGGGGGCAGGAGGAAAAGGGGACAACAGAGGATGAGATGGCTGGATGGCATCACTGACTCAATGGACATGAGCCTGAGTGAACTCCGGGAGTTGGTGATGGACAGGGAGGCCTGGCATGCTGTGGTTCATGGGGTTGCAAAGAGTTGGACACGACTGAGTGACTGAACTGAACTGAAACTGTCTAAACTACAGAAACTAATTATGAGATGATAACTTTAATAGTGTGAGTGTCTTCAATTGACTGATCATCCATTCTTGATTTCTTTATATTTTGTAAATTAAATAATAACTCTGTACACTTCCAGTCTATTATTTTCCTAAATTCATCATTTCTATTAACTATGTCCTTAATTTTCTGAAAATCAGTCTCCTCTGGCTGCCACTTTGAACTTGAAACCCATTATAATAATTGCTCCTTTATACCTCCTGATGATTGAGTATCATGTTTTGACCTCCATTATTTCAGGATCCTATTAACTTTATTGCTAAGAGAGAGCCCAGTTGTGTAGTAATATTAATAGCACATCTGATTATCAGCCTTGTCCTACACAGGGCAGTTACCCCTGAGATTCTCCTGGTGACCCTTCACTAGCATAGTCTTTATCTCTTTGATAAATAAAGTCTTTTGTGTCCTTCTGTGGAAATTTTCCAGTGGTTTCCAGCTTTAATTATGTGTTTATACCAATACAACCAATCAAAACTTTTTCATCTCTTTCTCCAATTCTCTACTCTTGTTGTCCTGGGATTACTCTATCTTTTAATGTGGGTTGCCTTTCTCGCTCCATTTCTTCATTGCTCACTTCCTTCTTTCTCTTCTTCATTTAGTATGGACCATTACAGGACTCTCCAGAGAAACAGAACCAATAGATGTTTGTTTATTTATTTTAAGGAGTCATCTCACACTAGTTTGGAGGTTGAGGAGTCTCAAAATCTCTGTAGTCAATAAGCTGGAGACCCAGGAGAGCTGATTTTATGGTTCTGGTTTTGAGTCCAAAGGCAAAAGAGCTGACTGTGTCAGTTCCAGCTTGAATACAAAGGCAGGAGATTGTCCCAGCTTGAAGACAGTAAGACAATGAGACAGAATGAATTCTTCCTTCCTCAGCCTTTTTGTTCTATTCAGGCCTTCAATTAATGAGGCTCACCTACATTGGTCAGGAACAATTTACCTTGCTTAGTCCACTGATTCAAATGTTAATCTCATCCAGGAACATCCTCACGGAGATATCCAGAATAATGTATTACCAAATAAAGGACACCTTTTAGCCCAGTCAGGTTGACACATAAAATGAACCATCTGGGAATGCTGTTAAGGTATTAAACCATATTCACAGGGGAGTATGTCTATATTGTTAAATATCTCTGATTCAAACTTTATATTTAATGACTTTTGAGTTAACACCTTAGCCCTATTCATATACCCTTGGATCCTGCCTTAAAATGTTGACTTGTCCTGCAAGTATTTAAAAAGTTATAACTCATTTCTTCCATTAGCAAGAAGAAATCTTCCATAATTTTGTTAAGTTGTGACTTGAAAGTTTGAGAGGAATGCAGATTTGATTCTTAGAAGAGTGCATATTGGTTCACAAGGATGAAGTTCTGACTTACCTTAAAGCATGGAAGGTTTGCCTGTAAAAAGAAAGGAGAGATATTTGTACTGACTAAAGGAGAGCTGGGGTTTCAAAGTTACTATAACTTTGACCCATATGTCTGTATTCGGTGTCTCAGGATCCCAGTTTTCTCAATCCAGGCCAGCCTTTGCTCTAGGGAATTTATCAGATTGATATTATAAATTTATATGGTTCTCAAATGCCATAATAATTAGGTCTTGGGCCAGGTTCCTAGCTTCTTCTATCCTCTAACTGTTGGAGAGAAGAGGGCTTTTAAAATGTACTTCTCCAGAAAACCATTAACTTTTACACTTCTTAAATTTGTGAGTAGTCACCCACAGCCTTTCATTGGCTTTCTCCAATGCATTGTTACAATCAACATCAGTTGCCTAATTCAGAAGTACTTATATTTAGTTTCCAACTACCACAGAAATGCTGAGATAGTTTTCTGATGCATTTCATTCATCAATGTCTAACCTTAGTCTACCTCCAGTGAAAGATTTAACAGCTGTACCACTATAATTTTCTTCTCACTATAATACCAGTTGTGTAGTCATTACTGAAAACTGACCGACAAATGATCCTGTTCTGAAATCTAAAATAGGTAGGTAATTGGTTAGAATTCCTGGGAAAGAGGCTTTGAGGTAAAACTAACCATACAGTACATTGGGAAACACTCTTAAAGACAACACAAGGCACTGAAAGAAACAGGATTCATTAGAGGGAGAAAATTAAGCCTGAAGAACTATGGACAGAGGTTCGTGACATTGTATGGGAGGCAGTGATCAAGACCATACTAAAGAAGAAGAAAACCAAAGAGGCAAAATGGTTGTCTGAGGAGGCTGTACAAATAGCTGAGAAAGAAGGGAAGCTAAAGGCAAAGGAAAAAAGGCAAGATCTACCCATTTGAATGCAGAGTTCCAAAGAATAGCAAGGAGAGATAAGAAAGCCTTCCTCAGTGATCAATGCAAGGCAATAGAGTAAAACAATTGAATGGAAAAGACTAGAGATCTCTTTCAGAAAATCAGAGCAACCAAGGGAACATTTCATGCAAAGATGGGCACAATGAAGGACAGAAATGGTATGGACCTCACAGAAGCAGAAGATATTAAGAAGAAGTGGCAAAAATACACAGAAGAACTGTACAAAAAAGATCTTCACGACCCAGATAATCACGATGGTGTGATCACTCACCTAGAGCCAGACATCCTGGAATGTGAAGTCAAGTGGGCCTTAGAAAGCATCACTATGAACAAAGCTAGTGGAGGTGGTGGAATTCCAGTTGAGCTATTTCAAATCCTAAAAGATGATGCTGTGAAAGTGCTGCACTCAATATTTCAGCAAAATTGGAAAGCTCAGCAGTGGCCACAGGACTGGAAAAGGTCAGTTTTAATTCCAATCCCAAAGAAAGGCAATGCTAAGTTTTCATTCCAATCCCAAAGAAAGGCACTGCCAAAGAATGTTCAAACACACAATTGCACTCATCTCACACGCTAGTAAAGTAATGCTCAAAATTCTCCAAGCCAGGCTTCAACAGTACGTGAACCCTGAAATTGCAGATGTTCAAGCTGGATTCAGAAAAGGGAGAGGAACCAGAGATCAAATTGCCAACATCTGTTGGATCATAGAAAAACAAAGAGAATTCCAGAGAAACATACACTCTGCTTTATTGGTTATGCCAAAGCCTTTGACTGTGTGCTTGTGCTGTGTGTTAGTCGCTCAGTTGTGTCTGACTCTTTGAAACCCCACAGACTATAGGCCGCCAGACTCCTCTGTTCATGGAATTCTCCAGGCAAGAATACTGGAGTGGGTTGCCATTTCCTTCTCCAGGGGATCTTCCCAACCCAGGTATTGAACCCCTGTCTGCTGCATTGTAGGCAGATGCTTTACCATCTGAGCTACTAGGGAAGCCCCTTTGACTGTGTAGATCATGACAAACTATGTAAAATTCTTCAAGAGATGGGAACCAGACCACCTTACCTGCCTCCTGAAAAATCTGTATGCCGATTAAGAAGCAGTGGTTAGAACTGGATGGAACAAGAGACAGGTTCCAAATTGGGAAATGAATATGTTAAGGCTGTGTATTGTCACCCTGCTTATTTAACTTATATGCAGAGTACATCATGTGAAAAGCTGGTCTGGATGAAGCACAAGCTGGAATCAAGATATTGCTGGGAGAAATATCAATAACTTCAGATATGCAGATAACACCACCTATATGGCAGAAAATGAAGAGGAACTAAAGAGCCTCTTGATGAAAGAGAAAAACTGGCTTAAAACTCAACATTCAAAAAACAAAGATCATGGCATCTGGTCCCATCACTTCCTGGCAAATAGACGGGGAAACAATGAAAACAGTGACAGACTATATTTTCTTAGGCTCAAAAATCACTGCAGATGGTGACTGCAGCCATGAAATTAAAAGACACTTGCTCCTTGGAAGAAAAACTATGAATAACCTAGACAGCATATTAAAAAGCAGAAAGATTACTTTGCCAACATAGGTCCATCTAGTCAAAGCTATGGTTTTTCCAGTTGTCATGTATGGATGTGAAAGTTGGAATATAAAGAAAGCTGAATGAGTGCTGAAGAATTGATGCTTTTTAACTGTGGTGTTGGAGAAGACTTTTGAGAGTCCCTTGTACTGCAAAATCAAAACAGTCAATACTAAAAGAAATCAGTCCTGAGTATTCTTTGGAAGGACTGATGCTGAAGCTGAAACTCTAATACTGTGGCCACCTGATGCAAAGAATTGACTCACTGGAAAAGACCCTGATACTGGGAAAGACTGAAGGCTGGAGGAGAAGGGGCCGACAGAGGATGAAATAGTTGGATGGCATCACTGACTCAATGGACATGAGAATGAGCAAACTCCAGTAGTTGGTGAGGGACAGGGAAGCCTGGTGTGCTGCAATCCATGGAGTCACAAAGAGTCAGACACTACTGAGCGACTGAAGCTAACTGAGAAACTGAACTTGGGAGTTATTGCAGTGTAGGCCTTAATCAATTTCATGGAGAGCTCTGGAGCTGAAATATTCCCAGAGTTGTACCTGACTTGAGATAATGCTGTTAGTGTTTGTATACTCCATAGTATCCAGTCATTTGATATAGGCTTCCCCTGGAGAAAGGATCCTTCATTAAAAAGAATATTAAAATTAAACAGGAGAGGTGGTCAACTTTATTAGTCATAGGGTAAATGCAATTAAGCTTACAACATACCAGTACACCCCAGAATAATGCCTGAAATTAAAAAGGAGACATGCCAAGTGTTGTCAAGGATGTGAAGCAATTAAGAAATCTTAACACTGCAGTCATGAGAGTAAATTTGTATAAATTCTTTGAAATATTATTTGGCAATATCTACCCAGTTGAATGAATGTGTACTGAATAACTCAGTGGTTCTAGTCTAAGATACATACCCAATAGTACTTTTCTCATCTATTTAATGAAAGACATATAATAGAATGTTCCCACCTACACTACTTATAATGACACAAAACTTCAAAGTACCCTAAAACCATTTATCATTTGAATAGATAAGTAGATGTTTTTATATTGATAGAAATGAATAAGCACCTTAAGTGATAGTCAATAATCTACAAATGTGCACAACAACATAGATGATTCTCAAAAAAATTATGTTAAAAAAATAAACGTAGATAATGTACATAATGTATAACTCCATTTACATGACATGGTAATAAATCCATGTTGTTAGAATGTAGAAAGAAAAATATGAGTACGTTTTAATGATGTGAACAGATATATAACCTCAATAGTAAGAGTACAGATCAAAATGACACCACATTTCATCGATAAACTTGTTAAAAATCCCAAAGTTTAATAATGCCTTGCTTTACATAGGAAATCTATTGCTGAAGAGACATAAATCAGTACCACCCTTCAAGAGGGAGATTTGCCCATAGTGTACAAAAGTGTTTTGAGTGTTAGCACGTTTGTCACCTATAAAGCTCCTTAAATGCAAATTCCTGTGTCCCACTTCTGGCAATGTGGATTCAGCAGACCTGGGATGGAGAGTAATAATTATCTTTTCTGACAACATTCCAGGTACTGTTAATGTTGTCTCTTTGCAAGTTACACTTTAAATAATACTGTCTCAGACTCAATTTCACTTATAAAATTTATCCTATAGATATGCCTTTGTGAATGATGTTTGCATCAGGGGAAAATTACTGATGTTGAAAAAAAATCATTCTGTTTCAAATGTTTATTGTTTAAATTGGAAGTAAATTTGTAATTACAAAGTTTGAAAAATTAAATATTTGAAAGTCTATTGAAAAATACGCTCATACTAATCTCTACGAATATTCAGCCCCTAATCCCTCCAGCTCCCCACAGCAAAGCAAGTAACTAATGTTAGTTCTTCCATCATGTTTACACATGCACACACCTACACTCACACATGTGTGAGTGCTAAGTTGCCTTAGTTGTGTCCGACTCTTTGCAAGCCCATGGACTGTAGCCCACCAGGCTCCTCTGGTCATGGATTTCTCTAGGCATAAATACTGGAGTAGGTTGTCATGCCCTTCTCTAGGGGATCTTCCCACATCTCTTATGTCTCCTGCATTGGCAGGCAGGTTCTTTACCACTAGCACTGCTGGAGAAGCCCATGTATAATATATGTATGTGTGTATGTGTATATACATATATGTACGAAAGCAAATATAAGTATGTCTTACTCTAACCCCTTTTATTAAATAAATTTATGGATATCATAGAGAGTAGTTACTTGACTTATTTTAAACCTCATGCCTTTGTATTTTCTATTCAAAATTTAAACCTATAGATAGGAGTGATTATTACCACTTTTCTAATTCCCTGTCACTTCAAAATGTACCACCATTTGTCAGAGTCAGCTTACATGCTATTTTACTCAGATGCCAGATATTATGTGTTGCTATTTAGTGTGATGAGGGACAGGGAAGCCACGGGGTTGCGAAGAGTCAAACACAACTTGGTGACTGAACAGCAACAACAACTACTGGAACATAAATTTTTGAAGCTTATAGTGTAGATTTGGTTTCCAGTAAGATTCTTCTTTGGGCTTCCCAGGTGGAGCTAGTAGTAAAGAACCTACCTGCCAATGAAGCATACATGAGAGATGCAAGTTCGATCCCTGGATCAGAAACATTCCCCTGGAGGAAGGCACTCCAGTACTCTTACCTGGAAAATCCAATTGACAGAGAAGCCTGGTGGACTACAGTCTCTAGGAAAAGAGTTGGACATAACTGAAGTGACTTAGCACACACAGGATTCTTTTTCATTCTAATCAATGAGATTTATTCACAAAAGATTTAGAAAATGGAAAAAAGTCATTATTCTCCCAGGCAGCTAAGGCAAGGACTTGTGTTTCAGCAAATGGCCTTTGAGAGATTGTATCCAGAATACTAAGGGTTCTATCAAGACCACTGTGGAATTACATGCAACTGAAGCAAGTGGAAACCTCCTTGCAAACATTGTTCTGCCATTCCCTGGAAAATTACTGACTTAAGTTCTCCAGTGTTTTAAAACGTATTAAGTTCTCATGTCCCTATTTTAACCCACTAATTCTAAGTAGCTAAGTAATCTGCTTACTCTAAGTGACTTCTGTTTCTTGACTGAGCCCTGAACAATATCTGTAGATACCCAGATCCCTTCTGCATTTGTTTATAGTAATAGAAAGAAGTTTAAATTTCCACTTCAGTGTTCTCCATCATTTCTCTCCCTGTGTTATATCATTCCTCTAATATAGCATAGTGTGTGTGTGTGTGTGTGTGTGTGTGTGCATGTGTGCCTGTGTGTGTGTGTGTGTGGAAAGGGAGTTAAATGTAGAATGAAATTTTGCATTGTCAAAAGTCATACAAGAGTAACTTACAAAAGGTAAAAGAGGGTTTTTAAAATTCCCTATGATTTCATTACTCTTGCAGGATAAAAGCAAGAGCATTTTTACACTAGGTATTGTCAAGCTTTGGACTTGTCACTTATTCAAATCAGACAATAAGAATAACTAGTGGATTTCATGGAAGAATAGAACTTTTTAAGAAAGATAATTTTTTAACCAGACACTCTCTCCATTCTAATAAAATAGACAATAACTTCATCACATGTGATAGCAGTAAGCTTTTCTAGGAAATTGAGAACAACATAGTAGGCTTCCTTGAGGGCTCAGATGGTAAAGCGTCTGTCTGCAATGTGGGAGAACCAGGTTCGATCCCTGGGTCAGGAAGATCCCCTGGAAAAGGAAATGGCAACCCACTCCAGTACGCTTGCCTGGAAAATTCCATGGATTGAGGAGCCTGGTAGGCTACAGTCCATGGAGTCACAAAGAGTCAGACATGACTGAGCAACTTCACTTTCACTTTAATAGTGCCTGGAAAATGATAAATTATTAACCTGAAGTAAAAAGGCTATTAATTATATCATTTATGATTTATGGTACACCTGAGCTTATCTAGATAAGTAAAATAAGCTTGGATTAAATTGGCATTGGATACTTATTTCTAAAAATATTATAAACATTTTTATGTCCTGTAGTCTTGTAGAGTCCACTGGGAACATGATTCATGCTAATGGAATAATATTTCTAGACAAACAAAGTTTCAACCAACACAAATCAGATAAGTATATATAGCCATTAAAATAAATAGTAATAAATGGGAATTTTTCAAATTTATATATGTAGGTCAGGAAGCAACAGTTGGAACTGGACATGGAACAACAGACTGGTTTCAAATAGGAAAAGGAGTACATCAAGGCTATACATTGTCACCCTGCTTATTTAACTTTTATGCAGAGTACATCATGAGAAATGCTGGACTGGAAGAAACACAAGCTGGAATCAAGATTTCTGGGAGAAATATCAATAACCTCAGATATGCAGATGACACCACCCTTATGGCAGAAAGTGAAGAGGAGCTAAAAAGCCTCTTGATGAAAGTAAAAGAGGAGAGCAAAAAAGTTGGCTTAAAGCTCAACATTCAGAAAATGAAGATCATGGCATCTGATCCCATCACTTCATGGGAAATAGATGGGGAAACAGTGGAAAGAGTGTCAGACTTTATTTTGGGGGGCTCCAGAATCACTGCAGATGGTGACTGCAGCCATGAAATTAAAAGACGCTTACTCCTTGGAAGAAAAGTTATGACCAACCTAGATAGTATATTCAAAAGCAGAGACATTACTTTACCGACTAAAGTCCATCTAGTCAAGGCTATGGTTTTTCCTGTGGTCATGTATGGATGTGAGAGTTGGACTGTGAAGAAGGCTGAGCGCTGAAGAATGGATGCTTTTGAACTATGGTGTTGGAGAAGACTCTTGAGAGTCCCTTGGACTGCAAGGAGATCCAACCAGTCCATTCTGAAGATCAGCCCTGGAATTTCTTTGGAAGGAATGATGCTAAAGCTGACGCTCTAGTACTTTGGCCACCTCATGTAAAGAGCTGACTCATTGGAAAAGACTCTGATGCTGGGAGGGATTAGGGGCAGGAGGAAAAGGGGACGACTGAGGATGAGATGGCTGGATGGCATCACGGACTCGATGGAGGTGAGTCTGAGTGAACTCCGGGAGATGGTAATGGACAGGGAGGCCTGGCGTGCTGTGATTCATGGGGTCGCAAAGAGTCAGACACGACTGAGCAACTGAACTGAACTGAACTAAATAGGTTTAAATCCTAAGCTTTCACTGAAGTTCAAATTATATGAGTCCTTCATAATGTCAGAGCCAAGAGGCCCTTTAGTTCCTCTACGTTTTCCAGTATAAAGGTGGTGTTATCTGCCCATCTGAGGTTATTAATATTTCTCCTGGCAATATTGATTCCAGCTTCCACTTTATCCAGCCCAGCATTTTGCACGATGTAGTCTGCATATAAGTTAAATAAGTAGGGTGACAATATACAGCCTTGATGGACTCGTTTCCCAATTTGGAACCAGTGTGTCGTTCCATGTCTAGTTCTAACTGTTGATATTTTGACCTGCATACAGATTTCTCAGAAGGCAGGTAAGGTAGTCTGGTATTCCCATCTCTTGAAGAATTTTCCATAGTTTGTTGTGATCCACAGAGTCAAAGGCTTTGGTATTACCAGGAAAGCAGAAGTAATGTTTTGCTGGAACTCTCTTGCTTTTTCTATGATCCAATGGCTATTGGCAATTTGATCTCTGGTTCCTCTGCCTTTTCTAAATCCAGCTTAAACATCTGAAAGTTCACAGTTCACATACTGTTGAAGCCTGGCTTGGAGAATTTTGAGCATTACTTTGCTAACATGTGAGATGACTGCAATTATGTGGTAGTTTGAACATTCTTTGGCATTGCCTTTCTTTGGGATTGAAATGAAAACTGACTTTTCCAAGCCTGTAGCCACTGATGAGTTTTCAAGATTTGCTGGCATATTGAGTGTATCAATTTCATAACATCTTTTAGGATTTGAAATAGCTCATCTGGAATTCCATCACCTCCACTAGCTTTGTTCATGGTGATGCTTCCTAAGACCCACTTGACTTCACATTCCAGGATGTCTGGCTCTAGGTTGAGTGATCACACCATTATGGTTATTTGGTTGATGAAGTTCTTTTTTGTATTGTTCTTCTGTGTATTCTTGCCACCTCTTCTTAATATCTGCTGCTTCTGTTAGGTCCATACCATTTCTGTCCTTTATTGAGCCCATCTTTGCATGAAATGTTCTCTTGGTATCTCTAATTTTCTTGAAGAGATCTCTAATCTTTTCCATTCTATTGTTTTCCTCTATTAGTTTGCATTGATCACCGAGGAAGGCTTTCTTGTCTCTCCTTGCTATTCTTTGGAACTCTGCATTTAAATGGGTATACCTTTCCTTTTCTCCTTTGCCTTTCACCACTCTTCTTTTCTCAGCTATTTGTAAGGCCTCCTCAGACAACCATTTTGCCTTTTTGTGTTTCTTCTTCTTAGAGATGGTCTTGATCACTGCCTCCTATACAATGTCCCAAACCTTTGCCCATAGTTCTTCAGGCACTGTGTCTATCAGATCCAATCCCTTGAATCTACTTGTCACTTCCACTGTATAATCATAAGGGATTTGATTTAGATCATATCTGAATGGTCTAGTGGTTTTCTCTACTTTCTTCAATTAAAGTCTGAATTTAAGTCATGAATAAGGAGTTCATGGTCTGAGCATGCTTAATTGTAAGTAAAAATGTCAGTGTCCTGCCTCAGGGGCAGGGGTTATGGGTGCAGCACACTTGGGTGTGGCGTAGGCCCTCTTTGAGTAGGTCACCATTAACTCCACCACAGAGCCACCAGAACTTACCCAGGACTGGAGAAACAGACTCTTGGAGAACACAAACAAAACCTTGTGTGCACCAGAACCCAGAAGAAAGGAGCAGTGACCCAACAAGAGACTGACCCAGACTTGCCTGTGAGTGTAAAGGCGTCTCTGGCAGAGGCATGGCTTGGCAGTGGCCTCCTTCAGGGTTGGAGGCACTGAATGTGGCAGTGCCTGCACGAGACCTTTTGAAGGAGGTCACCATTATCTTCATTACCTCCACCATAGTTTGGTCTCATGTCAAACAACAGGGAGAGAACACACAACTGTCCGTCAATAGAAAACTGGATTAAAGATTTACTGTGCATGAACCTGCCCATCAGAACAAGACCCAGTTTTGCCCACAGTCAGTCTCTCCCATCAGGAAGCTTCCAAAGGCCTCTTATCCTAATCCATCAGAGGGCCAACAGAATGAAAACCACAATCACAGAAAACTAATCAAACTGATCACATGGACCACAGCCTTGTCTAACTCAGTGAAACTGTGAGCCATGCCATGTAGGGCCACCCAAGACAGATGGGCCATGGTGGAGAGTTCTGACAAAACATGGTCCATTGGAGAAGGGAATGGCAAACCACTTCAGTATTCTTGCCTTGAGAACTCCATGAAAAGTATGAAAAGGCAAAAAGATATGACACCGAAAGATGAACTCACAAGGTCCATAGGTGCCCAATATGCTACTAGAAAAGAGTGGAGAAAACTCCAGAAGGAATGAAGAGACGGAGCCAAAGCAAAATCAACACCCAGATGTGCATGTGGCTAGTGATGGAAGTAAACTCTGATGCTGTAAAGAATAATATTGCATAGGAACCTGGAATGTTAGGTCCCTAAATTAAGGTAAATTGGAAGTGGTCCAACAGGAGATTGCAAGAGTAAACATCGACATTTTAGGAATCAGTGAATTAAAATGGACTGGAATGGACAAATTTAATGCAGCTGACCTTTATATCTACTACTGTGGGCAAGAATTCCATAGAAGAAATGGAGTAGCCCTCATAGTCAACAAGAGTCCGAAATGAAGTTCTTCAGTGCTGTCTCAAAAACGACAGAATGATCTCTGTTCGTTACCAAGGCAAACCTTTCAATATCACAGTAATCCAAGTCTGTGCTACAAACAGTAATGCTGAAGAAGCAGAAGTTGAACGGTTCTATGAACACTTATGAGACCTTCTAGAACTAACACCAAAAAAAGATGTCCTTTTCATTATAGGGGACTGGAATGCAAAAGTAGGAAGTCAACAGATAACTGGAGTAACAGGCAAATCTGGCCTTGGAGTACAAAATGAAGCAGGGCAAAGGTAAACAGCGTTTTCTGAAGAAAACGCACTGGTCACAGCAAACACCCTTTTCCCACAATACAAGAGAAGACTCTACACATGGACATCACCAGATGGTCAATACCAAAATCAGATTGATTATATTCTTTGCAACCAAAGATGGAGAAGCTCTATACAGTCAGCAAAAACAAGACTGGGAGCTGACTGTGGCTCAGATCATGAACTCCTAATTGCCAAATTCAGACATAAATTGAAAAAAGTAGGGAAAACAACTAGACCATTCAGGAATGACCTAAGTCAAATCCCTTATGATTATACACTGGAGTAAGAAATAGATTCAAGTGATTAGATCTGATAGACACAGTGTCTGATGAACTATAGGTGGAGGTTTGTGACACTGTATAGGAGGTGGTGATCAAGACCACGTTAAGAAAAAGAAATGCAAAAGGCAAAATGGTTCTCTGAAGAAGCCTTACAAAGAGTTGAGAAAACAACAGAAGCTAAAGGCAAAAGAGAAAAGGAAGGTTATAACCATCTGAATGCAGAGTTCCAAAGAATAGCAAGGAGAGATAAGAAAGCCTTCCTCAGTCATCAGTGCAAAGAAATAGAGGAAAACAATAGAATGGGAAAGACTAGAGATCTCTTCAAGAAAATTAGAGATACCAAGGGAATATTTTATGCAAAGACAGGCACTATAAAGGACAGAAATGGTATGGACCTAACAGAAGCAGAAGACATTAAGAAGAGGTGGCAAGAATACACAGAAGAACTGTACAAAAAAGATCTTCATGACCCAGATAATCATGATGGTGTGATCACTCACCTAGAGCCAGACATCCTGGAATGTGAAGTCAAATGGGCCTTAGAAAGCATCACTACAAAAAAAGCTAGTGCAGGTGATGGAATTGCAAATGAGTTATTTCAAATCCTAGAAGATGATACTGTGAAATTGTTGCACTCAATATGCAAGGAAATTTGGAAAACTCATTAGTGGCCACAGGCTTGGAAAAGGTCCATTTTCATTCCAATTTCAAGGAAAAGCAATGCCAAGAAATGTTCAAACTACCACATAATTGCACTCATCTCACATGCTAGAAAAGTATTGTTCAAATTTCTCCAAGCCAGGGTTCAACAGTACATGAACCGTGAACTTCCAGATGTTCAAGCTTGATTTAGAAAAGGCAGTAGAACTAGAGTTCAAACTGCCAGCATCTGTTGGATCATCAAAAAAGCAAGAGAGTTCCAGAAAAACATCTACTTCTGCTTTATTGATTACACCAAAGCCTTTGACTGTGTGGATCACAACAAACATGGAAGAATCTTCAAGAGATGGAAATACCAGACCACCTAACCTCCCTCTTGAGAAGTTTATATGGAGGTCAAGAAGCAACAGTTAGAACTGGACATGGAACAACAGAGTGGTTCCAAATTGGGAAAGGAGTCCACCAAGGCTGTATATTGTCACCCTGCTTATTTAACTTACATGCAGAGTACATCATGCAAAATGCCTGGCTGAGGCACAAGTTCAAATCAAGATTTCCAAGAGAAATATCAATAACCTCAAATATGCAGATGACACCACCCTTATGGCAGAAAGTGAAGAGGAACTAAAAAGCCTCTTGATGAAAGTGAAAGAGGAAAATGAAAAAAGTTGACTTAAAGCTCAACATTCAGAAAACTAAGATCATGGCATCTGCTCCCATCACTTCATGGCAAATTGGTGGGGAAAGAATGGAAACTGTGTGATATTTTATTTGGGGGCCCCCCAAATCACTGCAGATTGTGTCTGTAGCCATGAAATTAAAAGCCACTTGCTCTTTGGAAGAAAAGCTATTACCAACCTAGACAGCCTTTTAAAACGCAGAAAATTTACTTTGCCAGCAAAGGTCCATCTAGTCAAAGCTGTGGTTTTTCCAGTAGTCATGTATGGATGTGAGAATTGGACTATAAAGAAAGCTGAATGCCAAAGAATTGATGCTTTTGAAGACATTTGAGAGTCCCTTAGACTGCAAGGGGGAGAAGGCAATGGCACCCCACTCCAGTATTCCTGCCTGGAAAATCCCATGGATGGAGGAGCCTGGTAGGCTGCAGTCCATGGGGTCACTGAGGGTTGGACACGACTGAGCAACTTCACTTTCACTTTTCACTTTCATGCATTGGAGAAGGAAATGGCAACCCACTCCAGTGTTCTTGCCTGGAGAATCCCAGGGACGGGGGAGCCTGTTGGGTTGCCGTCTATGGGATCACACAGAGTCGGACATGACTGAAGTGACTTAGCAGCAGCAGCAGTAGACTGCAAGGAGGTCAAACCAGTCAAACCTAGAGGAAATCAGTCCTGATTATTTATTGGAAGGACTGATGCTGAAGCTGAAACTTCAGTACTTTGGCCACCTGATGTGAAGAACTGACTCATTGAAAAACACCCTGATGCTGTGCAAGATTGAAGGCAGGAAGAGAAGGGGATGACAGAGGATGAGATGGTTGGATGGCACCACCAACTCGATGGACATGTGTTTGAGTAGGCTCTGGGAATTGGTGATGGAATGGGAAGACTGGTGTGCTTCAGTCCGTGGGGTTGCAAAGAATTGGACATGACTGGTTGACTGAACTGAACTGAAATGTAACTAATAGTCCTGAGTAGCCTCCTTTAAGCAATTTTAGTAAATTTTAATAGATCATTTTTAACTGCAATTTGACTCATTAATACCAGACTAGTCAAATGTTTAAATATAACCATTTGTCTTTGTTGATCATTATTATTGTCACCATCTCTTAGATTTTTACTCTGTTTTATTTAGTTTTTATTTCCATAGTTCTATTTTTCACTTTCTTCTCCCTTCCTGTCTTTATTTTCTGATAATCTATTTTGCCTTATCCTTATAAAAATTTTATTTAGGTCTATAAAAATTATTCAGCCTTTGTTTCTTTTTGAGTTACTTTTAGGTTTATCTCATCCCACTTTAGATCACTTTCTTTTCTTCCATTAAAAAAATAATAATAATTACCAAGGTTTTCTGTTTCTTCCCAGTAGAATATATTTTCCTTTTGAACATATTTTTGACCAACTTTTATAATATGTTTTCAGAACTTGTATTAAAATTTATTTACTTAAGTCTTATGGGTAAAATTG
This sequence comes from Budorcas taxicolor, assembly GCF_023091745.1. Taxonomy (NCBI): domain Eukaryota; kingdom Metazoa; phylum Chordata; class Mammalia; order Artiodactyla; family Bovidae; genus Budorcas; species Budorcas taxicolor. The sequence goes on from NC_068930.1 coordinate 57,156,430, forward strand.
CAAACTATACCTGGAACAACAAAATGAGTAAATAACTTTTTTTTGTGTTGTTTGTAACATATATATATATATATATATAAGATATCTAAACTGAGTCCTAGTCTGCCAAGTTTAACAAATTACCCACTGTATCATTATTTTTTTAACCAATATGTAGGCCTCAGTTCACATCACTTCATGGCAAATAGAAGGGGAAAGGTGGAAGCAATGAAAGGTTTTATTTTCTTGGACTCCTGAATCACTGCAGATGGTGACTGCAGTAATGATATTAAAAGGCTTGCTCCTTGGAAGGAAAGATATGACAAATCTAGACAGTGTATTAAAAAACAGAGATAGCATCACTTTGCTGATAAGGGTCTGGTCTGTTTAGTCAAAGCTGTGGTTTTTCCAGTAGTCATGTACAGATGTGAGACATGGGCCATAAAGAAAGCTGAGTGCTGATGAATTGATGCTTTCAAACTGTGATGCTGGAGAACTCTTGAGATTCCCTTGGACAGCAAGGAGAGCAAACCAGTCAATCCTAAAGGAAATCAACCCTAAATATTCATTGGAAGGACTGATGCTGAAGCTGAAGTTCCAATACTTTGGTCAAGTGAGCGAAGAGCTCACTCATTGGAAAAGACCCTGATGCTGAGAAGGATTGAAGGCAAAAGTAGAAGGGGACAGCAGGAAGACGAGATGGTTAGAAAGTATCACTGACTCAATGGACGTGAACTTGAGCAAACTTCAGGAGATACTGAAGGACAGGGAAGCATGGAGTGCCCTAGTTCCTGGAGTCACAAAGAATGGGACATGACTTAGCAACAGAGCAACAACAAAGGCCTGGGTTCAATCAGATGTTATAGAATCCTGACCTTGTTAGGATATCTTCCCAGCAGCTTACAGAAGGCAATTCATTGAGACCAACTTAGAAGATATAATTTGAAGAGATAGTCAAGAGTAAAGGATTATTTCAAATTTGCTTTAGAAAGATCCTCTTTATCATGTTCATTAGTGAATGTTAGAGGCATTCCTTCTGAATTTATTCGTCATTCAGCTGTTTGTTCACCCAGTTATTAAAATAGTGGTGCATCCCACCACTTGCAAAAAATTGTGGCCTGTCTTTAAATGATTCTGTGTTCCTTCTTTCCATTTTTCAGGTACTTTCCCATTACACTGTTTTGTACTTCATCTAATATAATGCATGCCACTGTGTTTCAGTTTTTTTTTTTTTTCCCCTTCCTGTTAAGCTTAATATCTTATGAGTTCAGGGTACAAATTCATTGCAGTTCTTTGAAAGTATAATTTTCAGGATAGGTAAAATAAAATAGTGACTAGGCATCAAAGACTGTTTTTTAAATTCATTAATGTGAGACCCTATGAGAAGGTATAAGTAGTTCAGTGAGCATTTGAGAAACAGTGTTTATTTGTGCTGTTAAAAATGTTGGGATTAGCTTAGATATAAAGCAGGCTAATACAAATTAAGCCATAAGCATTGTGTTTATCTTTTCAGATGGACAAAAATCTTCAAGTTGGTACCTGACTTCTTGGGGAGTGGGCCTTAAGAAATACAAATATTAGGTAAAAGATATATCACCTAAAGGACTGAAAATCTCTCTGGGTAGGCTTATTAGGCAGTGCTACTGTATGACATTCAAAAGTCACACAACCCCCTTTGTCCATATGTCTAGGTATTTGATCATTTTTTGTAATCTCTCTTCTCAACAGATTCTAAAGCAATTGAAAAAAATTCAATAATATGGAACAAATTAGTTTTATTAAGTGAAGCCAGTAATAATCATAGTCCCATCTGACTCTGCCTCAAAATACTTAAAGTCAGTCACAGTGTCCAGAGCAGGAGTGCTACATACACTCTTTGCCCCAGATGGTGAGGCCTGCCATGGTGATGTTAACACAGAGGGGGGACAAGTATGTGGAGCTCAAGATGCAGAAGATCCACAGAGTCCTCGTTGACAAGTGAGCAGTGCTCATTCCTAGCTCAGACCAGTGGGAATCAAGACTTTCTGTTTCTAGTCTGCTGATCTGTTAATGAGAAGCACTAGGTCAAGAGATGGGAGAGATGGAGAAGAGATGTTGAAATATTTATAGGTCAAAGCACAATAAAATATAATCATTGGGCTATCTATTTTACTGGACAAGAATCTGCAGATCACATCTAACTTTATGGAGAATGAATCCAAGTTAGTAGTAAACAGTAAGCAAAACAGAGATACCTCTCCCAGAGGTATAAAAATGTCTTTGATCCTTCTGACAGACCACTTGTTCTTTGCTCTTTCCTTAAAGATTACAAGAGTTCTCTTTTAAGGTTTCTTACCTCCACACTGAAAAGGATTTGTGGTAACCTCACAAAGCAGATCCCTACCCTTCTGCGACATTAGGACCCCACCCCATGTCCCTGAAATTTGGGCCAAAAACCAGACCTAATTCCTCAATCTACCCTACTTTTTTTTCAGTTATTCCTGTTATAACTTTATTGTGCTCTAGTATTATGGAGAAATGCCATTAAGAAATATGATAAGGAAAACATTTTTTTGTCTCTATGAGAGTTTCATTTTCTTTAAACCTTTTAAAAAACCAAGAAGCTTGAGTGGCTGAAGGTTAAATAGTGTATACAATGATATTGAAATTTAAAAAACAGAAGCATTTAATAAAGTGGCTTGTAGTGATAGAATTTTGAATTCAAGAATATCTATTAGAGGTTTATTGGTATAAACTGTCAATAACTGAAATATTTTATCAGACCTTCAAACAAACAAGTTGACCAGTCATAGTTTCATGGATACTGACAGAAGACACAAGACTCCTTGGTCAAAGAAGACTCCTTGCTATGACCCATAGCAATAGTACTACCCAGGGCAGTATAATGCTGATTCTTCTAGTTCCTCTTCCCACAAAGGATTTGAAAGATCAGGTAACCCCTGAACATGTAATAGGCTTTATTATAGGAGAGGAAATCTTAATTTGGAAAAAAAATATATATAATAATAATGATTTTATATCATAATTATGTTATAATATAAGTAAGAATCAGTTCAGTTCAGGAAATCTTAATTTGGAAAAATAAAAATATATATTATAATAATGATTTTATATCATAATTATGTTACTATATATAAGAATCAGTTCAGTTCAGTTCAGTCACTCAGTAGTGTCCAAAAATTTGTGACCCCATGGACTGCAGCATGCCAGACTTCCCTGTCTATCACCAACTCCTGGAGCTTGCTCAGACTCATACCCATAAAGTCGGTGATACCGTCCAACCATCTCATCCTCTGTCATCCCCTTTTCTCTGCCTTCAGTTTTTCCCAGCATCAGGGTCTTTTCCAGTGAGTCAGTACATCGAATTAGGTGACCAAAGTATTGGAACTTCAGCTTCAGCATCAGTCCTTTCGATGAATATTCAGAACTGATTTCCTTTAGGATAGACTGGTTTGATCTCCTTGCAGTCCAAGGGACTCTCAAGAGTCTTCTCCAACATCACAGTTCAAAAGCATCAATTCTTCAGTGCTGAGCTTTCTTTATGTTCAACTCTCACATCCATACATGACTACTGGAAAAACTATAGCTTTGACTAGACGGACCTTTGTCAGCAAAATAATGTGTCTGCTTTCTAATATGCTGTCTAGGTTGGTCATAACTTTTCTTCCAAGGACTAAGCATCTTTTAATTTCATGGCTGCAGTCACCATCTGCAGTGATTTTGGAGCCCAAAAAAATAAAGCCTGACACTGTTTCCATTGTTTCCCCATCTATTTCCCATGGAGTGATGGGACTGGATGCCATGATCTTAGTTTTCTGAATGTTGAGTTTTAGCCAACTTTTTCACTCTCTTCTTTCACTTTCATCAAGAGGCTCTTTAGTTCTTCTTCACTTTCTGCCATAAGGGTGGTGTCATCTGCATCTCTGAGGTTATTGATATTCCTCCTGGCAGTCTTGATTCCAGCTTGTGCTTCATCCAGCCCAGCATTTTGCATGATGTATCCTGCATATAAGTTAAATAAACAGGGTGACAATATACAGCCTTGGTGGACTCCTTTCCCAATTTGGAACCAGTCTGTTGCTCCATGTGCAGTTCTGTTACTTCTTGACCTCCATACAGATTTCTCAGGAGGCAGGTAAGGTGGTCTGATATTCCCATCTCTTGAAGAATTTTCCATACTTTGTTGTGATCCACACACACAAAGGCTTTGGTGTAATCAATAAAGTAGAAGGAGATGTTTTTCTGGAACTCTCTTGCTTTTTCAGTGATCCAACAGATGTTGGCAATTTGAACTTTGGTTCCTCTGCCTTTTCTAAATCCATCTTGAAGATCTGGAAGTTCAGGATTCACATACTGTTGAAACCTGGCTTGGAGAATTTTGAATAATACTTTGCTAGCATGTGAGATGAGTGCAATTGTGCGGTAGTTTGAACATTCTTTGGCATTGCCTTTCTTTGGGATTGCGATGAAAACTGACCTTTCCATGCCTGTGGCCACTGCTGAGTTTTCCAAATTTGCTGGCATACTGAGTGCAGCCGTTTCACAGCATCATCTTCTAGGATTTGAAATAGCTCCACTGAATTCTATCACCTCCACTAGCTTTGTTTGTACTGGTGCTTCCTAAAGCCCACTTGACTTTGCACTCTAGGTTGTCTGGCTCTAGGTGAGTGATCACACCATCATGGTTATCTGTTTCATGAAGTTCTTTTTCGTATAGTTCTATGTATTCTTGCCACCTCTTCTTAATATCTTCTGCTTCCGTTAGGTTTATACTATTTGTCCTTTATTGTGCCTGTCTTTGCGTGAAATGTTCCCTTGGTATCTCTAGTTTTCTTGAAGAGAGTTCTAGTCTTTCCCATTCTATTGTTTTCTTCTATTTCTTTGCATGGATCACTGAGGAAAGCTTTCTTATCTTTCTTTCCTATTATTTGGAACTCTGCATTCATGTGGATATATCTTTCCTTTTTTCCTTTGTCTTTCATTTCTCTTTTTTCAGCTATTTATAAGGCCTCCTCACACAACTGTTTTGACTTTTTACATTTTTTCCCCCTTGGGAATTTTTTTGATCACTTCCTCCTTTATTACGAATTCCATCCATAGTTAAGGCACTCTGTCTATCAGATCTAATCGTTTGATTCAGCTAGAGCTGGCTTTCCCAGTGACTGAGTAGACACTGCCTTATCCACAAAGAGGAAGCTGAGGACAATTCTTTAAAATAATCTTTGCCAGTTTGTTGAGGCTTACTAAAATGCCTTGCAGGGCAGAGGTGTTATCACTTTAGATATCAGGAGCCAATTTTAAAGCACAGTTTCTAAGTCGATGACTCCATTCATATGAATAACTGCCCACAGGTTTTATATAAATAAATTATTTGTCCTTCCAGGAAGCTTCTGTAAATAAATAAAGGTAGCTTACTCTCTCAATTTGAAGAAATCAACAGAGTCTTCTGAGGTTTGCATGACCTACCAGTAGTGTTTCTGTAAACACTTACATTTCTCTTAATATTGCTCCTAACGTGCAAGATCTACATTTGAGAGTGTATGTTAGTTGCTCAGTCATGTCCAACCCTTTGCAATGCCATGGACTGTAGCCCACCAGGCTCCTCTGTCCATGGGATTCTCCAGGCAAGTATACTGGAGTGGGCTGCCATTTCCTCCTCCATGGGATCTTCCTGACCCAGGGATCGAACCCAGGTCTCCTTGTTGCAGCCAAACCCTTTACCATCTGCACCACCAAGGAAACCCTATATTTGAGAGGGAGTTGGGTTAAAACCTAGCTTCAGAACAATAATTACAGTCTGGGGTTCAAATGGCATCCCAGAAAAGAAAATACTGCTTTTAAGTGTTGGAGCCTCCCAAATAGGACTTGCCCCAGTCTGTGATAAGGGTGACAGTGTCCCCAGTGAACCATCCCACTTTCCTACATGTAAAGTAAAATGAAAGTTGTGCCTGACTCTTTGCTATCCCATGGACTGTATAGCCCACCAGGCTCCTCTGTTCATGGAATTCTCCAGGCAAGAATACTGGAATGGGTTCCCATTTCCTTTTCCAGAGGATCTTCCCGACCCAGGTATTGAACTCAGATCTCCCACATTGTGGGCAGATCCTTTACCATCTGAGCCACCAGGGAAGCTCTCCTACATGTAAAACCTCCAAATACTCTTCTAAAAATGCAAACAACACTAATATACTAGCTGCCCAATCTCTCCCTCATGTTTGGAGTATTGCTCTCCTTTCAGTGCTGCAAATCAGAGTTTCCCATTCTGGTAGCTAAAACTTGACTGCTTTTTCAATCATACCCTATTTACAGATTTTTTTTTTGCCCCCCATCCAGAAGCCTTATATGTTTGTGAGGTAAGGACACTTTTTAAATAAAATTTACAATAAAATATGTCTCCTACCTCGGTCTGTAAGAGTCTTTGAGTCACTGTGTGGTGCCTCAACAAGCAATGTATTCTACCTAAGTGTCTGTTATCCTTTTTACATGGGATAGAATAGGCTATGTCATTCTAACAAGGCATGAAGAGAGCTACAAACAAGAATTAGGTTTGAGTCTGGGATCCTTTTCGATGAGACTGTCACCCAGAAAATATGTCATTCAGATGGCATTGAGTTGCAAATAGGAGAAGCATCACACCAAGAAACTTTCAAAGTGGGATCTCAGATTTTCAAAATAGGTCTTTGTAATGACACACTCCTATCTTGATAATTACCCAGGAATTGGCCAAGAAGTGATCTTTTTCTTGGTACAGCTGCATTCATTGACCAAATTGTCTTAACTAATGTGTTTGAATCAGGAGGCAGTGAAGAAAGTATACTCAAGGAATTTTGAGCCAGTTTTCAGGAGATTATTCCAATACTCAACAGTATCAGAAACCTGCAAATGGAAGGCAGCATAGAAAGTCTATAAAGCACTTTGACTTTCATTCCAGTGCTAGGTGGTATTTGTATAAAAGTCAAACAATTACTAGACTGAAAATTGTCTGGAAAGGTGAAAACATGACATGCTTTAATTAAAGAATCACAAGTATGTTTCCAGAATCAACTGATTGGACTATAATAGCACACTATAATTTGAGCAAATATCAATGGTAGTATGACACTATTGATAAGCCTGTGACTGCTTTAAAGGTTCAGTGTAACCAATCTGAGTCCATGTCCAGTATGATGTGACCTCCTTCACCACACATCAAAAAGTCAAGTTTGGTATAAGCTGTAAAACTTTCATTCAGTCATAGCTCCTGCATCAGAAACACAGAGTCCTTTATTTTATGCCCAAGCTATAATGTAGGTAGATTGCCAAATGTGATGTGATGATGAAATGCTTGCAATCTGCCGTGTAGAAGCTCAGTCAGCAGTTGGATTCCAGATGGCCTGATCAGATAATGGGTCTGTACATCTACATGAGTGACCCAGATGGTTAGGTCAGCAGCTGTGATTTCCCTTCCCACAGTGTGGCCCCAAAAGAGACTTCTTTAATGTGCTAACCTGTACTTTCCAAGTGGCCACGGTTAACAATCCAAGAACTAGTAAAAATTAAGCAAGGTTTATCAAGAAATATTGGTCAGAACTATGGTAATCCATTGAGTTCTGCCCAACGAGTGGAGTGTTTACACCCGTTTTTAGTTCTGCAAAGCTGGCACTGAGTTTGAATAATATAACGGATACCATCTGGTTGCAGCTTAGCTGACCCAACACTAGATCAGGGCCAGGCCCTTACGGGGATATCTGTGACTTGAGCATCTCAATGAACAGCCAGCTTTGCTTTGGATTGGAAAGTAGGGAATAAAGATTCCCCAAAAGAGAGCTGTCACTTTGTTTAGTTTCTCATGAATAGTCAAGATACCACTGGGATCAATCTAGCAGATCCTTCACCCATACCATTTACTTTCTACAAGCAAGATTTATTGACTCCAGCCTATCTTAATGGGCATTGAATCTGAGCTATCTGTCTGTAATGGAAATATTAGGCCAGAGAGTTGCCTTCCATGGGTTAAGGCTATCAAATCCAAAAAGAATCCAGCTGCTTTTAAAAATGAGTGTACCTAGTAGCTATGTAAAAAAGGTGATGAATCCAAAACTATGTGGTATCTCTAGAGGAAGCTTGCCTCCATTTTCTATAGAAGCCAGTCAACAAGGGCAGCGTTCGTGGAGATTTGTGTCTTGAAGGCATCATTAGTGTGATAGGAACCAAATGTATTGGCACTTAAAAAAAATAATTTTACTTATTTTGGCCATGCTGGGTCTTCGTTGCTCTTCAGGCTTTTCTCTAGTAGTGGCAAGCGGGGTCCACTGTCTATTGGTGGTGTGTGCACGTCTCATTGTGGTGGCCCCTCTTATTGTTAGACATGGGCTCTAGGGTGCATGGGCTTCAGTAGTTGTATTATGTGGGCTCAGTAGCTGTGGCTCCCAGACTCTAGAGCACAGGGTTAACAGTTGAGGCTGTGCAACGAAAATATTTCCTGCCTTATCAATAAACAAGAAATGTCACTGCCATCAGCAACTTCTGATGAATGAGGCCTCCCAAAACTTCATCCATGGGATGCTGCCCCACCCCACAGTGATTGCTGAGGAGCTAGAGGAATGCTAGAAGCAAGAGGAGCTGGGAGAAGGCAAGAAGCAAGGAGAACAAAGAAATAGGATTAGCCCTAGATAGATGAGGTGCATATGAAAGGAATGAATTCAGTGAGCCTGGAGGCTTGCATCTTCCCAGACAGAGAATGCTAAATTCCTTAACTCAATATCTGATCTTTGATGTTCAGACTGCCTGCTCCCTTTGTTACAAACTTGTATATAGCCTGACTTCCCCTCCTGCCTCCTTCGGGCAGTTTTTTTCAGAGCTATTGAGATTACTGTCTCAGAGCTATTGAGATTAATGTCTGGCAGAGTCCTGTGCATTCCCACCAAATAAAATAATTCTTCACTTTCAAATTGTGACTGTATTTTTTAGTTGATATGGCGCGCAGGCTTACTTGCTTCATGGCATGTGGAATCCTCCAGGATTAGGGGTTGAACCCATGTCTCCTGCATTGTCAGGCGGACCCTTTACCACTGAGCCACCAAGGAAACCCCCAGTACAGGTACTTTTTTATATTTGGATTTACCCAATTAGGAGACACCACCCCATCATTTAAGGCAGCAATCCCTAACCTTTTTGGTATCAGTGACCGATTTCATGGAAGACAATATTTCCATGGACCAGGAATGGTGGGGAGGGTGGTTACAGGATGACTCAAGCTCGTTACAATTGTTGTGCACTTTATTTCTAATCTAAAGCCTCACTGATATGACAGGAGCTGCCACTCCATGGCCTGAAGGTTGGGGACCCCCAATGTAAAGGGCCAAGAAGTAATTAGCATATCGCACCTTAATTCCTACTGTACATCCATACAAGAAACAAGAGAACATTGAATTGGCTAGTAGGACCACAGTCAAATTGTCATGTCAGCTTCTCTTTTAGAAAGAACCCTGCCTAAATATTATCAGTTTAATATTGGTAAAACTTTTCACACCTCTTGTTCTAAAAAGGATGCAGTAAAATGGTGATTTGGTTGTATACATCAAACACAGCCATAAAAGTCTGATTCGTTTTTCCTCACCAGATTCCTCTGTATACTTATGTACACTTCAGTCCCCCTTGGGTTCCAAAAGACCTTTAGCTTCAGATATATTCAATTTCTAGGAAGCAGCAGAGGCAGAGATAACGGGGGAGGAATGGATCATAGGGTGTAAAGAAGAAACTTTTTTTTTTTTCCCCAGTACTGTGATGGTCATTTATGGATAAACCAAACAAACATGCAATGTTTTCAGCTCCCCTAAAGCTTTATAGCTGGCAGAAATATCATCATTTTTGACAGACTGGGGACTCTTTGTTATAGTAGCGAGAGATACTTTGCTTTCTGGTGATGGCTATGGGATTTATATCCTCTGGTTCACATGGATTTGATTCACACAGTGACTACCTTGTTTGAGACCTTTGCCAAAAAAAGTCCATATAGTCAAAGCTACGGTTTTTCCAGTAGTCATGTATGGATGAGAGAGCTGCACTATAAAGAAGTCTGAGCACTGAAGAATTGATGCTTTTGCAATGTGGTGTTGGAGAAGACTCTTGAAAGTCCCTTGGACTGCAGGGAGATCAGGCCAGTCAATCCTAAAGGAAATCAGTCCTGAATATTCATCGGAAGTGTTAGGTAGTTAGAATAGGGAAAAAGGAGTCCAGAATGGTGGTGGCTTAAAGACAAGGAAGGGAAATAGAAACAAAGAAAGAAAAAACAGAACAAAGGAAGGTCCGAGGACCAGAGTGAGGACCTCAGGTAGAACAAACAGCGCTCCTGGCTAGCCCAATTTACATAGGGCAGGCCCAGGGGGAGGAAAAAACATATAAAAAGAGGAGCTAAAGGGCCAGGGCTGTCTTTCACTCTCACTGTCTCTCTCTCGCACTCTCTCACGTGCTCTCTCTTCTCTCTTCTGTTCAAGTCTTTTGGGTTTGCAGGCCCTCATGCCTCGAGGATGTATTTTCCTTTATTTTCTAAATAAAACTGAGCTGTCACACTGATCTGTCCGAGAGCTGTGACACAGTCTGTCTGTCTGAGGGCTTTAACATCCATCGCTTCAAATTTTTGTTGGGGTGGGACAGAACCGAGGAAATTACATAATGCCACGACAGAAGGACTGAAGCTGAGGCTGAAACTCCAATATTTGGCCACCTGATGTGAAGAACCGACTCATTAGAAAAGACCCTGGTGCTGGGAAAGATTGAAGGCAGGAGGAGAAGGGAACAACAGAGGATGAGATGGTTGGATGGCATCACTGACACAATGGACATGAGTTTGAGCAAGCTCCGGGAGATGGTTAGGACAGGGAAGCCTGGCGTGCTGCAGTCCCTGGAGTCAAAAAGAGTCAGACACAACTGAGCAACTGAACAACAACCACCTTGTTTGAGAAGGTATTTACCCCATCTGTTATCCGGACATCTGCTCTCTTTGTTATATAAGACAACATTTATTAGATTACCTTTCAGTTTCAAGATAAAGATTAGCAGAGTTTCCCCAGGTATAGGAATAGCTGCAAACTTTTTTTTTCCCTTCTGAATTTCTTTGGGCCAGTTTCTCATTTTCCAGTGGTTCACTTTCTTCATCATGGAAAACTATCTCCAGGGCATTAAAAGAGTCTGAATAGGAGTCATTGCCTCATCTTTGATTTCCCTAAGGACTTTACTATCTCAGGGATATCACTCTTATAAAGACATAACCCATTGAAAAACATTCTGAGACTTTTTACTGTCAACTCTGAATTTATCTAAGGTTGACATGATAGACTTCAGAAGGGGCTGAGTTTATGAAGCTCAGGGTTGCTTTTTTTCTTAATAAGCATGAAATGTCTTATTGGCTCACCTCCCAAGTGAACCAGCCAAAATTGTAATGATTCACCAGGTTTTCTCCACAGCAGGCACAAAATTTCCTCTTTTATGCTCAGTGTTGCAATGTATGTATGCGTCTCTGTAACTGTTGGATAGTGGAGAGGATCTTCTGTCCATTCAGGATAAATCCTAGTGATAATTGTTACAGTAGTGGGCCTGAGTCTGATCACCAGATTGACAAGAAAATTCCTTTGTGCAGGGGAGAGTTTGCAAAAAATTAGACACTTTTGGAGCAATTGTCTTTGAACCTATTTCATACTACTCAGCAAGCAACCCCCTCCCTGACTTAGCCATGTTAATAGATAGTAGAGTGTGGAATCATTTATTGCCCAGTCAGCCACAAAATTCAGTCAATATGTTCACTACCAGTTCACATAAACTTCACTCACATCCTATTAATTGGCTGGATTAACATTCTTTCTCTTCTTCTTCCTTCCAGACAGCCTTCCCCTAGAGGGCTAACAAGTTAGTCAGCTACAGTTTCACAGAAGGTAGTAGAACAACAATAATAGGTCAGAGAAGCAAGAATTTAGTATTCACAGCACGAGCAATAGCCAGACTATCAGCATTTCCTTGTGCTGGTTCCCCAAGCCTCAGTCCCCAGAAGGTTACATAAAGAGGGCCAGGTAATATCTGCAGGGCATAGTCATTTGTGTTACTAGAGAAGAACTCAGAGGTTTAAGAAATCATGATACTTTAATATGGTAACTAAGCATTCCTGTCCTTGTTCTAGAGGCAGATATTATATCTATCTTCTAAGGATGTTTACTATACAAATAGCCTTGGAAAGATAGTCTGGAACAAAGGTAGCCAGTGCCTCTCTTCATAAAATGGGCAGAAAAGTGATATACCAATGGAGATTGTCTCCCAAGATATTCTCTGTGAGTGAAAGGCAAGAAAGTGTTTTTGGCAATTAGGAGCACAAGAAACCGATAGATACATTAGATTTATGGGGCTTTTATGTAGTTTTAAATTCACCATGGATAGCAATATGTTCTTGAATGGAATAAAACAATGGTTTGTCTTTTGACATCATGAATAAAGAATAATAGCTGTGAGGACTGTGGGAATTCATTTCTGCTCCTTCCCTGTCGGCTCAGTCTATAAAGAATCCGCCAGCAATGCAGGGGACCTGAATTCAATCCCTGGGTTTGGAAGATCCCCTAGAGGAGAGTGTGGCAACCCACTCCGATTTTCTTGCCTGGAAAATCTTGTGGACAGAGGAGCCTGGTGGGCTATGGTTCAAGGGGTCACAGAGTCGGACACGACTGAAATGACTGAGTATGCCCGCATATATATATATAGTGAAGTGAAAGTTGCTCAGTCGTGTCTGACTCTTTGCAACCCCCTGGACTATAGTCCATGGAATTCTCCAGGCCAGAATACTGTAGTGGGTAGCCTTTCCCTTCTCCAGGGGATCTTTCCAACCCAGGGATCAACCCAGGTCTCCTGCATTGCTGGTGGATTCTTTAACAGCTGAGCCACAAAGGAAGGCCATATATGTATATGTATATATGTATAAATGCATAAGTATAACTTGTATATATTATATGTCATCCACCATATTTTATATATAATATATAATGTGTATATATTATAGTAGATATTATATATAATATAGACAAATGAAATTTAAAATAATAATATGATGTACTTTGTGAAATATGTTACAATATAACATATTATGTAAATAAGCATTTTTAGAGAAATGTATAAACAGTGTTTATAAATCTAGAGTGATATTTAACATGCCCGTTTTTTCCTTTCTACAATAAATCAGAATTATATTTAATAAGATCTCAGAAATATTTAAGAACATGTTTCTTAGACCAGTTAGTAAGTAGATTTTTCCTACCTTTCTTGATGAGTCTTCCCAGAGTTGGACTCCCAAAGAGGTTATAATCTGAAGGTGTAACAAAACATTTAGGAGTCAACATTAAGTATCAAGAGTATAGAGGGCAAACTGTCATTGGCAGCCTTACTCAACAAAAGTCTGCTGTATCTTTCAATTCAGGGGAAAAAAAGAAGACTCCTCTCAATTAAATTATCCTATTCTCAAAATTTATGGTGAATATCCATCAATCTCTATATTCTGTAAAGCAGATTTTAAATCATAATTTTTCAGCCAATACAGATTTACCACTTAAAAAAAATATAGTTGTTCATTCTGAAAGACAGTAATTTTGAGTGATTACTACATCTCAGGGGAGGAGATACATAAACATTTTACTAAGAATAACTTCCTTAAATCCTCATAGCAAGCCAAAAAGTAGTCACTAGCTTCATTCTTGCTTGAGATGAAAAACTCAAGGCACAGACTTTTGAGGCAGCTTGTCCTGGCACATAGAGCTAGTAAGTGACAGATATGTGAATAAAACCCTGGTAGCCATACACTTAGCCTTATCTACTAGTGACTCCCAAGTGTTAAGGCAGCATCCTCACAGTGACTCAGCATGTCCAAATTCCCAGTGTGGCCTGGGAATCAGTAGGAACCTTGGCAAACCTTTGAGGAATTTTGCAAGGTGAAAACTATTTTCATAAAAAATAAAGCTATCTTTTATCTTTTTAATACTCATTCACTCACAGATGTATAGCAAGAATTTTCAAAAACTTCTGGCATAATAAGAGTGAATGCAGTAGATATGAAAATATAGGCATTTTCTATCAAGCCAGACATAACGTGCAAAACTGAACTACTCTTCTCACTATTTTATTTGTTTTGGAAAATCTGATTTTTACATGGCGTGTTTGGTAGAAGGTTTCTTACTAACATTTTTGAACGTATTAAAAGTAAATACATAACAAACATTTTATATACGTAAAGACAGATTAGAGAGATCTGATACATTTCAAGTTCTAAGACAATGAATGAAAGTGGAAAATAAGTGAAAGTGTTGGTCGTGTCCAACTCTGCAACCCCATGGACTGCAGCCCACCAGGCTCCTCTGTCCATGGAATTCTTCAGGCAAGAATACTAGAGTACATAGACATTCCCTTCTCCTGGGGATCTTCCCAACCCAGTAATGGAACATCACTTGTATTGCAGTGGATTCTTTACCACTGTGCCACCAGGGAAGACAGTACGTACAATACAGATTGAAAAATTCAAGTAGGCAGAAGTTGTTCTGGTTCCTCAGTTGGTTTTAATGGTGAAAAGAGCCTGAGAAAATATTTCAGAACCACTGCTTTAATGTATGAAAGTAGATTCCTTGAACAGACAGAACATAGTTTCTTCACACTCCCCTTGTAATGTCTCTGAGTAGATAGCCATGTCACTTCTATAATCCCCAGCATTGCAGCCTATCTTGGGGCAAAAGAGACAGAAAATGGTGACTTGAGTCTGGCACCATGATTTCCTAAACACAATTTCCTAGACAATGGAAAGTGCTCTGGGAAGTGTCTTCTGAATTTCTTGCCAGGGAAGAACTACACAAGGTTTTAGATTATCAGTTAATAAATAGCACTACAGAAAATTAAATGCCAGAAATAGGAGAGCTTCTCAGATTGCATTTTCAGTTAAAGAATTAATAAAACCAGAAACTGAAGTAGAAGCAATGGGTAGATCTGAGGGTGCAAGCTCAGTCGCTGAGAAGAAATTCTCACAGAAACAAGTCACCATTCCATATATATATATCCCTCATTTAAAAATTCGGAGAGTGGGGAGAATAAGTTAGTGTTTCTAGAAATTTTCTAGCATATTTATTCTGTAGCATTCAAAAATAAAAATGAAAGCATTCCTTTGAAAATGGTTTGTCCTAAAAAAACAGAATAGAATGTAAAAGAACATCATTTTTGTCTTCTCAATAAAATCTAGAAATACACACTAATGAATTATAAAAAGTTAGTTTTCACAACAAGAATGGTAACTTCTAAAAATTCTGGCTTAGAGAATAAGCTAATGTAGATACTAGATATGAGAAGGAGAGAGTATAAAAATAACATCTACAAATTCAGATTAATATTAAATATTGTAATGTAATGTATAGGCATATAGCAAGAAAAAGAAGTAAAAGTCATATGGAAGAAAAGAACACTTATCACCAAGAGAAAGAAAAAGTCAGGCATGGAAATGAAAGCTGATAAAATCAACAGAATAAAATGAAAATGCAGTAGTGGAAATACAATGGCACTGTTTGTGTGCTCAACAGGTAGGCAGTTTTTAAACAAATGAACTAGCCTCTATGTTTCCTGGAAGAAATGTCTGGATTATAAGGAAAGAATCCTATCAGAAAGAGAAAAATAGCAAGATTCCTACAAAGAACCAAAATTCATGCAAATTATACATTTCCTCTCCATTGTACATGTCAGAAAATAGTATCTTTAAAGTACTGAGTCAAAGAAGTTACAAAACATTGTGAGTACACTAATTCAGAAGATAGAACCAATTTACCTTCCATGAAAAAATACTTTAGCTTATTAAAAGTAAATCAAATATAGAACTGAAGCACAATTGTTGTGAGGAAAAGATTTGAGAATACATTAAATAAAAAGAGAAGTTTGCAGTTTAATGTTATTTGATAAATCTGGTAATTGAAATATATACACACAAAAATTACTTCAAAAAGATTATCAATGAAATATCTTACTTACATAATAGCTTGTAAAAAATAATTTTAGGAAAAATTGACACCATAAGTTCTATTTTCTAAAGCTGATTTGAGTTTTAAGAGTTGAGTGTTAGCAGTAGGGCAGGCTAAATTGTGTAACTAATTTTAAGGGGTAAATATATATTTCTTTGGGGCTTCCTTGGTAACTCAGTTGGTAAAGAATCTGCCTGCAATGAAGGAGACCCCAGTTGATTCCTGGGTCAGGAAGATGGAATAGGCTATCCACTCCAGTATTCTTGGGCTTCCCTGGGGGCTCAGCCAGTAAAGAATTCACCTACAATGTGGGAGACCTGGGCTTGATCCCTGGATTGGGAAGATCCCCTGGATATGAGAATCCCCTGTAGACGGGAATGGCTACCCTCTCTAGGATTCTGTCCTGGAGAATTTCATGGACTGTAGTGTCCATGGGGTCACAAAGAGTCGGACACAGCTGAGCCACTTTCACTTTCATATCTATCTTTATATTTCTTAATAATTTATCTCATTCAAGACCAAAAAGGGCTTATTTCTCTATTTATATTTTAATGTGTGTTTGTTAAAATTTTTTTTGTCTTTGCTTTTTTTAACAAAATTTAATTGGAGGCTAATTACAATATTGTGGTGTTTTTTTTGCCATGCATTCACATGAATCAGCCATGGGTGTACATGTGTTCCCCATCCTGACCCTCTCTCCCACCTCCCTCTCCTTCCCATCTCTCAAGGTCATCCCAGTTCACCAGCCCTAAGCACCTTGCCTCATGCATCGAACCTGGACTAGTGATCTATTTCACATATGTTAATATAGATGTTTCAATGCTTTTCTCTCAAATCATCCCACCCTCGCCTTCTCCCAGAGTCCAACAGTCTTTTCTTCACATCTGTGTCTTTTTTGCTGTCTCACATATAGGGTCATCATTAACATCTTTCTAAATGCCATCAGTTCAGTTCAGTCGCTCAATCATGTCCGACTTTTTGCGACCCCATGACTTGCAGCACGCCAGGCCTCCCTGTCCATCACCAACTCCCTGAGTTCACGCAGACTCACGTCCATCGAGTCAGTGATGCCATCCAGCCATCTCATCCTCTGTCGTCCCCTTCTCCTCCTGCCCCCAATCCCTCCCAGCATGAGTCTTTTCCAATGAGTCAACTCTTCGCATGAGGTGGCCAAAGTCCTGGAGTTTCAGCTTCAGCATCATTCCTTCCAAAGAAATCCCAGGGCTGATCTTTAGAATGGACTGGTTGGATCTCCTTGCAGTCCAAGGGACTCTGAAGAGTCTTCTCCAGCACCACAGTTCAAAAGCATCAATTCTTCAGCGCTCAGCTTTCTTCACAGTCCAACTCTCACATCCATACATGACCACTGGAAAAACCATAGCCTTGACTAGATAGACCTTAGTCGGCAAAGTAATGTCTCTGCTTTTCAATATGCTATCTAGGTTGGTCATAAGTTTTCTTCCAAGGAGTAAGCATCTTTTAATTTCATGGCTGCAGTCACCATCTGCATTGATTTTGGAGCCCCAGAAATAAAGTCTGACACTGTTTCCACTGTTTCCCCATCTATTTGCTATGAAGTAATGGGACCAGATGCCATGATCTTTGTTTTCTGAATGTTGAGCTTTAAGCCAACTTTTTCACTCTTTCACTTTCATCAAGAGGCTTTTTAGTTCCTCTTCACTTTCTGCCGTAAGGGTGGTGTCATCTGCATATCTGAGTTTATTGATATTTCTCCCGGCAATCTTGATTCCAGCTTGTGCTTCTTCCAGTTCAGTGTTTATGATGTACTCTGCATAGAAGTTAAATAAACAGGGTGACAATATACAGCCTTGACGTACTCCTTTTCCTATTTGGAACCAGTCTGTTGTTCCATGTCCAGTTCTAACTGTTGCTTCCTGACCTTCATATAGGTTTCTCAAGAGGTAGGTCAGGTGGTCTGGTATTCCCATCTCTTTAAGAATTTCCTACAGTTTATTGTGATCCACACAATCAAAGGCTTTGGCATAGTCAATAAAGCAGAAATAGATGTTTTTCTGGAACTCTTGCTTTATATATGTGTTAATATACTGTATCAGTGTTTTTCTTGCTGACTTACTTCGCTGTATATAATAGGCTCCAGTTTCATCCACCTCATTAGAACTGATTCAAATGCATTTTTTTTAATAGTTGAGTAATCCATTGTGTATATGTACCACAGCTTTCTTATCCATTCATCTGCCAATGGACATCTAGGTTGCTTCCATGTCCTGGCTATTATAAACAGTGCTGCGATGAACATTGGGGTACATGTGTCTCTTTTGATTCTGGTTTCCTTGGTGTGTATGCCCAGCAGTGGGATTGCTGGGTTGTATGGCAATTCTATTTCCAGCTTTTTAAGGAATCTCCACACTGTTCTCCATAATGGCTGTACTAGTTTGCATTCCCACCAACAGTTTAAGAGGGTTCCCTTTTCTCCACACCCTCTCCAGCATTTATTGCTTGTATACTTCCGGATCGCAGCCATTCTGACTGGTGTGAAATGGTACCTTTTTGTGGTTTTGATTTGCATTTCTCTAATAATGAGTGATGTTGAGCATCTTTTCATGTGTTTGTTAGCCATCTGTATGTCTTCTTTGGAGAAATGTCTGTTTAATTCTTTGGCCCATTTTTTGATTGGGTTGCTTATTTTTCTGAAATTGAGCTGAAGGAATTGCTTGTATATTTTTGCGATTAATTCTTCGTCAGTTGCTTCGTTTGTTAATATTTTCTCCCATTCTGAAGGCTGTCTTTTCACCTAGCTATAGGTTCCTTCGTTGTGCAAAAGCTTTTAAGTTTAATTAGGTCCCGTTTGTTTATTTTTGCTTTTATTTGCATTACTCTGGGAGTTGGGTCATAGAGGATCCTGCTGTGATTTATGTCAAAGGGTGTTTTGCCTCTGTTTTCCTCTAGGAGTTTTATGGTTTCTGATCTTATATTTAGATCTTTAATCCATTTTGAGTTTATCTTTGTGTATAGTGTAAAAAGTATTCTAGTTTCATTCTTTTACAAGTGGTTGACCAGTTTTCCCAGCACCACTTGTTAAAGAGATTGTCTTTTCTCCGTTGTATTTTCTTGCCTCCTTTGTCAAAGATAAGGTGTCCATAGGTGTGTGGATTTATCTCTGGGCTTTCTATTTTGTTCCATTGATCTATGTTTCTGTCTTTGGCCAGTACCATACTGTCTTGATGATTGTTGCTATGTAGCATAGCCTGAAGTTCATGTATGTTTAGATGTAAATGTTAAATTAGTATTCTTATATGTGACTATAATTTTTCATATAGAAACAGTATCAAAATTATTTTCTATGCCAAAAAACTGGTAATAACTGTAGGAACTACTCAATCCATCTCAGAATTTAGCAGCTTATAAGTTAAGTAACCATTGTTGTCAAGTAATATAGAAATGAATTATAATTATTTATATTTTAGTAATTAAATTTCAGCAAAATATTTAATTGTATATTACAGTAGAAAAGGTAATAAACTGCTATTGTGCTGGTCCATATTGACTCCAGCCTTTGAAAATATTTGGCTGCACTGTCCTGAATAAGTAGGTCAGCCTTGTTGGCCTTGGTCACTGTTTCTTAAAATGAGACAATTCAATCTATTTCTTATGACAATTATATTGCATTAAAACTTTGGATACTAGTAATACTTCCTTAAGATCAAATATACATTGAATTCATATGTTCTATATTATTATTTAACAATCACAGCTTGTGATCATGATTGCCTTTGTTCAATGGGGTAGCATCTTTAGTAAGAAAGTGAAAATTTTCAGTTTCAATTTATAATATAGATGAACTGTCAAGCATGCCAAATATTGTTCTCTTTTACTAACTTAGAAACAAATGAAAAGGAAACTAAAAATTACATCCAGTTACTATGATAATGTAGCCTTGGAACTCAAATTCTAGGACAAACAACATCTTGGACCATGTGGTCTATTTTGAGGATAGTAAAATGGATGAGAAAATAAATACCGGAATGTATAAAGTCACTGCTATAAAAAATGAACACTAGAATCTCCTATGCTTGATCTTGTTATGGTTCCATGACTTATAAATTCTTCAATAAAATAATTGTATTGAAATTCATTCGTATAAGTATTTTTTAAAAGCAACAAGTATTTTGTAAATTTGGAGAAATATTATATTTATTCTGCCTAGTGAGAATTTTAAAGCAAGATATTTTGAAATGTTCACAATGTTATTTTTTTTCTTTACAGATTTCTAGGAGTCTCAATTTCCTTTCCTTAGTAAAAACTTCCTTTGAGATTCTTACTGTTTTCTTCAGTAACTTCCTTTTTAGATGGAAATATAATTTCTTGCATAAAGTAAGAAAAATTTTGTTGTATGGTTTTATGAGTTTTGACAAACTCATGTAGTCTTGTGACCATAATCAGAACAAAGATCAGTTCTATCATCACACATAATAGAACTATGTGTCCCTTTGTAGCAGTTTCTTCTTCACAGACCTTAGAAACTACTTATCTGTTTTCTGTCACAAGACTTCGCTTTTTCCAAATGTCATATAGATGAAATAATTCACTTTTCTGATTTCAGAGCCTGACAAGTTTCACTTAGCAAAATGTACTTGATACTCAAATATATATGTGTGTGTGTGTGTGTGTATAGGTTTTTTTTGCTAAGCATACAACTTTTTTTTATTTTAATTGAGGTATGGGTGACTTACACTGTTGTGTTAGTTTCAAGTTTACAGCAAAGAGATTCAATTATATAGATGTGTGTGTGTGTGTATAATACATAATACTTTTTCATATTCTTCTCTCTTATAGATTACTACAAAATATTGACTATAGTTCCCTGTGTGTAGGATCTTATTGATTATCTATTTTATGTATAAATGTGTGTATATGTTAATTGTGAATTCCTAATTTACCCCTCCCCACTGCCTTTCCCCTTTGTTATCCATAAATATGCATTCTGTGTCTGTAGGTCTATGTGTGTTTTGTAAGTAAATTCATTTCTATAATTTCTTTTTTGGCTTCCACATATGATGTTTGTCTTTCTCTGGCTTATTTCACTTAGTATGATAATCTGTAGATTCATCCATGTTGCTGCAAATGGCATTATTCCACTTTTTTTATGACTGAGTACTGTTTCCTTGTATATATGTACCACACCTTATTTATCCATTCCTCTGTTGACAGACATTTAGGTTGCTTCCAGTGGCTGTTGTAAATACTGCTGCAATGAACATTGAGGTGCATGTATCTTTTCAGATAATAGTTTTCACTGAATATATACCCATCAAATGTGAAATATATTGTTGTGTATAGTGTGTTCATTCTTATTGCTGAAT
Organism: Budorcas taxicolor; assembly: GCF_023091745.1. Lineage (NCBI taxonomy): Eukaryota > Metazoa > Chordata > Mammalia > Artiodactyla > Bovidae > Budorcas > Budorcas taxicolor. Next base: position 57,177,749 of record NC_068930.1, read on the forward strand.
AATATTCCATTACATGGATATTGCAAAGCTGAAAAGGACAGTGGGTTGTTTGTGCTTTTTAATATTTTTGTTGATTACAAATAAGTATTCAGGTGTATGTTTTTATATGAACATAACTTTTCATTTCTCTTAAGTAATAATTAGGAGTGGAATTGCTGAGACATATAGTAAGTACATGTTTAACATTTTAAGTGCCATATTATTTTCCAAAGTGTTTGCCCATCAGTGATGTTTTACAATTCAAGTAGTTCCATATCCTCACCATACTTAGCATTCCTGATATATTCTTATATTTATGTGTTATATACCATTGTGTTTTTATTTGTATGCCCTTGGTGACTATTTATATTGAGCATTCTTCAAGAACTAGGTTGTCATCTGCATCTTTGTCTTGATACAGTAGTTGTTCAGATCTTTTGCTCTCGTTTTAGTTGTTTTTTGTTTATTATTTTTATAGAGGTATAGTTGATTTACAATGTTAGATTAATTTCTGGTGTGCAGTGATTTGGTTTTATATATATATATAATTTTCAGTTATATATATATATAAAATATACTTTTTCATTGTGATTTATTACAGGATATTAAATATACTTCCCAGTGCTATACAGTAGGACCTTGTTATTTATCTATTTTATATATAATAATATATATCTGCTAATCTCAAATTCCTAATTACTAGATAAATCTGATAAGATTATAAAGAGTATACCAACAACTCTGGCATTAGGAGGTGGTGGACACACAAAAGAAAATATTTCTAAGAGAACTTTAAATTCATTCCATTTGAGAGTGGTTAACTTAAAACTTTTATGAACTCAATTGGCTATATCTGTGGCATAAGAAATTAATGGACAGATATTTTAGACATTATTTCCAATCTTGTTATGTTCTAAAATGATGGGTTCTATACTTTTCCATCTCTCTCTTTAGTTCTCTCCAGTAACTTTCATATTACATTATTGCTAAGACATGTAACTTGGCAAATACTTTTCATTTACTGGATCTAAAGAAAAGAAATCTAACAGTGTGTGTGCTCAGTCATCTGACTCTGCAACCCCATTCACTTTAGACTGCTAGGCTCCTCTGTCCATGGGATCTTCTAGGCAAGAATACTGATAGAGTGCCATTACCTCCTCCAGGGGATCTTCCTGACCCAGTGATCGAGTCTGTATCTACTGTGTCTCCTGCACTGGCAGGCAGATTCTTTACCACTACACCACTTGGGAGGCCTCATCAAAGCTTTACCAAACATTGTAAATGTGTGTGTGTGTGTGTGTGTGTGTGTGTGTGTGTGTGTGTGTGTGTATTCCCTTACAGAAACTCAGGAATCAGAAAAACACCATTTTTATTTCCAACTTAAACATGGAGGAGATCAAAGCCTAGAAATATAAAATGACAAGCCTAAAGGACACATATATAATAATAATAATTAAAGATAGAATTCAAGCCCAGGTTATCTGCCAACAACATATTTTTCAATTTTAGAATATAGCAGAATAAATATAAGTGAAAGTCATTCAGTTGTGTCTGACTCTTTGCAACCCCATGGACTATACAGTCCATGGATTTTTCTAGGCCAGAATACTGGAGTGGGTAGCTATTCCCTTCTCCAAGGGATCTTCCCAGCCCAAGGGTTAAACCCAGGTCTCCTGCATTGCAGGCAGATTCCTTACCAGGTGAGCCACCAGGGAAGCCCATGGCAAAATAATTCCATTCTAATTTTTAGATGTTGGCTAATAAAAATAAATTCTTATTTTGTAAATTTTCTCATATAAAAATCCCCAAACAGCATGTACATATCAACTCTATATGAAAAGTTTTGATCATTGCATTATATTGATAAAAGAATTTTTGGAACTAATAACTATTGTTGAAAAAAATCAATAAAAGTGAAACTATTTAGAAAGTTTTCATGCTACTTAGATTTTCTTCTGAAATTGTTTATAATTTACTGTTTGTAAGATATGTGATTATATGGATAAAAGATATTGCTACCCAGTGATTTGTAGGGTTGCTTTTGTTGTTGTTCAGTCACTAAGTCGTGAACGACTCTTTGTGACCACATGAAAGCAGCAAGCCAGGCTTACCTGTCCTTCACTATCTCCCAGAGCTTACTCAAACTCATGTCCATTGAATCAGTGATGCTATCATTCCTTCGCATCCTTTGTTGCCCAGTTCTCCTGCCCTCAATATTTCCCAACATCCAGGTCTTTTCCAATGAATCAATTCTTCACATCAGGTGGCCAAAGCATCGGAGCTTCAGCTTCACCATTAGTCCTTCCAGTGAATATTCAGGGTCAAATTCCTTTAGGATTGACTGGTTTGATCTCCGTGCTGTCCAACAGACTCTCAAGAGTCTTCTCCAACACCACAATTTGAAAGCATCAATTCTTTAATGCTCAGCTTTTTTTTATGCTCCAACTCTCACATCTGTAAGATGACTAATGGAAGAACCATAGCTTTGACTAGATTTACCTTTGTCGGCAAAGTGATCTCTCTGTTTCTTAATACTTTGTCTAGGTTTGCATAGCTTTGCTTCCAAGGAGCAAACATCTTTTAATTTCATGGCTTCAGTCATCATCCATAGTGATTCTGGAGAAGAATAAAATGAATTCTGTCACTGTTGACACTTTTACCCCATCTATTTGCCATGAAGTGGTGGGACTTGATGTCATAATCTTAATTTTTTGAATGTTGAGTTTTAACCCAGCTTTTTCACCCTTATCAAACGTTTTTAGTTCCTCTTCATTTTCTGCCTCCAGAGTGGTATCATCTGCATGTCTGAGGTTCCCTGCAATCTTGATTCCAGCTAGTGAGTCATCCAGCCCAGGATTTTGCATGATGTACTCTGCATATAAGTTAAATAATCAAGGTGACATTGTACAGCCTTGACAGACTCCTTTCCCAATTTTTACCAAGTCTATTTTTCCATGTCCAGTTCTAACTGTTGCTTCTTGTCCCATATAAAGGTTTCTCAGGAGGCAGGTAAGGTGGTCTGGTATTCTCATCTCTTTAAGAGTTTTCCAGTTTATTGTGATTCACAGAGTCAACGATTTTAGTGCAGTAAATGAATCAGAAGTAGATTTTTTTTTAATTCCCTTGCTTTTTCTATGATCCAACAGATATTGACAATTTGATCTCTAGTTTCTGCCTTTTCTATACCTAGCTTGTACATCTAGAAGTTTGTGGTTCACATATTGCTGAAGCATAGCTTGAAGGATTTAGAGCATTACCTAACCAGCATGTGAAAGTGAGAGTAATTGTATGGTATGGTAGCTTGAACATTCTTTGGCATTGCCTTTCTTTGGTATTGGAATGAAAACTGACCTTTCCAATACTTTGGTCACCTCTGAGTTTTCCAAATTTGTTGACATATTGAGTGCAGCACTTTCACAGCATCATCTTTTAGAATTTTAGTTTATTTACTTATTTTTAATTTAATTTAGATTAAAAAAATTTTAAATTTATTTATTTTAATTGGAGGCTAATTACTTTACAATATTGTATTGGTTTTGCCATACATCATAGCTTACCTGGAATTCCAAAATTTCCACTAGCTTTGCTTGTAGTAATGCTTCTTAAGATCCACTTGACTTCACACTGCAGGGTGTCTGGCTCTAGATGAGTGACCACACCATCATGGTTATCCAGGTCACTGAGACCATTTTTGAAAAGTTCTTCCATGTATTCTTGCCACCTCTTCTTAATCTCTTCTGTTAGGCCCTTGCCATTTCTGTCCTGAATTATGCCCTTGTTTGTGTTAAATGTTCCCTTGGTATCTCCAATTTTCTTGATGAGATCTCTAGTGTTTCCTATTTTTTTTTAGCTTCAATCAATAATTCAATATTGTCAACAGAAGTCTTAAAACGTAGGATTTTCAACTGCTTTTCACTGACAATAGTGCTAAAGGATGCCAACATATTTAATACAATATGAAAAGTTCACATTGTGTAGCATGAAAAATATAGCCAGTAATAATGTAACATCCTTATATGATGACACACAGGTGAGTAGACATTTTGGGGATATCTTGTAAGGTATAGAAATATCTAATCACTATGTTGTGCACCAGGAATTGACATAGTGTGGTAAGTCAGTTATACTTCAAAAACAAACTCATTGAAAAGGAAATCAGATTTTTGTTACCAGAGGTGGGGAAAGTGTAATTGGAAGAAGATGACAAAAGGTATAAATTTCCAATTAAAAGATAAATGAGCACTAGGGATATAATATACAACATGATTAATATAATTCATACTTCTATATATTATATATGAAAGTTGTTAAGATAATAAATCCTAAGATTTCTCATCATAAGGAATGATTTTTTTTTCCTTTTTAAAAATTTTATATCTATATGAAGTGATTGATGTTCACTAAGCAGGGCATCTGGCCCCATCACTTTATGGCAAAAATGGGGAAAAAAATGGGAACAGTGACTTTATTTTCTTGGACTCCGAAATCACTGCAGATGGTGACTGCAGCCATGAGATGAAAAGATGCTTGCTCTTTGGAAGAAAAGCTATGACAAATCTAGACAGCATTTTAAAAAGCAGAGACATCACTTTGCTGACAAAGGTCTGTATAATCAAAGCTATGGTTTTTCCAGTAGTCATGTACTGATGTGAGAGCTGGACCATAAAGAAGACTGAGCGCCGAAGAACTGATGCTTTCAAACTGTAGTGCTAGCGAGGACTCTTGAGAGTCTGTTGGACTGCAAGGAGATCAAACCAGTCAATCCTAAGGGATATCTACCCTGAATATTCATTGGCAGGACTGATGTGAGACTGAATCTTCAATACTTCGCCCACCTGATGTGAAGAGCCAATTCATTGGAAAAGACCTTGATGCTGGGAAAGATGGAGGGCTGGAAGAAAATGGCTGGAATGAGATGGTTGGATGGCATCATTGACTCAATGGACTTGAGTTTGAGCAAGCTGTGGGTGATAGTGAAGGACTGGGAAGCCTGGCATGCTACAGTCCAGGGAGTTGCAAACAGTCAGACAGTTACAGCTGAGCAACTGAACAGGAACAGCAAAAACATTGTGGTAATCATTTAATGATGTAAGTCAAATCATTATACTGTATACAGTAAATATATACAGTGCTCTATGTCAAATATATCTCAATAAAATGAATAAAAATAATGAAGACATACTTTAATCAAACTTTATAAAGTATGGGAAACAACAAGCTAGGATTTGGAAAGCAGAATTCTCTGCATTCTATACGTCTATACATTCTATACATCTAGCAGGGTAGATGTATAATTTAATTTTATCAATAAATTTTGGATTTTGAAAATTCAATCAGAGAATTTACTAAAAACACTCCTGTGTGAACATTTAAATTTATAAAATCAGCAATTTATTTAATAACTTCACTATTTCCATCTACTTCCTTGTATCACTTCTTATTTTCTTGCAATTTCCTGTAATATAAACCCCATGTCACAGTTATGTATGTAATAATATCTCTTGTAAGTCTTACCTTGAGTTATGTAAATGTCTGCAGTTATAAAGTAGAATATTTGGAATCTGAATTTTCATAGAACATGATGGGCAGCACTTCTAGTAACAGTACTTTTGAAGAAGGAGAAACAAGGCTGTTTGCGGGTCAGTGCCAGGACTAGGTGTGTGGATTGGTTAAGTGCAGAAGGGATACCATCCACCTGACCATCTGCTGCAGGAAAAGGAAGAAGGCAGATTGTGTTTTGGGTCACAGTTCCAACAGTAATCTGGTAATCTGCCTTAGTTTTATAAAGGAATAAAGAGGGAAAATGATAAGGCACCTTGTCAATGTGTGAATGAAGGATTTGATGTTTTGAGAAAAAATGAAAACTAGTATAATATAGGGTAGCAGAGACATCAAGCGTGAGTAAAGAAAAATTCTTCATACTGAAGGAATGAGAGAGGGAAAAAGATCACATTCCTATAGATTATAAGCTGAAGTAGGCTAGATCTAGTGCAATGTGACCGCAACTGGAAAACCCTTCTTCAGAAAGGAAAAATAATATTTTTGATGAGCTCAGACATTGACTAGAAAAACTATTCATGAAGTGGATTAGAGGGTTTTTTTTTTTTCCAAAGTAGTCATAAGTGATAAGTATTATTTACTGCTACAAAGGAAGACATAAAAATTCAAGCCTTGAGAAATTCATAGAAAACTTGAGGGCTTTAGAATATGCCAGGTCACAAAATTAGGAATTTGAGACTATCTTTTCTAGGCCTCTTGGAATATGGAGGTCATAAAAGCCATTAGAGGTATATAGAAGTAGTCTTCATTATTTTCTAAATATTGGTATGAAAATGTTGCTATTTTTCCTCTCCCATGTTATCTTGTATGTAAAAGAGCATAAATGTAATTTAATTAACCCTTCTTTAATCCATAGTATCCCATCTTATTTTACATTTGCAAATGTTGTGTATTTATAAAATACATGATTCACTGGCCAGCTTGGAGCAGTTTATTTTACTGATCCCTTATGTCACTGTACTATATTTACTATACTATAAAGTCGAGGCCTTGTTCAACACAATTTATTTTTTTTTCTCTTCAGCCTTCTGTCTGCTTAAATAATACATTATGAGTGAACTAAAGAGAAACTTGATAAACTGTTCTACAGTAAAAATATTCAGACTTTATTCCATATCTCACAGGGACATTTTTACTAATAGGAACGCAGATTTTTCAATTCCTTTTGGTTTACTGCACAGTTCAGTTGTTAGATGTGCATATCATGGAGCAAAGAAGAGAGTCAGGTTGGAGACATGTGGTAGACTAAAGCCTGACATTTCTAAAAGACACGCAGTCCTTTCCACAAGCAGTTTTCAGAAGCGACATTCTATATAAAAGAATCTGATGCCTGACCTAGAATAGTAAAGGAAACCCCACAGGACTTGCAAACCTACTTTCTAAAACTTGAAAAGAGAAAGTATGCTTTGAGCTCTACTGCTTAGAAAATTAATGAGTAATTCATCCTAGCCAAGAATGAGTTAGAGTTACCACAACCCACTTTTCAAACCCTGGTGGGTGTGTTCTACATAAATAGGAGGTGAAAAGGGCTTTATGTTAATTATAACATTTACCGTCTCAGGCTGAATTAAAATAAATAAATAATGCGTCATTGTAGGTCACTGAGTGAATCCATATTTTACCTAAGTGAATAAATATCATTTTGATAAATACAAACTTTCCTGAAGGACTTTTCTGTCTGTTACATGCACAGATACTCTATTAAGAGACAGTCTTTGACTTTGACAGAAAATCAGATTGCTAAGTTATCTTATACACATCACTTTTTCAATTTCTTCGTTATTAACCAGTGAACCAAGGCAGAAATGAAAGTCATTAACTACATGCTAAAGTGATTAAAGTTGTTCATTAGAGTTTTAATCAACCAATCTGGGCATTTAAGTCAAGCATGCCAACTTACATTGTATGTGTCAAGATGCACAGAGCACATGCATTTGGAAAGTAAAACCAATTCAATTTTAAGGAATGGCTTGAAATCATTATGAACATTTGAGTAACACAATTGATTTCTTTTTTTATTGAACTATAGTTGCTGTGTTATATAAGTTACTAGTATACAAAATTGGAGAAGGAAATGGCAACCCACTCCAGTATTCTTGCCTGGAGAATCCCAGGGACAGAGGAGCCTGGTGGGCTGCCATCTGTGGGGTCCCACACAGAGTCGGACATGACTGAAGCGACTTAGCAGCAGCAGTAGCAGTATATAATATGAAAGTGAAAGTGAAGTCGCTCAGTCGTGTCCGACTCTTTGTGACCCCATGGACTGTAGCCTACCAGGCTCTGAGGAGCCTCTCAGTCCATGGAATTTTCCAGGCAAGAGTACTGGAGTGGGTTGCCATTTCCTTCTCCAGGGGATCTTCCCAACCCAGGGATCGAACCTGGGTCTCCCGCATTGCAGGCAGATGCTTTACCATCTGAGCCATCAGGGAGACTTAGTATATATAATATAGTGATTCACAATTCGTAAAGGTTATAGTCCATTTAGAGTTATTATAAAATATTGACTATATTCCACATGTTGGACAGCACTTCCTTGTAACTTATTTTATACGTAATACTTTGTACCTCCTAATTCCCTTTCCTTATACTGACCCTTCCCTCATCTCTCTCCCCACTGGTAACCATTAATTTTTTTCTCTATACCTGAGTCTGCTTTTGTTGTTGCTGTTGTTGTTATAGTCACTAGTTTGTTATACTTTTTAGGTTACATATATAAATGATATCATACAGTATTTTCCTGACTTATTTCACATAGTGTAATATGCTCCAAGTCCATTCATGTTGTCTCAAATGGCAAAATTCCATTCTTTCATATAGCTGAGTATCTATGTGTGTGATTAGAAAGATAGATACATGCATACATATAGATGTTTATACATGTATATATATATGACAAATATTCTCTATTCATCTGTTGATGGACACTTAGGTTGTGCCATTATCTTAGAAGTTGTAAATAATGCTGCTATTAATATATGGAGTGTGTGTCTTTTTGAATTAGTGTTTTTATTTTAGATATGTATATATCCAAATTTGAATTGCGGGGTCATTTGGTGGTTCTATATTTAGGTTTTTTTTGTAAAACACTCATTCTGTTGTCCACAGTAGCTGCACAAATTTACATTCCCACCAACAGTGTAGAAGGATTCTCATTTCTCCATATCCTTGCTGACATGTTATTTTTGTTCTTTTTGGTAATAGTCATTCTGACAGGTGTGAGAAGATACCTCACTGTAGTTTTGATTTTCACTTCCCTGATGCTTAGCAACGTTGGGCATCTTTGAAAGTGCCTGGTATCCACCTGCCTGTCTTTTTGTTTTTCAAGCTGTCTATTGAGTTCATCTGCCCACTTTTCTGTCAGGTTTTTTGTTCCTTTGATGTTGAGCTGTATGAACAATTTATACACAGATTCAGTGCAATCCCTATCATTACAAATACCAATAGATTACCAATAGCATTTTTCACAAAATCAGTACAAAAAAAGTTACAATTTGTATGGAAACACAAAGGACCTTGGATGTCAAAACAAATTTGAAAAAGAAAAATAGAACTGGAGGACTCATGCTTGCTGATTTCAGACTATACTACAAGCTGCAGTAATCAAAACAGTATAGTACTGGCACAGAGACAGAAAATGTAGGACTCCCTGGTGGCTCAGTGGGAAAGAATCTGCCTGCCAGTGCAGGAGACACAGGTTTGATTCCTGATCCGGGAAGATCCCGCATCCCATGGGGCGACGAAACCCAGGAGCCACAACTGCTGATACCTTGTGCTGCAGCTACTGAAGATCCTGTGCCCTCGAGCCTGTCCTCTGCCAAGAGAAGTCACCGTAATGAAAAGCCCACAGACTGCAACTAGGTTAACCCCCACTCTCTGCAACTAGAGAAAAGCCCGTGCAGCAGCAAAAACCCAGCACAGCCCCAAATAAGTAAAGTTATATTAAAAAATAGAAATATAGATCAATGGAACAATATAGAAAGCCCAGAAATAACCCCACGCACTAATGATCAACTAATCTATGACAAAGGAGGCAAGAATATACAATGAAGAAGAGACAGTCTCTTCGATAAGTGGTGCTAGGAAAACTGGACATCTATATGTAAAAGAAAAATTAGAAGATTCTCTAACACCATACACAAAAATAAACTAAAAATGAATCAAAGACATAAAAATAAGACCAGATACTATAAAAGTCCCAGAAGAAAGCATAGGTAGAACACTCTGTCATAAATGGCAGCAATAAGTTTTTGGTGGGGTCTGTGTACTAAAGCAAAGGAAATACAAGCAAAAATACACTGATGAGATCTAATTAAACTTAAAAGTTTCTGCACAGAAAAGGAAACTACTGAAAATAATGAAAAGACCACATACAGAATGAGAGAAAATATTTGCGAAGGATTTGACTGATAATGAGTTAAGATCAAAAATATATAAACAGCTCATACAACCCAATCAGTTTCTAAAAGTTACATTAGATATTATTGTAGCATGATTGATAGTGCAAGTTAAATGCTCTTCTTCCTGATTATATTCAGTATATTCTCATTTCTCATGGCTTCTGATGCTTATATATTATTGTTTTTGTTTTGGAAGAAACTACAACACTCCCGTGGATGTGAGCTAACAGATGAATTAATATGCAACATAATAATTATTGTTTTAAAATTTATTACTGAAAAATTACAAATGTAAAAATGAGCTTCAGTTATTTTAGGGGCTGCAGTTCTTCTCTGAGTACCTGGATGATATGTAAAACTTCTTAGACTATCCTTATCATTGGATGTAAATTTGGCCAGTAAGTATGTAATGGCATAATTTCTAAATAACATGACCTTTCTCTAATCCCATTTTCCTCTTTGACAGAGTTCTTATTCTTTGAAAGAAGATTGCAGAGAAAAGGATTCTTAGATACATAATAGGGGAATAAAAGTCTTTGGGATTCAGATTTGAAAGTTTCTTCTTTCAGACCAGTAATTTTTAAACACTTTTTAAAACATATATCCTGTCCTCCATCCCCAAAGTCTGATATATATTACCCCCAAATTCTAGTTGCATCAAATCTACCTTCCCTATCCCTGAGCTGTAAATTATTGAGCTACAGTAGTGGTCTACAGAGCCCACAAAGGGGAGACCAACTTACACCAATGGATATGGAAAGAAATATTTAGAATTCCTCTATGTATTTATTTTTAGAACATTCTTTGAAGATAGTCACTTAATAATTTATACTTTATATATTACATTAGTAAGTTGTGATTATATATGTATCTCTTCAAAATTGGAATATTCATGTTAATAAATCCAATAAAAGTTAGACAGTAAGGAATTTGCCTGTAATGCAGGAGACCTGGATTCGACCCCTGGGTCAGGAAGAGTCCCTGGAAAAGGGAATGGCTACCCACTCCAGTATTCTTGCCTGGAGAATTCCATGGATAAAGGAGCCTGGTGGGCTACAGTCCATGGGTCACAAAGAGTCAGACACTATTAAGCAACTAAGCATGCATGTATTTCTTCAAAATTGGGGTATTCATGTTAAAATAAAACCAATAAAAGTTCCCATTAAATCTATAGAGACCAATGGGGATATATTTGATATGCAGTGCATTTTTGTGGTATATTTTTGTAAGTGGACTTCCCAGGTGACTCAGTGGTAAAGAATCTGCCTATCACTGCAGGAGTCACAGGAGATGTGGGTTAAATCCCTGGGTCAGGAAAGATCCTTTGAAGAAGGGAATGGCAACCAACTTCAATATTTTGGTCTGGAAAGTTCTATGGATAGAGGAGCCTGATGGGCTACAGTCCAGGCGGTCACAAAAAGTTGGACATGATCGAATGACTGAGCATGAAAGCGTTTTTGTAACGTTAGCTAAAAAATTCATGCATCACCTTTCAAAGTTTCTTATAAGTGCTCTACCAATGTCATGGAGGCATCAATAGAAATAGGTGTGAAAGTTGTTCAAAGTCATATATATATCCTGTTGCTCACTGTCATTGCATGTCACTCGATGCAGTTTGTGAAAGTTAAGGTATGTTTGTATTTAAATTACACAGCTAGTTTAGAACAATATGTATTTATAGATATGTTCATAAACAAAACATACAATGACCAAAAGCAATTCTTATTGATACCTGAAAACAACACTGTGTATATAACATGTATAAAATGTATAAATAAAAGTGATTTAGGGAAAGGATATTAATGTGAAAGAAATTGGTATCAAAATATAAGGAGAAAGAGAAATGAAAATACATTTTAAATATTATCTTGACACTTTATAACACTGACATTAACTATATAGTTCTTTGTACTGTTTAAAATTATATTTTGTTAAGTCTTCCCCGGTGGCTCAGATGGTAAAGTGTCTGCCTGTAACGCGGGAGACCCGGGTTCTATCCCTGGGTTGGGAAGATCTCCTGGAAAAGGAAACAGCAACCCACGACAGTACTCTTGCCTGGAGAATCCCATGGACAGAGGAGCCTGGTAGGCTACACCCTATGGGGTCGCAAAGAGTCGGACATGACTGAGCGATTTCACTTCACTTTGTTAATCTAAAATGTAATGGCTTTCAGTCCCATGGATTTAAGTCATATGTTTCTTCAATCTTTATAAAATTTAGCTGAAGAAATTGTAATTATTATTGTAATTATTAATGTTAATATTATTGTATTCTATTGTTGTCCTGCTTTAATAGATATTTTATTAAGATTTAGGTTAGCTTACATGACATCTCTTCACCAATACCCCAGGGATTTTAACATAAATGATTCTACAAAGAAAAGCTTACTTACTTTGGATTATAACAAATGATGTTTTCTGTGATTTCTTTTTCTATCTGTTGAACTGTCCTATAGTGTTAATCTTCTAACTTTTGACTACATTCTTGCCATTTGGTTATAGTCTCTGTCTCTTCCTTTGCATAAAAAAAAAAAAGGACAAGAAGTTTCTGTCTAGTACAGTGTTTGAAACATAATAGGCACATAATAAGTGTGATCATTGCAGTGATTTAAACAATATGGAAATATAATTAACAGGAGTTGTGGTAATCAAGGCAGGTTCTATTACTTTTATACACTATTATTTTTACAGTACTCTAATTCTTATTTGGGATATTAATGTATGTTAAACATTTTCTTAGTCTATGTAAAATTTTTTTTTCCTAAGTCTTCTTTTCCTGGATATAAAAACTGAATAAAGCTGAATAAACATAAAAACTGAATAAAGAAAAAAGCCAAAGAAAGCTTTTTCATTCACTTTATATTTCCACAAAGAGTAAGGTCAGTAAATTTGTGGGGCTTATTAGGCCCCTTTTATTTAACTGAACATTTTTAAATTGAATAGATACGGAGAAAGGAGAAAGATAATCTGGAAGAAAAAGTACTTTTGAACAACAAGGTTTCCATATAAACTTTTATTTTAAATAAAATATTCAGATTATTTAAGTCCCTCCCTTTCTGTCCTAAACACATAACAGAACTCTTACAAGCTATTCAAATTTTAAATTTCAGATGGGCTAGTTATCTCTCTAAGAAGCAATGCAACAAAAGGAGATAATTAGAAATAGTCTCTTGTCAAACTATCACAATACAAAATGTTTCTATGATAGTGTCACCAGTCTAGTTAACAGTGATGTAATTGAAATATTTTTCATTAATACATATCATTTATGCAATTAAAAGTATACTTACCTTCAAATTTTATTTCTTCTCTGGAGTATGCATAAGTGAAAATAGTTTCAGGTGGCAGAATGGGCCATATATTTTCATGTTTCACTTGTGTTTGAAAGAAGATTTGTTTGTTTATAATTTTCATATTAATCTCTAAGTGATCTAGATTCTCCCCTTTGAGGTGATTTTGCTTATGAAATTTTTATAGAACTAGAATCTAATTTAGATAAGTCATTTAGTTTTGAATGTCTTTGTCCTCCTGACTTTGGATTCTTCATTCAGAATCCTATAATAAAGAAGCAATTGCCAACATTTCATACAACTTCATTTTGATTATATTGTCCCTTCTCAACATTGCTCAGTTTTATAAATGCTTCTAGGGCTATAATTTTTGGTGTGAATCCTCTGAAAATACATGTATTATGTCCATCTAAATGCAAATCGCATTGCACACGAAGCTGTATAAAATGTAGATGATGATGACGTGTGTTTGAGATTGAGAATGTAATTCTCATTTGACATAATTTCTCTACAAGTATGAAAAAACAATATAGAGAAAATATTTTCCTAAATAATTTAAATTTATATTAAATAGTCTTATGCTTAAGACTAACCTTAGAAATTATTTATCTCAATTGTCTGGACTATGAGACGTCCAAATAATCTAAGTAACTTGCCTATCTAGGGTTATATAAGGTTAAAGCTAGAAAAACTATTTCTCAGTATGCTTAAGGGTTCCTTGTCTTTCTGCTTAAGGCCCAAGTCCTTTGAAACATTTTAAACTGAGAACTTCAAATTGTAAGTAGAACAAGTGTGAAAAGATTCAACTAACTAATGTGTAATCACATATTAATACAACTTGGATGTAAAGATAAAAAAACCAACCATGTTTCCATTAAATGTCATAGACTATCTAACACCAGGACCAAGTCTGGCCCACCCAGTTTTTATATGACCACAGGCTATGATTTTTTTTTTCACATTTTTAATTGAAAAAAATCAAAAGAAGAATATTTTATGATATGAGTTGAGTTGCTCAGTCATGTCTGAATCTGCGACCGCATACCGCAACAGGCCAGGCCTTCTTGTCCATCACCAACTCCAAGAGTCCACCCAAACCCATGTCCATTGAGTCAGTGATGCCATCCAACCATCTCATCCTCTGTTGTCCCCTTCTCCTCCTGCCCCCAATCCCTCCCAGCATCAGAGTCTTTTCCAGTGAGTCAGCTCTTTGCATCAGGTGGCCAAAGTATTGGAGTTTCAGCTTCAACATTAGTCCTTCCAATGAACACCCAGGACTGATCTCCTTTAAAATGGACTGGTTGGATCTCCTTGCAGTCCAGGGAATTCTCAAGAGTCTTCTCCAACACCACAGTTCAAAAGCAACAATTCTTAGGCACTCAGCTTTCTTTATAGTCCAACTCTCACATCCGTACATGACCGCTGGCAAAACCATAGCCTTGACTAGAGAGACCTTTGTTGGCAAAGTCATATCTCTGCTTTTTAAAATGCTGTCTAGGTTGGTCATAACTTTCCTTCCAAGGAGTAAGCATCTTTTAATTTCATGGCTGCAATCACCATCTGTGTTGATTTTGGAGCTCCCCAAAATAAAGTCTGCACTGTTTCCACTGTTTCCCCATCTATTTCCCATGAAGTAATGGGACCAGATGCCATGATCTTAGTTTTCTGAGTGTTGAGCTTTAAGCCAATTTTTTCACTCTCCTCTTTCACTTTCATCAAGAAGCTCTTTAGTTCTTCTTCACTTTCTGCCATAAGGGTGGTGTCATCTGCATATCTGAGGTTATTGATATTTCTCCCGGCAATCTTGATTCCAGCTTGTGCTTCATCCAGCTCATTGTTTCTCATGATGAACTCTGCATATAAGTTAAATAAGCAGGGTGACAGTATACAGCCTTGACATTACTCCTTTTCCTATTTGGAACCAGTCTGTTGTGCCATGTCCAGTTCTAACTGCTGCTTCCTGACCTGCATACAGATTTCTCAAGAGGCAGGTCAGGTGGTCTGGTATTCCCATCTCTTTCAGAATTTTCCACAGTTTATTGTGATCCACACAGGCAAAGGCTTTGGCATAGTCAATAAAGCAGAAATAGATGTTTTTTCTGGAATTCTCTTGCTTTTTCGATGATCCAGCAGATGTTGGCAATTTGATCTCTGTTTCCTCTGCCTTTACTAAAACCAGCTTGAACATCTGGAAGTTCACAGTTCACATATTGCTGAAGCCTGGCTTGGAGAATTTTAAGCATTACTTTACCAGCATGTGTGATGAGTGCAATTGTGCAGTACTTGGAGCCTTCTTTGGCATTGCCTTTCTTTGGGACTGGAATAAAAACACCTTTTCCAGTCCTGTGGCCACTGCTGAGTTTTCCAAATTTGCTGGCATATTGAGTATAGCACTTTCACAGCATCATCTTTTAGGATTAAGATAGCTGAACTGGAATTCCATCACCTCCACTAACTTTGTTTGTAGTTATGCGTCCTAAGGCCCACTTGACTTCACATTCCAGGATGTCTGGCTCTAGGTGAGTGATCACACCATTGTGATTATCTGGGTCGTGAAGATCTTTTTTGTACAATTCTTCTGTGTATTCTTGCCACCTCTTCTTAATATTTTCTGCTTCTGTGAGGTCCCTACCTTTTCTCTCCTTATTGAGCCCCTTTTTGCATGAAATATTCCCTTGGCATCTCTGATTTTCTTGAAGAAATCTCTAGTCTTTCCCATTCAATTGTTTTCCTCTATTTCTTTACATTGATTGCTGAGGAAGGCTTTCTTATCTTTCCTTGCTATTCTTTGGAACTCTGCATTCAAATGGGTATATCTTTCCTTTTCTCCTTTGCTTTTCATTTCCCTTCTTTTTCCAGCTATTTGTAAGGCCTCCTCAGCCATTTTTCTTTTTTGCATGTCTTTTCTTGGGGATGGTCTGATTCCTAGCTTCTGTACAGTGTCATGAACCTCCATCCATAGTTCATCAGGCACTCTGTCTATCAGATCTAGTCCCTTAAATCTATTTCTCACTTCCACTGTATAGTCATAAGGGATTTGATTTAGGTCATACCTGAATGGCCTAGTGGTTTTCTCCACTTTCTTCAATTTCAGTCTGAATTCGGCAATAAGGAGTTCACAATCTGAGCCCCAGTCAGCTCTTGGTCTTATTTTTGCTGACTGTATAGAGCTTCTCCATCTTTGGCTGCAAAGAATATAATCAGTCTGATTTCGGTGTTGACCATCTGGTAATGTCCATGTGTAGAGTCTTCTCTTGTGTTGTTGGAAAACGTTGTTTGCCATTACCAGCACATTCTCTTGGCAGAACTCTATTAGCCTTTTCCCTGCTTCATTCTGTACTTTAAGGCCAAATTTGCCTGTTACTCCAGGTGTTTCTTGACTTCCTACTTTTCATTCCAGTCCCCTATAATGAAAAGGACATCTTTTTTGGGTGTTAGTTCTAGAAGGTCTTGTAGGTCTTCATAGAACTGTTCAACTTTAGTTGAACATAGAACTTCAGTTGAACAGGTTTTCATAGAACTGCCCATTTTTTTATAACAAAGAAATTGTATAAAATTCACATTTTGGTGTTCATGAATAAAATTACTTTGAGTCATAGCTATGCTACTTTTTTTGATATTATCTATGTCTTTTTTTGCTCTACAAAGATAAAGTTGACTAGTTGCATCAGAAACTATATATATCACAGAGCCTAAAATATTTGTTAGCTGGATTTTCATACACACACACACAAAACTTAATGACCCCTGATCTCACAGGTCTACTCAAATATCATTTAATTTTCTTTGAAATGTGTGTTTGTTTGATTTACTGTTGACTATTTATTAGAGGTTTTTCTCTTGAAATTACAGGCTAAAATGTAGATTTTGTCAGGAGAAATGCAAATCATGTCTCTTGAATAGAGAAGGTGACCCCAACATTTAGATTTTATTGCTCTATGGGACATAAACCAACCTATTTTCCAACTTATCAAACTTTCCTCAAATGGCCATGGAAATTTTCTCAAATTATATGATAAAGATCTTCACATCTTGCAAGTTATCTCTTTAAACAGTTAATCAAAGTTTGATTACTGTCTAGTCAGTATTTTTATGAGAGGCATGTTTATGTTTAAACCTTTTGAAAATAATGCTTTGATGCATGAAAATATTTTGCTTTCCTAGTAAACTCTCTTCAAAAAAACTTCCCCTCTGAGTACTGAATTCCCTGGGTAAAACAAGTTATTATCTCAGTCAACATTTAGCATTAAGACTTAAATGTATCTGTGTCAACATTTCAATTTTATTTAATTTGAAGTGCCACCCTCACTCACTAAGAAATGTGTGTCTGCTCAGTGTTAGTAAGAACTTTTGTAATATGCTCTCTCATGGTCTCATCTTCCCTTTTTGTCCTATGCTTCTGGCACTGGGGGATTGAAAACGGAAAAGTCAGGAGTTAAAATGCAGCAACATGTGCCCCACATGAGTTGGCAGTGCTTGTTTTTTATTGGTTGGAATATTTGCATCATCTAATATAAGTAGTGGGCTTCCCTGGTAGCTCAGCAGTAAAAACCTGCCGGAAATGTCAGAGACATGTGTTTAATCCCTGGGTCAGGAAGATCCCCTGACGAAAGAAATGGACCCACTCCAGTTTCTTGCCTGGGAAATCCCATGGACAGGGAAGTCTGGTGGGCTACAGTCCATGGAGTTGCAAAAGAGTTGCAAACCACAACTTAGTGACGAAACAACAGCAGTATAAGTAGTAACAAGTTTGCTGTCCCCATTCTACTGGTCAACAACAGAGTGTGTGGCTGACATGAATTTAATTTTACACATTCCTTCAACAGTTATCAGCTAACTTCATCCCTGTCTGCATCCAACTTGCTTGTCTTGTTTCTCCCCCTAAACTTTACCATTGTCCCTTCCAGGTCTGTAATAATTTTGTCCTGTAGTACAAAAATATATAATTTTGTACTGTAGTACAAAGTTTCTTGTATATTTGAGTCCCTTCAGCAGGGATACATCTCATAAAGTTAAGGACAATGAGGTTCTTTTTTAACTCCTCCATTTAAAATAAAAACATAACATAGTATCAAGTATGTTTAGATGATTTATAAATTTGTAATTTGTAATAATTCTCTTCAAGTCACTTAGTCATTTATCTCACATATCTCTTTAGAACCAAGAACATGAGCAGGTATGAATTACCTGTTTAATATCTGTACCAGTTTTCCCTAGAACACTTTCTATGCCAGCTAGATATTAAGTCTGATGGATAAATAATCAGTAGTCTAAGGCATAAAGTGACAGTCTTCTCCTCTTGCACATACTCATACCAAAATTCTTTTGTCTTTCTCCCTTCAAATTCAGAGAGAAGAACCAGTCTAATGCCTCCATCCATCCTCCAAAACAAGAAACAGTGAAAGGATTACATCCTATGGTAAATACTGAAATGTGGTTGCCAAGAGAAAATCTATTTATATATGTCCCCATCCACACCACCCCTCCTCACCAATGTTGTATATACACCAATCTCTCTTACACAAGGTTTTCAAACCAGTCCAAGGTCTTTAGTCCCTGAGTTTCTGGGAATAGACACATCAATAATCAGGTTCTCTTTGAATTTAGCCTGAGACTTTGTTTTGATGTTTTTAATAATGGGCTCTATCCATTCTTAGAATCTCAACTGGTATTTTGCTTCATCCTTTTATGTAATATAGTACTTTGTGGGTGTATGGACATTTCTGTTAGATCAGAAGGGGAATTGGACGGAATTTATTGGAAGGCTTACTGAAGTGGCAGAGATCAACATTTCTCAAATATAGAAAAATATATTATGACTTTGTAAGAATATATGATGAAGAATACATATTTTTCTGAGCTTTGTTTCATGTTTTAAGCATGAAGGACTGGCAAGAAAAGCCTTTATGTTTTTTTAGATAAGAAAAATGGGCAATTTTAACCATATGTGAAGAATTTAAAATCACAGATAGTTTTATGACTTAAATGTATTAATTTGTCAAAACAAAAATTGTATAGTTAGAGGAAGCCCAGTAAGCTTAGGAAGTACTCAGTCTTTTCCCTCTAAATAGAAATGCAACTGGCCTTGTTCTTAAGCCTCGTGGGGCCTGAATGACTTGAATGTGTTTATTCTCAAACCCACGTGAAGAGGAAATGATTACAAATTGCAAATTTATAAATCATCTCAACATGCTTGATGCTGTGTTATGTTTTTGTTTTAAACTGAAGAGTTAAAAATGTACCTTACTGTCCATAACTTTATTGAGTAACATTGATTATAAAGATACATTTTCACAGCTAAAGCATAAACAGCACTAAAACATAAATGCTTAGAAAGTTAGTGATCTGCCTATTTAGTCTATCATCAAATACCACCATTATCACCACACCAGACTCTTGAATTATATTAGTGTTTAAAAAAGGCAAGCAGGTCATATTTAAAATCATGTATTTATAAAATTCAGTTCTTTTGAGTGATCACAAAAGTCACATGTAGGTATCAGTTAAATTAAAAAAATAAATTTATGTGCTTTCAACCTCTAACATTTTTAGAGTTAAACGCAAATAAGTTTATGAACAGAATTTAAATATTCCAAATCTGTTAACAAGCACTTAGCATATATTATATATATATACATATGTGCCAAAAACAGTTAAATATTTTTAATATGTTAAGCACACATTACATGAGACACATCCTAAGGATTCTTTTTAAACAGAACAGCGATACGTAATTTGGAAACTCCGGTCACTATAACATTTTAAGAATAACTTTTGTTCATCTTATCATTTTCTGAAAATAATGATAAATGTCTTTAGTAGGATATATTGTGCTTAATGATTTGCTATACTACATAATGAAATGCATTTTTATTTTAAAAAGGATCGTTTAAATCTTTTTGCTTCATATTGCCTTCTAAAACATTCTTCAGTTATAATAATCAGGTTAGACTAGAAGGGAATAGCAATCTACTCCAGTATTCTTGTCTGGGAGAATTCCATGAACAGAGAAGCCTGGAGGGCTATAGTCTATGGGGTCTCAAAGAGTCAGACACAACTGAGCAACTAACACTTTCTTCTTTCTTTCTTTCCTGAGGTAGTTGAGTTAAAATAAGTTTTATTAAAATGTATGATTAAATTAAATCATATACCAAGTGAAACTCATTCCACTAGCATTCAAGCAGCATCTACTTATTTATGGTTTTCTCTCTGAAATCTGTTATATAGAACTAAATTACAGACAGATATAACACATATGCAGTATTCTAAGGTACAATGGCTTATGCTTTTCCAGTAACTTCACAATTTTTGATGGCTACAGTAAAGTATCTCTTACCTTTAATTGATCTCATACACATGAATTTCCATTTAGAAAGCTTTTACCCTTAGCACATGAAGCATTTTAAAATTTCCTTGATGAAATGCAATGGAACAATACAATTCAAGTAGGGCAGATTCCTTACATACACCCAGTGGAAGTAGCTTAAAAAAAAAAAAAGACTTTACTCTGAACCAGCATATTGATTTCTAGGAATTAATTGCACTAAGAGTTAATACTTCTAAAGATAGAAAAAAAGCAGTTGTTTACAGCCTAATTTTATGTATTACATAAAGTTATTTTTACCGATAGGACTAAGAGCTTATCTGCTGAGGATATTTAAATGTTTTTTGTGTAATTAATACATTGTTGAAAACACCGTCTTCTTATAATGATATATTTAAAAACATATATTTTAATGAGTATTAGTCTCTAGTGTTTTAACATGTTTTACCTGGAACATAAGCCAAAATCTCTCAGAGGCATCAATTAAAAATATTCCAGTTCTTCTGGCAGAGTATTATAAAAAATATTCAAGTTTTTCGCTAGCTCCCTAATGTCAGCCACACTGATTTTCAAAGTTTATTTTGAATTTAAGTGTATTTTTCCCTTCATGTCCTTTTTTTAACCCTTGCTTCTATTAAAATCTTTATATTGTCCCACCTAACCTTAGTTCAGAGTAGTTGAGAAGTGTCAGTATGTAGCCAAAATAAATATTTAAAATGAGCTTTTTGTTCAGATCAGGTTGCTATCATGTGAGTCACAGTTTCTTGATATTTTGTATAAAGGGAACCCTCCCCCATGACTTGCGGTCATGTTGGCCTTGTGGTGGTATACAAAGAGTGAGCTGAGCCTATGTCATGTTGCAGCTCTTTCATCCTGTCTGAGAATCAAATCCTTACCTAGAAATGGGTAGTAGCAATGTTATAAACATATTAGAGATGAGTCTGTGGGTCAGCATCAAAATGAGAAGGTTATGTGGTTCATATAAGGATGCCAACAGATACCTTTAAAGAACGTATAATACCTTTAAAAAAACATACATTTATTAATGACAAATGATGTAAGTGTTCTAGATGTTCTGAAAGCAAAAGAAATCATAATATGTAACTCATCTGAGCTCGCCAGATTTAAAGAACTCTATTAATCCTTTAGAATGCACATCAACTGATGAGGTAGCACACGAGGAGTATAATAAAGCCACACCCAGATACACACACACACACACACACAGATTCTAGTCTTTTTCTCTGGATTCTCTTGTTTGTGCCATTTAAACTCTTCCCACCTCTTTAATCTGGCCTGCTTTCCATACGTAATTCAGTACAGACTGCAAGTATTTAATGGCAGGCAGAGTGAATTTTTGAACAATTTCCAAGTCGTTCTTACACTTACTATTCCTTAGCAGAACCTTGCCTTAGTCCTGCTGGAAGCTATATAAAACTTTTTAAAAACACTGACATATTTTGATTTACTGGCTAGGCTCCTTTGATGTGAACCATAAAAATATTGTCTTTATTGTAATATTTTTAAACCAAATTTGGTGAGAGCAAGAAAAATATGGGTATACTTTTAACTGAAATTTAACTTATACAAAAGCCATCTCCAGTAAAAATGTGTACATGTGGCATTGTTTTCTATATCACTACAAACTCTTAGCATAGTATAATTTGTTCATAAACACTTTTAATCCTGATGAAGAAATTAAAGGTAGGAATATCATTGCCAATTTGTCACTATGTGCTTTGTATTGAACATTTATAGTATTTTGCCCTTTCTTTCTCTGCCTAATTGAAATACGGATACACTAAGCTTCCGAGCATGATTAATGGGATTTGAGGTGGGAGTAGGGATTTTGTGTTTATGTTCAAAACCTGACTGAATAAGTGACATAAAGAGCAACATTATGAACATCATCTCTTCAAAACCTGATCCATGCTCCTAGAACCTTGAGCTTTTTTTCCCCCCTGATATTGTGTCAATTAGAGCTTTTTGATTTTTTTTTCTTTTTGTACACAGGCAGGCATGGGGAGGAAGGATAAACACAGATTTTAAATTGTACTCAGTGGCATTTAAGAAGAGGAAGGCATCCAACACAGAATGTGAGAGCATCTTAGGACATATCAATCAGTTCAATTGCTCAGTCATGTCTGAATCTTTATGACAACATGGACTGCAGCATAGCAGGCATTCTTTTCATCACCAGCTCCCAGGGCTTGCTCAAACTCATTTCCATTGAGTCGCTGATGCCATCCAACCATCTCATCCTCTGTCATCCCTTTTTCCTCCTGCCTTCAATCTTTTCTAGCACCAGATCTTTTCCAGTGAGTCAGTTCTTCTCATCAGGTAGCCAAAGTATTGGAGTTTCATCTTCAGCATCAGTCCTTCCAATGAATATTCAGGACTGATTTCTTTTAGGATGGACTGGTTGGATCTCCTTGCAGTTCAAGGGATTCTCAAGAGTCTTCTCTAACACCACAGTTCAAAAGCATCAATTCTTCGGTGCTCAGCCCAAGACATGTTTATTGTGCAGTTATATTAGATGGAGAAAGCCCATGGAACCTAGGTCCTAGAGAGGTGTGAATCAAAGCTTTACTCTGTTTCAATTTTGTGTGTGTGTGTGTGTCACACATTCATGCTAAATTACAGTGTTGGAACCTCTGTCATAGTTAAGAAGGCAAGATATATGAGTCAAAATACTGACTCTTAATATAAAAATTTATTATGATGAGAAGCCAGGTACAAAAAGTCAGTTCCTACAGAAAAACAAAACCACCATCATGTATCTCATAAAAATGTGGTAGAAGGAGATGCTGGCAATTTTCTGCAGATGAAGTCAGAATGCCCAGAAATTATCTATAGAGTATTACTATTTATTTATCATGATTAAAATTTAATGTTAAGTGGTATTTGTGTTATTTTATTGATTGCCAGTAACATTCTAAGATCAGTTGCAATTTTCCACCTTGGTTTTGCAAACCCTGTGTTACAAGTAAGAGGTCCTGTATGTCCACTTTTGTATTTTTCCTAACACATTGTGTCCTGTTGAAACTTGACCTAGCGCTGAGAATACAACTCTCCCAGTGAAAGGACTAGAGCTTGGATCATTTTAGAAGGCAACAAGGGAGAGTGTCAGATGGTTCTCTTTGTGGGAAAGAACTAGGTTCAAAATGGGAAAGGGAGTTTGAGAAGAAAGAAAAAGAGGATATTAAGGCTGAGAGGATTCAAAAGAAATATCAGGACATTTCTTCTCATTTTGCTAATGCTAACTTTGACCTTTGGAAGTGTTTATAACCCACAAAAGAAGAAAATCTTGTCATTGTTTTATAGTAACAGAAGTTTCACTTTTATACTGTCTTCTGGGATTATCTTTATGGAAAAGCCTGTAGGAAATGCTGTTAATGCAAAGGCAAGCATATTTCTATTTAGTTTAGTTCTGCTTCTGCAGCAGTGCCATTATGTGTCAGCAGAAACCCACAGTCTGAGCAAGGCTAAGTTTTAGAAACCTGCTAATGCAGAAATATGAGTGAAAGAACATAGAATGGGATGCAAATTTTTTCCAGTGAGGAAAATGCCCTGAAATTGAGAAACTTAAGACTCTGACAATGAAAAGATGACATGGGAAACATTAAATAGATTAATAGAGAAAGGAAATAAAAATGAGAAAAATACTGAAAATTTATTTGGAAAAGTTTTGCTTTCAAGTATAAGTAAGGTAAAGTTACATAAAAGTCACTTTGACAAAACATGAATGGGGCAATGCCTAGTAGTTTTCATGTATATTCCTTAAAAAAAAAAAAAACTCATTATCAAAACAATTGTTATAATAGGCAAATTCACTTATCGAATAGAAATATTTAGTCCAATTTTTATTAAAGTAGAATGAAGGCATAAAGAGGAAAAGAAAGACCGATAAGCAGAGCTAAAAAGGAACAGATGAAGGAATGAAAGGAAGGAGAGAGAGAGGAGGAAAGAAGACCAAAAAAAGGAAAGGAAAAGGAGAAGAAGAGAAAAGAAAGAAGATAGAGAGAGAATATAAACACAAAATAAAATCAGGATAAGAAAGTTAGGAAACAGCACCACGGTTCTTTTTCTCCTTTTCTCTTTCCAATGCCCAGTATATAAGCAAACAATATGAAAATGTATTCAGTCCAATTTTAGGACATAGCCTGACCCAGAATATAAATAAGGAAAAGTGACCACTGAATTACTCTTTAAAATTGAAATTAAAATGATGTATATTTTAAAATAATAACATCATTTCATTGATTTCAGAGAACAGGAAGTAGATGCTATACCCCCTAAATACTTATCCTTTGTGAAGATGAATTCACTTTACCAAAATGCTATTACATCATTTAAACTTTCATTAATGTGTTGCAATTAAAGTCATGATACTTTTTTTTTAATGTATAATAGCACTTATCTTAACTAAAATATTTTGTATGCATTTGACACAGAAATTCCATTAAGCATGAAAATCAATTTAAAAACCAGGATACATTTATATATATAATCAATGTTCAGAAAATTTAGGGCTATTAAAAATAAAATTCAGGCCTTAGGTTTGCTTAGGGTATATTGAGTCTTAGAGATTTTGGAGCTTTAGTAAATAAGTATCCTCGTAAGCAATATTAGTGTTCTTAGAGACAGTGTAGCATACAAATGTTTATACATTTTCCTTATCTTTTTGTTTCTCCAAAAGCATCTTCTCAGAGTAGTGTGGAGAACTGTAGTTATGGTATTACTCACACAGTGAAGGGTGCCTTTTATAATATTCATAGAATGGGTGGGAGATATAATGAGAAAGTGAGAGGAAAGATATGAGAAATTAGATTTACCTTGCATGCCACTTGATTTAAAGGAGGTTCCTGGAGCCCTCTGCCTTGCAGGATTTAGTGACTGCATTTTAATTTGATGATAAAGGCATAACGGCAAATTAGCAATGCCTGTCATGGGGAAGGGAAGTAAGATGAACATTTTGTGTGGATAGGCAATTTACATCCCAGTACGAGTGGTAGGTAGACAGGCATAAAGGAGAACTGCATAATTGACTCCCAAGTTAATAGAAATTTTCAAGACCCTGCTGTCTTCATCTCACATTTAAACACGTGGCCTCTTCGGTAGCAAATTCTACTGTTTTTATACATCATGATTCTTCTTCCCTAGTTACGTATGTTTGACCTAGGCATGAGAAAATAAAATTTCTCTCCTTGGGAAGAGAAAGATAACATGAGAGAGGACATCTCTTCAGATGAAAGAATATGTAATATGCAAAAATAGAAACTGCTGATGTCCATCATTTCCAAGATGTAGAGAGAAGAAGGGAAAAATATGTATTTGAAGCTTCAAGTTGCATATAAAGAGAAGAATAAAATAGAGAGAAGCAGAAGTCAAAGGGAGAAACCTTATAGATGTCACTGTTTGTTTTAGCTTAGTTTTGTTTTTAACACGACTTGTATTTTCATTAGAATTACTACTGTTTTCTTAAGCTTGCTCCAGCAGTTATTCACTTTCTTTTTGCAATGAAAATTACTACACAATAAAATAAATGAGTATAAAGTAGAATGTGGAGAAGGTTTTTCTTCCAGTCTTTGAAGAAAGAAACAATGTGTTTGTTAGGGAATTTAGAAATATTAACATAAATATAAGACACATGAAAAAATCAGTCTTTGGCTATCAAGAATCAGGAAGGTTGAAGCTGACTCGTATTTTTGTCTTAAAAGTATGCTTTTTCACATCAACTAGAGGAAACTCAGAACTTCATTATTTCCCCCTTTGTCTCTTGTTTACTTATCCTCTGTCACTACAGATGTGAGTATTTTGTTTCTATCTTCCACATCTTGGAAAATATAATGATTAACATATATCAAGTTAGCATGTTACTTGTTAAGTGGAGAAAGGATGCTCTTTCTATCACTTCCTTTTCCAGTCTCCCAGGAAAGGAAGTCATAGTGACCTTATCTCAATCCACCAACATCCTTGGTCTATAGCCAGTTCTTTGCCTTCCTTTGCAGATCTCCATGTAACTAATGTAAGTCACACCAGTGTTTGGCGAAGGGGTGAGAATTGCCGAATTGTTCATGTCAATGTAGTGGAACCCTCCAATTCCCAGTAGATCTAACATTTTGGGAACTGTTTCTGAATTTACAAAATTTCTCAAATCTAAATTTAACACACTGTGAAATAAAAATGCATATTTTGCTTTCTTCTTTCAAGATTTTAGAGGGAAAATAATCAAAATTTTAACACTTTAACCACAAACACTGGTACTTTCCTGGCAGTTCGGTGGTTAAGGCACTGTGCTTCCAAGGTAGGAGGTGCACACTGGATCCCTAGGCACGAGGCTAAGATCTCACACGTGGCATGGCCAAAAAAATATTACATACACACACAAAAAAACTAATAAACACATACAATAAATTGCATGCTGAAGAGCAGCTACTAAAAATTCATTTAAAGGCCCAAAATTCATTTAATACTGGGTAGTTCCTGTGCAATTCTGTGTTATCTAATAATAAATGCATTTAATTATCATTCCTCTTTTATTTTTCCACAACCTTTGGATTATTATATTTCTGTATAAACAAAAAAATATATAGAAAACTGGAAAGAAATATAAATATTTAGAAAATATGAGCACTACATATTTTTATGTCTCCTCATGGTACCTTTCCAAAAGTATTAAATTAAGTAAGTGCTTTAACAAGTAAATGTAAATGAGAGGCAATATTATTGGAGTCTACTTTGTAAAAAATGAGTTATTTCCATATGAAACTTCTCCCAATATTAGCACTAATGTATCCATAAGCAATATTCATAAAAAAACAATAAATAGTATTTAAGAAATCATTATTTATCTAGAGATATATTCAAAATAAAAACATGTACTTCTATTTTAATCATCAAAACCTAAAATTTTATTTATTAGTGAGTTCCTCCTTAAAGTTAGAAGCCTGGTGTGCTGCAGTCCATGTGACTGCAAAGAGTAGGACCTGACTGAGCTACTGAATGGAACTGAACTGAAAGTCTTTTGCTAAAAGGATATTTTGGGTTTCTTTTTTGCTAAAAGAAAGAAGAAACCATTTAAGAAATCTAATGCAAGGGAAATAAATCCATGAACAGAAAAGAGACTATAAAAATACAATGTTTATGATTGACAAGCTATAGGTAAAATTAGCAGTTGAGAACAAAGAAGTAATCCGTGATTTCTCTCAAGATCATCAATGGCATCACCTAAATACTTATAAACTCAATTGTTTATCTCAAGTCGAATGTTTGCTTTGAATTCTAGAATGAAATGTTGTGCAGTCACTAAGTCATGTCCGACTCTTTGTGACCACATGTACTGCAGCATGTGAGGCTTCCCTGTCCTTCACCACATCCAGGAATTGCTCAGATTCATGTCCATTGAGTCAGTGGTGCTATCTGATTGTCTCATCCTCTGCTGCCACTTTCTCCTTTCACCTTCAGTCTTACCCAGAATCAGGGTCTTTTCCAGTGAGTCAGCTCTTCACATCACGTGACCAAATTATTGGTGCTGCAGCTTCAGCATCAGTCCTTCCGATAAATATTCAGGGTTGATTTCCTTTAGGTTTGAATGGTTTAATCTCCTTGCTGTGCAAGTGATGCTCAAGAGTCTTCTCCAGAACTACAATTCAAAAGCATTAATTCTTTGGTGCTCAGCCTTTTTTATGGTCCAACTCTCACATCTGTACATGACTACTAGAAAAACCATAGCTTTGATTATATGGACGTTTGTCCGAAAGTGATGCCTCTGATTTTTAATATGTTGTCATAGTTTTCCTCCCAAGGAGCGAGCATCTTTCAATTCCTTGGCTGTAGTCACCATCTGTGGTGATTTTGGAGCCTAAGAAAATAAAGTCTGTCACTACTTCCAATTTTTCCCCTTCTGTTCACTATGAAGTGATGAGATTGGATGCCCCAAGCTTAGATTTTTAATGCTGAGTTTCAAGCCAGTTTTTCCACTCTCCTCCTTCACCATCATCAAGAAGTTCTTTAGATCCTCTTCATTTTCTTCCATCAGAGTGGTATCATACCACTCTAATACCAGGTTGCTGGTATTTCTCTTGGCAATCTTCATTCCAGCTTGAGCTTCATCCAGTCCAGCATTTCACATGATGTATTCTGCACAGAAGTTAAATAAGCAGGGTGACCGTATGCAGCCTTGACATTCTCCTTTCCCAATTTTGAACCAATCAGTTGCTCCATGTGATTCTAACTGTTGCTTTCTTGACCCTCATACAGGTTTTGCAGAAGACAGATAAGGTGGTCTGGTACTCCCATCTCTTTAGGAGTTTTCTGCAATTTCTTATGCTCCACACAGTCAAAGGCTTCAGCTTAGTCAGTGAAGCAGAAGTATATACATTTCTGGGATTTCCTTACTTTTTACATGATCCAATGAATGTTTGCAACTTGATCTCTGATTCCTCTGCCTTTTCTAAACCCAGCTTGTACATCTGGAAGTTCTTGGTTTATATACTGCTGAAGCCTATAATTCTGAGAGAGATGGGAATACCAGACCACCAGACTTGCCTTTTGAGACATCTGTCTGCAGGTCAGGAAGCAACAGTTAGAACTGGACATGGAACAACAGACTGGTTCCAAATAGGAAAAGGAGTACGTCAAGGCTGTATATTGTCACCCTGCTTAATTAACTTCTATGCAGAGTACATCATGAGAAACGCTGGACTGGAAGAAACACAAGCTGGAATCAAGATTGCTGGGAGAAATATCAATAATCTCAGATATGCAGGTGACATCACCTTTATGGCAGGAAGTGAAGAGGAACTAAAAAGCCTCTTGATGAAGTGAAAGAGGAGAGTGAAAAAGTTGACCTAAAGCTCAACATTCAGAAAACGAAGATCATGGCATCCGGTCCCATCACTTCATGGGAAATAGATGGGGAAACAGTGGAAACAGTGTCAGACTTTCTTATTTTGGGCTCCAAAATCACTGCAGATGGTGAAATTAAAAGACGCTTACTCCTTGGAAGAAAAGTTATGACCAACCTAGATAGTATATTCAAAACCAGAGATATTACTTTGCCGACTAAGTCCGTCTAGTCAAGGCTATGGTTTTTCCTGTGGTCATGTATGGATGTGAGAGTTGGACTGTGAGGAAGGCTGAGCGCCGAAGAATTGATGCATTTGAACTGTGGTATTGGAGAAGACTCTTGAGAGTCCCTTGGACTGCAAGGAGTTCCAACCAATCCATTCTGAAGGAGATCAGCCCTGGGATTTCTTTGGAAGGAATGATGCTAAAGCTGAAACTCCAGTACTTTGACCACCTCATCTGAAGAGTTGATTCATTGGAAAAGACCCTGATGCTGGGAGGGATTGGGGGCAGGAGGAGAAGGGGACGACCGAGGATGAGATGGCTGGATGGCATCACTGACTCAATGGACGTGAGTCTGAGTGAACTCCAGGAGTTGGTGATGGACAAGGAGGCCTGGCGTGCTGCGATTCATGGGGTCGCAAAGAGTCGGACATGACTGAGCGACTGAAGTGAACTGAACTGAAGCCTGTCTTGAAGGATTTTGTGCATAGCCTTACTAGCATATGAAATGAGCACAACTGTATGGTAGTTTGAACATTCTTTGGCATTGCCCTTCTTTGCGATTGGAATGAAAACTGACCTTTTCCAGTCCTGTGACCACTACTGAGTTTTTCAAATTTGGTGACATATCCAGTGTTGCACTTGAACAGCATCATCTTTTAGGACTTGAAATAACTCAGCTGGGATTTTGTCACCTCCACTAGCTTTGTAGTAATGCTTCCTAAGGCCCACTTGATTTCACACTCTAGGATGATCAGCTCTAAGTGACTGACCATACCATGGTGGTTTTCCTGGTCATTAAGACTATTTTTTTTGTATAGTTCTATGCACTCTTGCCACCTCTTAATCTCTTCTGCTTCTGTTAGGTTCTTTTTGTTTCTGTCCATCTTCTCATGAAATGTTCCCTTGGTATCTCTAATTTTCCTGAAGAGGTCTCATTTGTTGTTCAGTTGCCAAGTCGTGTCTAACTCTTTGTGACCCCATGGACTGCAGCATGCCAGGCTTCCCTGTCCCTCACCATCTCCCAGAGTTTGCCTAACTTCACGTCCATTGAACAGGTGATGCCATCCAGCCTCCTCATAGTCTGTTGCTATCTTCTCCTTCTACTTTCAATCTATCTCAGCATCAGGGTCTCTTTCAGCGAGTTGGTGCTTCCCATCAGATGGCCAAAGTATTGGAGCTTCAGCTTCAGCATCAGCCCTTCCAATGAGTATTCAGTGTTGATTTCCTTTAAGATTGACTGGTTTGATCTTCTTGCTGTCCAGGGGACTCTCAAGTCTTCTCTAGCACCACAGTGTGAAAGCATCAATTCATGAATGCTCTGCTTTCTTTTTGGTCCAACCCTCACATCCATACATGACTACTTGAATATACGGACCTTTTTTTGGCAAAGTGATATCTTAGGTGGTTAACACAGTGTCTAGGTTTCCTACCAAGAAGCAATCATCTTCTAATTTCATGGCTTCAGTCACCATCCACCATGATTTTTAGAGCCCAAGAAGAGAATTCCTTCTTTTTTGTGTGTATTGCATATCAAACATTCATAAAATGCTGTTATTCAACCTTTTAACCATTCCCTAGTTCAGCTTCCTACTCTCCACTTCAGCATCATTGAGTTGATCTCAGGTTTATGTTTCATTTTAAGTTTTAAAATAACCAGTACCCTGTCTCCAGCTTTTACTCTTTTAAGTCATTTCTCCACAGTGCTGTCAGTATATTCTTTTCAAATAAAAACATCATCTTAGAATGACCTATTTATTTTATTTTCACCTTGATAAAAATACCACATTCTAACCGTTCCTTACTTTTAATAGTGCTGTATTCATCTATCCATCCAGACTCACTGACTGATGTGGGTCTTTGCATTTCATATAGGGTTCTCCAAGAAGTTCAGAGAAACCAAATGAACTTTTTGGATAATCCCAAATTATATCAGTACTGAACTACTTGTGGTTTCCTGAATTTTACCTTTCCTTACACTCTTGCAGCAGGCACCTCTAGCTAACCTTTCAATGATCTGATTCAAACATCTTTTCTTTTTTCTCATAAATAGTTAATGGTTTATCAGTAAGTATTGTGTACATATTTCAATTATGGAAATAAATTATCTTAGTCCTATAATTAAAATAAAAATAAATAAATAAATATACATGTATACACAAATGCATACACTTATATATGTCTATATAGTACAGATCTAACTGAGTATACAAGAAGATATTACAGAACCTAGACTAGTGCCTAGTACCTCAAAGTCATTCAGAAAATTACATGAATGAATAGATGACTGGCGATATTTAAGTTTTATGCAAGTTCTGATAAATACTTAAGCTGTCACAAGGAGCAAGGATGAAGATGTAGAAACAGCACACTTGAGCCAATAATTCTAATAATTTGCCTAAGAATATCAGCAGAAAGAAGTGTGATTGTTAGTTGAAATAGAAATGGTAATACGAAAAAGAAAGATGTATTCTCTAGACAGTGGGATTAAGTGTGAATATCAATAATGTTTACAAGATGGCACGCGTGCATGCTAAGTTGCTTCAGTCATGTCCAACTCTTTGCAGCCCTGTGGAGTGTAGCCTGCCAGGCTCCCCTGTCCATGGGATTCCCCAGGCAAGAATACTTGTGTGGATTGTCATGCCCTCCTCCAGGGAATCTTCCTGACCCAGGATTGAACCTGTGTCTCTTCTGTCTGCTGCACTGGCAGGCAGGTTCTTTACCACTAGCACCACCTGGGAAGCCCACAGGAATGTATAGTAAGTATTAAATACCAGATGTTAAAATGATTTATACAGATTCACATAAAAATAGTCAACTGATCTTTGATAAAGGAGCAAAAGATGTGCTGTTGAGAGAAGACAGTCTTTTCAACAGATGATGGTAGAATTCCTAGACATTCTCCTACAAAATAATGACTCTAGATACAGCCCTTACACACTTCATAAGTATCAACTCAAAATGGATCAGATATAAATGTAAAACACAACACTATAAGATTCTTGAAAGATAACAAGAAAAAATTCTCGATAAACTTGATCATGACAATGACTTTATAGATAAAACACCAAAGTCATGACCCCTTGATAAGAATAATTGATAAGCTGGACTTCATACAATTTTTATTTTCTCTGTGAAACATGGTGACGAGAGAATGAGAAGACAAGCCACAGACTGAGAGGAAATATTTGCAAAAAAAAAATTAGTAAAGGACTTCCAAAATATATAAACAACACTTACAATTCATAAATGAGGAAACAACCTGATAAAAACCTATTAAAAATGGTCAAAAGGCCTGAACAATCACCTCATTAAAGAAAATTTATAGGTGGTAAATGACCATTTGAAAAGATGCTTTATGTCATAGTCGTTAGGAAAATACAAATTAAAGCAAAAATGAGATACCACTCATGCCTATCAGAGTGACCAAAATACAGAACTCGGACAGTACCAAATGCTGTCATAAGGATATGGAGTTTTAGGAATTCTCATTCAATGCTGGTAGAAATGCAAAATTATACAGCAACATTGGAAACCAGCCTGGCAGTTTCTTATAAAACAAACATTCTTTTTTCATATCATCCAGAAGTTGCATTTACTGGTTTTTATTTATTCAAATGAGTTTAAAGCATGTCCACACAAAAATTTGCACATGCATGTTGTATGTTATAGCAACTTCATTTATAATTGCTAAACCTTATAAGCAACCAAGATGTTCTTCAGTAGGTGGATGGATAAATACATGATGGTGCATCCACCCAATGCAACATTATTTCATGTTAAAAATAAATGTGCTATCAAGCCATGAAAACAAAAGAAGAGAACTAAATTGCATAATATGTAGTGAAAAAAGCCAGTTTGAATAGGCTACATCATATATGATTCCAATTATATAACACCCTGGAAAGGCAAAACCATAGATACAGTTAAAAGATAAGTGGCTGCCAGGGGCTTAGTGGGAGTGTGTGATGAACAGGCAAAACACAGAGGATTTATAAAGCAGATTATTATTTATAATAGTAAGAAATTATTCCATATCATACTCAGTGATGGATGTCACTATGCATTTGTCCATATCCATAGAACATGCAACAACCAAGAGCAAAGTGTGGACTCTGGCTGCTGATAATGATGTATCAGTATATGTTCGTCAGTATAACAAATGTATTTGGTACAAATGCTGGTAGTGGGGGAGGCTGTGTGTGCATGGGAGCAGGGCGAATACAAATTTGCTCTTCAATTTTGCTGTAAATCTAAATCTGTTTTAAAAAAATAGTCTGTTTAAAAGGAGAAAATATGATTTACAATTTTGTAAATGTAGTTTATTAAATTTAAAACAAGGGACTATTGAGTGTCAACACACAATTACCAATATTAATATTTTAAGTATTATTCTTTTTTAAAAAGACATTCAGATATATGAAATGTGATGCATTAAGGTATATATATTTCTCTATGACTGCATACACTCTTAAATTTCATAATATCCTGATGTCAGCATTTGAGTGTTAAATTTCATAAGGTTACATTTAGTAAAATCAAATTTCAAAAAATTCCAGGATTATTAATTATTTTAAGAATATTGTTTCTTCTTTAAGACTCAGCAGGTCTGTTTCCAAATTTATAAAAGTAAATATCTCATGCTAAAATGATATTGAATGCTTAGATAATGTCAACATAAGGGTGAACATTTATACAAGTATTGAAATTTATATATATTTGATTGTTACAAATGGAGTGGTATCTGCATTTACCATTCCATGTTTCATTATGTAAGCTTAATTTTTGTAGGAAAATCTATTCAACATTGTTCTTCATGTTAGAATAATAAAATATATAGAAACACCTTCAAACAGATCATATAATAACCTATCACTAACTGGAAGTAAAACCATGAACAAAAAGGAAAACTTGTAGTGTTTTCAGTTTAAATAATATTTTTCTGGTTGTTTCTAAACTAAACTGTAGAATATACTATGTATTTGCAAATTATATATGCATGAGATCCGAAACATCAGATAGTCAGATATGCAGATGGTATCACTAGCTTGTTAGCTAAATATTTTTGTTTTTCTTGTTTATCTGTTTTATACATTATTGTGTATCCCACATTTAGAATCAAGTTTGGTACATGGTAGACCCTTGATATTTACCCAGTTAATGTGTAAATGAATATTTGAATATGTGAATGAATGTTTATAGTAAAAATAATTGAGTCAAATGCCTAGTCTGACTTTTAGAATACAAACTCCCAAAATTTAAAATCAGATTTAAACCTGCAATTTCTAGGGAGACCATTTTAATTCAAACGTTAGCAATATGGCATCATATACATCAAAGAAAAACTCTGTTATCAAATTCCTAGACATGTTGGACATAATAAAATCTCCTTTTGAGTGCATAGACAAGGTCATAATAAAGTAAAGTTTATTTTAAGGGCCAAAATGTAAAGTAGCAGAGAGGATAGCTAAAGAAGTCAGCGCTGTTCTCAGCACCTTAGCCCATACTCTAACACAGTAAGGAAAGCTAACTGATGCTTTAAATTATGTGCATATAAAACCTTGATAAAATAAATAAAATTTCATGTGTTTAAAGTTAAAAATTTTTGTAAGGAAAAAATAACAGAAAAAAGAAGAAAGGAAGGAAGGAGAAAAGAAGAAAAAGAAAGAGGAGGGAAGGAAGGAATAAAAAGGGGACAAAGGATTAAAGAAGTGAAAGCTTGACAGGAAAAAGGAGAATAGTGTGCATGCTTCCCTTGTTTATAGTTTTCAGCTGAGGAAGGAGGCTTTGTTTTCATCATGCCTTCAGTGGCTGGCAGTGGGAACATAATATGTGACCTTCACCATTAGTAATTAGATATTATGGAACTCTTTTAATTAAATGCTCTTGCAGGTTATAATTTTTCTTAGAGCCACAGTTGGGCATGGATGACCTCAGGGAATTCCCCAGGATTTTTATCTCATTATTATTATTTCACTCTGAAAGGTGTTTGCCCTCTTTAGTCCGTTCAGCCAATTACGCTGTGTGCCTATCTAGTCAAAAGCCTTCAGTGGTAAAGAATCTGCCTGCCAGTGCAGAAGATGCAGGAGATGTGGGTTCGATTCCTGAGTCGGGACGCTCCCCTGGAGCAGGAAATGGCAGCCTACTCCAGTATCCTTGCCTGGAAAATTTCATGGACAGAGAAACCTGGCAGGCTCCTGTCCACGGGATCGCAAAGAGTCAGATGTGACTGAACATGAATGCACGGGATCTGCAAGGCATACAATGGTAAAGTACCTTTTCTACTATCAACTGTTCCAGTCTAGAGAAAGAGGAGGCGGATATTCAAGTTTACATGATAAAATGCTAACAATAATATTTGACTAGGTTAGGAGAAAATGGACTATTTCAGTTTCAAAACTAAAGGTCATTATATAAAATAAGAATACAGAAAATTCTTCATGAAACTAGCATTTGAACTGAGTATTGAACTGAGAGAAAAGATAGAGAAGGTGATTCAAGGTTTTTTTTCTTTTCTTTTCTTTAAAGCCTATTACCTCCTTTAAGTTTGGAATGAGCTGTCTGTCGAGATTAGAAATCAAGATGCCTCTGCTCTGGTCAAAACAGCTTGTTATAGGCTAATCAGATCAACAGAGCCATTGAGCTCAAAATCATGGAGGAGAGCTTTTAAGTGAAGAGTGAATTTCTAGATAGAATGAGCATCAGTAAATTGTAATAATCAGATGGACAGGATACCGACCAGTATAGTGAAGTGATGCAGAACCCCCAAGTCTCACAGTAGGCTGAGCAGGTAAAGAGGAAAAAGCCTTCAGCAAATGAGTGAGAAAGGATTGACTAATGTATGATCATTGAATTCGGTCATCAATAGCTAATTGGTTAGGAGGTTTTGACAGCAGTGTCAGATCAGAGGTACTATTGCAAGGAAATATTTAGTAAGTCATAACATCATTAACATTTGTGTGTGTGTGTGTTTGCAAGGTGATAGGCAGTATTATACACTTGTTCTACATATTAGCTCATTTATTCTCCCAAGGACACTGTGATATAATTTATATTAGTTTTACCATTTTCTCAGTTGAAAAGGTTAAGGTTTTGACAGATGCTATAAAATTTAGAAGCTGCATGGTGAATGAACAAAATAATAACTAACAGCTTGTCATCATTACCTATATCACTCATTCATTCTTTACTTTGGCCACCTCATGCGAAGAGTTGACTCATTGGAAAAGACTCTGATGCTGGGAGGGATTGGGGGCAGGAGGAGAAGGAGATGACCGAGGATGAGATGGCTGGATGGCATCATGGACTCGATGGACGTGAGTCTGAGTGAACTCCGGGAGATGGTGATGGACAGGGAGGCCTGGCGTGCTGCGATTCATGGGATAGCAAAGAATAACAGAGTTGAACATATTATGAAATATTTTATAAATAAGCATTTTATAAATTAGGTCCCAGTGAAAAAGCTGTCTCTGGAGCTGATAATTGTCTTTTCTA
The DNA here is from genome assembly GCF_023091745.1 of Budorcas taxicolor. Lineage (NCBI taxonomy): Eukaryota > Metazoa > Chordata > Mammalia > Artiodactyla > Bovidae > Budorcas > Budorcas taxicolor. Next base: position 57,214,863 of record NC_068930.1, read on the forward strand.
ATTTGTCAGTGTTTCTTTGATACCAATGTTTTGGAAAACACCTGAGCTTGTCTTATAGATCATAGGGCTTCTATTTTAGAAGAGAGTGTTATCCTTGTTACCTTTGCCAAGTTGCTTCAGTCATGTCCGACATTTCGTGAATGTATGGACTGTAGCCCACCAGACCCCTCTGTCCATTGGATTCTCCAGGCAATAATACTGGAGTGGGTTGCCATGCCTTCCTCCAGGGGATCTTTCTGTATTATATGTTTTAAAAATAAATATATCCTCATGAAAACTATATCTACACTTTGTCATATGAGTTAGAAACATCTAAGATCATCCCTAACAAAGTAGAATAAAGTTTCTAAGAGGCTAGAGTTGAAGGATTGAGAGGCAGTGGGATTGTGTTAGCAAGTACAAAGCAAGATACATTTTCAGAGTTTGGAGAAAATCAAGAGTTAGAGTGAAAGTGCAGGGTGAGATACACATCTGACATGCTGTTAGGGCTCTTCTTTAGGTAGGTCAGATGCTGCTCAGCTGACTGGAGAAAATATGTATACTTTCAGTAAAATAACAAAGTGAAGTGAGAGGACTACCATTACTGAGGATGACTGGTCAGGATGTGGGCTCTTAGCATCAGGTGATAAATAAAATTTGCCAAAATATAGTGATTAGGTGACATTTTATCACATTTCTCTAATTTTAGAAAAAAAGCACTATGATTATGCATAATAAAAAAGAGATAGTGGAGGTAACAGATAGGGGATTTACCAAAGTCCAACAATTGGAAGGTACCCCAACTACAGGAGAAACAGATGAAAAATATCTAGGTTTGTGTGATCCTTGGTGTGAAGGAGTTTAGAGATTAGGATGGGTAAAGTATGAGTGGAAGACACAGGATATTGAGGACTAATGACATGTGTGACAGATAAGTTAATAAGGGTTGTGATAAATAAAATTAATAGAAATGAAACAGGTAGAAAGGCTAGAAACATTATTTCAGAATTAAAAATACAGGAAATAGGACATTTCTGATAAAGACACAGTTTAATGTTAGTTATTTGTTGGTTGCCTAAAATATAGTGAGTGAAGTTGCTCAGTCGTGTCTGACTCTTTGCGACCCCATGGACTGTAGCCTACCAAGCTCCTCCCTCCATGGGATTCTCGAGGCAAGAGTACTGGAGTAGGTTGCCATTTCCTTCTCCAGAGGATCTTCCCGACCCAGGGATCAAACCCGGGTCCTCCGCATTCCAGGCAGACTCTTTTACCATCTGAAAAACAGTGAGTTCATAATTTGAGACGAATCTTTACTGTGAATTTTTTAAGATTTAAAAAAAATGATGATAGAGGACAAGTTGAAAAGGAAAATTGTGAATCTGTGAGCTAAAATCACTGAAGAAAGTGAATGAGTGTCCTGGAGTTTGTTAAATGGCCCGAGTGACAAAGATGGTAAAAGTGGTATCAGGAGGAAAAAAAATCATTTGGCAGGGGTTTGTTAGGAGACAGGAGTTCTAGTGGAAGAGAGAGCCACGTTCAGAACCACAGTCTGTTCTTTGGCCAAAGTTGTGAGTATTGAAAAAAGATTCAAAGAAAGAGCAGCTCACTTTGAAGAGCAACTCAAAAGATGTAATAAGACTAAAAAAACTTAATGAGAGATTGTACATGAAGAGAAAAATAAAAATGATAAGGGAGTTTGTTCATGATAAAGGAGTTAGCAGGTTGTGATTCCAAAACTTAAGTGCAAGAGCATCCTATTCTAATGCACTCTCTATGTTGATTTAGTACATCAGGGCTTCCCTTGTGGCTCAGATGGTAAAGAATCCACATGCAGTACAGAAGACCCGAGTTTGATCCCTGGGTCGGGAAGATCCTCTGGATAAGGGGATGGCTACCCACTCCAGTATTCTTGTCTGGAGAATCCCATGGACAAAGGAGCCTGGCGGACTATCGTCCATAGGGTCGCAAAGAGTCTGACATGACTGAAGCAACTTAGCATGCATGCATGTGTTTGTACAAGACAAAGGAAGAGCCATTAAAATTTAGTAACTTGCTGTGCATCACAACTTACATTTATCTTTTCATTCAAAGATAATAAGGATGTAATACTCTAGCATTCTTTTTGTAATGTCTATCAATTATTTGAACTTTGCTACTGGCACAGTAAAAATTCAAACACACTCAAATTAATTCAAAGGTCCACAGAAAATAATACATGATTGTTAATGAGGTTTATGAATTAAACCTGCCTGGAATCACAATAATCTAAATCTTGTTGTTATTAGATATTTACATTCATACATAGAAGTCCATGTAAGTCATCAACAGAAGTAATCATATTAAATATACTGTCATAGAAACTTCAAATACCATTCACCTGGAACTTGTGGTTCACTGACTGTCAAAATTACAAAAATAAAATACTACTGTGATAGTTAATGAATGAAGCTTAAAACAATAGTATTCTAGAAAATAGGTTTAATTACATATGATATTTATTTATCTTATTTTGGAAGTAGCAGGTTATATATTACAAGGCTAATAAGGTAAAACCTGGGAAACTTAAGTAGTCTTATTACATATTATGAGAGCTAAAAAGAGTGATCATAAGTGATATAAACAAATTTTATTGAGATCACAGATACATTAAATATCTTTCAGTTATAAAATATTACATGTTTCTGGAAATCAAAGGCAAATTCATCAGTGGAGGTCAATCTGTATTTTCACATAATAACTCTACACATATTTAAATGGTAACCCTGTCCCACTCCTATTCTAGTGGCCAAAGATATAAGAATAAACAAAAATAGTAAAGATGGCTTATTGTAAATTATAAAAAATATCTAACCCTTTTTTATAATGAATGTGTTTGTCATAATCAATGTACCTAGAATAGTTTAAATAAATGTCTATTATGTAACCTTAGTGAAATTGTTTGATATTTGTTTAAAGTAGTGTAGATTAGCTTCCAAATACGCTATCCCAGGTATATGTGCATGTATTATATCTGTTACACATACTGACCTGTAAACAATGGGAGTTAAGAGAGCTTACTCACTGAGCAGTTGAATATCCACACATAACCTTATCTTCCAACCTCACATCTGAGGTTCTACATCCACAGTTAAACCAGTCGCAGATGGTGTAGTATTGTACTTATTTAGTGAAAAAAAAATCTACATATAAATGGATCCACACAGCTAAATTACATATTGTTCAAGGGGCAGCTGTATGTTGCTTCTACCTAAGTGCATTTTCTAAAGCAGTTCAGTTTAGAGAGAAAGCACAGACCTAATACTGAATGATCATTAAAAAAGATACCATAGATACACTTTAAATATTTGTAAAATATTATTTGCAAGCTATTTGAAGATTTGGTGTAGTCCTAAATTCTATACAGGATAACAATATTTTTGACAGTAATAATTTCCAAATTACATTGAGTGTCAGGATCATGGGAATCTATGCTGTATGAAATTTTGGACCTTTCCCTTGGAGATTTTTTAAATAAAAATGTTAGAGGACTCAAATATGTGCATTTTAACAGAGTCCTCAGCTGATTCTGATGCTTAATAATATTTCAAAACTATGTCTATGGTATACTTTACTGATGTCATGAAATTACATTAGATTCAACCATTTTTCAAGTATTCATGAGGAGAGTTCCCACAAAATCTTTAAAAAATATATAATTTGGCAAAAATATGTCTTCATTTTTACAGGACATAACATTTAATTTACTTCAAAAATTTTTGAAAATATGCAAAATCTACTTAGGGTCAATTTAGAACCTTTAACGTATTCCAAATATATTGAAACACTAAGATGTTTTGTTTTAAATAAATCATACACTGTATATTATATTATTTTCATAGACATGGTTATTAAAATGTAACTTTGACTATAATTTCCAATAAAAAGGAGATTTAAGCTATGTAAATGCTTTATAGAGATTAATATCCTTGATATTCCAAAAGAAACATATCAATTTCTATATTCCAGATAAAAAAGCAGCTGGGTAAATTATCTGCATAATTTAAGATCAAGAAAAATAATTTTGACATAATTACCTGCTGAACGTTTGTTGCTTTAAGAAGTCAAGGTTTTTTTCATGTAATTATTGCAATCTTCCACTTAATTTGGCCAGTTATATAGACACATTCATAGGCATGGCTTTAAGATGTGTACAAAGGTAGAAAGTTATAAGAAGGGAATCAGGAAAGGAAATTAAGTATGATATAAATATTGGTGAATTCAGGAATATGGTACCACATACCTGGCACTTGGCAAGATTTTATAATAACATTATTGTAGAGGAGAGACATTTTTCTACCCTTCTCCCCTTCTGGTAAAAGAGTGTCATGCTGGGGATACATATATAAGGGGCAGGATCTCAAGTGCAAAGTATCCTGGATCACTCTGCAACAGTTGTATCTAATCCTGTAGGGTTAATCCTTCCAGGTCCCTGGCACCTGGAAGTTGTTGATAGTATTAAACTGTGCTGTCTTATTCTTCCTACTGAATATGGGTTTTTGATCTTTTCCCTTAGGACAATGAAAAACCTATCTTAGTATTTTAAAACAATTAGGTGATTTTAATAGTAGAGACGTCTGTGTTTAAATGATGCAGACATAATCAATGCAAACAGTCAAACAGTTCTTATTCCATGGAGAATAAAGAAAATAAAATAGCTTATTTAGTATTGGGAGTGCCAAAACTTTTTTCACTTTTCAGGGATTTATCCATGGACTTTATCAAAGATAATCTGGGTAACTGAAGGAGCTGTTACCTTGGCTCTACTCAGATGCAGTCTTGGGAAAGCTTAGATCTTACATAAACTACAAAAATGAAATGGCTTTTCCTCTCGGATAGAAATGGCATTTTCTTAACTCACATCCAATCCCTATTTTTCACTGAAATATCTTACCCTTTATCCTAATACTCCAAATCAATTTATTGTTCATTTTAATATGTTTGCTTTTTAAATTAATTATATGAGAACTACTGTTTGTAAAACACTTAACATATAGGTAGGTAGTTTCTCAGGTCCTCAGAAAAATTCTGTTATTCACAGATGAGAAAAGTGAGGGTCAGAGAAGTTAAAGGGTCTAGGATCAGGACTCAGAGTCATATCTGTCTGCCTCTGAAACCATGCTCTCCACTGTGCCATGTTTTGGTGACAGTAAAACAGATTGTCTCTCTGCTTATACTTGGATGAGGCTCTAATAGCTCATTGGTTAAGCATTCAGATTAGGGAATGAAATAACTAGATGTCTGGCCCTGAGAAAGCTTACCCTAACTTTTTCTTCCATTTCCTCATCAGAAAAATGGAAATAACAGTAATACCTACTTCATAGTATTATGAATAGAAATAAAAATTTATATTCAAAAGCAATTAGAAGTTTTGAGATCAGCATATAATAACTGATACCATTTATTCAGTATTTACTAGAACTTCATAAACTGGAGAAGTATTACAGTGAATAAATAGATATATAGTCAAACTACCTGGAACATAATAAAGGTTAATAGATCCAAGTTTGTATTCATCTCAAGAAAGATTAATTGGATTTTTTCATTGTCCCCTGTAAACTAAGTATATATAAATGAAGTAATGATTAAGGAGCCAAGTTATGAAAAAAATATGCCTTCATATACCTAAAATGATTTTATGACTATTCAAGTTTCATTAGAGTTTCCAGGAAAAGACAAATGTACAATGCAACTTAAAAATTGTTGACAAAAGTTTTAAGTGGAGACTATGAGTTGATTAAATATGCACATTTTCCAAAAAGTTAGGTTGTATGTACATTAAGAGAAGAAATTCCAGATCAGTACATTATACAAGTACATTAAAATGAATAATGAGGTATGTAATTAAAATCATGTACAGAAACAAGTAATGGGTCAAGATAATTAAAATTTAAATCCAAAATTAATGTATGGTAGTAGGATATATTACAGGACCCGGGAGATCTTCCTGGCAGTGCCTCTGTATTAAGGCATAATATAGGGTATTTTGAGGCTGACCACTTATTTTTTATTTCATTTTTTACTTCAGACTCAAAAATATTTGTATTAATTTCTCTTGAGGAGAAATAACAAAAGTAATTACCAAACACAGCTGCCAGTGCAAAATGCTTTACAGTTACACATTACTGGTTTTGAATTGTGACTTGAAATCAGTGTTTCAAAAGCCATTATTGTAACTGTTCATTTTAAAAGTTTATTTTCTTTGTGACTTTTTAAATTAAATTTTTTTAATTTATATTTTAAGGACTTTTATAGAAGCTGAACATTTATTTTAAGTGCCCAGAAATAATTATTTTTATATGCACAAAATATTACTAGAAAAATAGCTTCCATTTGACATTTCAATTTGCAAGGATAAAAAGAACAAATGTAAAGAATTGAAATTACATCTGGACCTTAATATTTGCAGAAGTGTCAATGCCAAAGTGTCAGTCGTGCAGTTGTGTCCGAATCTTTGTGATCGATCCCATGGACCATACTCCACCAAGCCACTGCCACTCTGTCCATGGAATTCTCCAGGCAAGAATGCTGGAGTTGTTAGCCATTCCCTTCTCCAGGGAATCTGCCCTACCCAGGGATTGAACCTGGGTTTCCTGCAGTGCAGGCAGATTCTTTACCATCTGAGCCACCAGGGAAGTCCTCAAAGTGTCAATGCTGCTGCTGCTAAGTCACTTCAGTTGTGTCCAACTCTGTGCGACCCCATAGATGGCAGCCCACCAGGCTCCGCCATCCCTGGGATTCTCCAAGCAAGAACACTGGAGTGGGTTGCCATCTCCTTCTCCATACTTGTAAATGTCTCCTCTCATGTTTGCATCCATGTACACAATGGAGAGGAGGGTAACTGATGATATATACATAAGTTTATTTCTGTGCCATCACTACTCTCACCACCTTTTGCACTCAGAGACCCAAACTGAGTGGCTATTGTTCCAAACATATGCTTTAAAAGGACTCTAGATGGAAAGATCTGGAGAAGGCAATGGCACCCCAATCCAGTACTCTTGCCTGGAAAATCCCATTGACGAGGAGCCTGATAGGCTGCAGTCCATGGGGTCACTAAGAGTCGGACATGACTGAGTGATTTCACTCTCACTTTTCACTTTCCTGCATTGGAGAAGGAAATGGCAACCCACTCTAGTAGTCCTGCCTGGAGAATCCCAGGGACGGGTGAGCCTGGTAGGCTGCTGTCTGTGGGGTTGCACAGAGTTAGACATGACTGAAGTGACTTAGCAGCAGCAGCAGCAGATGTAAGATCAGCTAGGACAACTTGATGGAAATATTTTTGATGTGGCTTAATGAGCATGTAAACTCTGGCACTTTTATGTTTATGTGACATTATTACTACTTGCACACTTGGGTTACATAATTAGGTAATAAACATTTATTTTTCTCTAAAGATCTCTCAAATTTAATGACTATGAATTTAAAGAGAATATGTTATTACCAACATTATAGATTTTGAAGATTTGAAATAATCTAAACAAAGTGGAACACAGTTCCCTGATATTAGTGTTATTATTTTATAATTATTATTACTTTAATTCATTTTTGACTCTTGAACATGTTACTAAGTAGGAGGCTTATTCTGTATTTATAGTGACTTTGATCCCTAGATAATATTCCTGTAGTTCAGTTCAGTCACTCAGTTGTGTCCCACTCTTTGCGACCCCATGAACTGCAGCACGCCAGGCCTCCCTGTCCATCACCAGCTCCCAGAGTCCACTCAAACCCATGTCCATTGAGTCAGTGATGCCATGCAACCATCTCATCCTCTGTCATCTCCTTCTCCTCCTGCCTTCAATCTTTCCCAGTATCAGGGTCTTTTCAAATGAATCAGATCTTTGCAAAAGGTGGCCAAAGTATTGGAGTTTCAGCTTCAACATCAGTCCTTCCAGTGAACTCCTAGGACTGATCTCCTTTAGGATGGACTGGTTGGATCTCCTTGCAGTCCAAGGGACTCTCAAAGTCTTCTCCAATACCACACTTCAAAAGCATCAATTCTTTGGCTCTCAGCTTTCTTTAGAGTTCAACTCTCACATCCATACATGACTACTGGAAAAACCATAGCTTTGACTAGACAGACATTTGTTGGCAAAGTAATGTCTCTGCTTTTTAAAATGCTGTCTAGGTTGGTCATAACTTTCCGTCCAAGGAGTAAGCGTCTTTTAATTTCATGGCTGCAGTCACCATCTGCAGTGATTTTGGAGTCCAAGAAAATAAAGTCAGCCACTGTTTCCACTATTTCCGTATCTATTTGCCATGAAGTGATGGGACCAGATGCCATGATCATAGTTTTCAGAATGTTGAGCTTTAAGCCAACTTTTTCACTCTCCTCTTTCACTTTCATCAAAAGGATCTTTAGTTTTTCTTCACTTTCTGCCATAAAGGTGGTATCATCTGCATCTCTGAGGTTATTGATATTTCTCCTGGCAATCTTGATTCCAGCTTGTGCTTCATCCAGTCCACCATTTCTCATGAAGTACACTGCATATAAGTTGAATAAGCAGGGTGACAATATACAGCCTTGACATACTCCTTTTCCCATTTGGAACCAGTCTGTTGTTCCATGTCCAGTTCTAACTGCTGCTTCCTGACCTGCATACAGATTTCTCAGGAGGCAGGTCAGGTGGTCTGGTATTCCTATCTCTTTAAGAGTTTTCCACAGTTTATTGTGATCCACACAGTCAAAGGCTTATCATAGTCAATGAAACAGAAGCACATGTTTTTCTGGAATTCTCTTGCTTTTTCTATGTTCCAGCAAATGTTGGCAATTTGATCTCTGGTTCCTCTGCCTTTTCAAACCCAGCTTATACATCTGGCAGTTCTTGATTCAAGTACTGCTGAAGCCTAGCTTGAAAGATTTTGAGCATAACTTTGCTATCATGGGAAGTGAGTGAAACTGTCTGGTAGTTTGAACATTCTTTTGTACTGCCCTTCTTGGGAATTGGGGTAACGATTGATCTTTTCTAGTCCTGTGGCCGCTGCTTGGTTTTCCAAATTTGCTGAGATATTGAGTGCAACACTTGAATAGCATTATCCTTTAGGATTTTAAGTAGAACTTCTTGAATTCCATCATTTCCAACAGCTTTATTGGCAGCAGTACTTCCTAAGGCCCACTTGACTTCACACTTCAGGTTGTCTGCCTCTAGGTGGGTCACCACACCACTGTTGTTTTCTGGGTCATGAAGATCTTTTTCTTACAGTTCTGTGTATTCTTGCCATCTCTTCTTGATCTCTTAGCTTTTACTAGATCTTTAGTGTGACTGATTCATAAGGGCTATTATAACTGAAAGAAAATATTTTAGCAAAAATGTGCTTTGACATTGAAAAAAATAATACTGGATGGGTTGACTGAAAAATAAAGAGCAAGAAATTCACCAAGAAATAAGAGGCAGTAGTTTTCAACTTGTATGTCTTTAGAGTAAAAAATCATGTGGCCTGGAGATTTTAACACAAAAAGGTAAACATAATTTTACAGTAATACTATGTATAATGAGATAGGATTCATAATTAAAACATCACACAGATCTGCCCATTAATATGATGATACACAAATGGACTTGACAGAGTAAAGAGTTTCTTGTTATGAAGATATATACTTTTGCAGAAAAACATAAATCTGAGACTAAAAAATATGATACTAAAAAAAAAAATTATCTTCCAGTCCCAGTCCTGTTATTTCACCCCACACCCCAAGTGCCAGTGAGACAGATTACTCCACTTCCTCTGATCTTACCAAAGCATTTTGTAATCCAAAACACTGTAATAGTATTTTTCTTCTAGAATGCACAGCAGTCAATAACTAAATATCCACTCCTATTTTTCACTCAGGGACTATTTCGCTAAAAGTTTTCTAATGCTTTTATCATCTTCAAATCCAACGCAACTATAACAGTTCCAGTTATGTAGATTTGATTCCAATCTTTGACATATCCTTTAGTCTGCCTCTTGCTCAATGGGCACTTCACAGGTGGTGCTAGTTGTAAGGAATCTGCCTGCCAATGCGGGAGACACAAGAGTTGCAGGTTCAAACCCTGGGTCAGGAAGATCCCCTGGAGTAGGAAATGGCAATCTGCTCCAGTATTCTTTCCTGAAAAATTCCATAGGTAGAGGAATCTGGCAGTCTACCATCCTTGGGGTTGCAAAGAGTCAATAAAACTGAATGACTAAACAAACATACCTGTTCAATGGAGGTTTGAAAGAGAAGCATTATCTTCATTTCCTTCCTGTCTATTTGCATGGATATTAATCAGACAATCTGCTAGGTAATTAGCCTACAGGAATGAGAAGGATCTCAGCACTGTGAGGGAATGATGAGCCAGTAGGTTTGGGCTAAGAGAAAACACAGGTTGGTGCTAGAAAATATTGGTAAGCCGTGTTAAAGATTGGGAATTTTATCTTAAATGAAAGAAGATTCTTTTAAGTATTTTAAGACTTGAAATCCAGAACTAGATGTTCAATGGATGATGGAAAGAAGATCTGTGAAAGGGAAGGGTAAAAGCTTGAATATGGACAGGTTAATTAGATAGTGATTTTTTAAAGGCTGTTAATTAATAAGCTATATTTCAGAGAATGGGACAAGACTGTATCAGTATCAATGGAGGACATGAATGGATTCAAGAGTAATATAATTCAAGAGTCAGTTACATACAATCATGCATTTTCTTATGATTCACCTTCTGATTGCACATTCATTTGGTGAACATGTAGTTATTTTTCAAGACTAACTTCAAGCAGCATACACAACATGCTGCTGATGGTCCAACTGTTAATGGACCATCCCAGATCTGCACACTTACTTTATTTGGTCAGATTTGCCTGGGCTTCCCAGGTGCCACTAGTGGTAAAGAACCTGCCTGCCAGTGCAGGAGACATAAGAGGTGTGGGTTTGATCCCTGGGTTGGGAAGATCCCCTGGAGGAGAGCATGGCAACTCACTCCAGTATTCTTGCCTGGAGAATCCCATGGACAGAGTAGACTGGTGGGCTATAGTCCATAGGATCACACAGAGATGGATGTGACTAAAGCAACTGAATACACACACACACACACACACACACACACACACACACACACACACAGACCTGCCCATGATTTTCATGGTCAGGTGAGTTATTGCTGCTGCTGCTGCTGCTGCTGCCACTGAGGGGGTCTCTGGGGCCATTGCTTCTGATCACTCTTCTTGCTTCTAGGCAAAGCCAACAGAGCCACACCCCACACAAATTCCCCTGCCACCTCTTGCCTCCTGATCAGGGGCATTACTCTGATCTGGCATGAAGAGTAGCAAGACTCAATAGGTGTTCAGCATGAATTTCTGGAAATGTTGGAGAATTGTTGCTAATGGTGGCCAATTTTTAACCAATAAAGATGAGAGCCAAACTTACTGGGTGTTCCAGTGGTTGGGAATCTGCCTACCAATGCAGGGGACACATGTTCCATCCCTGATCCAGGAAGAACCTACATACCTTGGAGCAGCTAAGCCCGGGCACCACACTTACTGAGCCCACATGCCTAAAGCCCATGCTCCACCAGAGAAGCTACCATAATGAGAAATCCAGACACCAAAAGTAGAGAATAGCCCCCACTTGCTGCAGTTAGAGAAAGCCCACGAGCAGGCACAAAGACCCAGCACAGCCAATAGTAATTTAAAAATTAAAAAAATAAGATGAAAGCCAGTAGAAAAATTTGTCTGCCTCTCTCCTCCCTCTGGAGAAGGAAATGGCAACCCACTCCAGTGTTCTTGCCTGGAGAATCCCAGGGACAGGGGAGCCTGGTGGGCTGCCGTTGATGGGGTCGCACAGAGTTGAACACGACCGAAGCGACTTAGCAGCAGCAGCAGCAGCTCCTCCCTCTGCTCCTCAGGCCATTCACGGGGCCTCTGTGAAGAGTGTGTGGCCAGCTTTTATGTGTTCCCTTATTGTTTGTTTCAATCTCCTTTTGCTCCTTCCCAGGAGTCGTACTTCCTAATACATTGTTTTAAGGATTTCTTTCTTTCTTTTTTTTTTAATATTACTTATTTAGTTAATTGCATTTTTGGTTGTGCTAGGTCTTTATTGCTGCTCACGGGCTTTCTCTAGTTGCAGCGGGAGGGGGCTACTCTTCGTTGTGGTTCAAAAGCTTCTCTTTGTGGTGGCTTCTTTTGCTGCGGTTTACACGCCCTAAGTGCATGGGCTCAGTAGTTGTGGTGCATGGGCTTAGTTGCTTCAGGGAATGTGGAATCTTCCTGGAGCAGGGATCAAATCCGTGTGCCCTGCAGGTGGGTTCTTGTCCTCTGTACCACCAGGGAAGACCTCTAATAAAGTTTTATCAGTAAGTTTTTGCCCTTCTGTCTTTGTTTTCTGGGGATTCTAGTCAAAGTCCCCAACTTTTTCAATGACATCCATTGTTCATCATGGCCTAGCTCTGGGTACCACGGGCACATCTTCGTTGTTCTTCCTTCTACAAAATCCCACAAGGATACCCACACAATATCCATAAAATTGCACTGTGACACTTTTGTTTAAATTGCCCAGCTACTTCTACTAAACCTTAAGCTCTTTGAAGATGTTGTTGCCTCTGACACTTACCGTAGGACCCCCAACACAGTAAAAATATCTAACTGGTATTTGCAGAATGGAGGAATACATATAAGAGGTAAGATAGTCATAGAAAACACTGCTCTGGAAACTTAACATCAGAAAATGTTTTCTGTCCTAAATAATTGTTATGATTCTTAATTTAAAACTGTAAATTAGCCGTCTTCTCCTTTTTGTTTTCTTTTCATTTTTATCTCTCTCACACACACTGCTTTCTTACTTTCAATTTCTGAGCTTTCTTCAAATTTACAGTGCTTTTGTTTTTATTTTTCCTTATTTACCAGTCCTTTTGTCTCCAGGGCTTTTTTTCATGTAGCAAGAGTATAAATTATTAACATTGAGGGTAACAGTGACAAACTTAAGAACCTCCAGGGATCATTAAATGTTGAAAAGATCTGTAAAATAGGTCACATAAGGGACTATAAAAAGCAAGCGATATTTTTCCAACAATTGTTGAAATATGATAATTTTGGTTAGATAATATAAATAACTATTTGTAATTATAGGAAAAAAATACCGAAGAAGATATTAGAAATATTTCAGAGTTATATAAAGCCATTCTACCCAGTGTGGAATCACATTTCATTTCATCAGTAACACTGATGTTATTTTCTCCTTTATGATAATTTTGGCAATAGAGAATTTTCCACTATAATCAGACCTCAAATAAAAAAACCTGAAGCTCTTAAATAACTGCAATTACAATCATTTAATTTGTTTTCTTTTATAAACAGCTTTAGAAAGAACATCAGGCTGATTTATACATTTAATTTCTATTTCATACTTTCAGTATTTTGTATCCTAATGTAGCTCTGTGAAACTATGAGATTATTGACATTGTGAGCAGAGGTAGTCACATTCTCATAGGAATTTACTGCTATCATAATTAAAGTTGACTGCTATGACATACATGGTAGTAAATATTCAAAGAAAGGTTAAGAATTAAAACAATAATACACTTTAAAATAGAAGAATGGACTATAAAACTATTTCTAACATTTCAATAAAAATTGAGCAAATATAGCTTTGTCTTTGTGTTACTCTAAATCATAAGTTCACCACATAATTCAAACAGTTGTTAGAATTTAGAATTATCCAAAATGATAATTCATAACTAGGCCTGAGTCACTAGACTCTTTTTCCCACAGTTTCTTTGTTCAAAAATAAATATTGTTACCATAATTTAATACCTCAAGATTAGCATGAGAATTGCTCAAAAGTTATTTTAATCCTATAAAGGTTGTTCCTGTGGTTCCACTGAAACTTGATCATTGGCAAAGATTTGTTAAGCTGGTACAAATGGCTCTGAATTTTCTGGCATTTTCCCCAACACCTCTACAGATACATTTTCTAGTCACTGAATTATTTCAAAACAAAGGAAAAATAAATAAATCAGTGAATAAAAATACCATAGATGCCTTAAGGTTTACCTTGTTTGGCTCTTCACTGGCTTTATTTTACCTAAATCTGACTTTGTGCGTTTGTTCAATCCTTAAGTCCGGGCCAACTCTTCGTGACCCCATGGACTCCAGCACGCCAGGCTGCCCTGTCCTTCACTATCTCCCATAGTTTGTGCAAACTCATGTCCATTGAGTTGGTGATGCCGTCCAACCATCTCAAACTCTGTTGGCCCCTTCTCCTCCTGCCCTCAATCCTTGGGGTCTTTTCCAGTGGGTCAGCTCTTCTCATCAGGTGGCCTAAGTATTGGAGTTTCAGCCTCAGCATCAGTCCATCCAATGAATCTTCAGTACTGATTTCCTTTAGGATGGACTGGTTTGATCTTCTTGCAATCCAAGGGACTCTCAAGAGTTCTCCAGCACCACAATTCAAAAGCATCAATTATTTAGTGCTCAGCCTTTAATGGTTCAACTCTCACATCCATACATGACTACTGGAAAAACCATAGCTTTGACTAGATGGACCTTTGTCAGTAAAGTGATGTCTCTACTTTTTAATACACTGTCTAGGATTGTCATAGCTTTTCTTCCAAGGAGCAAGTATATTTTAATTTCATGGCTGCAGTTTCCATCCCCAGTGATTTTCAAGCCCTAGAAAATAAAGTCTATCACTGTTTCCATTTTTTCCCCATGTATTTGCCATGAAGTGATGGAACCAGGTATCAACTAAGATCAACTAAGATCTTAGTTTCTTGAGTGTTGAATTTAAGCCAGCTTTTTCACTGTCCTCTTTCACCTTCATCAAGAGGCTCTTTAGTTTTTCTTAGCTTTCTGCCATTAGGGTAGTATCATTTGCTTATCTGAGGTTGTTGATATTTCTCCAGGTAATAATCTGGATTCCAGCTTGTGTTTGATCCAACCCAGCATTACTCATGAGGCACTTTGGATATAATTTGACTACTTCAAGACAACTAAAAATTTTATTTGCCTGTGTACTTGAATTCTCTTAGTTAGCACATGATAGCAAGTATACAATTGTCTTTATTGGAATGTCCAGAAGACAGTAGGCACCAGTGGATCTGTTCACAAACCAAGCACTTTTCTAGTTCAGATATTTTCGACTAGTGATGTTCCAGCAAAATTATGTTCCCTCTGTCTTTTAATTAACGCAGGTTAAAATGAATTTTCTTATTTGGAAATTACATTTGTTTGCTGTTACTTGACTCTTCAGTTATTGATTTCATTTTGTCAGTTTAAATAAAATCAATATACTTGATAGCATGATTAGTCTTTTGAAAATGACAAGTCTTAATAAAGGATCTTAATAAAACATTTATTTTTGCTTTATTGACTATGCCAAAACCTTTGTGTGGATCACAGTAAACTGTGGAAAATTATGAAAGAGATGGGAATACCAGACCACCTGACCTGCCTCTTGAGAAACCTATACACAGGTCAGGAAGCAACAGTTACAACTGGACATGGAAAAACAGACTGGTTCCAGATAGGAAAAGGAATACGTCAAGGCTGTATACTGTCACCCTGCTTATTTAACTTACATGCAGAATTGCTGCTGCTAAGTCGTGTCAGTCGCGTCAGACTCTGTGCGACCCCACAGATGGAAGCCCACCAGGCTCCTCGGTCCCTGGGATTCTTCAGGCAAGAACACTGGAGTGGGTTGCCATTTCCTTCTCCAATGCATGAAAGTTAAAAGTGAAAGTGAGGTCGCTCAGTCGTGTCCGACTCTTAGTGGCCCCATGGACTGTAGCCCACCAGGCTCCTCGGTCCATGGGATTTCCCAGGCAAGAATACTGGAGTGGGGTGACACTGAGTACATCATGAGAAACGCTGGGCTGGAAGAAGCACAAGCTGGAATCAAGATTGCTGGGAGAAATATCAATAACCGCAGATATGCAGATGAAACCACCCTTATGGCAGAAAGTGAAGAAGAACTAAAAAGCTTCTTGATGAAAGTGAAAGAGGAGAGTGAAAAAGTTGGCTTAAAGCTCAACATTCAGAAAACTAAGATCATGGCATTTGGTCCCATCACTTCATGGCAAATAGATGAGGAAACAATGGAAACAGTGACAGACTTTATTTTTGGGGGCTCCAAAATCACTGCAGATGGTGATTGCAGCCATGAAATTAAAAGATGTTTACTCCTTGGAAGGAAAGTTATGACCAACCTAGATAGCATATTCAAAAGCAGAGACATTACTTTGCCGACTAAGGTCCATCTAGTCAAAGCTATGGTTTTTCCTGTGGTCATGTATGGATGTGAGAGTTGGACTATAAAGAAAGCTGAGCACCGAAGAATTGATGCTTTTGAACTGTGGTGTTGGAGAAGACTCTTGAGAGTCCCTGGGACTGCAAGGAGATACAACCAATCCATTCTAAAGGAGATCAGCCCTGGGACTTCTTTGGAAGGAATGATGCTAAAGCTGAAATTCCAGTACTTTGGCCACCTCATGCGAAGTTGACTCATTGGAAAAGACTCTGATGCTGGGAGGGATTGGGGGCAGGAGGAGAAGGGGACGACCGAGAATGAGATGGCTGGATGGCGTCACCAACTCGAGGGACGTGAGTTTGAAAGAACTCCAGGAGTTGATGATAGACAGGGAGGCCTGGCGTGCTGCGATTCATAGGATTGCAAAGAGTCGGACACTACTGAGCGACTGAACTGAACTGAACTGAATAAAGGATCATGCCTACAGAAATGTGGAAAAAATATTTATTGTTACTTGAGTGACTTTAATGTAACTTCTATCTCTTTTAATTATCTTTTCTTCTTTCCAGTCTCTTTTATTTTTATGGCATATAAAGGCAGATTATGATGATTTCAAATTCAGTAAATACGTACTTAAAGACCTTTCCAAAAAAACGTTCTCCCTTCCACATGTCTGCCACTTCCACGGTATTTGATCATTTTTTTCTTTTTATGTGAGTGATTTTTAAAATCTGCTATTTATAAACAGATTGCAATTTTATGACTGTATGAAATTTATTATGATCAAAGTCTTTCTTTTGCTAGAAAGTAGGCCCTCAACCATTCCAAACAGATATCAACAGAAAGAAATTATTGTCCATTCAATATTTCATTCAGTGTACTGCTCTAGTACAGCACCTACACCATGATGAGGTTTGGAATATTTAGAAAGCATGTGACTTGCCAAAGGTTTTTACTAATTACCTCCCATAATCATAGAAATCCTTTAATTAAAATAATAATAGTAATAAATATCTAAGGTTAGAAAGTAGAATTGTGTCAGCTATATTAAGTAGTTAGTATGCAGTTTTAAAACTACATAATTCTTTCTTCTTGGCCCTGCTGCTGCTGCTAAGTCACTTTAGTCGTGTCTGACTCTATGCGACCCCATAGACGGCAGCCCACAAGGCTCCCCTGTCCCTGGGATTCTCCAGGCAAGAACACTGGAGTGGGTTGCCATTTCCTTCTCCAGTGCATGAAAGTAAAAAGTGAAAGTGAAGTCGCTCAGCCGTGTCCGACTCTTAGCGACCCCATGGACTGCAGCCCACCAGGCTCCTCTGTCCATGTGATTTTCCAGGCAAGAGTACTGGAGTGGGGTGCCATTGCCTTCTCCGCTTCTTGTCCCTAAATCCCACTAATCTGCCTAGACCTTAGAAGAAATATCTTTATTTTGTCCTGGCCTTTCTCATTCAAAGATTTTTATAGGGACTTCCCTGGTGATCCAGTGGTTAGTAGTTTGCCTTCTAACACAGGAGATGTGGGTTTCATCCCTGGTCAGGGAGCTAATATTCTACATGCCTAGTGGCCCAAAAAACAGAATACAAAAGCAACAGAAGCAATATTGTAACAAATTCAATAAAGATTTTAAACAAAATAAAAGATTTTTCTAGAGCAGCACTTATTAAAATACCACTGGCCATCTATTTCATAATCTCACTATGAATTTTGTATGTATTGAAAGAGGCTGAAAAGCATTTTAGAATGTAGGAAATTTTGTGTAAACCACAGAAGTCAGTTTTGGTCCATGGCCCCCTCATTAGAAACCAGATGTCATTTGATTTTGTGCTTTTTTCTGGCACATTAGGTTGTCTTGGGTGACCAGGGATATGCTTTCACAATTCCTTTTGATCAAATCATGTTGACAAGATATGTCCTTTACATACTTCTCATACCAACAAAGAGGGTCTCTACTATATGCTCTTTTACTTTGTATCATTCATTTATTTGATATACTATATTCAGCTGTGGGCAAGCAAGCAATATAGCATAAGCCTAATCACCTTCCTTGGAGTAATTAAAAAGAGAAACTCTCTCATCTTTTTTAGTTGAAGCAAGGAAGGCAGAGACTGTCTATGTTCCTGTCAGATTTGCTCTCTCTGCCTTATTTCTGTACTCTGCCATTATTTTACCTATCTATCAGTTTAATTGCTCAAAAAATTCCAGATGAGAGATAATCAACTTTCTACTTTGTGAAGAGAAATAATTTGTTACTCATAACGAAAGGAAAGGACCTAACATTATCATTATCACTGCAAACAAAGGAGGAGGAAGGGCAGAAGAAGCTAAATTTCCATTGTTGTTTTTTTAAATCAAATGCATAAAACCTCAAGAGGAAAAATGTGTTAAGGGTATATTCAGCCAAAAATGGAGTATGTTCTGAATTCCACCTTAAATGTCAGTTCTTTAGAGGCAAATCTGCTCTGGTTAATGGTCTTCTCATTATTTTACTAATTTAAATATCATTCACTTGGTCATGGAGTGTAGACTTCACAATTTTATGTTAAATGGATAATTTTTACTTTCTTAAAAAAAAAAAATAAATGGAAACCTCAGTTAAATAGAGTCAGGTGACCAGAGGGAGGAATTCTCATGTCCGTGAGGACAGCAGGGCCTAAAAGGGAGAAAAGTAATTCCTCCTTTTTCCTGGCAAGGACTCAGACAATGAAAAGCCATACACTCGTTGCTTACTATGGTCCTCCAAACTTTCTTTTCCTCCCTATGAAAGCATCTTCCTTCCCTTGTGCTGGGGGCCCTGCGTGTGGCTCATCATGGTTACAGACCCAGA
The DNA here is from genome assembly GCF_023091745.1 of Budorcas taxicolor. Lineage (NCBI taxonomy): Eukaryota > Metazoa > Chordata > Mammalia > Artiodactyla > Bovidae > Budorcas > Budorcas taxicolor. The sequence goes on from NC_068930.1 coordinate 57,233,900, forward strand.
ACTGCAGTGCTTTGCTAATCCTGAATAAGCCCATCTTTGCTGGAGAAATTCCTGGCAGTGCATTTGTTTTAGGTCAGCACTTCTTATGGTTGATATTTAGGAATGATCATATTTGGGTGTTTTGTCTGAAGTTTGACAGGGGTGAAGAATGCAAACATTAAGTTGTCATTCTAAATACCACAGAATCTGTAACTCTCTCATGATAAGCTATCTAGAGGCATACCAGGACAAATATCTGAAATAGGGGCCAAGGGCCAAGTTTGTAATGATGAGCTCACTGTTTTTCTGATAATAGCCTGATTGTCATGGTGTTTGGACACACTTAAACTAGAAAATGAATGAAATGCTACAGTGAGAAAAATAAGCCACCTTGAATTATATAAGCCAGTTCAAAATAAACAACTTCTGTATAAGTAGGAAATATTCATACATATGCTTTCAAGGTTCTAACAAACAAAGATGACAAACAAATTTAATTTCAAATATATTCTATGTTACTCCTCCTTTTTCACATACAGTAGCCTAGTCTACACTGTGTTCTCAAAAATTTTAAATAGTAATTTATCTTGGGAATCATGTCATACAGACATATATATTGCATAAAAATATATTGTAATTTTAATCTCTAAGATCTTTATAAGCTCCTATTGGGAAACATTTATGTTGTTTTCAATCTTTAGATATTATAAACAATGCTATAATGAGTAGCGTATATATAAAAATTTCAAGTAGAATTTCTTTCAGATCAAAAAATATACAGTTATAAATTGACTTGATTTTCTAAATGCACTGCAAAGAAATTAGATTTTTAATAACTCATACTCCCATAAGTAGTACTTGTGACCTTTATCCTACAAACTCAGCAAAACAGTTTTATCATACTTTTTGAGCTGTAACAATGGGATATGCTTAAAAATGATATCCATGAAATCTAAATATGCATTTTCTTAAAAAGATACTGAGTACCTTTTTTATGATACAGTGAGGATTTTTTTCTATAAATTATTAATATTCTTTGATGTCTTTTTATTTGTGATTAGATTTTTTTAACCTTATATGTTTGAAGAAATATTTTTTTGATTAGTAAAACTTTTTTTCTTCTGATATAAATTGCCAGATTTTTCTTCTGTGGCATTCATCTTTACTTGTAGGATATATGTCTTCCTGTAGTTTAAGATATTAGTTTTTTCTGCCTTCTGGGATTACCCTAAGTTCTAAAGACTTTATGCACTACAGTGTTTAAAAGAATTTAAAAAATAATAACTCCTCTATGAGAAGTCTACAGATTTATTACAGTGTCAAGGTGAGACTTCATGGGATGAGGCAGGTTTTGCAATCTGACCATTATCATTCTTCAGTCCTAAAAAATGTGTCACCCATTATCCTTTAGAATATTATCTCTTTCCTCGTGTATATGCTCTTATCATGTGACCTTGGCATTCATATATATATACAAGACATTCATATATATATATATATATATATATATATATATATACATATAATAAACATAGAAGACAGAGCTTTACTATGTATTTGTATGTGTATAGTAATTTTGTAACATTTCTGTTTTTGTCTCAAATTTTAATTTTTTCCAATTTTATTTGGATCTGTTTTCAAATTGTTTATCTGTTTTTCTCGGAGTGTCTTATTTTTCATTCTGACTTCTCTTCCTTCTTTTATCTTATTTTTTTTCATTTTATTTATGTTATTTATTGATTAAGATAAGTTTAAGCTACTTTTAAAAAAAGAGACTCAAAACTATAGTTTTTCAGATAACATAGAACTGTATTTATTTCTCACATAATAGGTCAGGCCGGGAGTGTAGGCAGCTCTGTCCTAAGAATTTCAGAGACACAACTCTCTTCCCCTTATTCTGCCATCAACTAGGATGCTATTCCTGTTACCATTCCTGGCAGGGTCATTGCTGCCTCACCACACCATGTCTTTGTTCTGGCTTATGGGAAGAGACAAGATGTACTGGGTAATCAGTAAACTCCTCTAGTGATGTGAAAAATGCACAAAGCCACCAGTTCAAATCTTGTCACATTGTATATATGTGTGTGTGAGAGAGAAAGACAGAGACAGAGAAAGACTTTCATTAGCAAGAAAAGGGAGGAAAGAATGGAAAGGGAAGCAATTGACAGTGTCAGTCTGTTCAATTACTTCAAGTTTCCAATCATTTTTTTTTTTCCTTCCTTTTCCTTTGTTGAGAAGGGGTCAACTTAATGGCCATCGGGTATATCATCACCTTATGTGACAACTATCTTTATTGTGTTTTCATCTTTAACATCTTTAACAAAATATGTTTCCTTCTGTGTAAGTCTCTGGCATCTCTTGTCCTTAAGTGTCTCTGAAGGTGGTAAGGTTGTGTTTTTACCAAGAGTTTTAGAGGAATGTAAATATTACTCTGAACTTGCAAATATAGGGTCTCTTTCCTTGGAAGTGTTTCATTTCCTTCCCCAAGTTCCAGGAAGAGGAAAGATTACTTGATGCTTCTCTGAACGAGTACAGCTTTTCTATCTCCATATTAAGTGGATAAAGATATCATTTATTTTACAAACAAGGACAATTACATTTGGATAAGGAGTGGAAACTGATACCTGTCCTGGGAAAACCACTCTATATAGTCATGATGGGGCCCTCTTAAAGCACCAGATCCATACAGATTCTCAGTTCCAACTCTCTGCCTCACACATAACCAAACATTTCAAAATAGTATTTGAATGGCAGGGAGTGACTGAGAGGTCAGCAGTGCCCATAGCCCTGGAGAGAGAGGGACTAGAGGCCCTGTTATAGCTTATATGCAATTTCTATGACTAATGTTAGATTGTCTGGATTTAAGAAGCCATATGTCTGAACTAAACTTTAGGGAATATTCCAAGGGATATTTTCTTCACACAAACTCTGTGCTTCCTAGAATCTATGCTCATATTTTTCTAGTAGCACATTAAGTGCCTCAGATTGTAAAAATCTTTTCTGTATTTCCTCACTGAGACTCCCAAGGCTTTTAATGTCTCCAGAATATATTTTCCATTTTTCCATAAGACTTAAAAGTAACATAAACTCTAAAAGTGTCTGCTGAAAAGACTGCACAAAGTAGATGAAGGGGATTCTAATAAGAGTGACCAAGAGATGAGTGAGCAGGCAGAGGAGGGTGAGGATGACCCCGGTGTGGTTGGAGATAGGAAGACCTGAAGAATAGTGCAGCATTTTTTTGTAGAATGTTTCCCAAGAGATGGGACTATATGTTGGAAGAAAATGAGAAAACCAATTTCCAAGGAAGTAAAGTGACTGGCTGCAAATTCTATGTGCCTTATGTGCCTGATTCTAAGACACAGTTAATGTAAGATAAACCTTTGATTCAATAATAGCTTCTTGAGGAGAAAAGGAATCACGATATTAGATATATGTTTCTACAGTAAGTATAAAACACCCAGGATTTCACAGAATGCTACAATGTGAGAAGTGAATTGAAAGACACATTCTACAAGGTCAAGTCAGGCTGAATGGAGAAAAATTATGGAAAAATACCTCCAAATAGTGCAAGTGGAAGGTACTTTGGATCTTCTCATTGGAGAGGATAAAAAAGCAGAAACAGTGATGTAGCTTGCCCTAAAAAAAAAAAAAAAAGTTTGAAAAATGTGTTTGTACCTAGAAATGACCATGTAGTATTCATAAGTCAGAAAACAATTCAGCTAAAAAAGAAAAAAATTAAATAGGGATAGCCTGTTTTAATGAAATAAAATAATGCATATAATGACTTCATCACATGGGCCAGCAAAAATTCTACATAGACATGTGATTTTAGCACTTGTATCAATACAAAGTGAGATACAGAACTTTAATTACTTTGAGAAAATACATAAGAGACTTGATTCATGTTCAGGCCTGAAGATACAAAATCTGCTTAATTATAGTCCTGAGCTTTTTTTGAACAATACCAGATACTTTCCATGTTCTGTTTGATGTGTAGTATCTATCTTGGTACAGTATATTACTCATAACTTTTGAAAATTAGAAAAGAAAATTTCTGCCCATACCAGAAAGGTACATTTTTGTTTCAACATATGTCAGTTTGGAAATAAGTCTCCCCTTTTAGACTTACATGATTTCACTTTTACTGTTCTGGTCTACTGAAAGGATAACCCTGAATCTGTGCCTCACTTTTTCTTGTGCTAATTCTGTGGCCCATGTAGAACTTGGGTGAAATATGTCTTTCTTCCAAACATTTGATTTATAGGAAAACATAATAAAATAGCATATTCTTCAAAGGAAAATAATGAAAAACAGTGTCATTCTAAAATTCATCTTCAGGTGTAAAAATATGTATTCAGTTGTTGTAAATTAAAGATTGAACTTTGAACTTTTAATAGCCAAAAAAAAAAAAAATGTAATCTCTCTTAAGAATAACTCCAGATAAAGTTTTGATACCTTCTTATCTTTTTAAAAGAAATAGCAATATGAAACATTATGCATAGACAGTTGCCATTTCACTTACCTTTAGCCCTTGATTCCATGGTCCACAGACTTTATGTTTTCTCATTTTCTCCCCAAAGATATTTGACTCACAAACTAATAGGATTCCCAGCGTTGTTTTCCTCCTCTCACATACCATGCACCACAGGTCATGCCATCTCCATGTCTCCTGTGCTCCCAATACCAGTAACAGTTGAAGTCACTGAGAGAAGTTGAACCAAGAGAGAACAATGGAATCTAGCAACCCTGGGAAGGGTAAGTGCATGTGATGTGGGTGTGTGGAGGATGTATCTGTGTGTGTGGTGTGGGTTTGTGTATATGTGCATACACATAAATGGCAGAGGGTCAGTGTTGAGAGTCACTGAATGCTTTCTTAATGCTGGAGGAAGCTGAGTGTTTCTAAGTCACTATTTGGAGATAGAGCAGTTCAGTTGAGATATGGTGCTTCGGCACTACTGACTCTGAATATAAGCATGTCTGGCCTTGTTGATTTAGACATTAAGCTGTGAGTTTGTCTGAGAGGCAGACAATAGTGAGGATAGGTATGCAGTGACAGAGAAGGAATATGTAGAAGAGAGCAACTGTGAGAGACAGGTTATTTTAAAAGATAATGTGTCTATGAGAAAACGGGAGTGACAAGGAATTGTAAGTCAGAGAGAATGAGGATATGACAGGCAAAGTGCTTAGAAAAATCAGGCTGCAGATATCAAAAAAATGAGTACATGTGCATGGCAGCACAAATGGGGAGCAGACGATACAGGAAATAAGGTGGAAGCAGAGAACAGAAATGCTTAGGGGAAAAGGAGAAGGCAGGAACTAGTAGGAAAATGTGACCTTAGGAAATTTTTATTCTCAGGGTGTTAGAAAGATACAAAAAAGATTTGTTTTCTGATGATAAGAGTAATTGACTTTAATTGTATATGAAACTTTCAGGAAACAATTTAAGAAGTGGTAAAAACAATGACAAAGTAATACTCAGTATGTTATCAATACTTAACTCTATTTATTTCCAATTACCCTGAATGATGAGAAGGTATGATATAAGCCAGAAAAACTGAATTCATTTGCAGTATTTAAACATGAAATTGTAACATTTGATCTTGGAAAAAAGCAGCATTCTACCTTAGCTTCTTCTGTGTGAAACAGATTTGATGAATTGTTTTACTGTCTAAGAAATTGAATTCTGTAAGAACTTGGCGCCCTTTCTCAGTGCTTCTCAGAGTTGTTTAGTTACATCTACTCTGGCTTAACATACATGCTTGATGCAACTCTAAGTTGTGTTTTCTTTTCTCAATTCACCACCTTACTGTCCACTACTTGAGATCAAGGGTTGTACATTATGCGCTGTTACATCCTTGAATACTGAAAAATAATGAATGGAAAAGGATGGGAATCCCATGTTAGATCATATAGAACTGAAGGATTTTCCCTTGTACTATGAAATAGATATGCCTAGAGGGTGTTGATTACCTATTAGGCTTTCTGCGTACAAACTTGTCATTCCTGAATGGCTGTCCGGATCTTTCTTGTTAATGGTGACTCTGAAGTTTGTTTACTTCTTTGTTTACTTCTTTTTACTTGTTTGTTTATTCTCTGTTCAGAAGCACACACAATTGTGGAAGTATTTCCATTTTCATAATCTCAGATTTTATTATAACAATATTCATTATGTACAAACAAAGCTAGTGGAGGTGATGGAATTCCAGTTGAGCTATTTCAAATCCTGAAAGATGATGCTGTGAAAGTGCTGCACTCAATATGCCAGCAAATGTGGAAAACTCAGCAGTGGCCACAGGGCTGGACAAGGTCAGTTTTCATTCCAATCCCAAAGAAAGGCAATGTCAAAGAAGGCTCAAACTACTACACAATTGCACTCATCTCACATGCTAGTAAAGTAATGCTCAAAATTCTCCAAGCCAAGCTTCAACAATACGTGAACAGTGAACTCCCTGATGTTCAAGCTGGATTTAGAAAAGGCAGAGGAACCAGAGATCAAATTGCCAACATCTGCTGGATCATGGAAAAAGCAAGAGAGTTCCAGAAAAACATCTATTTCTGCTTTATTGACTATGTCAAAGCCTTTCACTGTGTGGATCACAATAAACTGTGGAAAATTCTGAAAGAGAGGGGAATACCAGACCACCTGACCTGCCTCTTGAGAAACCTATACGCAGGTCAGGAAGCAACAGTTAGAACTGGACGTGGAACAACAGACTGGTTCCAAATAGGAAAAGGAGTACGTCAAGGCTGTATATTGTCACCCTGCTTATTTAACTTCTATGCAGAGTACATCATGAGAAATGCTGGGGTGGAAGAAGCACAAGCTGGAATCAAGATTGCCGGGAGAAATATCAATAACCTCAGATATACAGATGACATCACCCTTATTGCAGAGAGTGAAGAGGAACTAAAAAGCCTCTTGGTGAAAGTGAAAGTGGAGAGTGAAAAAGTTGGCTTAAAGCTTAACATTCTGAAAACTATGATCATGGCATCTGGTCCCATCACTTCATGGCAAATAGATGGGGAAACAGTGGAACAGTGTCAGACTTTATTTTTGTGGGCTCCAAAATCACTGCAGATGGTGATTGCAGCCATGAAATTAAAAGCCGCTTACTCCTTGGAAGGAAAGTTATGACCAACCTAGACAGCATATTAAAAAGCAGAGATATTACTTTGCCAACAAAGGTCCATCTAGTCAAGGCTGTGGTTTTTCGAGTGGTCATGTATGGGTGTGAGAGTTGGACTGTGAAGAAGGCTGAGCGCCAAAGAATTGATGCTTTTGAACTGTGGTGTTGGAGAAGACTCTTGAGAGTCCCTTGGACTGCAAGGAGATCTACCCAGTCCATCCTAAAGGAGATTAGTCCTGAGTGTTCATTGGAAGGACTGATGCTGAAGCTGAAACTCCAGTACTTTGGCCACCTCATGTGAAGAATTGACTCATTGGAAAAGACTCTGATGCTGGGAGGGATTGGGGGCAGGATGAGAAGGGGACAACAGAGGATGAGATGGCTGGATGGCATCACTGACTCAACGCACATGAGTTTGGGTGAACTCTGAGAGTTGGTGATGGACAGAGAGGCCTGGCATGCTGCAATTCATGGGGTCGCAAAGAGTCAGACATGACTGAGCGCCTGAACTGAACTGAATCTTCTAAGACTTATAAACAAACTTGTTTATAGTAAAAAAAAAAAGAAAAAAAAATAGTAAAGCAAAGAATCTAACCACATTAGTGTGATACTAACTCCCATTTCCCCCCATTATTTTACATGCTGTTGTTGTTGTTCAGTCACTAAGTTTTTCCAATTATTTGAAACCCTATATACTGCAGCATACCAGGCTTCCCTGTCTTTCACTGTCTCCCTGAGTTTGCTCAAAGTCATGTCCACTGAGATGGTGATGCCATCACCATCCAAGCACATTGTCCTCTGTCGCCCCCTTCTCCTCCTGCCCTCAATCTTTCCCAGCATCAAGGTCTTTTCCTGTGAGTCATCTCTTTGCCTCAAGTGGCCAAAGTATCAGAGCTTCATCTTCAGCATCGTTCCTTCCAATGATTATTCAGGGTTGATTTCCTTTAGGATTGACTGGTTTGATCTCTTTGCAGTCCAAGGGGCTGTTGGACTGTGGTGCTGGATCAGTTCTTTGGCACTGAGCTTTCTTTATGGTCCAACTCTTGCATCTGTACATGAATGCAAGAAAAACCACAGCTTTGACTATATGGACCTTTGTCAGCAAAGTGATGTCTGATTTTTAATACTGTGTCTAGGTTTGTCATAGCTTTTCTTCCAAGGAGCAAGTGTCTTTTAATTTCATAGCTGCAGTCACAGTCCACAGTGATTTTGGAGCCCAAGAAAATAAAATCTGCCACTGTTTCCACTTTTCCCCTTTCTATTTGCCATGAAGTGATGAGACTGAATGCCAACAGTTTAGTTTTTTGAATGTTGAGTTTTGAGCCAGCTTTTTCACTCTCTTTTCTCACCCTCATCAAGAAGCTCTTCAGTTCCTTGTCACTTTCTGCCATTAGAGTGGTATCATCTGCGTATTTGAGGTTGTTGATATTTCATCCAGTTATCTTGATTCCAGCTTGTGATTCATCCATTCTGGCATTTCACATGATGTACCCTGCATATAAGTTAAATAAGCAGTGTGACAATATACAGCCTTCACATACTCCTTTCTCAATTTTGAACCAGTCTGTTGTTCCATATCTCGTTTGACCAGTCTGTGGCCATTGCTGACTTTCCAAATTTGCTGACATACAGAATGTAACACTTTAACAGCATCACTTTTTTAAGATTTGAAATAGCTCATGTAGTTAAAGCTAAATATATGCCAATGATTTGTTAGCTTGGAAGCACTATGAACAATTATGTATTCTTATATTCAACATTTTTTTTACTTTTCTTAAAAATAATTTTATTTTTAATTGGAGGGTGATTACAATATAATGATAGTTTCTGCCATACATAAGCATGAATCATCCATAGATATACATATGTCCCCTCCCTTTTGAATGTCCCTCCCCATCCTACCCCTATAGTTTGTCGCAGAGCACCAACGTTGGATTCCCTGCATCATACAGCAAATTCCCACTGCTGTCTATTTTACATATGATAATGTATATGTTTCAGTACTAATAATCTTTCAAGTCATCCCACTCTCTCCACCTCCCTGTAACCAAAAATCTGTTCTTTATGTGCGTGTCTCCTTTGCTGCCCTCCAAATAACACCGGCAGTACTATCTTTCTAGATTCCATATTTATGTGTTACTATATGATATTTGTTTTTATCTTTCTGGCTTACTTCACTCTATATAATAGGCTCTAGGTTCATCCTCCTCATAAGAACTGACAGAAGTGTGTTCCTTTTTATAACTGAGTAACATTCCATTGTATATATGTACCACAACTTCTTTATCCATTCATCTGTTGATGGACATCTAGGTTGCTTCCATGTCTTTGCTATTGTAAATAGTGCTGCAGTGAACATTGGGGTACATGTGTCTTTTTCAATTATGGTTTCCTAAGAGTATATGTCCAGTAGTGGGACTGCTGGGTCATATAGTGATTTTATTCCAAGTTTTTTAAGGAATCTTCATACTGTTCTCCATAGTGCTAAGTTGCTTCAGTCATGTCCAGCTGTTTGCAACCCAATGGACTATAGCCCGCCAGGCTTCTCTGTCCATGGGATTCCCCAGGGAGGATTACTGGAGTGGGTTGCCATTTCCTTCTCCAAGGGATCTTCCTGATCCAGGGATTGAACCCAGGTCTTTTGCATTGTAAGCAGATGCTTTACCATCTGAACTACCGTAGTGGCTGTATCAATTTGGATTCCTACCAACAGTTCAAGAGGGCTCCCATTTCTGCACACTCTCTGAAGCATTTATTGTTTGTAGACTTTTTAATGATGGCCATTCTGACTAGTGTGAGATGGTACCTCAATGTAGTTTTGATTTTCATTTCTCTAATAATGAGCTATGTTGAGCATCTTTTCATGTGTTTATTAGCCATCTGTATGTCTTCTGTGGATAAACGTCTGCTTAGGTCTTCTGCCCCCTTTTTGGTTGAATTGTTTGTTTTTCTGGTATTGAGCTGAATGGGCTGCTTGTATAATTTGGAGATTAATCCCTTGTCAGTTGTTTCATTTGTTATTATTTTCCCCCATTCTGAGGGTTATCTTTTCACCTTGGTTATAGTTTCCTTCATTGTGTAAAACTTTGTAAGTCCCATTTGTTAATTTTTATTTTCATTTCCATTACACTAAGAGGTGGGTCATAGAGAATCATACTGTGATTTATGTCAAAAAGGGTTCAGCCTATGTTTTCCTTTAAGAGTTTTATAGTTTCTAGTTTTACATTTAGGTATTTAATCCATTTTGAGTTACTTTTAGGTATGATGTTAGGAAGTGTTCTAATTTCATTATTTTACACATAGCTGCCCGGTTTTCCCAGAATCACTTATTAAAGAGACTGTCTTTTCTCCATTGTTTTGCCTCCTTTGTCAGATATAAGGTGCCCACAGGAGCATGGATTTTTATCTCCAGGCTCTCTCTCTTGTTCCATTGGTCTATGTGTCTGTTGTTGTGCCTGTGCCATACTGCCTTGATGACTGTAGCTTTGTAGAACTGTCTGAAGTCAGGAAGCTTGATTCCTCCAGCCCCAATCTTATTTCTCAAGATTACTTTTAACAGATCGTTTTTAACAGTATATTATGTGCCAGAGTGTCCTTCTAAGAGGTTTGGATATACAGCAATGAAAAGGATAATTTGCTCTTCTCTGTGAGTGTTAGTCACACAGTTGTGTCCAACTCTGGAACCCTGTAGACTGTAGCCTGCCAGGCTCCTCTGTCGATAGGACTTTCTAGGCGAGAATACTAAAGTGGGTTGTTATTCCCTTCTCCAAGGGATCTTCCTAACCCAGGGATCAAACCCAGGTCTCCTGCATTGCAGGCAGATTCTTTACCATCTAAGCCACCAGGGAAACCTCCTCTAGAGAAAGCAAAGTAATGGACATTTAGCAGACTATTCTATTTTTTGTTTAAATTGAGATACTTTGTTGTGTCCTATGATTACAGACTTTAAAGCTTATTTCCAATACATATACAATAAAAGAAAATATGTTTCCAACAATTTTACTTTTTGCAAGTAGCATAATGCTTTAACAGAATTATCAGAGAATAAATCCATGGTTTTTTAAATACTGCTGTAAAAAGGTGTAATTCAAGAGGTTTTATTGTTGTTTTTCAGTCACTAAATCATGTCCAACTCTTTGTGACCCCATGAACTGCACCATGCCAGGCTTCCCTATTCTTCACTATCTCCCAGAATTTGCTCAAACTTATGTCCATTGAGTCAATGATGCCATCCAATCATCTCATCCTCTATCATCCCATTCTCCTTCCCCTCAAGAGGTTTGGAGGTATCCAAAAGATAAGCAGCTATGTCACTACATTTCTTTACTACCAGGAAATGAATGAATATATCAAGAAGTTTTTCATTATACAGTTTAATCTGTCAGGTTGAATCACTGCAGATTAAGATCACAGTCACAAGGGGCTTTCCTGGTAGCCCAGATGATAAAGAATCTTCCTAGAGTGCAGGAGACCTTTGTTTGACCCATGGATCTGGAAGATCCCTTGGAGAAGGGAATGGCAACCCACTCCAGTATTCTTGCCTAGAGAATTCTATGGACAGACCATGGGGTAGCAAAGAGTTGGACACGACTGAGTGACAAACACAAGAGAAAAAAGCAAGAAAAATAATTTGGTCATAACTATAAATTTTATGGACTAATCCTCATATTTTAATACCATATCCTAAGGCAAAATTACTAAAGCAAATCACTGCTGAAAGCATCTTTGGTATCTGAAAATCGAATCTTGGCTCAATTTTAATTTATATGTGGTGGACAATGGATTTCCTTATGCTGTGTGGTATAGTGATTGCCTGGGCTATGTCTAAAATAATGCACTAATCATTTTCCTGTGGATGCCACTACTTCTCTTCATTTTGTCAGCTTCCTGCTTGGTATTACCTCTTTAAGCTTATCCTGAAATGTGGTCATGTTGGTAAGATGGTACAGGGAGTTTATTTCATTCTTCAAAGAAAATATGCCCCAGTTAGTTAGAGACAAGCATATTCTTGTGAAAATATCATTTGACTTTAGAACTTCCTCTTTACCTTTCACCTTTTTTTCTTTCTTCTTTCTTTTATTTCTCTCTCCCTTTCTTCTCTTTCTTTTCCTCTTGATTTCTTCCCTCTTTTAAAATTTGTATTAGCATTCTTAGTACCATACTCATTGATTACTATCACTCTATATTGACTTTATCTCTGCACTTATCGTTTAGGCTTATCATAAAAGGCTTCAAATGATTTTTTGCCCTTTATATGATTATACACCTTTTCTATGTATATACCTAACAACTTTTCACTTTAATTATTTTACTCTGTTTTCTACAGGAAACAAAGCATCTTTTATGTTCACACAGTTCTCTGAAATACATAAAATATGTTCTTTTTTCCCAGAGGAAAGAACTAGAATGTGCAGCTGGAGAGAATTTCAGAAGCATGCATGTCATTAATATGATATAAGAGTAAATGTAATAGGAAAAAAATCATGTATTCTGGCATATTTTCCCCTCTCAACTTTATATAGCAGAAGACAGCCAAGAACAATAAATGCTAAAAGGAACCAGAAGCGGGAGGGGGAAGGAGAGTAAGAAAAGGAGAGGAAACTCAAGGAAAAAAATGTTGGAAATTTACCTTTCACACATTTTTCTTCCTAGAGCAATAACTAAGTCTTAGTGTTCTAAAGACAAGCTCTGCTAACCACCCTGGGTCAGTGGACCATGGAGGACATTCCCCAATACCACCTTTTGCCTTTGAGTTTGAGGATTAACTCTTTAGAATCACACTCATGTAGCTGGAGGCTGGTAAGGAGAAGAGAGGCCGATGACGAGTGGGAGAGGAGGAGGAGCGGTCAGCCCCTAGGGGAAGATTCCTTAGACTGGACACTAGAGAAGTGGACAGTTCCAAGCCCAGGACGCATATCCCATGATTCTGCCATTGGCAGGAGGAGACACTCCCACAAAGTGCCTCAAAGGTGAGGAGAGGATGTTGTGTATGTAGGAGGAGGCAGGGCCTGAAGTCCAGTAAACGTGGGTACACTTGTGAAGGAACAAGTGGAGAGCACAATGACCAATAGTTGAAAAACATGCTTACATGGCAGCAGCATTACCGATGATAAAAGCAGCCACTTAAGCCTGAATACTATGTCCATCCACCCTGAGCAAGATCATGAGAGTCCATACATCTGTTTGTAGGCAGAAAAATGCCCTCTTCCCAAAAATGCCCACATCCAGTTTCCTGGTAACTATGAATAGGTCACTTTACATGGGGTAGGAGCATTAGGTTGCAAATAGAACTAACGTTTGTTAATCTGTGGTTTTCAAAATAAGGAGATTATATCCAGATAGGTCCAAGGTACTCACAGGCTTCTTAAAAGTATTGAAGAAGATGGAGGCAGAGAGGTCAGGGTGATGGGGTGTGAAAAGAACTCAGTCTGCTCTTGTTTATGAAAATGAAGGAGAAAATCTATAAGCCAAAAAATAGCAGTGGTCTCCAAAAGCTGGAAAAGGCAAGAAAACAAATTCTGCCCTGCGGTGTTTCCCTCCTGCCAGAAATGCAGCCTTGTCAATACCTTAATTTTAGACCCATGAAACCTGTGTTGGGCATCTGACCTACAAAACTGGGAGACAAAAATTTTGTTGTTGTTTTAAATCACCACATTTGTCTTAAGTGTTGCAGCAGAAATAGAAAACTAATACCTCAAAAAAAAATATATTGAAAATTTACCATTAGCCTTAACCATCAAATTTAACTTGATTTATAAAAATAAGAAAAGCAGCAAACTCACACCTGCTTCATAAGTTCTGGCCAAAAAAGTCACTTGTATGTAAAAGTCTCACTTAATGTTGAAGTACGGAAGTATGCCTCCTTAAGATCCTCAACTCAAATGTTTAGATTAAATCTGTCTAACAAAGAGAAAAGCCGTCTCTAGCAAATAAGAGGCTTTTCGTATATGCATCCTGAAAGGGGTTGCCCTGGAAGGTTAAACCCCCAAAGCTGAGGCTGTTTATAATGGAGCCTGGGAGAACACTCAGCCTGACTCTGCTCACCAGGTCAGTGTCATGACTGACCCCAGTCAAGTCGGCAAGCAACCCTCGGGAATCCTTTTATTGCTCAACTGTCAACTCCAGAGAGCTGAGCAATATCCTGTAAATGCCGTATAATGAGGAGATTTTGTTTCAGAGGGTAGCTATTACGTGGACAAGAACTACAGAAATCCTCTGTTTAGATTGGAGGTCAGATTCTCAGCAAGTAAAGCTTTGTGTTACCATTTTCCTGAGCAAAAAGAAAAGTGAAATACTGCACAATTCCCCACAATATGTTTTCCTGCCTGTCAGCTTTTTGCCTAAAATACAGCCTGGTGACTGAGGTTAAACTCCATCCCGGTGCTAATACTGGCAGAGGGCTAAAGGTAATAAAGTTCTACCTTTATCAGATGGAGACTGACTCCACGCAGATCCTGGCACACAATCTTTCACATACAACATAATACGTCCCATAGGTAAAGCCAGAAGTGTGAGAAGTATTTGCTTAGGTCTGAGTGTACTCACCCATAAACTGCTGCTTAAGAAGGAAAAAAGCCTCTGTGAGAAGAGAAAAAAAGGACTGCAGTATAACTTTATCATCCATATGATGGGATATTTATAATGCATGTTTCACTTTCCCCTATTTCAATTTTATTGAAAAAAATTATAATCTACCTCACCAAAACCAACTCTGTTTCATTTTAATCAAAGTTGGTGTCTGGCAGAGTCTGGTCCTGAATAGCTGCAAAGGGCCACTCGATGTCAAGAGGTCTCACTCCACTGACCCTCTCCAGTAAGACAATGTTGAACTATTTTGTCAAAAATAGAGAAAGCCCAGAGAAATGTCTTTCTTTGCAGGGGGGAAATAGAAGCTTTCCTCCCCTGAGAAAAACTAATATTGTTAATCCTCCTCACATAAGAACACAAACTCTTTATTCTTTGAAAAGAATACTAGAGAATGGCTTAAGTTTAAGCATTCCTTCTGTATCTTTATGAGTCCACATAAATGGGCCTTGAAGGCCAATTCCAATTACATTCAAGGAAGGTCAAACCTTGCAGACTCTGTTAACTCAGCAGCCTTCCTAAGGGGCCACAAGGGTTCACCAGTCTTTGCACTCTTCATATCAAAGCTTGCCATCAACATAACAGTTATTACTCTGGACCAATGGGGGCAATTTCTTCTTATTTGAAATTTTCTTTTAGGTGACTAGGGAATGAAAACTTTGTTGACACATTCACAAGGAACATCTATAGTAGAAAGTGCTTGGCATGTGATTGCAATTTGGAGATATGTTATTTAGTGAGGAAGGGCTAGTTTTCAAGTTAGAGTGGAATTAAATATCTATTAGTTATCATTTTCATTAATACAATTAGATAACATGAAATCTACAAATCTCTAAATATGTGACAAATCCCAACACTAGTGAATTATTGCAGAAAGTAATTCACAACATAAAAGAAAATATTTCATTGGAAACTGCTGTTTAACTGACACAGTCAAAGGCTAGAGTTTCTTTTTATGCACATGTAAAAGTCATGATTGTTTCCAGTATATATACTGGAATATATATATATATATATATATTCATTATATATATAATATATTATTATATAATTCATATATATATTCATATATATATATTCATTATATATATAATATATTCAATGTTAGAAGAAATTACTGCATTTCTTTTTTTTTTTTTTTTTAATCTATTCAAGTAAGGACTTCCCTAATGGTAGAATGGATAGGAACTTGCCAGTCAGGTCAAGGGACATGGGTTGGCTCCCTGGTCTGGGAAAATTCCACATGCTGCGGAGCAGTCAAAGCCCATGCTGCACAACTTCTGAGCCAGATTTCTAGAGTCTGAAAGCCACAACTAGCGAACCCCCATGCTGCAGCTACTAAAGCCCACATACCCAAGAGCCTATGCTCTACAGTAAGAGAATCTACTGCAATGAGAACCTGCACCATAAGGAAGAGTAGCCCCAGCTTACTACACAGTTAGAGAAGGCCCGCACACATCAATGGAGAACCAGTGCAACCAAAAATAAATAATAAATAAATCATTTAAAAAATCTACACAAGTTTGGAAGGACTGATGCTAAAGCTGAAACTCCAGTACTTTGGCCACCTCATGCGAAGAGTTGATTCATTGGAAAAGACTCTGATGCTGGGAGGGATTGGGGGCAGGAGGAGAAGGGGACGACCGAGGATGAGATGGCTGGATGGCATCACTGACTCAATGCACGTGAGTCTCAGTGAACTCCGGGGGTTGGTGATGGACAGGGAGGCCCGGCGTGCTGCAATTCATGGGGTCGCAAAGAGTCAGACATGACTGAGCAACTGAACTAAACTGAACTGAACTGAACTGAACTGAAGGTTTAGCTACATTTGTAACAAGAATAAATAAAATCTAATCATTTATAATGAAAATGATACATATAACAACTGATGAAAACATGCAAGTAGATTGCTAAGGAAAATGACACAGTGGAATTATTTTTTTCTTTTGTTCAGAGAAACATTGTGTGAAATAAAAATGGGGAAAAGACCTAATATATATATATATTTTTCAAAGACTGTTAGAGCAGGATTATATATATTCACAGCAAAATTGAGAAGAAGGCAAATGTTTTAAGAATGAGTATATGAAAAACAGATTAAACAAAAACACAGTAATGCCTTCCCAACTATAGCTTCCCACCTCTCAGAAAATTAAGTTAGTTGGACTCATTACTATATGATTTTTGCCAGAAAGATTAGCTTTATTTTCAAAGTCAGAAAAACAAAAACAAAATCTGAGTCATTGAAATAATTTATGGAGGTCTTCATACAGCCTGTTGGAAAGTTATAGCGTATATATGTGTAAGGTGAATTTATCATACAAATATCAAGAAAAAATGTGATTAGTTTCCACATTTAATGCTTACATTCAGTATAGAAGAACTGGAGTCACCACAGAGACTCTCTCCATGAAAAGGCCTTGCTTGCCCAGAGAGAGGACTGACCCAGAAACCCTTGTTACCAAACAGGCAAGTGTGTGTTCTTAGTCACTCAGTTGTGTCTGACTCTTTGAGTCCTCATGGGCTATAGCCCACTAGGTTCCTCTGCCTATGAAATTCTCCAGGTAAGAATACTAGAGTGAATAGCCGTGCCCTTCTCCAGGGGATCTTCCCAATCCATGGACTGAATCTGGGTCTCCTGTATTGCAGGCAGATTCTTTACCATCTGAACCAACAGGGAAGCCTAGCTGCTGCTGCTGCTAAGTTGCTTCAGTCGTGCCCGATTCTGTGCGACCCTATAGACGGCAGCCCACCAGGCTCCTCTGTCCCTGGGATTATCTAGGCAAGAATACTGGAGTGAGTTGCCATTTCCTTCTCCAATGCATGCATGCATGCAAAGTCACTTCATTCATGTCTGACTCTGTGCAACCCTATAGACAGAAGCCCACCAGGCTTCTCTGTCCACAGGATTCTCCAGGCAAGAACACTGGAGTGGGTTGACATTTCCTTCTCAAAGGGAAGCCCAGAGGCCAGACTAATCATAAATTCATAATCAACAGCTAGAATTCTGGGGGCTCATTCTAAGGTTTCTAATTTCCCACTCTGTCCAGCTTCCACTGTGTGATCCAAAAGATGGAGAATGGACTTTCAACCGATCTGGGTATGTTAGTACTAGAAACATACAATAATTAAGTGTCAGAAAATTTAGAAGTATGGCATTATTTGCACTTGAAGGCAAAGGAATAAGTAATTCTTAACCTCTTAGGATCCTTGTGCTTCTAAATTCCTTTCTGGAAAGCTGCAGTGCGAGTCCAGCCAGCATTATCTAGCGTGTCACTTGCCATCTTTTTCTTTCTGTATAAAAATATTCTCCATTTTCATTTTCATAACATAACTTTTAAAGGAAATTTATGAGAGACTCTAAGCTAAAAAGTTGGTCATGCTTTTTTTGGTCATTTTACTACTTTGGAAATAAGGAAGAAGGGTCTCTAGTAATGATAGGAATGACATATTTGGAATGTTTTTAAAAATATAAAAATATCATTTTGTCTATTCATCCAGCTCATGAGGTCTAAGAGGGACTGCATGGTGTGAAGGGTAGGGGAGACTACCTGACGAGGGGAGAAAGGGAAATTGACGTTTGGAAAAAACGTGACCTGGAGAAGAAATAGAAAAAACACCACATGCTCACAACCTATTTTACCCTCTGTGATAGTTAATTTTATGTGGCAACTTGACTAGACTAAGAGACATCCAGATAGCTGGTAAAACATTATTTCCAGGTTTGTGAGAGTGTTTCCTGAGGAGATGAACAATTAAATTGGTAGCCTGAGTAAAGAAGATTGCCTTCACCTATGCAAGTGGGCAACCATCCAGTCCACAGAGGGCCTGAATAAAACAAAAATGCAGAGAAAGGGTGAATTCACTCTCTGCTTGACCCGAGACATCAATCTTCTCGTGCCTTTGAACACTGGCACTACTGGTTCTTGAACCTTCTGACTCAGACCAGGACTTATACCATCAATGCCAGATTCTTTGGCCTTTAGACTCAGACTTGAACCTTTGACTTCCTTGCTTCTTAGGCCTTTGGACTCAGACTGGATTATACCACTGACGCTTGATTTTTCCAGCTTGTTGACAGCAGATGGTGGGATTTCATAACTGCATGAGCCATGAGGTAATATGATGCATGTATATATAATTGGGTGGTATATATGTGTATGGTGGTATATATGGAATCACTATGGAAAGAAAGCATAACATAGCAGTGAGACCTTGACATCTACCTACATTGTCATTGATGGTGGTTATTAGAAGAAGGTAGCTCTTTGGTTGTAACCATACGAAAGATTAAAATGCTCTTCTTCTCAGTTAAAACAAATCTTACATTTTTTCCCCTAAATACTACTTTTCTTCAAAATGAATACAGGCCTGGATTAAAGTTTCAGAGATGTATATTGAAAGAAGTGTATTAAACTCAGCTGAAATGTAGCTTAAAGTATTTTAGAATGCAGTGTGTTGATGGGCATCTTGGAGGGAAGTTCAAGGACTGAAGGTGATATGAGTAATTCCTTTACCACATCCCAGTGCTCCTAAGCCGAGGAAGCCACATTCATGTAACAGTACTGACTTAGATCCATTCATTTATCCACCGCACAGAAGGAAAAGTTAAATGGCTTACACAGATGGTGGATTTAGAATAAAGGAAGGACGTATATGTTGACCAGATACTTTCTCATTACTCTCAGTAGTGAGTTATCCAGATTGAGCATGAATCTGCTTTTCTTCTTCAAGTGTAGGATCTATCCTTGAAATGACTATTAGCCTAACCCTGCTAGGAATGACAGTCATGAGCACAAAGCTCAGTATTAGGAAAACTACTCACCAATATCTGCTTTGTCTTCAATGTACATGTTTGTCATTATTTTTCAATTAATTTATCATTTGGGTGCCAGGGTGTAGTGCTAATTACTAATTAATTAAGCCTCCTTGTACTTCAGTGTGCAGTATGTGGCTGAAATATGTAGGCAGTAGAATATGGAAGAGAAAAATGAACATTACAGAAAGATATTGTTGAGATGAGGGTACATGTGTGGTGCCTAGAGCTTATTTTTGTCTGGAAACAGCATCTTGACTCTGCTGTTTGTAGATGCCTATTTCAAGCAATTAGGCTGTTCTTCCCAATTGTGTAAGTGTATAATTGTTACAATTTGGCTTTTACATGTTGGCCTGAACAAGAGATAGAAAATCTTAGGCTTTTTAATGATGCTTTATCCCCAAGTGAGGGGCTATTTCTCTGGGTCATCAGTTCAGTTCAGTTTAGTTGCTCATTTGTGTCCGACTCTTTGCAACCCCGTGAACCGCAGCACGCCAGGCCTCCCTGTCCATCACCAACTCCAGGAGCCCACCCAAACCCATCTCCATCGAGTTGGTGATGCTATCCAACCATCTTATCCTCCGTCGTCCCCTTCTCCTCCTGCCCTCAATCTTTCCCAGCATCAGGGTCTTTTCAAATGAGTCAGCTCTTCGCATCAGGTGGGCAAAATATTGGAGTTTCAACTTCAGCATCAGTCTTCAAATGAACACCCAGGACTGATCTCCTTTAGGATGGACTGGTTGGATCTCCCTGCAATCCAAGGGACTCTCAAGAGTCTTCTCCAACACCACAGTTCAAAGCGTCAGTTCTTCGATGCTAAGCTTTCTTTATAGCCCAACTCTCACATCCATACATGACCACTGGAAAAACCACAGGTCATCAACAGTTTCTTAATGTTTAGCTTGTGTGTGCCAGACCATAAATAAATAACCATGGACCCCAGCAATCACAGGAGACCTACAGTCTTCAACCAAGGCAAAAGCATGAGGGGTGTTTGAATGTGGCTAGAGGTTGACTCAATCAAATTTGAAGTGCAAATGTAACCTCAACAAGTGCTAGCCACAGGAGACTTGGCAAGTTAATGCCTTCCAGGCAGGCCTCAGCAAAGGGATGGGATTTAGCAGCCTCCATGGCTTCAGGATGCAGACTACTGGTGCTTGACCATGAATTGATTATACAGTTATAGCCTTTTCTGTCTCAGTTATTGGGAACACAATCTTCCACAAATAAGCCTTTCATCTATTAGGAGTTTGTTTTTGTTTTTTTTTTTAGAACTTTAAGGCACATGAGTTATGAGTGTATCATGGAATATTTAAGAAGTTTTAGCTTTAAATGGTTAATATCAGGCCTTGCTAAGCAGAAATAGATTTTTTTCCATTCTGGCTCAGTCGGTAAAGAATCTGCCCACAATGTAGGAGACCTGGGTTCAATCCCTGGGTTGGGAAGATCCCCTGGAGAAGAGAATGGCAATACACTCCAGTGTTCTTGCCTGGAAAATTCCATGGACAGAGGAGTCTGGAGGGCTACAGTCCATGGGGGTCTCAGGGGATCGGACACTTTGAGCAGCTAACATATATAGCTTGGTTGTCCCCAAAATCCATTCTCCATTTAAGCCATGAGGGATTTTTGAGAATGTAGCTTACTTACATGCTCAAAAGTCAAAAGAAATTTAACTCAAAGAATTGAACAGTAAGTTCCAGGGCCATGCAGGTATTTAAAATGAATATAGCAATTGCCTAAGAAAAAGTCCAATGTAATTCCTGAAATTAATACTCTAAAGAACAATAGGGAGGCACATGAGGGCAGTGTCAGAAGTATGTTAATACACAGAGTCCAGATCTAGAGTTAATGCTGGTTGTGCTGTGCTGTGCTTAGTCCTCAGTTGTGTCTGACTCTTTGCAACCCCATGGACTGTAGCCCAACAGGCTCCTCTGTCCCTGGGGATTCTCCAGGCAAAAAAACTGTAGTGGGTTCCCTGAGCCACCTGGGAAGCCCAGGAATACTGGAGTGGGTAGCCTATCCCTTCTCCAAGGGAGCGTCCTGACTGGGGAATCAAACCAGGATCTCCTGCATTGCAGATAGGATATTTACCAGCTGAGCTACTAGCAGGGGTGGGTGTTGCTGGTTGAGATTTAACACTTTAAGAAAATGAAAGCAGATAAGATGCATTGTCATTAGTGAATATTTCGTGCATACCCCCTGAGACAAAATCTAGAAGGTTATGATACTGCTACAGGTCATTAAGAAAAGAAAAATAAAATATAGGTTAATTTTGCAAATATTATTAACATTATATATGTATATATATATACACACACACATATACCTATATATCATGGAAGGTAAAGAACAAAATTAAAAAACATTAAACTGCTTTTCAGGGATATCTTTCTGAAATGCATGAATGGACAGTATGAACAGTAAAAAGAAATAAAATATGACAGGTATACCACATTGCTGCCAAACATGCAGCTTTTTGCATCATGGAATAAGGAAGCACTTTATACATTGCTATGATATAATGAAAGTGGACAAAAGAAAAGTACAAAGTAGCATGAATAGAAGGATATATTAATTGCTCATATAGCTAAGAAATATATTTGGGACAGTGCATAAGAAATTGATAATCTGGAGAAGGAATGTGAATACCAGAAGGAAACGGAAAGGAATGAGTCTATACAATGTGTGCTTTTATACCCTTTGACTTGCATGTGAATATTTATTGAAAATAAAATACAGTGAAGAATGCATGCAAAAAAAAACACCTTGTAATAGTAATAAACAAATTCAACAAATTTTTAAGACCCAAAATCAACACACAAAAATCAGTTGTACTGTATACACCAACAATGAATATTCCAAAAAGAAGATTAAGAAAAGAAATTCTATTTCTAATAGCATCAAGAAAATGTTTAGAAATAATCTGACCAAAGATGTAAAATAGATATACATGGAAAACTGCAAAATATTGCTGAAAGAAATTGAAGAACATGCAAGTAAATGAAGACATTCCATGTTCATGCATTGGAAGGTTAATATTGTTAAGATGTCAATACTGTTCAAAGTGATCTGTAGAATCAATTCAATCTCTACCAAAATTCCAATGAAAGTTTTAGCAAATTTATCTTATTTTTATTTATGTATAGTTGATATAAAATATTATATGCTTCAGGTATACAATATAGTGATTCACAATTTTAAAGGGTAAACTTCATTTATAGTTATGATATAATATTGGTTATAGTCCCTGTGCTGTATAATATATCCTTATAGATTATTTTGTATATAATATTTTGTACCTCTTAATTCCCTACCTCTATATTTCTCCATCTCATTCTACCTTCTTACTGGTAACCACCAATTTGTCCTTTAGATCTGTGAGTCTATTTCTTTTTTGTTGTATTTAATAGTTTGTTGTATGTTTTAGATTTGACAGATACAGTATTTGTCTTCTTCTGACTTATTTCACTTATTTCACGTAGTGTCATACCCTCCAAGTCCATCCATGTTGTTGCAAACAGCAAAATTTCAGTTTTTATGGCTGAGTAGTGTTCCATTGTGTGTCTGTGTATATGTGTGTGTGTCTATATATCTATATCTATATATTTACATCCTCAATTTACATCATCACCAACAGTGTAGGAAAGTTTCCTTTCTACATCCCATAAATAACATTTGTTATCTATGTCCTTTTGATGACAGGCATTCTGACAGTTGTGAGGAATAACTACTTGTGGTTTTGATTTGCAGTTCTATGATGATTAGCAATGTTGTGCATCTTTTCATGTGCCTATTGGCCATTTACATTTTCTGTTTGGAAAAAATGCCTCTTCAGATCTTTTGGGCATTTTTTAATTCAGTTGTTTGTTTGATATTGAATTGTATGAGGTGTTTCTATATTTTGGATAGTAACCCCTTATCAATTATATAATCTGCAAATATTTCTCCCTAAAGAAACCACTATTAGAGCTCATCAATGAATTCAGTAATGTTGCAGGATACAAAATTAATACATGGAAATCTTTTGCATTTCTCTACACTAAGAAAAATCTATCAGAAGTTCAATCCCATTTACCATTGTATAAGAAAGAATAAAACACCTAGAAACAAATCTTCTCATGTAGATAAAAGACCAGTACTTAGAAAACAATTACACTGATAAAAGAAATGGAAGAGGACAGAATCAGATGGAAAGAGATACATGTTCTTGGATTGGAAGACCTAGTATTGTTAAAAGGTCCATACTATCCTAAACAATCTACAGATTCAGTGTAACGCACCTATCAAGACATCAATGACATTTTTTACAGAACTAAAACTTTTAAAATTTGTATGGAAGCACAAAATACCACGAATACTGAAAACAATCTTAAGAAAGAAGAACAGAACTGGAGAAAGCCAATTATGCTTTTTAAAGAAATAGAAAAATCCATCTTAAAATTCATGCTATCACAGGAGAAACTGAATTTCCGAAACAGTCTTGAAAGAGATTAACAAGGATGAAGGGCTCGTACTTTCTGATGCCAAAACTTGTTACGAAAAAATAGTCAAAGAAGAGTTGTACTAGAATAAAGACATATAGCCTGATGGAGTATAGTAGAAATCCCAGAAATGAAAGCTTGTATATATGATCAAATGACCTTAACAAGAGTGTCAAGATCATTTGATGGGGAGGTGACAGTCTTGTCAGAAAACAGTGTTGGGAAAATGGGATATCCGGATACAAAATAGTACATAACACTTACCTATTTATGAAGATTAATGCAAAATAGATCAAATACTTAAATATAAGAGATATAACCATAAAAATCCTAAAGGAAATGGGGGAAAGTTTCATGATATTGAGTTTATCAATAATTTCTTAGATATCACACCAAAAGTTCAGGCAGCAAAAGAAAAAATAGATAAACTAGACTTCATCAAAATAAAAAACTTTTTTGCATCAAATAACATTGGCAACAGAATGAAAAGACAGTCTATAGAATGGGAGAAAATATTTGCAAATCATAAATCCAAAAAGGAATTAATATTCAGAATATGTAAAGAACTAAATCTCAATAGAAATACAAACAAATCCATTAGTAAATTGGCAAAGGACTTGCATAGATTTTTGTTCAAATAAGGTGGCTAATAAATACATGACAAGAAACACAACATCACTAATATTTAGTGAAATACAAGTCAAAACTGCAATAAAATGCTACTTCATACCCATTAAGATGGCTATAATAAAAAAAATGGAAAATATCAAGAGTTAGCAAAGATGTGGAGAAAAAAGCTCATGTATTGCTGGTAGGATTGTAAAATAGTATTGTTTCTATAGAAAAGATTACCGTGATTTCTCAAAAACTTAAACATGAAGTGACTATCAGTTCAGTTCAGTTCAGTCACTCAGTCGTGTCTGACTCTTTGTGACCCCTTGAATCGCAGCACGCCAGGCCTCCCTGTCCATCACCAACTCCTGAAATTCACCCAGACTCACGTGCATTGAGTTGGTGATGCCATCCAGCCATCTCATCCTTGGTCGTCCCCTTCTCCTCCTGACTCCAATCCCTCCCAGCATCAGAGTCTTTTCCAATGAGTCAGCTCTTCGCATGAGGTGGCCAAAGTATTGGAGTTTCAGCCTCAGCATCAGTGCTTCCAATGAACACCCAGGACTGGTCTCTTTTAGGATGGATTGGTTGGATCTTCTTGCAGTCCAAGAGACTCTCAAGAGTCTTCTCCAACACCGCAGTTCAAAAGCATCAATTCTTTGGCACTCAGCTTTCTTCATAGTCCAACTCTCACATCCATACATGACCACTGGAAAAACCATAGCCTTGACTAGATGGACCTTTGTTGCCAAAGTAATGTCTCTGCTTTTGAATATGCTATCTAGGTTGGTCATAACTTTCCTTATGATCCAGCAATTCTGTTCTGGGCATATATGCAAACAATTGTAAGTAGAAACTCAAACAGATATTTGCCCATCTATGTTTATTGCAGTATTATTCAAAATAGTCAAAAGATGGAAATAATCCAGCTGTCCATTGATGGATGAATGGATAAACAAAATGTGATATATGCATATAATAAAATATTCTTCAGCCTTAAAAATGAAAAAAAAAAATCCAACACCTTACAACATAGGTGTATCTTAAAACAGTGTGTTAAATGAAATAATACTATCACAGAGGATAATTTTTGTAAGATTTTACCTATAAAGTGATTTAGAAGAGTCAAATTTATAGGGAGAGTAGAATCATGGTTACCAGGGGATTTATGGAGAGGAGAATGAGTAGTTACTGCTCAATGGGTTTGGAGTTCCCCTTTAGGATGATAACAGAGTTCTGCAGATGGATAGTGAGGACGGTTGCCCAACAATGTTAATATGTTTAATATCACTGAGTTGTTCACTTAAAAATGATGAAAATGCTAAATTTATGTTATATGTATTTTACCACAAAATAAACAAAAAATAAAATTTACATTTAAGATAGGAAAAAGAAATCTCTACAGCCTTCCAAATACTGTTTCTAATTCCCAGTCCAACTTCATAGCTCTGAGGTAACCACTGACAACATGTTCTTGCATGATTTTCCAGAGAAGGTATTCTGAAAATACAATTATGTGTGTGGATATCTGTGTGAATTTGAGGGACAGTAAGTGACAAATATTGTCAAATTGCAAAGAGTACTAACTCATCCCATGAGCATTATAATCAATCCATCAAATATCCACTCTGAGCACTAAGTTCAGTCCACACAGGAAATTCATTGAGAAAAACCTCATGCTCCTGAAAAGTACATAAATGTAACTTGCCATGTACTCAGTTGTGTCCAACTCTGCACCCCGTGGACTGTAGCCCACTAGGCTCCCCTGTTCATGGAATTTTTCAGGCAAGAATACTGGAGTTCCATTTCCTCCTCCAGGGGATCTTACTGACCCAAAGATCAAATGTGCATCTCTTTAGTCTCCTGCATTGCAGGATGATTCTTTACCCACTGAGCCATGTAATATCCTCCTAAAAAGTACTGTGATGTCTTATTACTGTTGTGTAGAAAAGGAGGATGCTTTCATATCCCAGGTCATGTAATTGGGCTGTAAAAGAATGGCTGCTTGGAGGACAATGTTGAGGAAATGAAATTAAAAACAAAATTTTCTCCAAATCCAGCAAATCTCTCCAGAGTGATAGAAGAGAAAGAAAATAATTCCATATTAAATAAATATCAAACCAGAATGTGACAGTCATCACAGGCAATCTGCTAAGAGATTGCAAAGACAATCTTTTATAATAGGAGGGAGTTTTGCAATTTGGAGCTAGGCACCCTGAGGAAGATGCCCTGGAGAAGGAAATAGCAACCTATTCCAGTATTCTTGCCTGGAGAATTCCATGGACAGAGGCGCCTTGCAGGCTACAGTCCATGGGGTCGCAAAGAGTCGGACAGGACTAAATGGTGTCACAAGAAGACCCTGAGGAAGTCAGGCTTCTGCCTTCCCACATAAACTGGAAGGTAGGGTATTATCTTCCTTGGTGTATACGTTTCAAAGAGATGGTTATCAGGTCCTAAAGAAATACAGGTCAGGCTCATAAAGTTGGCAAAAGCATTATTCATATTTTCAGAAGTTTTACATACATTTCAAAAATACTATAAAGAACTTTATAGTTACATTTCTTTAAATACTCTGGAAAAAAAAAAGAAAGGGAGGGGGGACTCTTGTCCTTTTCTTTTACTTATTTTCAAGAGGTTGAAAGACTTTTTAATTTTAATTTGTATTTGCCCTTACAACAGGCATCAGAATGTCATGTTGAATTCTTACTATATCTCAAAAATTTGGCAAGCCCACTGCTATGAGAACAGAGTTCCAGAGGTTTCTTGACTTTAGGATCTTAAGAAGTAAGAAGTCAGACTCTCACCTGGAAAAATCTGAAGGAAAGAGGGTAGAAACAGCAATCTTTAATAATATTACAAAAAAAAGAGGGCAATAATGGTATAAAGTTCACCTCTATGCTACGTGGCTCAGAGGGTAAAGCATCTGCCTGGCGGGAGAAGTGGGTTCAGTTCCTGCATTGGGAAGATTCCCTGGAGAAGGAAATGGCAACCCACTCTGGTACTCTTGCCTTGAAAATCCCATGGATGGAGAAGCCTGGTAGGCTACAGTACATGTGGTCGCAAAGAGTTGGACACGACTGAGAAACTTCACTTCACTTAATGGTATAAAAGCAAATTTTCATGTGGATACCGTCTTGATATGGTAAATGCTAGAAAAAGTAGATGTTAGGCAGGTAACAAACCAAGAAAGTATAGAAAGGGAACTCTGACAAGGTAAAACAGAGGAGGCATCACTCAGGGAATAGTGCACTTTGGAGGCAATGGGTTGAGGGAGTCCTGTAAAGAACCCATTCACGGACCCTCATCGAGATGAGGTGGGTATTTAGAGATGTTTGGGTAGTATCACCAACTCAATGGACCTGAGTTTGACCAAACTCCAGAAGACAGTGATGGACAGGGAAGCCTAGAATGCAGCAATCCATTGGGTTGCAGAGTTCCTTCAGTCATGTCCGACTCTTTGCGACCCAATGGACCGTAGCTTGCCAAGTTCATGTCTGACTCTTTGCGACCCAATGGACCATAGCTTGCCAAGTTCCCCTGTCCATGGGATTCTCCAGGCAAGAATACTGGAGTGGGTTGCATGCCCTCCTCCAGGGGATCTTCCCAACCCAGGGATCAAACCCAAATTTCTTAGGTCTCCTGCATTGGCAGGCAGATTCTTTACCACTAGCATCATGTGGGAACACCCCCATGTTAGCAACTAAACAACAAGCAACAACAACACAAAAAGAAGGAATCAAATGTGAGACAAAATTACTAACAGCACAGACTCACTAAGACAGCCTTTCTGTGAGGAAGTTTTAGCCTGGTCATTTTTACTCTTGGAGTTTGAGTTGCAGAAGCAAGGGAAGAAGGAGGTAGACAAAGCCTGAAAATAATCAACTCCACACTTCTTCCTGGCATTCTATTCCCTGCCTGGGGAAAGTAGAGAAACACCAAATTGGATGTGCTATTAAAGGCTGGTTTAAAGTATGTGAAATATTTTAATGTCTAAAAGTGGCTGTAAAGCTGTAGAATCTTGCCAAAATGTGGGTAACAGGGAGTTATTAATGTTGGCAGAAAGAAATCCAACAAAACAATTGAGGGAAGGTGAAGGGCTGGTATGTGTTCCAACTGTATTGTAGAGGAAATGCCAATATCAACGCTTTCTGATATTTCTTTTGTTTCTTTGGCTACATAATCTGTATGTTGTTTGGGGATCATATGTGGATTTTTTTTTTTTTTTTTTGCCATCTGTTAAGAATACAGATGTGTCTTAGTTCTTTTTAAAGTTATTTTCATAACATAAATCATATAATTTAATTACTTCACACATTACTTCCACCCACCTTTCCTCTCTCACTTTATCTCAATGTTTTTGCTATGAAATAACAATATTATCTCATATTGTCATTGTGTATAATTTTCCCTTGCGTACTATAATTCTTGCAACTGTAGTAATTTTCCTCATTTAAATGGATTCATTGCTCAGCAGCAGCAATGAAATGGAATACCGTGACATGGTTTCTATGTTCCTGAAATTTTTATTTCACTGAATCTATTAGTGGGCAGTGTTTCATCATACCTTTCTGGATAGTCTCTGAGTGCTACATTCCCTGAGCTCTTGTCCTCTTTTTAAAGGTCTGTCTTCTGTATCTAGGCATGAATGACAGCTTGCTTGTGTTTAACATTTGAGGCACCTTTTGCATCACTTAGAATTCAGCTGCCGACACATTATTTAAGTTTGGATTGACTGTGGCTATTGAGACATTTGAGGTAAACTTGAGTTTTTTCCTCATTACTTGCCTTACATGTTTTTCTTCCTGAAACCTCAGTGGATTATTTCTTTGTGCTGAAAATTTAATATTTTTGCCCCTGACAAGTGCCCAGGACCTGGTTGCCTAAGGTCTTTAGGTGGGAGGGGATCTTCTATCAGCTGTGGCAGCCTCAGTGTCCTGGGAGGACTCTACGGTAGGGATAGAGGTCGAGGAGGGTCAGGGGAGGGCAGAGAAAACAGCTACTCTTGCTATTGCAGTGGCTTTCGGGTAGAGGCTGCTCCTTCTAGCACCATTTCTACCCACAGGGTCATAGAATCCAGTAATCTGCACCTTAAATCCAGCAGCAGCCATCACAACAGTCTCAAGGCCACAGACTACCTAGAGGGGTGGCAGTGCCACGAAGTACACAGTTAGTCCTTTCTTTCTCTTGCTAGCTACTTTCCCACCTCTGCATCTCTGCTGGTAAGGGACTCAAGCCAAGAAACATCTCCACTTTCACACTTCATCTTCTATAACTCAATCCAAAAGACATTTAGAGGGGGTCAGTTTATCAGGAGGTTGTAATGATTGTAAATATGTACATACCTACCACTGAAGCATCTAAATATTTAAAGCACATATTATTAGACTTGACAGGAGAAATTGACAACGATATAATGATAGTAGGGGATTTAATTATCGTACTTTCAGACTAGACAGCTCATCTGGACAAATTTAATAAGGAAAGAGTGGATGTAAATAACACTGTAAATCAAATATCCTAGTAGACACATAAACAGCATTCCATTAAATACCACCATATATACTTCTAAGTGCACAAGGAACATTATCCAGAGTAAATCATGTATGAAGTCACAAACAAGTTTTAACAAGTTTAACTAGGCTGTAATCATATCAAATATCTTTTCTGACCACAGTGGTATGAAACTAGAAATCAATAATAGGAGTAAAACTGAAAAATTAAAAAATAAACACATAAAACTATTCAATACATTAAGCTGAAAATGTTTATGCACACAGAGGAAACAATCAACAAAATGAAAAAGCAGTCTATGGAATAGGAGGCAATATTTGTAAACCGTATATCTGATAAAAGGTTAATACCTAAAAAGTATAAGGAACTAGAACAGCTCAATGGTATAAAGAAAGATTGCATAAAATAAAAACAAAAATAAAAAGCCATATAATCCAATTAAAACATTGGAAAAGGACCTGAATAGACATTTTTACAAAGAAGACATACAAATGGCTATCAGGTACGTAAAAAAGATGTTCAACACCGTTGGTTATCAGAGAAATGTCAATCAAAGCCACAGTGATACATCATCTCACACCTGTTGGCATGGTGATTGTAAAAAAGACAAGAGATGACAAGTGTTAGCAAGGGTGTTGAGAGAAAGGAACCCTTGTACATGGTTGTGTGTGCATGCTCAGTGGATCATTTGTGGATTTCTTTGTGACCCCATGAAATATAGACCTCCAGGCTCCTCCATCCATGACATTTTCCAAGCAAGAGTTCCGGATTGGGTTGCATGTTCCTTCTCTAGGGGATCTTCCTGACCCGGGGATCAAACTCTGGCCTTCTGTGTCTCCTGCATTAGCAGGCTGATTCTTTACCCCTGAGCCACCAGGGAAGCCCCTGGACACTGTTGTGTGTGTGCTAAGTCACTTCAGTCGTGTCCGACTCTCTGGGACCTCATGGACTATAGCTCTCCAGCCTCCTGTGTGCATGGAATTCTCCAGGCAAGAATACTGGAGTGAGTTGCCATTTCCTACACCAGGAGATCTTCCCCACCCAGGGACTGAATCCAAGTCCCCTGCATTGGGAGGTGGGTTATTTACAATGGTGTCACCTGGGAGGCCTCTGTACACTGTAAGTAGAATGCACAATGGATGGATAAAAGAAAATGAGGTATATATTAGTGAGACATTATCCAGCCTTAAAAAATGTAGTAACTTCTGCCATTTGTTGCAACATGGATGGACCTGGAATTACGCTAAGTGAAATAAGACAGAAAGAGAAAGATAAATGCCATATGGTATCACTTACATGTGCAATCTAAAAAATAAAAACCAAACTCACAAAAGCAGAGAATGGTGGTTTCCAGGGCTGAGGAGTAGGGGAATGGGAGATAATCAAAGGGTATAATTTTTCAGTTATAAAATAAAGAAGTTCTGAGGATTTAATGAATGACATCATGACTATGCTTGAAACTGAGTAGGACTCTGTGGGGCTCTCAGGCATGGAGGCCTTTCTGTCCCCTATTGCTTGTAGGCAAGATTCCAGCCTTCTTGACCTTTCCTGAGTTCCAAAGGGCAGATTGAAACAATTGCTAATCAAAAGAGGAGCAGCCAAGAAAGCACCTGAGGCAAGATGTAAGAGCCAAGATTTAGGATTCAAGATACCTGACCACCTGAGATGAGATTAAGGGAGTACAAAACTGCTAAGGAGGAGAAGGGGTCAACATAGGATGAGATGGTTACATAGCATTACCAACTCAATGGACATGAATCTGAGCAAACTCTGAGAGATAGTGAAGGACAGCGACAGGGACACTGGTGTGTTGCAGTCCATGGGGTCTCAAAGAGTCTAACACAACTTAGTGACTGGAAAACAAAAACAAAGCCTGCTAACACCCTAATCTTGTCACTCAGTAGGCACATCCATACATGACTACTGGAAAAACCATAGCTTTGACTAGACGGACTTTTGTTAGCAAAGTAATGTCTCTGCTTTTTAATATGTGTCTAGGTTAGTCATAGCTTTTCTTCCAAGAAGCAAACATCTTTTAATTTCGTGGCTGCAGTCACCATTTCAGTGATTTTAGAGACCAAGAAAATGAAGTCTCTCACTGTTTCCACTGTTTCCCCATCTATTTGCCATGAAGTGATGGGACTGGATGCCATGATCTTAGTTTTCTGAATGTTGGATTTTAAGGCAACTTTTTCACTCTCCTCTATCACGTTCATTAGGAGGCTCTTTAGTTCTTTTTCGTTTTCTGCCATTGGGGTGGTGTCATCTGTATATTTGAAGTTTCTGATATTTCTCCCAGCAATCTTGATTCCAGCTTGTGCTTCATCCAGTCTAGCATTTCACAAGATGTACTCTGCATATAAGTTAAATAAGCAGGGTGACAATATACAGCCTTGACGTACTCCTTTCCTGATTTGGAACCAGTATGTTGCTCCATATCCAGTTCTAACTGCTGCTTCCTTACCTGCATACAGATTTCTCAAGAGGCAGGTCAGGTGGTCTGGTATTCCTATCTCTTGAAGAATTTTCCACAGTTTGTTGTGATTCACACAAAGGTTTTGGTGTAGTCAATAAAACAGAAGTAGATGTTTTTCTGAAACTCTTGCTGTTTTGATTATCCAGCGGATGCTGGCAATTTGATTTTTGGTTTCAGCCTTTGCTAAATCCAGTTTGAACATCTGGAAGTTCACGTTTCACATACTGTTGAAGCCTGACTTGGAGAATTTTGAGCATTACTTTGCTAGCGTGTGAGATGAGAGCATTTGTATGATAGTTTTAACATTCTTTGGCATTGTCTTTCTTTGGGATTGGAATGAAAACTGAAGAAGAGGTGGCAAGAATACACAGAAGAACTATACAAAAAAGATCTTCATGACCCAGATAACCACGATGGTGTGATCACTCACCTAGAGCCAGACATCCTGGAGTGCAAAGTCAAGTGGGCCTTAGGAAGGATCACTACAAACAAAGCTAGTGGAGGTGATGCAATTCCTGTAGAGCTATTTCAAATCCTAAAAGATGATGCTGTGAAAATGCTGCACTCAGCATGCCAGCAAATTTGGAAAAGTTAGCAGTGGCCACAGGACTGGAAAAGGTGAGTTTTCAGTTTTCATTCCAATCTTGTCAGAGACCCCTACCTTTGAATCATTGTTTTAATACTCTTCATCAGACCCTCCTGTGTTGAGACACATAGTTTTTTGAGGCAGAATGTCTCCTTTTGCAAAGCACTAAAACTATCCTTTTCTACTGCACTCAGAACTCTGCCTCCAAGATTTAATTTGGCACAGGAGTAGCGGCTGAGCTTTCAGTATCATACATACTGATCCATCAGCATACAGTATTGTATGCTTGAAATTTGCTGAGAGTTTGTCCTAAACATTCTTATCACACACACAGAGAGTTTTGCTATGTCTCTTCCAACAGTATTTTTGCATTTAAACTATCTTTTAATGATTTCCTTGATAGCTGAACCTGCCATGCTGGATAAAATAAACTGTAAATAAGCCTTTAGTAATGAGGTGATAAAGTGTTGGGAGAGGGGAAGTGTGCTATAGTTGTCTTATTCGTTCTCAGGCTTCTAGTGCCACCGGTGTCCCTGGGCTGTGAGCTTACACGTGTTTCTCAGCACTCCTCAGGTAGGACAGGATGGCCAGAGGGGGCTGGATTTGGGTCTGTCTCTTCCTCTAGGTAGAAGGCTAGAGATACCTAGAATTGGCTATTTCTAGTCTCTCGGGTCAGTTAAGCTCTGATGAATCCCAACTGGGTTAGATTCTCCTTAAATACTTTCTCCTGGGGACACATCTTGTTAAGAACAGCATATTCTGGAAAACTTCAAAATGGTTCCTTTTTCCAGCAGAAGCTGAAAGCATGAGGGAAGTTCTCTCATTATTCGTTGTGAGAACCTGGTAAAACTGCAAGAGGTCAAACTCCAGCTATGATCTGGACCCTCTGGAGTTTTTAATTCTCAGAGTTGTCCACATTGAGCCTCCAGAAATCCATCAATGGCAGTTCTGGTAGCTGTATGCCAATGCTAGCTTTCCATTCACATTTCAGCTTGTGGATTTCTGCTCAGGTAAGTTACGATTCTCCATATTCGCCCATCTGTCTCTCCAATTCATGGGGGGACATTTTCACTTACTTTTCTTATGGACCTAAGTGTTGTTGATTTTTCAGGTTAGCTTTTACCTGCTGTTAGGACAGAGTGACAATTTCTAAGCTTTTTAAATGGCTTACTGGAAACTGTTAGTCCCAGGTTTTAGCTTTTGAGGTGCTCCTATGGTCTGTTACTTCATTGTTGTTGTGGTTTTATAGTTATAAATAAGTTAAAGTAATGGGTTATCACTGAAAAACAAAAACTCAAAAGGCGTCTTTTTAAACAGTGTTTTTTCTGTTAATTTTGAAAAGATCACATTTTATGTAAAAATGCTTTTCATCTTTCTGCACAGCCCCTGAAATTATGGCAGTGCCTACCATGCTAATTTTCATGCAAATTTTATAAATATTTTTATTTAAACATATGTGGGTCTTAGCAGCAGCACACGGGATCTTTAGCTGCAGCATGCGAGATCTAATTTTTAGTTGCAGCACATGGGATCTAATTCCCTGACCAGGGATTCAACCCAGGCACCCTGCACTGGGGGTGTGGAGTCTTAGCCACTGGACCACCAGGGAAGTCTCATAAATTTTGATCAACCTCCTGACTCCAGTGACTACTTCTAATCCCTCCACAACAGCAAAGCACATCCACTGATAATTATTCTGTGTTACTTTGTGCGTTTCCTTGAAAGTGTCCCCAGACCTTTGTAAACCTTGCACTTTAATATCTAACATGATACTCTTTATTTCTTCACAAAAAATCCAGCATTATCACTTTCAAGTCTTCTATCAGTTACTATGGCTCAAAACTATTGGTCTGAAGACACAATTTATGGAAAGAATGATGCATGGTGATGTAAAGAACTCAAGTTTTAGAACACACTGAAAACAGGCTCGTATAGGAGAGCATTGAGATCAGTTTCACATACTCGTATTTGTAAGTGACAAATACAAGCAAATGATGCTTTGGGTAGAATTAAACTCTAAGTGTGTATTACAATTTTCCCACTACAGGGGAAATATTTTCCTATTGGACTTAACCTACCTGGGACGCCGCTTCGGAAAATTCCCTGGAAACTTCCTTTCACAGTTCCAGTATGGACTCAGAAGTTGAATTCCTTAAGCTCAGATCCTGATCTTCACTTCGTGTTGTGATTTTTGGTAAGTTACCAAATTATGTGTTTTTAAGTTTCCTCATCTGTGTAGTGGGGTTTAAGTGTCAAAATTTTTTGACTGAGTGTGGCAAAGAGTGTGCAATGTTTTCAGGCAAAGACCAGAAAAATGAAGACCTTGTGGTTAAATATACTGAGAAATAACTACAGCTAGAGCTTAGACCCAGAGGGTAGGAGTGTGGAATGAAGTAGCAGATAGTGCCAATGTTTGAGATTAGAATGAACCTTATAATCTACATTTTAAAAGTAGTGTGTTCTTCTTTATGGGCGCAAAGAAAGGCTGCTGAAGTTTTTTTAAAGATAAGATGAAATATTTCGGTTTAGAAAGAATTTTGTAACTGAATTCTCCAGGATGAATTTGAAAAGGTCAAAAATGGAGGCAGGAAAACCAGTTGAGAGGCTTGAGGTGCTGATGGGTGTATAAGGAAAAGGAGACAGGGGGCATTTGATTTAAAATCAACATGAAATGCGTTTTATTTTATATAGAGTTTCATTAATGCTATGTTAAATTAAGTAAATAGCACACTGATACTTATAAAAATAAATGGTAAATAAGGTATTGCCTCTCAATTTAAAGCCATTTTATGTTGCTTCATTTGCTGCAGCAAGTACAGCAAAGCACTTTTATATAGCTAGTACAGCCTTTCACAGTTTGCTCCAATTTAGCTTCTTGTATTTAACTAGTTTTCTTTCTGCAGCCTTTATATTTAACTACCTTGTTCTACTTACAGTCCTTAAATCACCATAAATTTTCATTCCTCCCTTGCTTTTGTTATCAGGAGTCTAAAGTTAATCTCATCTTCCTTTTAATTTTTAGTCTATAAATTCCAACTTAAGTGTCATCACTTTCCCTTTTTGGTTCCTCCATCCATTCCTCTCTCCCATTTCTCCTTTTCTTTTTAAAGTTTGTTTATTTTTGCATTGATTCTTTTTTTCATACCTACCAACCCTCTCCCCAATTTAACAATCATTTCCCTTCATATAACACCTAACACAGGTGACAGGCAATCGTTAGTCACTTGTGTATGTATTAGGAGAGTCTCCCTTTTAGGGCTTTCAGATTTCATAAGTCTATAATTCACAGGATTATTAAAGTAGTTTACTTATTCAACCTTGTTATTTCTCTATTTTTGAAATTTTAAAACACAGGCAATGTCAGCACTGACTCAGTTTCCATTTCTACATTTCTGTGGCCTTATTTATCTCCCTGGGATTTGTTTTTTAATTAAAAATAAATACAAAGAAGATTAATACATATGTATCATTTCCCCCATGGGGTCCAAATGGCTCCTGGGTAATCATATAGTCAAGCATTTGAAAATACTTGAGTTAATACAGTGCACTGTATAGTTAAAGAAGCCTATAAAGGCCCAAGCAATATTGTCCTAACAAATACCCATAAATCATTACCTTCTCTGTCAGTTGATGCCCTCACCTGTCAGCCCTTAGAACACTAGTCTTTATCAACCCCTATTATTTTCTAAGACTTGCAAGCCCTAGCACCCTGTAATGCTTGCCTGGTAGAAAGTTGATCTACTCAGCAGAAATCTTAACATCCTGCAAAATCCCTTAAAGGTTAAGCTATTGTTACTGACATTTAACTGTAAAAAAGTTGGTCAGTTCTCAAATCAATATAACTTTAAAAAGAAAATGGTATATATTACATTATACAATGTTTGTGATGGTATTATACTAACTTTAGTTTGAGACACAGTGATAGAGACAAGTGATTTGAGACAGAGAAAAAGTAGAAAACACTTTTAAATGTTAAGTTTATGACCTATATCTGGCATAACAAGATTCCATGGATATTAACTACAAATGATGTGAGGTTGTCTTTTGTCCATATTGATAAAAATGGAAAGACTGTGGGAAAAGTTGCATTTCAACAAACAGCATCAACAAAAGAAGCAGAGATTTGTTTTTTTGGATGTTGTCATGAGGGGCCTTAGATTAGGCATCCTGGCAGGATCTCAAGTTTACAGACATTAATGTCCAGACATTCCATCATTTGCTGCTTAAAATTAGACAAATGATCCACTGTAAATGGAAATACTCCTCATTACAGGCTGTTGTGCATAAAATGCCTTTGTCCATTGTATGAGTTGTATTGGTTGGTGTGCATTCCTTCCTCAAGTTTTAGTTCAAAACTCTATCTGCTCCTGGAGATCTGTCAGAATCCAACTGTCTCTATTCAATTTATTTTGCAATTAGCTGTATGCATTATTTCTTAATATAAGACCTAAGAAATATTCCCTTGCTCTTCTCTAAGCAATTTCACTCACTGGACACTCAGTCGTGTCCGACTCTTTGTGACCTCATGGACTTCTCCATCCATGGGATTCTCCAGGCAAGAATACTGGAGTGGATTGCCATTTCCTTCTCCAGGGGATCTTCCCGATCCAGGGATTGAACCCGGGTCTGCTTCATTGGAGGCAAACGCTTTAACCTCTGAGCCACCAGGGAAGCCCTCTCTAAGCAATAGATACTATAATTTTAATGTCAAAGGACCCTTTCTTATAACACCTCAATTAAAGTCTTATGGTATTAATATCAGCATACATTTCTGTAAGCACTACAAGGGGTCAAACTCAGTACATGTATAAGACAATCACATTATCTTCCATGATTAAAAAACAAATGTAAGAAAATAAGTTGAAAAGTAGCAAATGCATATCCGTTATGTAAATTCTCTGTACTACTTATTTAAATTGGTGTTTTGATTAGATGGGTGCTAGAGTTACTGGTAGTTTTATCCAATAATTCATTGAATTGTAGAAACTCTTTTACAGGTTAAAAGCAAGTACTTATGCTTTGACAATTACCAGACAAGAGTAGTACTAAAATACTCCAGTTCATTTTAGAGTAAATTAATTTTCCAAACCATTTATTGATTGATGTGTTACTTCTGCAAATGTTTAGTAAATGCCTAATCAGAGACCATGTGTCATAGTGAAATGGTAAACAAGAAATTTTCATGTTCATTTCTTAATATGATTTTCCCAAATCAGTGTGGATGTAGGCTCTAATTGTGCCAGTGGAAAAAGTTCCAAAATTACCCTTAAAAATGTGTCCCTGGGTTTTTGAAGCCTCTAAATCCTGATTATAAATATAGCTAAAATTTTAATTGATGTTTCAAAATCTTTGACATCTAGTAATTTATTAACATATGTATTTTTTAATGTACTTTACTAGTTTTTTTTGGGGGGGGAGATATGCTGTGTCTCTTCCATTTGAAGATATGTTGCCTTATATCTGGAAAATTTTACTAAATTGCTTTTTTGGAGAAGTCAGTTATGTATATGCTAGATCTTTGCTCATTTCTATAGTTATCCTATTTATCACTTTAGTCTTTGCTTTGTCTCATATCATTTTAATTTTTTAAAAAAAGTTTGTCCTCTCTAGGCTTCATTTCCAGTGATTATAGAAGCATCTCGGTTTTTTCATGCATTTCCAATTTTTTCTATTATTTTTTTAATTTAATTTTGGCTGTGCTGGGTGTTTGTTGCCGTACACAGGCTTTCTCTAGTGTGGTGAAGCGGGCGCTGCTCTCTGGTTGTGCTGCTCAGGCTTCCTGTAGCAGTGGCTTCTCCTGGGGTGGCAGGCAGGCTCTAGGGCACAAAGGCTCAGTAATTGTGGTGGGCGCATGGGCTTAACTGCCCTGTGGTATGTGGGATGGTAGTGCTCAGGCCAAGGATTGAACCCATGTCCCCTGTGGTGGCAGGTGGCTTCCTAACCACTGGGCCACCAGGGAAGTCCCAAAACTTTTCTGTTTTTTAATGATCATTTTTTTCCTCCACTGCTTTGATTTCTCACTTTTTATATCTCTTTCTGTCACCTCAATGTTTCTTCCCTGTCAGGTGTTTCTAATTTGTACTCTAGCCCCATACAGGCCAATATTTTACCTCGGAAGAAAAGTTATGACCAACCTAGATAGCATATTCAAAAGCGGAGACATTACTTTGCTGACTAAGGTCCATCTAGTCAAGGCTATGGTTTTTCCAGTGGTCATGTATGGACGTGAGAGTTGGACTGTGAAGAAGGCTGAGTGCCGAGGAATTGATGCTTTTTTGAACTGTGGTGTTGAAGACTCTTGAGAGTCCCTTGGACTGCAGGGAGATCCAACCAGTCCATTCTGAAGGAGATCAGCCCTGGGATTTCTTTGGAAGGAATGATGCTAAAGCTGAAACTTCAGTACTTTGGCCACCTCATGCGAAGAGCTGACTCATTGGAAAAGACTCTGATGCTGGGAGGGATTGGGGGCAGGAGGAGAAGGGGACAACAGAGGATGAGATGGCTGGATGGCATCACGGACTCGATGGACGTGAGTCTGGGGGAACTCCGGGAATTGGTGCTGGACAGGGAGGCCTGGCGTGCTGCGATTCATGGGGTCGCAAAGAGTCGGACATGACTGAGCGACTGAACTGAAATGAATGCCTTTTTCAGGTTTCTTGTCTTGGCAATATTTTCTACTAAGTATTGTCTTCTGGAGAGGGTTTTTCCTGTTCCCTCCTGCCCACCGACCCACCTTTTCTTCTCTCCCTCCAGTTCTGTTTTTCCTCCTTCCCTCCCGTCCCTCTCTCTGTCTAGTACATTAGTATAGATCTTATCCTGGCTGCTTCTTAGATTATAATATTCTTTGAAATAGTTGAGTACTCTTCCAGGGCTGGCTATTTGTAAGAGAGATAGGTGTTGCGTGGGGAGGGGGCGTGCTTAGGGGATGAGTGTGTGCGTGAGAGAGGGAAAGGGGGGGAGAGAGAGAGAAAGAGGTAGGAACAGGAGGGGGACTGTTTTTCAAGTTAGATAACAGCATTGTTCTTGCATCCTGGAGTTATGTTGTGTAAGCCTACTGAATGCATTTAGCTCTCACTCCCCACAACCCTGACCCAGTTACCTAAGTTATGTAGCTGTGGGGCAATTCAAAATTCAGTCTTTACTTCTCGCAACTGCAGGAAAAAAATGTCTTGTGAACCAAATATGGCCTGCCTATGGTATTTCTCTTTTAGGTCCATTTCTGCTGCATCTTAGGTGAAAATAGCATTCAGAAAATCTCCTAGAGACAATACACACATCTGTCATAAACATAGACTTTGCCTCACTTTTGAGAATGGTACTCTTCCAGCTCTTTTCTGAGATCCTAGTTCAGAGATTCTCTCTCTGCTTCCACATCCATTTGTCTAGTTTTATCTCCTCTGTTCTGACAGCTCCACCATCTAATTTGTGTTTTGTGGTTTTTAGCTTTCTTCATTTTCAGTGAAGATTGTACTTGTAGTTTTAATTCTGCTATATAAAATAATATCTCCCTCTATTTAAAATAACATGGTTTCCTCAGTGTATATACACAGCAGTGGGATTGCTGGGGGGTGGTTGTTCAGTCGCTCAGTTGTGTCCAACTCTTTTCAACCCCATGGACTGCAGAATGCTGGGCTTCCCTGTCCTTCACCATTTCCTAGAGTTTGCTCAAACTCATGTCAATTGAGTCGGTGATTCCATCCAACCATCTCATCCTCTGTTGTCCCCTTCTCCTCCTGCCTTCAATCTTTGGCGACATTAAGTTCTTTTCCAGTGAATCGACTCCTCACATCAGGTGACCAAAGTATCAGAGCTTCAGTTTCAACATCAGTCCTTCCAATGAATATGCAGGACTGATTTCCTTTAGGATTGACTGGTTTGATCTCTTTGCTGTCCAAGGGACTCTCAAGAGTCTTTTCCAGTACCACAGTTCAAAAGCATCAATTCTTCGGCTCTCAGCCTTTTATATTGTCCAGCTCTCACATCCATATATGACTACTGGTAAAACCATAGCTTTGACTAGACAGACCTTTGTAGGCTGAGTTGTGTGTCAGTTCTATGCCCAGTTTTTTAAGGAATCTCCACACTCTTCTCCATAGTAGCTGTACAGTTTTCATTCCCACCAACAGTGTAAGAGGGTTCCCTTTTCTCCACACCCACTCCAGCATTTATTGTTTGTAGACTTTTTGATGATGGACATGCTGACTAGTGTGAGATGATACCTCATTGTGGTTTTGATTTGCATTTCTCTAATAATGAGTGATACTGAGCATTTTTTCATGTGTTATTAGCCATCTGTATATCTTCTTTGGAGAAATGTCTGTTTAGATCTTCTGCCCACTTTTTGATTGGATTGCTCATTTTTCTGGTATTGAGCTACTTGTATATTTGGAGATTAATGATTTGGCAGTTGTTTTGTTTGCTATTATTTTCTCCCATTCTGAGGGGTGTCCTTTTACCTTCCTTCATTGTACAAGAGATTTTAATTT
This sequence comes from Budorcas taxicolor, assembly GCF_023091745.1. Taxonomy (NCBI): domain Eukaryota; kingdom Metazoa; phylum Chordata; class Mammalia; order Artiodactyla; family Bovidae; genus Budorcas; species Budorcas taxicolor. The sequence continues at coordinate 57,275,558 of NC_068930.1, forward strand.
TAATTTTATCCCATTTGTTTATTTTTGTTTTTATTTTCATTACTCTGGGAGGTGGGTCATAAAGGATCTTGCTGCAATTTATGTCAAAGAGTATTCTACCTATGTTTTCCTCTAAGAGTTTTATAGTTTTTGGTCTTACATTTAGGTCTTTAATCCATTTTGAGTTTATTTTTGTGTATAGTTTTAGAAAGTGTTCTAGTTTCATTCTTTTGCATGTAGTTGACCAGTTTTCCCAGCACCACTTATTGAAACAGGATGTAATGTAAAAGAACATGTAATAAAAAGTGCTGTCAAATCATGAGACAAACCCAAGGGTTTCAAAACAGATTTGTTTTATGCTGTGTGAGTCTTTTAACTTACCAGGAATGGGGGGGGGGGGGGAGGATTTCTTGAAATTTTGTCCCTTCAGGTATACTATTAAGAATATTCTAAAAGTTGGCCAAAAAGTTTGTTTGGGTTTCCTGTAAGAAGTTATGGAATATATAAATATTTTGATAACCTGGGTTCCCTATTATGTCTTTTACAATCTCTAAGTAATAATGCAAACTTTTTTTACATTCTTTACCTGGGTAATGACCTCATAATGCTCTTTCATATTAGTATGTCTTATTCCCCTCTAGATCATGAAGCTCTTTTGTTAAAAATAACATTTTACACATTTGTATGCCTTAGCACATATTTGGCAGGTAAAATGTCCTTGTAAATTAAAGCCCTATAAATGCATGTTGAAAAGTTAAAAGCTTTGTAACAAAATATTTGAGATAAAAGACATTTATATATTCAGAGCCACTATTCTGTGTATCTAATAGGAATAGATAACATAGTATATGATATTTGTCTCAAAGTGTCTAAAAAATCATTATCCTCAGCATGTTTAAGGTTAAAGCACTATATTTTTATAGCATTTAATCTAAACTCATATAGCTAAAAATAATTTTCTAAATCCCTATCCAGGTGACATTTTTCATATCGATTAATATCAGCCCTGTTTAATGGCATAGTTGACATCAAGGCTTGGAAAGTACTTATAAAACTAAATATAAAACAAAGCAAAATGAATATGTATATATTAATTAAATTTCATTGGTTTTCCAAGATAGCTAAATCTTGGTTTCAGTAAATATCTTAGAAATCTTAATAGATCCCTAATCCTTATTTTAAATATATTTTGGTTAAATAAATCAAATTTTGCTTATATTTTGGCATATGATTTAAAATTTTTAATGTTTTCCTCTTTCTCTGATGTATCACTCCTCCCCATAGATTCTTTCCTATGCAATTCCTTTAGATGCAAGTTATTTTTCACATTATGCAAGCATAAGTATGAACTGTAAAAATGTAATTCATAAAATGTATAAAATTCAACAGTTAGCCATTTGCCAAACTAACAGCTCTTCCCTGATTACCTGTCTGAAGACTGAAGCTTGTTGCGTGGAACAAATAGGTTCCAATGTCCCAGATTCGTAAAAATCACTGCCAGACTCACACCCAAGCTCCCCAAAATGCTGATCTGAACTTGTGATGCTTTCCAACCCATCAGTAGTCTGAATATAGTCAAAACTATCTCAAACAAAGGAGTCACAGTTTGATATTTTGTGACAATGTCTCTGATTCCTAACAGTGGCTAGCCTTCCACACAAACTGAAAACAGCTACTGATAAAATCGGTTACCTTTGAAAATGAAAATAATAATAATACTTTTGAAAAAGTAATACGTGCACATAGTACAGCATTTTACTAACAGAGACCTATTGTGTAGCACATGGAACTCTGTGCAGTTATGTGTCAGCCTGGATGGGAGGGGGGTTTATAGGAGAATAGATACACGTATATGTATGGCTGAGTCCCATCACTGTTCACCTGAGACCACCACAACATTGTTAATTGATTATACTCCAATACAAAATAAAAAGTTTAAAATTAAAAAAGAATACGTTTTCTTCTTTATTTTTCTCTTAATATCTCAAACACTCAAATAGAGGCACGCTTTATTTTCATCCTGTGTATATTTCTAGAGACATTTTATGTTTACCGAAACATGTTTATATTGGGGCTTCCCTGGTGGCTCAGTGGTAAAGACTCTGCCTGCCTGTGCAGGAGACACGGATTTGATCCCTGGGTCAGAAAGATCACCTGGAGAAGGAAATGGCAACCCACTCCAGTATTCTTGCCTAGAAAATCACATGAACAGAGGAGCCTAGCGGTTTGCAACCCATGGGGTCGCAGAAAAGTTGGACATGACTGAGTGATCAAACAGCAGCAGCAATGTTTATATTCTATCTTTTACAAAAACGGTCCCATAACATAACACATTATTCTGGATCTTTTTTTTCCCCCTACTATTATGTATTACTGTTCTGTATATACACATGTTGTCAAGTTTGGGAATTGGGGCGTAGAGGGAGAGTGCTCTGGAGTATGACCCAGCCAGTCAAGTTGTCTTTCAATGAAGCAAAAAAAGAAAACAAAATAAAGGAGCTGGATCTTTGTACCTCAGTGCCAGTCAATCTTAGAGGGAGAGAGGAAGTAACTTCCCCGAGGAAGCAACTTCAGTTAGGCAAGTCCAATGAGCAATCCGTTGTAGAAGAAGGGCAGTCATTAGCTATGAACACCCTCATTCATAGCAACTGGAAAATGGGCACACTGACCCACTAACTGAGACAGGGAGAGCATTTCATTACTAGTTTCACTTTAATATTTGAGAGTTTTGTTCAATGCTTACTTCATTTGTAAGTTATTATGGGGCAATACAAAATTATATGAAGTTCAAGGAAATCCATAAAATAGGCATGAATCCAGGAGGAGACTACAAGAAGATTTTGAATAAGGCCTGCCTTCAACAAAACTGAGATAATACACCAATATCTCACACATAACCTACAAAGAACAAGAACTTTAACTTAGCATCCAATCCCTGTGTGCCCTTTATAGAATTATGGTTCTGTATAGCACAGGGCAGGGGGCAGGTAGGCACAAAATGCAATGAAAGCTAAGACCATTAAGGACAAAGGAAACAGATTTGGACTATGTAAACCAGGAAGAGTATTTGCAATGCTGACAATGAATACTTAACACAGAAACAGAAGCCTTAGCTAGAGAAGTGTGTTCAAGAAAGTACTGAGGAAATGAGAGAAGATGATGAATAGGTTACTTGTTTTTTAAAGTTAGCTGGGATCATGTTACAAAAGCAGATAGTCTTAAATGGATTTAGGATTTATGCTCAGAAGACAATAAGTTTCATGTAAAATGTAGATAGGCTAGGCAGAAAGATACAGGAAGATGAAATTGGACTCGTGGGTTAGAATCAGATTATGAACTCACTATAAAATAGCTATAGTCCTTTCATAATCAGAACAATCAAAAATGTTTTTCAAATTGGAAACTTCCATTGATTAAAATATGGTGATGTCTATAGTATAGGTTTTGTTTAACTAGGCTGGGAATTTCATTTATATGTTAATATATTGGATTAATTCAAATTCCATGGTTTATATAATGCATCCCAGCAGATTATTTTTACATCCACATAGCTCAATTATGCTCATGTAATGTTTTTAAAATATTGTTTTAACATTTATTGTTTAAAGATAAGATTTTTTATTGGACATTATTGCTAAGATCAAGATGAAATATATTTTTACATTTTTATATCAAAGTGACAAGATGCTGATATTTTTACCTGACATCTAAAAAAGACCTACATTTTCTTTTTTTATATATTAAAATGCTATTTATAAGTTTTAAAGTTTTATTTAAAGTCAAATAAACACTGGCAAATGTATTCTTCCTTTAGAAATAACCTGAGTGATTATTTGATGAAAAACTTAGTCAAATGATTGTTGAATCATTTGCATCCAACTTTATTTCAAATCTCATCTTGATCTAGAAGTAAATTTGAAGACTCTGATCACTCTCACCTCCCAAAACATTCATCAGGCGTTTACGAATAGTATGATTTCCTCATTTCCTTTTGCATTCACTAATCATTTATTTAATGACCTTTGCTTATTCCTACTTAGGTCTCTAAACTTTTATTGCTGGCGCCTCCAGGTTTCAAATCGTGAGTCTCTTCACTTTTACGTCACTTAATCTCTTGATGATCTCATCCAGTCTGTGGCATTAAAAACCATCCTCCCACTGTGTCTGCATGCTAAGTCGCTTCAGTCGTGTCTGACTCTTTGTGACCTTGTGGACTGTAGCCCACCAGGCTCCTCTGTCTATGGGATTCTCCAGGCAAGAATGCTGAAGTGGGTTCCCATGTCCTCCTCCAGGGGATCTTCCTGACTCAGGGATCAAATGTGGGTCTCCTGCATTGCACGTGGATTCTTTCACCGCTGAGCCACCCTTTGTTGAATCCCTAAACCGCATTCTTTCCTTGGCCTTGCGCATGAACATTAGACTCACATTTAAGCAAACACTCAATATCTCTTCACCATTTTCATCTCAAATTCCACCTCAATCCAAACATCAATTGCATCTCAAATTCACCATTTTCAAAGGTGAATTCTATTCTTGGCTCTATGACTGCAAGTACCAAAATCTCCTCATATAAACTCATGATTGTTCCATCTCTCTGATAGCTCAGGTCAAATTTTGGAGTCCCCTAGAACACTTTCCTTCTCTTCTTTATGACTTCCAATCTTCCAACAATATTTTTTGGCTCAACTTTTAAAGTAAGACTAGACTTTTTACCTCTTCTTAATATCTCTGCTACAACCATGTCATATCACAAACATTTCTCACCTGGGAAATTGCAAGTACCTTTTTAAATCTGATGTAACTCTTGGTCCTCTTCTGTTGATTTTCATCTTAACTGCCAGAGATATCCTGCTAAAAAGCAAGCTGGAGATTTCACTATCTGTTCAAAAGCCTCTAAGGTTTCCAGTATCACTCAGAACAAAATACAAAGTCAGGAAAGCCTGCAAAATCCTACATGATCTGCAATCCCAGCTGCCTCTTCAAGATTATCTCCTGACACTTTGCCATCGCTTTCTATTCCCATCACAGTGGATTCCTTGCAGTATTTCATTGCTGGTTCAAAGCCTTTGCATCTGTTGTTCCCTGTTGCTGAAATTCCCTTTTCCAGATAAGTGTGTGGCCCATTGTTTTGTATTCCTTATGTCTTTATTCAAGTATTAACTTCTCACTAGTAAATTGCCCTCCTGTGGCACTACCTCCTCTTTTCCACTTTATTTTCCTTTCTAGAAGACTGAACATCTAATATACTATATATATTCATACTTATCTTTGTCTGTGTCCCTCTCTGCATTATAAAATCCATGAGTCAAAGGAGCATTATTTTTTCTTTTGTGCATTGCTTTATCTTTGCTTCTATAACAATAAATAGAACATGCTTATGCATCTATTAACATTTAATAAATGAATAAAATTACTTGTCATAGTGCATTAGTTATAATGTGGTGACTAATTATAAGTACATTGTATAATGTCAAATGCAGCTATAATTAAAGAGATGCTGAAAACAACTCAAAAGTTGTTTTCACAAGTATATTCATCAGGACATCCTTCATAATATTTAAACATTTAAAACAAATTTAAAATAAGTTCTAAGTAGTTAAATGATTATTCCTTTTTGTAGTGAAGTACAGTAAGGCTAATAACACCATGCTATATTTATAAATAGCAGGAGAACATGAGAAAATTTTTCAATTCTATTTATGAATATGTTAACAGCTTAATTATACTTCATCATAAACATGAGCATACATGTACACATGTGTATATTTCTCTTTCTTTATATATATTTACATATGCATTTGGAGAGAGAGATGGAAAGTAAAGAGGAAGAGAGGGAGGAAGGGAAAAGTTCCTCAATTATGCATAAGAAAGTGAAAATGTTAGTCACTCAGTCATTCCAATTCTCTGATCACATGGTCTATAGCCCACCAGGCTCCTCTGTCCATGAAATTTGCCAGGCAAGAATACTGGAATGGTTAGCCATTCCCTTCTCCGGGGGATCTTCCTGACCTAGGGATTGAACTCGGGTCTCTTGCATTGCAGGCAGATTCTTCACTGGCTGAGTCACCAGAAGGTATATAAATGTTAAAAATAATGATAGATAACTCATAGATATGATATTTTATAATTTGTCTTCAGAGATTTGTACTATGATGTAAGTTGTTTCTTCACATATTTCACCTGAAAATAAATTTAAAAGATCATGCTACATATTGGCTTTAAGTGTAAATTATTTAGCAATGCTCACCCAGTTAGAATAAAATATTGCCGTTAATTTAAATACGTGTCAGATTTTTGCACCTTACCAGAAGCAGTTACAGTCTTAACTTTCCTACTTTCTCAAGTATGCCACAAAGCTTTTATGTTTAATACACTGAGGATAGTTTTATGTGAAATACTGAATTTCTCTACAGGTACATCAGGTCAGAGACCACTTTCATTTTCTAGCATCACAGTGAAAACATCCTCTCAATTTTTATCACAAACATGGTGAGAAAAATAATAGAGGCCAAAATTAGAAACACAATAAAGATACTACAAAAGCAAATTCAAAGAATTGACTTTGAAATATGTAAAGTTGCATTAAATCCAAATGTGTTTTTAAAAGAGTTCTTAATCTATTTTTATTGAAACATATTTCATTGTTTTATATCCCTCTCTTCAGAGAGATATATGGTCTGCAAGTATGGCATGCCCTTTTAGTTTCCCCAGTGAATACTGAGGTTAAAGGATTGTTCAGACCCTTGGAAATATCAAATATTTCTGCATGAGCATGTCCTTTTGCCCTCTGATAGTGTCACTTATTTTTGTCTGATTATCTTCTCTGGTATTTCAGATGGTAAAGCGTCTGTCTGCAGCTCAGGAGACCTGGGTTCTATCCCTGGGTTGGGACGATGCCCTGGAGAAGGAAATGGCAGCCCACTCTCATATTCTTGCCTGGAAAATCCCATAGACAGCCTGTGTAGGCTACTGTCTATGGGGTTGCAAAGAGTCAGACGTGACCAAGCAACTTCATTTTCACTTTCTTTCTCCTTCTCATGTATGTTTAAATATCATATGCTGTATTATCACTGACTCACCTTCACATATTCTCTCTTGTCATTTTTTATACTTCTGAGGTGTTTGTTTTTGTTGAAGTGTTTCTGTTTTTATGGTTTAACTACTACTGATAACTATTTCACCATTATGCAACAATACCTTGAAGACAATTTTCTTCCAGCGGGAATAACAAAAAGCTATGTGTCTCTATAAAAGAAGTACTGTTTTAAAAGGAAAGACAGAGAAATTTTCTCCAAAAGGAGTTTGAATTAAAGACATCCTCATCCTCATTAACTTTCACTAAACCGTGGGAGCCTATGATCTCATATAATTCCCTTTAACCAGGATGATGGGACGACCCAGAGGGATGGTACGAGGAGGGAGGGGGGTTCAGGATGGGGAACACGTGTATACCCGTGGTGGATTCATGTTGATGTATGGCAAAACCAATATAATATTGTAAAGTAATTAACCTCCAATTTAAATAAATTTATATTTTAAAAAATAAAGGTGATATCTTTAGAAACCTGCCGGAAGTCATGAAGAACATGATTGAGTAATCTCACCTTCATGTAGTACATGGTAAGATTACAAGGGAATCCAAATATGAAGGAAAATGATTTCATTAATGGTTAAAGAGTGGGTCAACATAAAGGTCTAAAATCCAATTTCTTCTCATTTCATAAAGTAAATCATTCTAAAATCTCTTTGGAATATTAAGATGGAAAAATATGGCCAACAACAATCAAATCCTAATTTCCACAAACAAAGTCAAAGGAAGAGTTGAATATTATGTAACATCTGGATAATTTTATTTTCGATCAGTTTTTTATAAGCTTGGCCTACTTTAACTCAACTATTACTTCCCCCCTGATAGCTCAATAGTAAAGAATCATCATCCCGATGCAGAAGACAGTGATTTGATTCCTGGGTTGGGAAGATGCCCTGAAGAGGGAAATGGCAACCCACTTCAGTATTCTTGCCTGAGAAATCCCACGGATTGTGAAGTGTGGTGGGCTACATTTCGTGGGGTCACAAAAGTCAGACATGTCTTAATGACTAAACAACAGCATTGTGTCCTATTATATAAACTAAACCATGAAAATTGTAATAGTAAAAACCATAGATGAAGAGGTAAACAGAGAAGCGTAAGATGGTTTATGAGTCAAATGACATATAGAATCTTCTTCAAAGTATTTATCATATGTAATAAAGTTGAGAGATAACATGTAAATATAAAACAATTTTGCCTATCAGATCTAACAAAGTAAGTATGGGAGAAGGCAATGGCAACCCACTCCAGTACTCTTGCCTGGAAAATCCCATGGAGGGAGAAGCCTGGTAGGCTCCATGGGGTCGTGAAGAGTCGGACATGACTGAGCGACTTCACTTTCACTTTTCACTTTCATGCATTGGAGAAGGAAATGGCAACCCACTCCAGTGTTCTTGCCTGGAGAATCCCAGGGATGGTGGAGCCTGGTGGGCTGCCATCTATGGGGTCGCACAGAGTCGGACACGACTGAAGCGTTTTAGCAGCAGCAATAGCAGCAGTAAAGATATAATACACCCCAAAAAAACACCACGAAAGATAATATTGAAGGAAAAAAAGAAACCAAGTAACAATCTAAATTGGTTGATTCAGTTGGACAATTTTAAAAATTGCTTTTGTGAAACTCAGTGATATTATGGCTACTTTCCTAAAATTGCTGGTTACTGTTTCAGAATCTATTTGTTTAGATATCCCTCTTGCCTGGAAAATCCCATGGATGGAGGAGCCTGGTGGGCTGCAGTCCATGGGGTTGCAAAGAGTTGGACATGACTAAGCGACTTCTTTCACTTTTTACTTTCATGCACTGGAGAAGAAAATGGCACCCCACTCCAGTGTTCTTGCCTGGAGAATCCCAGGGATGGCGGAGCCTGGTGGGCTGCCATCTCTGGGGTCGCACAGGGTCAGACACGACTGAAGCGACTTAGCAGCAGCAGCAGCAGAGCAGGTTCTTCTTGAATGGTATTACTTAAAATATGTGATTAATATTTTGTTGGTTGGTACTTCATTTTATAGTCTCTTTTAATATTTTTTACTTTATCAGTACCCATCCTTTGAAAGACACCAAGGAAAGGAAATACAAGTATGCCTCATTTTATTGTGCTTTACTTTATTGCTCTTAGATTTTACAAATTGAATACTTGTGGCAACCTTGTATCAAGCAAGTCTTTTTAACACAATGTTTCCAACAGCATTTGGTCACTTCATGTGTTTGCCTCACATTTTGGTAATTCCTGTGATATTTCAAACTGTTTCATTATTATTGTGATTTGTGATCAGGGAGTAGTCTTTGATTTATTTACTACTATGACCCACTGAAGACTCAGATGATATTTTGCATACTTTAGCAATAAAGTTTTTAATTAAGGCACACACATTGGTTTTTTAGGCATGATGCTGTTGCATACTTAACAGACTACACTATAGTATAAACATAACTTTTATATGCAACTGGTAAATCAAAGAATCCATGTAACTTGCTTTATTGCAATATAGACTTTATTGTGGTGGTCTGGTATTGTGAATAAGACAAGGAACATGCCTGGTATCAAGAAATTTGCTTTTTTCTTGCAGGAGATAATACAACATGAGTTACAACAATACATAAGGGAAAGAGCCATATAGGAGTAAGAGATAAACACTTTTGGACTTTGGTGAAGGAAGAAATTATTTTTTCCTAAAAATAATATTTACAGCATTCTTTATGCATGACAAAGAACAAAACAGAAAACAAAATGGTATCATAATCATAACTTACTTGATATATCTTGGTGTTTTAGTGTGCTTTATGCATTTATTCTGTACCATATCCCTAGATTATTCAGTAAAATTTTGTTTCAGTTGAATGACTAAATAAAAATAATAAGGTGAGAAATAGGAAAGGGAGATAACGGTACACACTTCAAGTTGCAAAATAAATGAGTCACAGGTACAAAATGTACAGTGTGGGGAATACAGTCAATAATTATGTTTTATATTTGTAAGGTGACAAATGGTAATGACTTACTGTGATGATCATTTTATAATGTGTAAAATGTCAAATTACTAGTAGTTTCATAGAAACTAACAATGTCATCGGTCAATCATAATTCAAAAACAACACACTAACTCATAGAAAAAGGGATTAGATCTGTGGTTATCAGAAGTGGGTGGGGTGGGTAAGGGGAGAAGAAATTGCATGAAGGCAGTTGAAATGTACAAACTTCCATTTATAAGATCTATTGGTGTGTGTGCTGAGTTGCTCAGTCGTATCCAACTCTTTGCAACCCCATTGATGGTAGCCTACCAGGCTCGTCTGTCCACAGAATTCTCCAGACAAGAATACTGGGAGTGAGTAGCCATTCCCTTCTCCAGGGGATCTTCTCAACCCAGGGATCTAACCCAGGTTTCATGTATGCTGCTATATGTTATATATAAAAGCTGTTATTCATAATTCTAAGAGTTCTTATAATGAGAAAAAAGTTTTTATTTTCCATTTTTAAACATTTTAAGCCTATATGAGATGATGGACACCCACTGAACTTACTGGGATAATCATTTCATGAGGTATATAAGTCAAATCATTATGCTCTACACTTTAAAATTATTCAGTGTGTGTTTGTGTGTGTTAGTTGTTTGGTCATTTCCAACTCTTTACGACCCCATGACTGTAGCCTGCCAAGTTCCTCTGTCCATGGACTTCTCCAGGCAAGAATACTGGAGTGGGTTGCCATTTCTGTCTCCAAGACAGATCATCAAATATATCTCAATAAAGTGGGAGAAAAAAATAATAAAGTTTCTATTTAGGTAATTGATACTAAAATATGAGAAACTCCTATAAATAGGTTTTATATAATTTACTACATAGTTAAAGTCTGGTTTCTCAGAATAGTTTCTTTGAATAAAGTTGATGTGTATTATGGTAATTCTACCTGTTCTAAAGAAAAATAGTTTCAAATATTTTGCTTATATTTTTGTTTTTAATGTTAATCTTATGTCAAATTTTAGAGAATTATGTAATTCATTTTTTAACTTATTTAACCTTTAAAATAGAGATAATTGACCTATAATATCATAGTACCCTCAAGTGTATAACATATCACGTAATATTTCTACATGTTGGAATGATCTACAATATGTCTAGTTAACATTAATTTAGTACACATAGTTAAAAATTTGTATTCTTGTGATAAGAACTTTTTAGAATTACCTGTCTTCAGTTCAGTTCAGTCACTCAGTCATGTCCGACTCTTTGCGACCCCATGAACCACAGCACACCAGGCCTCCCTGTCCATCACCAACTCCCGGAGTCCACCCAAACCCATGTCTTGGCAACCTTCAAATTACAATACAGTATTATTAAGTGTTGTCATCATGCTGTAAATGATGTACTTTTCCAGCAATTAATGGATTTTTCACTGGAAGTTTGCATCTGTTGGCTACCTTCACCCATTTGCCCATCCTCAGCCCAGCCTCTGGCAACCACCAGCCTGTTTTTGGTTTTTTGTGTTGTTATTTAGATTTCGAATATAAGTGAAATCCAGAGAAGGCAATGGCAGCCCACTCCAGTACTCTTGCCTGGAAAATCCCATGGATGGAGGAGCCTGGTAGGCTGCAATCCATGGGATTGCTAAAAGTCGGAAACAACTGAGTGACTTCACTTTTACTTTTCACTTTCATGCATTGGAGAAGGAAATGGCAACCCACTCCAGTGTTCTTGCCTGGAGAATCCCAGGGATGGGGGAGCCTGGTGGGCTGCCATCTATGGGGTAGCACAGAGTCAGACACGACTGAAGTGTCTTAGCAGCAGCAGCAGCATAAGTGAAATCACAGAGTATTTATCTTTCTCTAATTTATTTCACCTAGCATAATGTCCTCAAGGACCATCCATGTTTTCATAAACAGTGAATATCCTTCTTTTCCATAAATAAGTAAGTGAAAGTCACTCACTAGTGTCCAACCTCTTTGGCATCTACTAGGTAATTCGGTGGAACAAAACCTCATTTTGCTAAGATTCACTTAGCCCTATTGAAAATAGCCCATGGTAACCCCACCATGGACAAAAGATCCAATGGAAACATTCAACAATTCAACAGACTCTGGAAATTATCTTGGCTCTGTTGGTAAATCAGTGATACCTGTAACATGTAGTCTCTACTCTAGAATTCTTGAGCAAATAGGTGAGGGGTTGGAATTCAGACATCCATCCATAATCCCACTATAGCTTTTTAAGATGTGGATTAGCCATGAGTCCTTGATCTAGACTGAGATGGACACATTTACATGTTCTAATTTTTCCAACCCCTGAACAATAAGATAAGAGCCTCATAGAGCTATTTTATAAACTCTCCCCCTTTTCAAATTTTTATCTCATTTTTATATTCTTGGGGGAGGCGCTAGAACTCAAAAGTGGTGGATCCTGTTCTCCGAAAAGCTACATATGCATATCGGTCTCACAATCGTTTTGGTATCTAATTCTGTCTCACTGACATTTCAATAGAAGCTGAGGAAGAATGAGTCCTTTTTAGTGTCCTGTTACAAAGATTTAAAATGCAGGAAACACATATTTTTGTATGTAATGGAAATGGTTGGGAGTGCTTTATTTTTAATGGACAGCATAAATGCAAATTGAAAAAAGATTTCTTTGGGTTTTATATTTCACTTTTATAAAGAAAGAGTATAATATTCAGATTAAACAGAGACAGGCACCATCACATTAGAGCTACTCCACAGAGAGGAAATTAAAGGCTGAGCATTCCAAGTAAAAGACACATTATTGCTTTTCAAACACCTAATTTCTCTCAGTGGTGTGGGAGATATAATGACAGGTAGTACTTCTGCAGTTTAAGTGGCTCTTATACATCATCTGCTTTTATGGTGTAAACTGCTTTGCAGTTTTTAATTTTTCAATCTTCAAGGAAATATAAGAGCAGAGCAATCATGTACATAAGCTCATCATACTTTTTTAGTCTTTCAAAGAAACAATTTGTGACTCTAATAGTACAGGGTTGCATTTCATGTTTTTGAATTCAATTTTTCTTCACATTCTTAGTTTTTTTCTCTCTGGTTTTAGGAAAGAATATCTAAAATTATTTAAGTTTTTTCTTATACTAACATATAACTTTGGATAATGTAATTTAAATAGGGTGTGATATGTTTGCCTTTAAAAAGAAAATATGTCTAAGAGAAAATATGATACTGGGTACTAAGAATCAGTGACTATTATTTTTAATATATATGTTATTGTTTATATGAAAGAACCTTCAATATTTTAAAGATTTAAAAAAATGTAATTTGTACATGGCATCACTAACTAATCAAGAAAAACGAGCCTGAAGATCTCTAACGCAAAAGAGTTAGTCCTATGTGTGAGTGACAATGACAAAACATTTGCATAATAAGTCTTTTTCATACTATAGACTTTACCCTGGTTAAATTTAGAGGTTTTGACTTTGGTGATTTGATTTCTGTGACAACTTACTGTTTTTACCTAATTTGTGTTTTTGTAATGGAGAAATGATAATCAGTTTCTTTCTCTTGGATTTTTCTCTATCTATTTTTAAATGGACCAGAAAAAAATAATAAATTGCTTTAACACAACAACAATTAAAATATTTTAAAATTAGGCAACAAATTACACAACAAATCTATTTCCTGTAAATAAGGGAGGATAGGCTGATCTTAGAAGAGTTTTAGTGGAAAACATCTATTGCCTGCATTTATTCAACAGATCAGAGAAGGCAGGGCAACCCACTCCAGTAATCTTGCCTGGAAAATGCCATGGACAGAGGACCCTGGTAGGCTGCAATCCGTGAGATCACTAGGAGTCGGACATGACTGAGTGACTTCACTTTCAATTTTCACTTTCATGCACTGGAGAAGGAAATGGCAACCCACTCTAGTGTTCTTACCTGGAGAATCCCAGGGGTGGGGGAGCCTGGTGGGCTGCCATCTATGGGGTCGCACAGAGTCGGACACGACTGAAGTGACTTAGCAGCAGCAGCAGCAGCATTCAACAAATAATAATAAGCTATTCTGTCTAGCACTAGATGTGGCACTGAGAATGAATGAGGGAATCAGACAGAAAATATGTGTTTTCTAAATTCACTCAGCTTAAAAACCAAACAGGCATGGTGATCATGACAATTTTACCCCACACAAATAAATATACAATGGCAAATGATGATAAATTCATGTGTGGGGAAGGGGGACCTGAATAAAAATGAAGGACCTGATTTATGTTGAATTGTCAGAAGAGTCTTTCTGCAAGAAAACCTACAGGATAGTAGAGTATGACCAGGTAAAGATTTAACAGGTGGTCTTTCCAGCAGTAGGATACATATGTGAATATCCTGGGAATAAGAAAAGGTTTGGCATATTCCAAGGAGTATGAGTAAGGAAACAGCATATACAGACATTTTCAAGGGAGTCAAGGGTTAAATCTGGAACACCTTATTTTTGTGATGAGTACATGCATCTGGAACTTGGAAGAGAATATAGGTAAGAGATAGAAACTTAGTAATAAATAACATGAAAATATAAAAAAGATCTTCACGACCCAGATAATCATGATAGTGTGATCACTCATCTAGAGCCAGACATACTGGAATGTGAAGTCAAGTGGGCCTTAGGAAGCATCACTACGAACAAAGCTGGTAGAGGAATGCCAGTTGAGCTATTTCAAATCCTGGAAGATGACACTGTGAAAGTGCGGCACTCAATATGCCAGCAAATTTAGAAAACTCAGCAGTGGCCACAGGACTGGAAAAGGTCCGTATTCATTCCAATCCCAAAGAAAGGCAATGCCTAAGAATGCTCAAACTGTCGCACAATTGCACTCATCTCACACACTAGTAAGTAATGCTCAAAATTCTCCAAGCCAGGCTTCAGCAATACATGAACCATGAACTTCCAGATGTTCAAGCTGGTTTTAGAAAAGGCAGAGGAACCAGAGATCAAATTGCCAACATCCGTAGGATCATGGAAAACGCAAGAGAGTTCCAGAAAAACATCTAATTCTTATTGACTATGCCAAAGCCTTTGACTGTGTGGATCACAATAAACTGTGGGAAATTCTGAAAGAGAGGGGAATACCAGACCACCTGACCTGCCTCTTGAGAAACCTATACGCAGGTCAGGAAGCAACAGTTAGAACTGGACGTGGAACAACAGACTGGTTCCAAATAGGAAAAAGAGTACATCAAGGCTGTATATTGTCACCCTGCTTATTTAACTTATATGCAGAGTACGTCATGAGAAATGCTGGTCTGGAGGAAGCACAAGCTGGAATCAAGATTGCTGGGAGAAATATCAATAACCTCAGATATACAGATGACACCACCCTTATGGCAGAAAGTGAAGAGGAACTAAAAAGCCTCTTGATGAAAGTGAAAGAGAAGAGTGAAAAAGTTGGCTTAAAGCTCAACATTTAGAAAACTAAGATCATGGCATCCGGTCCCATCACTTCATGGCAAAATGAGGAAAAACTTTTTGAAGAGGGGGCTCAAAAATCACTGCAGATGGTGACTGAAGCCTTGGAATTAAAAGACGCTTGCTCCTTGGAAGGAAAGTTATGACCATCCTAGACAACATATTTAAAAGCAGGGACATTACTTTGCCAACAAAGGTCCATCTAGTCAAGGCTATGGTTTTTCCAGTAGTCATGTGAGAGTTGGACTGTAAAGAAAGCTGAGGGCTGAAGAACTGATGCTTTTGAACTGTGATGTTGGAGAAGATTCTTGAGAGTCCCTTGGACTGCAAGGAGATCCAACCAGTCCATCCTAAAGGAAAGCAGTCCTGAATGTTCATTGGAAGGACTGATTCTAAAGCTGAAACTCCAATACTTTGGCCATCTGATGCGAAGAGCTGAGTCATTTGAAAAGACCCTGATGCTGGGAACGATTAAAGGCAGGAGAAGGGGATGACAGAGGATGAGATGGTGGATGTCATCAACGACTCAATGAACATGAGTTTGAATAAACTCCGGGAGTTGGTGATGGACAGGGAGGCCTGGCATGTTGCATTCCATGGGGTCCTAAAGAGTTGGACACGACTGAGTATCTGAACTGAACTGAACTGAATCATATTTTATTATGTATATGTGAAAATATTTAAAAATCTACATAACAGTAGAATTTATATATGCATAAGACAAGATACTATATACAACGTCAGTCTGTAAAACTAAGTTTTATTTCTATTAACTGGTAGCAATCTAACATAGCATTGAAATGTTGTCCATTAACAATGACATCAAAAATCACTAATCTGTAAAGAGACATACAGAATCTCTATGCTGCAAACTAGAAAAACCATTGCTGAAAGGCAGTAGAGAAGACTTATATTTAAAGAAGAAATGTCTTCTGAAACTATGCCCTGCTCCTTATATGAGTGCTTGGTTACATATATGTGAACATTTGCATCACTACTTATTTATGATATGTATGCTTTTCTTAATCCATGTTACCCTTTGTTGATAAGTTCATTAGGAAACATAAACAAGACATTTACCATAGAAGATGTATGAACAGACAATTCTTAGAGAAACAAAAAAGATTAAACCTTCTATGGATAGAGATAGATTTATAATTATAGGTATAGATGCAAATTCATTCCAGTCTCAAAAATGACATGGATAGCCTTAAAGGAATTACTTTCCAGAAACCCCAGCTTCCATGAAATCCATTTTTTAGACTGAGCTAACAACTATTTGTCTTCAGGCAAGAAATCGTGAGGTTCTCCTTTTCCTCTTCCACTTAAGAAAATAATATTTTCACCCATTTTGAAATATCTTAAAGTGTTGAAACTTCTAAATCAGTGAAGAAAACTTGAAATACTGATTTTCATAAAGTCTCCTTGATCAAGGAAGCATGCAGCAATTAAGCCTTCATTTATTTCTTTCCCTGTCTCAGAAATATTTCTGTTATGGAAAAGCATTACATTAAAAACAGGATTCTTGACCCATAGTGGTGTTGAGTGGGGCAGGAAGTGTGATGCCAATTTTAATTTAACAACTTTGGTTTTCCATACCCTCTTTATTGTTAAAGGATGACTGCTCCTAGGGAAGTGTCCTGACATAACAAAAAGATCACCAGAAAGAAATAGTGAAGATGGTGTCAGTAATTGTATTCAAATGACAAACTAAAAGCAAAACACCATGCTTGCTTTTGCCTGATGGCTGTTATCTCTCTTTCTCTAATTTTCTTTTTTCTTTCTGGTAGCTATCTTATCTAGTAAATAGAATGACTTCATGACAATCATGCTGGAAGATACAGATTTACTCTCAACTTCAGTATCCACACTTTCTCCATTCCAAGGAATGAGAATCATCTTGGTGAATATTCTTCATGAATCAACTCTTTCTCAGTTGCAAATTATATATGATTTAATTCAATAATAAAGTACCTAGAACTTTTAAAAATAATCTGTAATCAGTTACAACAAATTCCTATTTTTCAGAGGTCTATATGCTGTTCCAATTCTGCCTTTAGCATAATTAAAAGTTATTAATTATTAGATGTAAAGTAAAACTATTCTAAACGTATATTATGATTTTGGAATGTCCCTCTTTCAATTTCTCTTGGTTTTTTTAAAATTAAAGTATAGTTGATTTACAATGTTCTGTTAATTTCTGCTATACACTGAAGTGATTCAGTTATGTGTATACATTCTTTTTTCAGCTTCTTCTCAATTATGATTCATTAAAGGATATTGAATATAGTTCCCCGTGCTATGCAGCAGGACCTTGCTTATCCATTCTGTATACAGTGGTTTGCATCTGCTAATCCCAAACTCCCAGTTCATCCCCCCTTCCCTCTCCCCCTTGACAACCACAAATCTGTATTCTGTCTGTGAGCCTGTTTCTGTTTCGTAGATTGATTCATTTGTGTCTTACTTAGATTCCACATATAAGTGATAGCATATGGTGTTTGTCTTTCTCTTTCTGATTTATTCACTTCATATGACAATGTCTAAGCCCATCCATGTTGCTGCAAATAGCATTACTTCATTCTGTTTTTATAGCTGAGTGGTATTCCATTGTCTATATGTACCACAACATCTTTATCCATTCATCTGATGATTGACATTGAAGTTGTTTCCATGTCTTGGCTGTTGTGAATAATGCTGCTATGAACATAGGGCTGCGTGTATCTTTTTGAATTTTAGTTTTGTCTGGATATATGCCCAGTAGCAGGATTGCAGGATCATCTGATAACTGTATTTTCATATTTTGAGGAACCTCCATACTGTTAGCCATAGTGGTTACACCAATATAGATTCCTACCAGCAGCAGATGAAGGTTTCCTTTCTCCACACCCTTTCCAGCATTTGTTATTTGTAGACTTTTAATGATGGCCATTCTGACTGGTGTGAGGTGGTACCTCATTGTAGTTTTGATTTATAGTTCTCTAAAAATTAGCAATGCTGAGCATCTCTTCATGTGCCTTTTGGCCATCTGTATATCTTCTTTGGAGAAATGTGTATTTAGGTCTTCTGCCCATTTTTTGATTGGGCTATTTGGTTTTTGTTGTTGTAGAGTTGTGTGAGCTGTTTGTATAATTTGGAAATTAAACCCTCGTTAGTTGCATCATTTGCAAATATTTTCTCCTAGTCTGTAGGTTGTCTTTTCATTTTGTTTATGGCTTTCTTTGCTGAACAAATGCTTGTAAGTTTGATTAGGTCCCAATTATTTACTTTTGCATTTATTTCTATTGCCTTGGGAGACTGAACAAAGAAAACATTGGTACAATTTATGTCAGAGAACGTTTTGCCTGTGTTCTCTTCTAGGAGTCTTATGGTATCATGTCTTATATTTAAGTCTTTAAGTCATTGTGAGTTTATTTTTGTATGTGGTATGAAGATACATTCTAACTTCATTGATTTACATGCAGCTGTCCAACTTTCTCAACCCACTTATTGAAAAGATTGTCTTTGTTCCACTGTATATCCTTGCCTCTTTTGCTGACAATCAATTGACCTTAGACATGTGGGTTTATTTCTGGGCCCTCTATTCTGTTTCACTGATCCACATGTCTCTCTTAGTGCCAATACCACAATGTTCTGATTATAGTAGTTTTATAGTACTGTCTTAAGTCTTGGTGGAGGGAGGGGCAGTGATGTGCTTCCTGCTTTGTCCTTTTTCCTCAGGATTTCTTGTAAATTCTGGATCTTTCATGGTACTATATAAATTTTAGTATTATTTTTTTCTAGTTCTTTGAAAAATGTCCTGAGCAATTTGATAGGATCACATTAAATCTGGACATTGAGTAGTATGGCCATTTTAATACTACTAATTCCTCCAACCCAAGACCATGAGATATCTTTCCATCTCTTTGAATCATCTTGAGTTTCCTTTGTTAATGTTTTATCAGTTCAATTCAGTTCAGTCGCTCAGTCATGTCCGACTCTTTGCTACCCCATGAATTGCAGCACGCCAGGCCTCCCTGTCCATCACCAACTCCCAGAGTTCACTCAGATTCATGTCCATCGAGTCAGTGATGCCATCCACCATCTCATCCTCTGTCATCCCCTTATAGTTCTCAGCATATAAGTCTTGCACCTGCTTGGTCAGGTTTATTTCTAAGATTTTAATTTGGGGGATGGGAGGTGAGGGGGGCATTCAAACAGGGTTTGTTTTTTTGTTTTTTTTTACTTTCTCTTTATGATATTTAATTGTTAATGTAAAGAAATACAACTACTTTCTGTATGTTAATCCCGTATTCTGCTACTTTGCTGAATTCATTTATCGGTTCTAATAGTTTTTGTGTGGAGTGTCTAGGGTTTTCTACATATAGTATCATGTCATTTGCATGTAATGACAATTGTTCCTCTCCCCTTATAATCTGGATACCATTTACTTCTTTTTTCTTGTCTGATTGCTGTTGCTGTGCTGTGCCCTGCTTTGCTGTGCTTAGTCACTCAGTCCTGTCTGATTCTTTGTGACCCCATGGACTGCAGCATGCCAGGCTCCTCTGTCCCTGGGGATTCTCCAGGCAAGAATACTGGCATGGGTTGCCATGTTCTTCTCCAGATTGGTTTGACTAGGACTTCCAACACTATGTTGAATAGAAGTGGTGGAAGTGGGCTTCCTTATTCCAGATTTTAGTGTGAAGGCTTTCAGCTTTTCACCCTTAAGTATTATATTGCTGTGGGTTTTTCACAAACAGCTTTTATTATGTTGAGAGATGTTCCCTCTCTACCAACTTTCGCAAGAGTTTTTATCATGAATTACTGTAGAATTTTATCAAATGCTTTTTATGACTCTACTGAGGTGATTATATGTTTTTTATCTTTTCCTTTGTTGATGTGATATATTACAATAATTGGTTGGTAGATGCAGAGCCATTCTCTTGCCTTTAAAAATCACTTTGGTAGGTACTGCAAAATTTGAATTTTGCTTAAATATGTGGGTACTAATAGTTATGTCAAATTAAAAATATATTAAGGTACACAATTTCCAATGATATGTTCACCTTAACATTGCCTCATTATAGCCTCATCAGTAAAACATCACCATTTCAAAGTTTCCCAACCTCTATATTATTGGAAATATGAGCCATAAAATGTCTTGGTGTGGAGAACTGTTCTGTGCAATTTAGGATATTTAGCATCATCCATGACCTCTACCCACTTGATGCCAATAGCGCTTCTTCCTTACCACTACCTCTCCCCACCAACTGTGACAATCCAGAAGGTCCCCAGACATTGTCAAATATCCCCCAGTTTGCAAAATATTCCCCTGCTGAGAATCACTGCTCTATATGAAAGAAATCCAGGTAGAAAATTAATATTTATTGGAGAAGGCAATGGCACCCCACTCCAGTACTCTTGCCTGGAAAATCTCATGGATGGAGGAGGCTGGGAGGCTACAGTCCATGAGGTCATAAAGAGTTGGACACAAAAAGAATTTCTCAAATATTGAAAATGTGAATGGCTCTAATGTCTGGATATCAAATCTTCTTGCAAGACAATTTCAAATTTGTTTGTTTAGTACAATGAAAAAGGGGTCTAAATAATTTGTCAGTGATCATTGACAGTAATTTTTATGGTAGGTCTTTATTGATTTTTTAGAATATTAAATAAGTCCTATAAATTCAAGGGTAAATTTAAATAATTTTTCTGTTCTTACTGTGCACATATATTTGCAACTTTTGCCAACACTTACATCTATAAATATGGAAAAGATGGATTAGGATTGATTAAATGAGAATAATTGAATAAATGAAAATACTTTACTATTCTCATTTCAGCAATAAGTAATTCAATTTATTCAAATATATGAATCAAGTGAAGAAAACTAGCTTTATAAGATGCATTTCTAATGAAATGATACCCTTATTTTTAATATGTATTAATATTAGAAATATGTTTATTAATAGCTACTTTGCTGTAGTAATGGTTATAAAAATAACTCATTTTGGAAAATTGTTAGAACACTTGCCATTATGACCACAGGAAAAATAAAAAATACATTTAAATTAATGTATTTTTTTAGGGATGTATGGTTGGGAAATCGGTGACTTCAAAATAAACATAATTTTAATATAAACTTCTGTACAAGAAAAGGAATGAAAGTAAGCATTCAAGGGAAAAAATAAATAAGCTTTTAGGCTTTTATAAAAGAACTAATTCATGAAAATATTTTAGTATTATAGAGAAACTAACCATTCTAATGACTGTTGAAGGATGTGACCAACATCACCTAAAATGTGATATATTTTAGGTACACTGTCAGGAACAATTGTAAGAGATTCTGAGAAGGATTTATGCAGAACAAAATGTCAGGGGAAGTTTGATAAAGAATTATGAAGCAATAGAATATTAGAGTTTCCCTGATAACAAATTATGAAAAGCAGTACATTAGAGTGAGCTCAAAACTGCTGATGCAAGTTGAATACCTGCTGATTATTTACGAAGAGGGGGATATAGATAGATACATATAGATAGATACACAGATACATAAACCAATTGTAGCTTTAACTGAATATAAGTGGAACAAGACATCTAAACTCTGTAGTCATTTGCAGTGAAGTGACAGTTGCTCAGTTGTGCCTACTCTTTGCGACCCCATGGACTATAAAGTCCATGGAATTCTCCAGGCCAGAATACTACAGTGGTAGCCTTTCCCTTCTCCAGGGGATCTTCCCAACCCAGGGATCAAATCCAGATCTCATGCATTGCAGGCGAATTCTTTACCAGCTGAGCCATCAGGGAAGCCCTAGTCATTTGCAGGCCCTACATAAATTTACAATATTTGTGATGATCAAAAGCAAAACAAAAAAATTCTCAACTAATTCTGTATTTTTGATTTGTCATGTTACTTCAGGGCTTGACTTATTTTCTTATTGACAATGTCATATATTAAAGTTTAGACACTATTGGATACCTTAAAGTTGCTGTGTTACTTTTTAAATTATCCATTGTTACAGTATATCAAAAAGTAAAAAATTTGCAGCTATCTTAATTATAATAAAAGTATTATTAATAGTTATTCATGTAAAACTATATTAATAGGAGAGTAATCTTAGACTCTTGAGAGTTCCTTGGACTGCAAGAAGATCCAACCAGTCCATTCTAAAGGAGACCAGCCCTGGGTGTTCTTTGAAAGGATTGATGCTAAAGCTGAAACTCCAGTACTTTGGCCACCTCATGAGAAGAGTTGACTCATCAGAAAAGACTGATGCTGGGAGGGATTGAGAGCAGGAGGAAAAGGGGACGACAGAGGATGAGATGATTGGATGGCATCACCAACTCAATAGACATGAGTTTGAGTAAACTCTGGGAGTCGGTGATGGATAGGGAGACCTGGCGTGGTGCAGCCCATGAGATCACAAAGAATCACACATGTCTGAGCGACTGAACTGACCTGAACTGAAAGTCAGTATTGAAAATGATTCAAGAAATCATTCAGGGAAAAATACAAACAAGCAAAAAAAAAATCAGCCACTTGATATTATACAAAATGTCTGTTTAAAATTTAGAGAGACAGCATAAAAGATTGAAAGAGAGAAGAATTATGAAGTTATTTTTTTGTCTAAGTTGATTGTTGATCTTTTGTGTTTACTCATGTGATTTAAGAACTGATTATTTCCTCCTAATCATCACAAACTAGTCTCTTTTCCCCAGGTGTGGTAGGAAATCTTACTATGAATCATGAATTTCAGACAGTTATTAATTCTGGATAATCATATGTTTCAGCATACTCATGCCTCTAACTTTCAGAGATTTTTCATCTGATATAATCATCCTAACATCACTAGAAATTTAGATAAAATATTTTTATATATAAATTAAAATGTGAGTTATAATATATAGCTAAGTCTCTAAATCATGCCCTCTATTTCAATATAATGAATCAGTATAAAGTCACAACTTGTGTAAAACTCAGGATATAAAGAAGAAAGGAGGAGCTTTTCAGGAACAATCAAATTTGCTCATAATGTATGTTTTCAGAATAGTACATCAGCAAACTTGACTTCTTTGCAGGTCATGGAAAGCTGATTTAGCAATGTTTTTGGGTTCAGAAATGTAAAGTTTATACATACATCTTAAAAACAAATCTTTCAAATGCATAAGGATAATTACTATAATAATAGACTAGCATAAGGCAAAAGATAAAACTAAAAGTGTCTTTAAATCCAGTGTGCTCCTTCTTGAGATAAGAAATTTGAATTCCATTGTCATTTTTCTATAGCAAACCAGAGAGGTGGATATTGTATTGAGTGGTTAATAAACTGAAGAATATTTTTGTGATCCTCTCTCAATAATATCAGAATTTTAAACAAGTACATTATAATGAAGAACATGATTGTCATTTCTGTATTAACTTATTTAGGATATCTTGAAAAAGTTTTTCTTGGCATTAACTAATCAGTAATATTACAATAAAAAATTCACAGTTGTTCTTTTCTACTTTAAGAAATCTGTCATGTCAAAAATACTAAGTTTAGCCTCAAAATGCATTTTTCATTATATTATGTAAATTAGTCATTTTCCTTAAGGATTTCTAATAATTTGAAGATTTTGAGTTGTCTGCATAAGAATGATGAAAGTTGATATATTTTTAAAAATTGTATAAATGGTGGTAGAACAATTGGGTTAGATTCCAATTTATTAAAAATTACTAGGGATGAAGGACACCTCTAAATAAAATATTCACTCCAAATTGGAATTTGAAAATTTATCTGCTAAATCTATCAAAACATAATAAAAAAGAAACAGATATGCTAAATGAGTTATACGTCTAATTCAGTACAATGCAGGGAAATACTATTTTAAGTCAGTCAGATTAGGAAATATATAATATTTTAAGGTACCCTGATTGTTACCTAAAATCATAAGACTGCAAAGACACCTAGACATATTTTTACATGATTTCTTTTTGAGTGATTTTACTTTACAAAATCTTTCTGTTTAAGTTATCCATCATGATTTCCAAGAAAGTCAATGAAACTATTTGTTTTAATTTTGTAAAGTAAACATAAAAGGAGAAAATAAGAGAGACCAGAAGAAGATAATAACACTTAATTTCAATTTGAAATAAGATGATAATCAATCTTTTGTATTTACCCATTTGTATTCATAACTATATTTCTCTGGTAACCATCTGAGAAGACAAATATTCTCTTTCTACAACTCAGTATAAAACTTTTTGCTGATGGTATGTTTTTATGACAATGCTAAAGCATAAAAGAAAGTGCTGCAGGTAAAATCAGTGAGCACTTTAGTTTTTGTTTCTTGTACTCGCATATGTAGACCTTATGTCCCTACAGATCATGTACCTACTGAAAGGAACCCTGCAATCCCAACTGCCAACCATAACATGGTTTCTTTTGTCTCTAGAAAAATGTAAGCATTTTAATATATTACAAAGATTATATCTTCAGCATCATTACCATGTTTATAATTATAACTTTCAACCATTATCTTAATGTTTAACATCCTTCACTTATGGTGCATGCTTCATTAAGCTTGAGTGTTACACCTTTTTGATACATAATTCCTTTTGTTCTATTAGTCTATAACAAGTGATACAAATTGCTTCATATTGTTTTTATAAATTATAGTTTAGGATTGACTTAATGCCTGAATTGTGACTTATACCTCTCAAACATTTTTGTGTAACACAAACATTCTTTGATTAAGGTGAAGCAGTAATCTGAAAGTACTAGGAAGACGGTATTACTGCTACTAAATAATCCCAGATATTTGCTTTTGAGGCAATTGATAGGTTTTCCCTTTCTCACCTTTTTTTGTTGTTGTTGAAAGTAGTCATGGTTGCAAATTCGGTTGGCAAATGAAATGGAAACCAATGGTTGCAAATTCAGTTGGCAAATGAAATGGAAACCAAAGTGACTTAGCAGGCCTTAAGTTCTGCCAGTTACAGGTGAGAAGTTTAAGAGCCAGTATCAGAGTTCCTACATCCTCTTTCCTCTGCTGCACTTGGAGCTGCATATTGGTGGGAAGCCTCAGTCAGGCTCAGTGACTGTTTTAAGAGACATCCTGCATGCATATACACATACCCAGCCCCACAGTGGATACAGAGCATCCATGATATATAAAACTGGACCATATTAATCTGCTGGCACGTTTTGGTTGTCTGATACCTCACCACAAACTAGGATAATCTCACTGATTCAGAGTGATAAATTAGACTGAATTTTATGTATAGGATAATAGAAAAGCCTCGAAAGATATATAAAAATGATTTTAATAATTACTGGGATTGTAAAAGTATTTTTATTACACTATGCATCCTTATAAAATTATGTAGAAGTTAGAAACACTGTTATTGTGAACATTAGATTTATACTTATTACAAAAATTCTGTTTTGTGTCTACATGTGCTGGGGACATAATGTTGAAGTGATCAGACTAGACCTCTGCCCCTTGGAATTATATTCTATAGGGGGAGTCAAATGTGAAATGTAAGAGAACTAGTTTGTAAAATAATTTCTAGCAAAAATACTGCTATTATCAAAATTATGTGCTCTAATTCCTACTAATGATGATTTTTTGAAAAAGTCCATTTAATAAATTTACAGTTGTTCCTTGAACAGCATGGATTTGAACTGCAGCAGCCAACCTACACATGGAAATTTTTTGTTAGTAAATACTAGAGTATTATATGGCCTGCATGTTGGCTGAACATGTATAAGGGCCAACTGTAAGTTACACAAGGATTAACCCTCTTTGTCGATCAGTTGTCAACTGTACTTACTTATAAAGACACATAATAATTATATTTATGTTAAAGCCTTACTGAAAAATGAGCAAACTGTCAAAACTCATTCCTCAAATAATTTCCATCTTTCTCTGTCTCTTTCTGAAGAAATTTAAAATACCGATTTAAGCAGTGTGCTAGATCCTCAGTCTCCTTTGTATCCTTTCTGAGCCACTGAAACTACTATACAAGAAGTCATTGATGATCTCCAATCTAGTCACAGACTTGGATCTGTCTGAGCCTTTGTTTTTCTTCTTGGGCAGCTTCAGCGCTCTCCATTACTTTACCTACATCTGTTCCTCAATTATTGTTTTACACAGATTTTGCAAGTTGAAATCTCTAGTCATAGACTTTGTTGTGATATCCCTTCTTAACCTTTCAAATGTTTTTGGACATTTTAATATATCTTTAATGCTGAACATAATTTTAATCCAATATATTGACCAAAATAAAAGAATTTCTCAGATTGATCAGTTGATTAAATTGTGTTAAATTTTCAATAATAGCTTGCTTCCCTGGTGGCTCAGTGGTAAAAAAAAATCTGCCTCCAGTGCAAAAGAGGGGGTTTCAGTACCTGGGTCAGGAAGACCCTCTGGAGAAGGAAATGGCAACCCACTCCAGTATTTTTGCCTGGGAAATGCCATGAACAGAGGAGCCTGGCAGGCTATCATCGCTGGGGTTGCAAAGGTCAGACACAATTTAGCAACTAAATAACAACCGAGTATTGAGGAGTATTTAGTTGTCTACTGAATAATTTTAATTAAAACCTTTTAAATTATATTAATATCTTCTCAGAATTAAAAAATGATTATCTTCCATTATAGTTTTATTCTCAAAGATGTTTGAAAGCTAGTTCAATTGATTCTTCTTTTAGTTAAATTAAATCTTATTTTTTCCAGACATTCTCACTAACCTGTTTCATGGCCCTTTCCCTCATGTATGTAATTTGAAAATTTTACAGATGGTCTCAGTATTCTTTCTCCAGTATACATAAGTGTACCTACAGTTCAGATTGTTGAAAACCCTAGTTAACTAACTCAGATTCCTTTGAAGAACAGAAAAATATTTATTTTTTGTCTAGTATTTCATTGTCTAGAAATGTCAAATTTATACTTAAATGCTTGCACATTTTATTTTGCCAACTATATTACTAAACCTTTGAGGGATTATTGAATGATGTACTTTGTTTCCTAAAGAATTTAACACCTGTTTTGTACTTCGTGTGCTCAGTCATCATTTAATTACTGATTTTTCAGTAACAGTTTTAGCAAAATTCTGTGGTATTGTAAAAATGTATATATTTTATTGGGCCCAGATAGGGCTGGGAAAAGGTAATCATTACTACTTTTTTATGCATCAGAAGTATAATAGCAGTAACACACATTAACACCCACACACATATGCACACACACAACACATTTTATTTAGTCAAAATAATAAAACAAGACTTAGATATAAAGCCAGCATAAATTTTCACATTTCTCTCATTGTTCTTTTGTTATTTTTTATCACTTTTTTCTTTCTCCTGTATTTGAGTGCCTAAGGAATTTTATTATGCTACAGACTATAAAGCGCATTCCTTTTTGTTACTTGAGTCTATCACTTTATATTGAATCACTTTTGCATGGATTTTACTAGGATTAATTGTTTTGCATTTCCATTTGAATCTCCTCAGCTCACTTAATAGGTTCTTTTTTCCTAGGCCTCAATAATTTTATCCATGATTCTAATACATAATGAAGTAATGCCTACAGGCAGTATTAAAATGCCCTGTGGTATTTCTGTTTCTGATACCATAATTCATAGGTTTAGTACAAACTATAAATAATTGTTAGATGTAAAACTAGAAGATAAATTTTGACTTGGGATTTTTACAAGTGCTAAACTAGTTCTGCTGCTGCTGCTGCTAAATTGCTTCAGTCGTGTCCGACTCTGTGCAACCCCATAGACGGCAGCCCACCAGGCTCCCCCGTCCCTGAGATTCTCAGCTTAGTTAAATTTTACTGTTTTTTTTTTTAATTTGTAGATGGTAATGTGCTAATTCTGCAGTTTATTTTATTCAGAGGTATGCTAAATTTTGAGAATATACATTAGTTATCTGGGGTCGTATAAAATATCCTACATTAAGAAAACAACTAATTTTTTTCTCATTTTCTTTCATTTCTGTTAAGGAAACTCTACCATAAATTATGTTGTCATTAAAAAGAACTCTGAACTAAATTATGTATTTGTGTTTGCAATGCTATGTGTTGAAATTCACTTTTCACCCTCACAGTTTTAAATAATGTAGATTTGCTTGATATACCATTTGAGGTTTTTTGGTACATCCTAAATAATTGGAAGGGATGTGCGTGCATGTAAATACACCAGCTTTTCAGGAGCACTGACTTTTCGTTCACTAAATATCTAGCCTGCATGGTATTAAGGAAAATAGAAACTACTTGGTTTACTTTAGGGATTTATTTAACTCAATGATTTTGAATAAAAAATAGTGGAAATAAATTTTTTCTTGTGTAGGCTGTTATCTCAGTAATGAAACTCTTTAAATCATAAGTTTTGATTGACATGTTCAACAGTTTTTCTGAAGGAACCTTGTATGTAAAAAGGGCAAACATATTATTCCTATTGTACATCATCATAGTTCAGTTGGTAAGGAATCTGCCTGCAGTGCAGGAGACCTGATTAGATTCCTGCGTCGGGAAGATCCGGGGGAGAAGAGATAGGCTACCCACTCCAGTGTCCCTTGTAGCTCAGCTAGTAAAGATCTGCCTGCAATGCAGGGAGACTGGGGTTTGATCCTTGGGTTGGGAAGATCTCCTGGAGAAGGGAAAGGCTACCACTCCAGTATTCTGGCCTGGAGAATTCCATGGACTATATAGTCCATAAGCTTACCTGGAGGCACAGATGGTAAAGCATCTGCCTGTAATGCTGGAGACCCGGGTTCAATCCTTGGGTTGGGAAGATCTTCTGGAGAAAGAAATGGCAACCCACTCCAGTATTCTTTCCTGGAGAATCCCATGGACGGAGGAGTCTGGTAGGCTACAGCCCATGGGATCGCAAAGAGTCGGACACGACTGAGCAACTTCACTTTCACTTTCCATAGCCAATGGGGTAGCAAAGAGTCCGACGGGACTGAGCTCGACTTTCACATGAAGTAAAATCAATTTATTTAGCTTTTACCTTGAGATGATTGCTGTATCTTGAAAGGACTAATATGTATACATCTACTATTTAGAAGAAAAACATGTCTTTATTGGTGATCAAGGGTTAATATTAAGTACACAAAGTAAATCTTCTCTATCTCTTCAACAGATAATCTCGAAATAAAAACAAAAAATCCTCAGACTTCATTTTAATAGTTAATATGAGGGTTGTTCAAACTCCATCAGGTAATCACGTTTTTTCTTATGTAGTCTGACAATATAATATGTTAATGTCTTCCTCATAGAACAGAAATATTTACCAGAAATGTTCACTATACGTGTGTCAACAAAAATCCAACCATGTTTGGTGCATCTTCTATGCTTAATGAGCTTAACTAAAATCAGAGAGTGACTCCATATTTGTGAAGAGATAATCAGAGTCTGAATAGCAGTAATGATTTGGAAACATGATAATTCTCATGTGAACTAAGTTCATCAAAATCTTGTTTGAAGATATAACGTCTGTTGATCCAGAATTTTTATTTTTTATTTTTAGCTTATGTGATAGATTCTCAAGTTTGTATGCCAAGAAATACAAATAAGGATGTTCATTATACTGATACTTGTAGCAGAAAAATTTTTTTAAATCACTGTCCTTTGTATATTAGTATTTTTAGGGCTGTAATAACAAAATACAATAGACTGCAGGACTGAAACAGCACGCATCTATTTTCTTGCAGTTCTATAGACTAGAAGTTTAAAATCAAATTTTGGCAGCTTACTTTCTCCTGAGGATTCTATTGTTGACCTGCAGATAACTGTCTGCTGTGTCCTCACATGACCTTTGCTCTGTGATTTTCCTTGGTGTCTCTTCCTCTTTTAAAAGGAGACCAAGTATCAGATTAGGGCACAACCCTCATGACATCATTCACCTTAATTACCTCTTTAAAGGCTCTGTCTCCAAATATAGTCCATGGGGGTGGTGGGGGCAGGGGAGAGTTTTAATGTACAAATTCTGGGCAGGGACACAATTCAGTCAATAATGATCAACCAAAACATTTTTTGATCTACATACACAATAAAATATTCAATAGCAATGAAACTAAGTTACATCAGTCAGCTTAACCTGTGTTTATGCTGTGATAACAAGCGATCCCAGTGGCTTGCAACGAAGTTTATTATTCTCTCACACAACATCATAGATTAACCTCTATTTTTTTTCTAACCTTTGCACTCTGTAGATAAATTGTCAGAGAAATTTCTATGTGGATCATCAAGCTTTTCATAAAAAAGAGAAAGAAATCACAAAGACTTACCACTGACACTCATCACTTCCCTTCACATTTCGTTATCTAAAAAAAATCATAAGGCCATTTCAGACATCAATAGGACACATATAATTCTCCCACTGGAAAAGGAGAAAATATTTTATACTCTACAACATAAAGAAATCAATTTCCTATTTTAGGTATCAGCAGAGATAAATCTCACATGGATATGTGATAAAATGGAAGCTGCAGACAGATACAGCCTAATATGGCACTAGCATGAAATACAACTGAATACTTGAAAGATGTTTATTTAATATCACTATAAAAGCATGCAGGGGAAATAGTACAAAACTGGGGATAGTGGTTAACTTTTGAAGAAGGCATGAAGATGTGTTTGGAGAAGCGTACAAATGTGTGTGGTATTATGCTGTGTATGTTTTTCATGTTTGAAAAGATTCAATATATGAACACTATAAAAAAAGACCATAAATAGTTTTTAATGAGGATAAAGAGATCTCTTTTGGATTTTCTTACACATATTAGTGGTTTATTGTTATTTTTAGTATTGAATTAAATATGACCATAAGGTTGCATGATTAACTTTCCTATAGTTGAAAAATTTTGAACTGTAAAACTTTTTCCTGTTTATTTATTTATGTATTTATCTCCTGGACTTTGTGCAGCTTAGAGAATTATAGAATGTACTAATTTTTTACATGAACTGTGCCTAAAATGGTAAGTGTACTACTAAAAATAATAAATCTTGTTTAAATTCAATTTCTTCCTGTATTATATAGTTTTAAGTTTCCTCCTTGGAAGAAAAGTTATGACCAACTTAGATAGTATATTCAAAAGCAGAGACATTACTTTGCCGACTAAGGTCCGTCTAGTCAAGGCTATGGTTTTTCCTGTGGTCATGTATGGATGTGACAGTTGGACTGTGAAGAAGTCTGAGCGCGGAAGAATTGATGCATTTGAGCTGTGGTGTTGGAGAAGACTCTTGAGGGTCCCTTGGACTGCAAGGGGATCCAAACAATCCATTCTGAAGGAGATCAGCCCTGGGATTTCTTTGGAAGGAATGATGCTAAAGCTGAAGCTCCAGTACTTTGGCCACCTCATGCAGAGTTGACTCATTGGAAAAGACTCTGATGCTGGGAGGGATTGGGGGCAGGAGGAGAAGGGGACGACCCAGGATGAGATGGCTGGATGGCATCACAGACTCAATGGACGTGAGTCTGAGTGAACTCTGGGAGTTGGTGATGAACAGGGAGGCCTGGCATGCTGCGATTCATGGGATCGCAAGGAGTGGGACACAACTGAGCAACTGAACTGAACTGAACTGAACTGAAAGCACACAAGCATTACTTTTTAAGAGAAAAAAGTAAAATTCAATTTAAATTTCTATGTCTTATGCTGCCCAGTTATCAACATTTCACAAATACTCAACTTCGGAATTTTTACATATGGATGTGACAACGTAACAAAAGGGCAAGTAGGTTTAAGACACTGGCAAAAGTGCTGTTAAATGGTGAACAATGGTGAATACTGTAGTTGCTTACTTAACTGCATTTTCCTCTCGTTTTCTTACTAACAAAATCTGTCTTAGTTTGAAGCAGCAACAGAAGATGAATAAGATGGTAGTAGGGGAGAGGAATCTTCAGGAATCTTTTTTCTTTCTTACAATAGGAAAACCCTTTGTCTGTCCTTTCTCTTCCTTCTCGAATGAAATGTTAGTGAGACGACAGTGTTTGGGGTTGCAGGATTCATTTCTTCACCGTTAAAGAAATAATGAAAAAACTGCACAGACATGAACTTAGAATCCTGCTATTATTGTACTACCAGAAGGACTTCGGTCTACTTCCAGACGTTTTGTTATATGAGGGGGGAAAATGTACTTTTATAACCCATTCAAAATCATGTTTATGTTTTATTTTAGTCAAAATCCTGATTTTAGAATCAAAGCTAATTAAGTAGGAAAATTTCAAAGGAAATAGATATGGTGGACAGATTGGTAGCAAACAGACCAGGAGAGAATTAGGGAAAACTCTATTGAGAGCTGGGTTCACAAAATGCAGCCAACTGATTCTAGAATTAATTTCTAAATTATTAAATGGCTATCAACTTCAAATAGACCAGAAATATTTCCCCAAAATCCCTACTCCATTTTTTCTGTTCAACTCAGTCTTAGTTTTCCACAGTGAAATCTCCACTCTCCTCAGATTTCCACTTTCTGTTGCTCCTGACTCCTTGCTTTCATGAGAAGATATTCCCTCTTTATAAAGAAAAGAGAAACTCCTCAGTAAGAACTTTCTGAAGATCATCTACGGATCAGTCTTAGAGGATGTTTCACTTGCTTTGCAATCCAGTGGCTCTTCTTCCTCTTATCTAAGCTGCTCTTCCACCATTTCCTAAGGCCGATATTCCTTCTCCTCCAAGAATCAGTTTTCATTTATCCTTTCTATCTCCTTTGAAATTACCACTCAAGTGGCTTTTTAAATACATCTTTCAAGATGTATTTGACCAAGTCAGTTGTCTTTTTTTTCTGTTTGTTTGTCCACCTTTTGTTTATTATAGTTCTTTTCAAATTCTTAACACGTGTTAGATATTTTTATTTTGAGAAATGTTAGATATCTCAGTAGTAAACATTTTTCTTGCCCTGCCCTATGTATTTGTATGCTTTTTTAAACTGAAGTATAGTTGACTTACAATATTGTGTTATTTTTGGTATATAGCAAAGTGATTCAGTGTTATAAATAAATATTTTTCCAGATTATTTCCCATTAGAGGCTACTCTAAGATACTGAACACAATTCCCCGTGCTATACAATAATTCCTTGTTGCTTATCTATTTTATGCATAGTACCTTGTATGTGTTAATTCCATGCTCTTAACCTATCCCTCCCTCTTCCCTTTCCCCTTTGGTAACCATAAGTTTGCTTTCTGTGTCTGAGTCTGTTTCTATTTTGTGTATAGATTCATTTGTATCATTTTTTAGGTTCATATATAAGTGATATCATATATCACTTGTCTTTGTCTTTTT
This sequence comes from Budorcas taxicolor, assembly GCF_023091745.1. Taxonomy (NCBI): domain Eukaryota; kingdom Metazoa; phylum Chordata; class Mammalia; order Artiodactyla; family Bovidae; genus Budorcas; species Budorcas taxicolor. Next base: position 57,309,276 of record NC_068930.1, read on the forward strand.
CTGACTTAATGTGATATTCACTAGGTCCATCCATATAGCTGCAAATGACAATATTTAATTATTCTGTAGGACTGAGTAATATTCCATTGCATATAACATATACCACATCTTATTAAGCCAATTGTCTGTTGATAGGCACTTGAGTTGTTTCAATGTCTTGCCTATTATAAATGGTGCTGATATGAACATTGAGATGAGGTATATAGCTTCTAGTATCAGAATTCTTGCCTTTTCCCAGGAGTGGGATTGCTGGATCATATGACAGCTCTAGTTTTAGTTTTCTGAGGACCTCCATAGTGTTTTCTATAGTGGCTACCAATTTACATTCCCACCAACACTGTAGAAGGGTTCCTTTTTCTCCACATCCTCTCTGTCTTTTATTACTTGTAGACATTTCGATGATAGCCATTCTGACTAGTGTGAAGTGATACCTTATTGTGGTTTTGATTTGCATTTCTCTAATAGTTAATGATGTTGAACAGTTTTCTTTTTCTTTTTTATCTGCCTGTTGGCCATCTGTATGTCATTTTTGGAGAAATGTCTATTTATGTCTACTGCCCGTATTGAATGGGATTGCCTTTTGATATTGAGTTGTATGAGATGTTTGTGTGTTTTAGAAATTAGCCTCTCATTTGTATAATTTGTGATTTTTTTTGATGTTTTCTTTTGCTATGCAAAAGTTTTAAAATTGTATTAGGTCCCATTTCTTTATTTTTATTTTTCTTTCTTTAGTCTTAGGAGACTGATTAAGAAAATATAGCTATAATTTATACCTGAGAATGTTTTGAGTATGTTCTCTTAAAAGAATTTTATGGTTTGTGTTTTATATTTATGTTTTTAAAGCACTTTGAGTTGATTTTTACTTATGATTGGAAGAAATGTTCTTTTTTTTTTTTTTTACATGTAGCTTTCCAGCTTTCCTAACAGCACTTGTTGAAGATACTGTCTTTGCTCCACTGTATATTCCTGCCTCCTTTGTCATAAATTAGTTGACAATAGATGTGTGGGTATATTTCTGGGTTCTCTATTCTGTTCCATTTATTTATATATCTGGTTTTGTACTGATATCACACTGTTTTGATTACTATAGCTTTTCAGTACTGTTTCAGTCATGAAAATTTACGCCTCCAGCTTTTCTCTTTATCCTCAGGATGGCTTTGACAATCCTGGGTCTTTTGTATTTCATATAAATTTTAGGATTATTTATTCTAGTTCTGTGAAAAATGTCATGGGTATTTTAATAAAGATTGCATTAAAACTATAGATTGCATTGGTAGCTTGGACATTTTAACAATATTAATTCTTCCAATCCAGATCTTGGAATATCTTTCCATTTCTTTAAATCATCTTCAGTTTCCTTTATCAGTGTTTTATAGTTTTCAGTGTAGAGGTCTTTTACCTCCTTGATTAAGTTTATGCTTAGGTACCTTTTTGACATGATTTTATATGGAAGTTTTTGTTTTGTTTTACTTTTTTCACTTTCTCTTTCCGATATTCCATTGTTAGTGTAAATAAATGCAGCAGGTTCCTAGTACATTAACCTTGTCTCCTGTGCTGTGCTAAGTCACCTCAGTTGTGTCCAACTCTACGACCCTAGGGACTGTAGCCCACCAGGCTCCTCTGTCAGTGGGATTCTCCAGGCAAGAGTACTGGAGTGGGTTGCCATGCCCTCCTCCTGGGGATTTTTCTGACCCAGGGATTGAACCCATGTGTCTTATGTCTTCTTCATTGGCAGGTGGGTTCTTTACCACTAGTGCCACCTGAGAAGCCCCGCATATCTGTGTAAGTAAATCTAGTTCCTATTTCATAATGACAACATAAATCCAAGGATAGCCTGTAAGGAAACTTTTTTCCCTCAAAAATCTAGATACGTAATTCAATAACCTGAATGGGATTGTTATACTGGGCACATTTCTTACCCATTAGTCAGCCAGACCAATAATAAAAAGGACCACAATTTGTAACTGACGTCACTGAGTAAGTAGAATTGTTCCAAGAGTGGGAAACCATAATGACTGCAAAAGCAAATGCAGACTCCCTGATCCCAGCCTGACACTATTCCTGGGGTTATTAATAAGCATCTTCCTTAATACCTGCTGAATTCACTAATTGCTTCTAACAGTTTTTGCGTAGATACTTCAGGGTTCTCTTTATGGACTATCATGTCATCCTGCATATGGTGACAGTTTTACCTTTTCCTTTCCAATTCGGATGCCTTTAATTTCTTTTTCATGTCTGATTGGCGTGACTAGGACTTCCAACACAGTGTTGAGTAGAAGTAGTGAGAGTGGACATATTTGTCTTGGTCCTGAATTTAGTAGGAAGTCTTTCAGTTTTTTTTTTTTAACTTAATATAATTTTAATCTTAAATTGGTTGTGCGTTTGTCATACATGCCTTTTATGGTGTTGAGATATATTCCCTGTATACACACTTTGCTGAGAGTTTTTATAATCAATGGAAGCTAATTTCATCCAATGTTTTTAAGTAACTATTGAGGAAATTTTTTGTTTTTTGTCTTTCCTTTTGTTAATGTGGTATATTACATTGATTGGTTTCTGTGTGTTGAACTATGCTTTTGACCCTGGAATCAATCCAACTTGATCACAGTGTACAAATTTTTATTTATTGTTGGATTTGGTTTCCTCATATTTTGTTGAGGATTTTTGCATCTGTATCCATCAAAGATACTGGCCTTTAATATCCTTTCTTTTTTATAGTATCTTTGCCTGGAGTTTTACTATCAGAATGGTGATGGATTCATAGAATTAATTTGGGCATGTTCCCTCTTCTTCAATATTTTGGAATAGTTTGAGAAGGATAGGTGTTAAGTATTTCTTGTTAAGTTTGGTAGAATTCCTCAGTGAAACTGTCCAGTTCTGGAATTTTGTTTACAGAGAAGTTTCTTTTTTATTTTAAATTACAGATTGTATTTCACTTCTAGTGATTGTTCTGTTCAAATCATTTCTGTTCTTGACTCAATTTTGGCATGCTGATGTTTCTAGACAATAGTCCATTTCTTCTGGATTGTCTAGTTTGTTGGCATGTAACTGTTAATGTTATTTCTTATGACTTTTTGTAGCTTTATGGTATCAGTTGTTAATTTCTCCTTTCACTTCTTGTTTTGTTTATTTGTCTTCTGTCTCTTATCTCTTATTTTCTTGTTGAACCTGACTAGAGTTTTGTTTTGTTTTTTGTTTGTTTATTTTCCTGTATCAGTCAGTTCAGTTCAGTCACTCAGTCATGTCCAGCTCTTTGTGACACCAGGGACTTCAGCACGCCAGGCTTCCGTGTCCATCAACAACTCCCAGAGCTGGCTCAAACTAATTGTCCATCAAGTTGGTGATGCCATCCAACCATCTCATCCTCTGTCGTCCCCTTATCCTCCTGCCGTCAATCTTTCCCAGCATCAGGGTCTTTTCCAAGGAGTCAGTTCTTCCCATCACGTGCCCAAAGTATTGGAGCTTCAGCATCAGTCCTTCTAATGAACATTCAGGACTGATTTCCTTTAGGATTGACTGGTTGAATCTCCTTGCAGTCTGAGGAACTGTCAAGAGTCCTCTCTAACACCACAGTTCAAAGGCATCTATTCTTTGCTGCTCAACTTTCTTTATGGTCCAGCTCTCAACATCCATACATGACTACTGGAAAAACCATAGCTTTGACTAGATGGACCTTTGTCAGCAAAGTAATGTCTCTGCTTTTTAATATACTGTCTAGTTTTGTCAGAGCTTTTCTTCCAAGGAGCGAGCCTCTTTTAATTTCATAGCCATGACATTATTCCTATTTTTTTTTTCCAAAAAATCCTGTTCTTGATTGTACTGCACTTTTCTACTTTTAGAGCTCTGTTCTAGTGAAAAGCTCTCTGATCTTTATTATTTCCTTTCTTCTACTGACTTTTTTTCCCTGTTTCTAATTCCTTTAGATGGTAGGTTATTTTGTTTATTTTTTATTTTTCTTATTTCTCAAGGATGTCTTATATAAATGAACTTTCTTCTTAGAACGCTTTTGCTGTATCCAATAAATATTGTGAGGTTATATTTTCATTATTGTTTGTCTGGAGGTATTTTCTGATTTCTTTCTTGATTTCATTGTTGACCCATTGTTTTTATTTTTATTTTTTAGTAGTATGTTGTTTAATTTAAATGAGTTATTTTCCCTTTTTATTTTTTTTTTCCTGTAATTGATTTCTGATTTCATAACATTGTTGTCAGAAAAGATGCTTGGAATGATTTCTGTCTTCAATCTGTTGAGGTTAGCTATGTGACTTAGTATGTTTTCTATCCTAAAGAATGTGCCATGTGCACTTCTAGAGAACGTGTATTCTGCTGTTTTTGGATGTAATGTCCTGTACATATCGCTTATGTCCAACTGATCCTTCGTGTCCCTTAGGACCTCAGTTGCCTTATGATGCTCTATATGTAAGATCTGTCCATTGATGTCAGTGGGTTGTTCCAGTCTCCTGCTATTCTTGTATTCCTATCAGTTTCTCCCTTTATGCTTGTCAGTATTTGTTTTAAATCTCTAAGTGCTCCTATATCAGTGTATATATGTTAATGAGTATAATATCCCTTTTTTGTATTAATCTCTTTATATAACATCCTTCTTTGTCTCTCTTTATGGACTTTATTTTAAATTGTATTTTGTCTGATACAAGTGCCACCCCCACCCCAATATCCTAATAATGTCTGTTTGCCTAAAATATCTTTTCTATCCCCTCATTTTCAGGATCTTTGTGTCTTTCACCCTAAATTGAGTTTCTTGTAGCAGCATATTGTAGGGTTTTGACTTCTTACCCTGTCACTCTGTCTTTTAATTTGAACATTTAATCCATTGACTTTTAAAGTGTTTCTTGATAGGTATGTAAATATTCCCATTTTTAAATTTTGTTTTCCAGTTGATATTGTAGTTCTTTATGCCTTTATTCACTTTTTTTCCCTTTTGTTGTTTGAAGGTTTTCTTCTGGGTTATTTAGTCTGCAATTCACTGCTTCTAGATTAGTTTTTATCTCAGGATTGAGTTGTCTAATTTTGATGAGTTTACTTTTATTCTTTCTAGTTCCTTGTAATAGTGATCTGCATTTCTATTGATATTCTTTCTTAGTTCCTTTAATATTTTTATTACCTCCTTTTTGAATTCAGGGTTGAGTAGACTGGTGTGGTCTGCAGGGGATTTGTCTTGTTCTTTTAATTGGGAGTACTTCCTCTGCTTTTTCATTTTACTTAATTTTCTCTATGAATTTAGGAGAAACAGTTGTCTACCATGGTCTCATAGGGGCATTTTTATGTGGGAGTATATAGACTGTGTGAGTCCAATAGTTTTGTGCAAGAGCTGTTTTCAGTATGGCTTTCCATGTCTTTCCTCAGAGCGTGCTGGCTATTATCTCTTTGATAGAGGGTCTGACTCATATTGTTATATCCAGAGCCTATACTGGATGTTGGGTGGGACTTGCTTTGTTGCTGTCTCAGCCCTGTCAGGGTCAGGGGCTGCTTCCCAGTTATTTGGAATATAAGCTCTGAGGGTCAGATTTGATCAGGCGTCTCACCTTTTCAGTGCATACCGTACACCAAAGGTGATGACTAGTAAGGCAAGTGATAATCTGTGTGATTATAGAAAGCATACATGCCACCTTTGCCAGCTTCCACAGTTCTGCCCAGAATCAGCCCAAAGTTAAATCCTTTTTCCCCTTGTGTTCATCCTATACTGTGTGTACGGAGCTGAGGCACTTTATTTGCAGGATTGAGGAGTTGTGCTGCTGTCTGGGGCCTGGGCTGGCCTGTAGAAGATCTCTCCTGGAACACAGATCTGCTCCAAGCTGTTCCCTTCAGGAAACAGACTGCTGTGTACTCCTCCCCAGGGTATGTCTGCCTGAGACATGAGTTTCTGTGGTACCTCCAGCATGAACACACAGTAGTGAGCTGGGATGACCCCTTCATGTGATCTTTGAGAATTAGCTCTAGCCAGCCTCTGTTACAGAGAAGGCAGTGGCACCCCACTCCAGTACTCTTGCCTGGAAAATCCCATGGACAGAGAAGCCTGGTAGGCAGCAGTCCATGGGGTCGCTAAGACTCAGACACGGCTGAGTGACTTCTCTTTCACTTTTCACTTTCATGCATTGGAGAAGGAAATGGCAACCCACCCCAGTGTTCTTTCCTGGAGAATCCCAGGGACGGGGGAGCCTGGTGGGCTGCCGTCTACGGGGTGGCGCAGAGTTGGACATGACTGAAACGACTTAGCAGCAGCAGCAGCAGCCTCTGTTATGATGGGCTTTTGGTTCCTTCCAAACCACACCCCAAGTCTCCCAGGACTCATCTGCCTGAGATGCAGTGCTTAGTTGCTGCCTCTATCTGTTCAGTTCAGTTCAGTTGCTCAGTCATGTCTGACTCTTTGCGACCCCATGAATCGCAGCACGCCAGGCCTCCCTGTCCATCACCAACTCCTGGAGTTCACTCAGACTCACATCCATCAAGTCTGTGATGCCATCCAGCCATCTCATCCTCTATTGTCCCCTTCTCCTGTCCCCAATCCCTCCCAGCATCAGAGTTTTTTCCAATGAGTCAATTCTTCGCATGAGGTGGCCAAAGTACTGGAGTTTCAGCTTTAAGCATCATTCTTTCCAAAGAATACCCAGGGCTGATCTCCTTCAGAATGGACTGGTTGGATCTCCTTGCAGTCCAAGGGACTCTCAAGAGTCTTCTCCAACACCACAGTTCAAACGCATCAATTCTTCGGCACTCAGCCTTCTTCACAGTCCAACTCTCACATCCATACATGACTACTGGAAAATGATAGCCTTGACTAGACAGACTTTAGTCGGCAAAGTAATGTCTCTGCTTCTGAATATGTTATCTAAGTTGGTCAAAACTTTTCTTCCAAGGAGTAAGCGTCTTTTAACTTCATGGCTGCAGTCACCATCTGCAGTTATTTTGGAGCCCCCAAAAATAAAGTCAGACACTGTTTCCACTGTTTCCCCATCTATTTCCCATGAAGTGATGGGACCGGATGCCATGATCTTCGTTTTCTGAATGTTGAGCTTTAAACCAACTTTTTCCCTCTCCTCTTTCACTTTCATCAAGAGGCTTTTTAGTTCATCTTCACTTTCTGCCATAAGGGTGGTGTCACCTTCTGGATTTTCTCGAGTTGCGGCAGGTGCTCTCGAGTTACGCCGGGGACCTCAGGGACCCGCTCTTGTGGCCTCAGGAAAGGCCAGTCCCTCTGAGGTTATTGATATTTCTCCCGGCAATCTTGATTCCAGCTTGTGCTTCGTCCAGTCCAGCATTTCTCATGATGTACTCTGCATATAAGATAAATAAGCAGGGTGACAATATACAGCCTTGACGTACTCCTTTTCCTATTTGGAACCAGTCTGTTGTTCCATGTCCAGTTCTAATTTTTGCTTCCTGACCTGCATACAGATTTCTCAAGAGGCAGGTCAGGTGGTCTGGTATTCCCCTCTCTTTCAGAATTTTCCACAGTTTATTGTGATCCACACAGTCAGAGGCTTTGGCATAGTCAATAAAACAGAAATAGATGTTTTTCTGGAACTCCCTTGCTTTTTCCATGATCCAGCGGATGTTGGCAATTTGATCTCTGGTTCCTCTGCCTTTTCTAAAACCAGCTTGAACATCAGGAAGTTCACAGTTCACGTATTGCTGCAGCCTTGCTTGGAGAATTTTGAGCATTACTTTACTAGCATGTGAGATGAGTGCAATTGTGTGGTAATTTGAGCATTCTTTGGCATTGCCTTTCTTTGAGATTGGAATGAAAATTACCTTTTCCAGTCCTGTGGCCTCTGCTGAGTTTTCCAAATTTGCTGACATATTGAGTGCAGCACTTTCACAGCATCATCTTTCAGGATTTGAAAGAGTTCAACTGGAATGCCATCACCTCCACTAGCTTTGTTCATAGTGATGCTTTCTAAGGCCCACTTGACTTCACATTCCAGGATGTCTGGCTCTAGATGAGTGATCACACCATCGTGATTATCCAGGTCATGAAGATCTTTTTTGTACAGTTCTTCTGTGTATTCTTGCCACCTCTTCTTAATATCTTCTGCTTCTGTTAGGTCCATACCATTTCTGTCCTTTATTGAGCCCGTCTTTGCATGAAATGTTCCCTTGGTATCTCTAATTTTCATGAAGAGCTCTCTAGTCTTTCCCATTCTGTTATTTTCCTCTATTTCTTTGCATTGATCACTGAAGAAGGCTTTCTTATCTCTTTTTGCTATTCTTTGGAACTCTGCATTCAGATGCTTATATCTTTCCTTTTCTCGGATGCTTTTTACTTGTCTTCTTTTCACAGCTATTTGTAAGGCCTCCCCAGACAGCCATTTTGCTTTTCTGCATTTCTTCTCCATGGGGATGGTCTTGATCCCTGTCTCCTGTACAATGTCACGAACCTCCATCCATAGTTCATCAGGCACTCTATCTATCAGATCTAAGCCCTTAAATCTATTTCTCACTTCCACTGTATAATCATAAGGGATTTGATTTAGGTCATACTTGAATGGTCTAGTGGTTTTCCCTACTTTCTTCAATTTAAGCCTTAATTTGGCAATAAGGAGTTCATGATCTGAACCACAGTCAGCTCCTGGTCTTGTTTTTGTTGACTGAATAGAGCTTCTCCATCTTTGGCTGCAAAGAATATAATCAATCTGATTTCCGTGTTGACCATCTGGTGATGTCCATGTGCAATCTTCTCTTGTGTTGTTGGAAGAGGGCGTTTGCTATGAGCAGTGCATTTACTTGGCAGAAGTCTATTAGTCTTTGGCCTGCTTCATTCCGCATTCCAAGGCCAAATTTGCCTGTTACGCCAGGTGTTTCGTGGACTTCCCCAGTGGCTCAGAGGTTAAAGCGTCTGCCTGCAATGCAGGAGACCTGGGTTCGATCCCTGGGTAGGGAAGATCCCCTGGAGAAGGAAATGGCAACCAACTCCAGTATTCTTGCTTGGAGAATCCCATGGACGGAGGAGCCTGGTGGGCTACAGTCCACGGCGTCGCAGAGAGTCAGACGTGACTGAGCGACTTCACTTTCACTTCCACTTTCCAGGTTTTACTTGACTTCCTACTTTTGCATTCCAGCCCCCTATAATGAAAAGGACATCTTTTTTGGGTGTTAGTTCTAAACGGTCTTGTAGGTCTTTATAGAACCATTCAACTTCAGCTTCTTCAGTGTTACTGGTTGGGGCATAGACTTGGATTACCGTGATATTGAATGGTTTGCCTTGGAGACAAACAGAGATCATTCTGTCGTTTTTGAGATTGCATCCAAGTACTGCATTTCGGACTCTTTTGTTGACCATGATGGCTACTCCATTTCTTCTGAGGGATTCCTGCCTGCAGTAGTAGATATAATGGTCATCTCAGTTAAATTCCCCCATTCCAGTCCATTTTAGTTCACTGATGCCTAGAAATTCGACGTTCACCCTTGCCATCTCTTGTTTGACCACTTCCAATTTGCCTTGATTCATGGACCTGACATTCCAGGTTCCGATGCAATATTGCTCTTTACAGCATCGGACCTTGCTTCTATCACCAGTCACATCCACAGCTGGGTATTGTTTTTGCTTTGGCTCCATCCCTTCATTCTTTCTGGAATTATTTCTCCACTGATCTCCAGTAGCATATTGAGCACCTAATGACCTGGGGAGTTCCTCTTTCAATATCCTATCATTTTGCCTTTTCATCTGTTCATGGGGTTTTCAAGGCAAGAATACTGAAGTGGTTTGCCATTCCCTTCTCCAGTGGACCACATTCTGATCAGACCTCTCCACCATGACTCGCCTGCCCTGGGTTGCCCAGTGGGTATGGCTTAGTTTCATTGAGTTAGACAAGGCTGTGGTCCTAGTGTGATTAGATTGACTAGTTTTCTGTGAGTATGGTTTCAGTGTGTCTGCCCTCTGACACCCTCTTGCAACACCTACCATCTTACTTGGGTTTCTCTTACTTTGGGCGTGGGGTATCTCTTCACGGCTGCTCCAGGAAAGCACAGCCGCTGCTCCATACCTTGGACGAGAGGTATCTCCTCACCGCCGCCCTTCCTGACCTTCAACGTGGGATGGCTCCTCTAGGCCCTTCTGCGCCCATGCAGCCACCACTCCTTGGACGTGGGGTTGCTCCTCTCCTCAATCTGTTTTGCATTGGGAAGTGCAGGCAGGTGGCAGCTGCCAGCCCCAGCCTCTCTCTGCTCTAATCATTAGCAAGTCACCATGTGTTCACTACTTGTGAGTTGAGACTAGGCTTCTCCAGCCCCCTCTATCTAATCCAGCAAATTTCTCATGATGAGCATCTGCCCCATGGACTTTTTCTCCTTTACAGATTTCTCCCAGGTGCATTGGTCCCATCCTGAGTCTGTTTTTCTTTTTTTTTTTTCCTACCTGGTTACTGGTTACATAGAGATCTTTCTTGCAGCTTTGTTTATATAGGAGATCATCTGCAAATCTGTGACAGATATTATTATTTCTTTGTGTGTGTGTGAGAACTATTTGTTGGTTGCTTTTCTGTGAAAACTGTTCCACATGTAAATGTACTTCCGAACGTCATCCTCCTACTCTCCCATCTTGATTCTCCTCTCTGTATGCTTTTCTTTTTATTTTTTGTTAATGTGAACCTTTTAATTTAATGTAATCAAAATTATATTTTTATGGTTACTTCTTTGTTTTATAAAATATTTTGTCCACTCCAGGTTCACAAAGCCATTTTTTTTTCAAATTTAGCCATCCACATTTAGATATACAATTCAGTGGTGTGAATCATATTAGTATGTTTTATAGGTAGAGTTAAAATTCATTTTTTTGTGGATATCCATTTTATCTTATACTATTTAATGAAATAATTTCTTGACTGTATCTTGGTGTCATCTTGCCATATATCAAGGTACATTATGAGTATGTCTCGCTGTGAATTCTGCATTTTGTTTCATTTGCTTATTTATCTTTCTGCCAATAACTCACAGTTTGATTTATCCTTATAATAAGTCCAGACATCTGGTAGCTGAAATCCTTCAACTATTATTCTTCAAAATTATCTTGGAAGTTTTCATTTCTTTACATCTCCAACACCAAATAAATGTTATAATCTGTTTGTTAATTTCCATGAAGCAACAAAAGTAAAAAAATAAAACGGTTATCATTCTTTTGAACCTATGGATGAATTCAAAGAAAGTTGACATATTTACTAAATTAATCTTATAATCTGTGAATATGGTATATTTTCCTATTTACTTAGAACTTCTAAAATTATACCTTGCATTGAAAGATATGACATGTATCATCCTAGCTTGATATATTCTTAGGCTTATGAAATTTTAATGCTGCTGTAATTGAAAAAAAAATTACTTTTGTTAGTAGTATATAGAAACAAATTTAGTTTTGTATGTCTAACTTCTAATTAGGACTGTTGCAAATATCCCTTGTACCTTTGCATAGCCTGTCTATAGATTTTTTTTGGATGTTCTGAGTACATATTACTGCCATCTGTGAATAATGACAGTGGTATTTCTTCTTTTTCATTTATATTCATTTTATGTATTCTTCTCATCTTATTGAACTGGTTAGGACTACAACAATGTTAAACATAGGGCATGCTTGTTCCATTTTCTCAATAGGAAAATCTGCAGTGTTTCATACTTAAATCATACTTAAGTCATTAAGTATGATGGGTGTTTTGTAAAAATTCATTTTCAGATTGCAAAGGCCAATTTTATTTCTAACTTCTTAAGAATTATTTTATCATATACTTTTGCTAGTTTTGTCAAATTTTTTCTCTTCATTTATCTGCTGCTGCTGCTGCTAAGTCGCTTCAGTCGTGTCCGACTCTGTGCGACTCCATAGACGGAAGCCCACCAGGCTTCCCTGTCCCTGGGATTCTCCAGGCAAGAACACTGGAGTGGGTTGCCATTTCCTACTCCAATGCATGAAAGTGAAAAGTGAAAGTGAAGTCGCTCAGTCATGTCCGACTGTTCACAACCCCATGGACTGCAGCCTACCAGACTCCTCCGTCCATGGGATTTTCCAGGCAGGAGTACTGGAGTGGGGAGCCATTGCCTTCTCCCTTCATTTATCTAGGTGATCATAAAATGTTTTATTTTTCTATTAGTGTGAGATGGCTTACTCCATTGATGAACCTGAAAATTCAAGATGTATTTTACTTTCCTAGCATAATGCCTTTGCTATTTTCCTTTTATTGTACATGACTGCATTCCATCTGCTAATATTTTCTTTAAAATGTTTGTATCTCCATTTGTGGGAGATAATGTAACAGTAATGTATTACACAATAATGAAAGAAATACTAAGGCACCCAAAATGAACTTAAGTGATAATACAGTGAAATGTAGCAATTTTTCACACATCAGTACTATTATAATATGGTAGATTACTTTTAAAAAATATTTTCTAAGTATAACAATCTAACATTTTTTTAAAAGAGTAACAAACCAGTATGTAACAGAAAAATGCTTTGGTTAAATTAAGAGTATAATCTGTAGAATATGATCTAATTATTTTAAGAGATTGTGGTAAATTATTGATCTAGTGACCAGTTTTTTTTTAATGTATCAAATAGATTTTCATATTTGTAATCACATATCCATGTTTTTCGTAGAAAATTCTAGCTTTTACTTCTGTAACATCTTAAAGTATGGAAATATCTTGTATTATTCTCTTAAAAAGTTATTTAATTTTGGCTGAATTCAACATTTCAAAATTTTAACTGAAAAACATTGTTTTCTATAAATAATAATGATAATAATTTCATACATATTTTTGTCTGTATGTAACCTAAGAGCCAGTATTGTAGGATTTTTTTGAGACTCTAAAAGAGATGGAAAATAACAGAAAGGAAAATATTATTCCATATGTTTGCATGTCTTACATATTCTTCATGAAATAAACCAAACTATCATGAATTCATAGCAAAATTATTACATTTCTGTTTTTTTAATAAAAAAGGGGAAATTCTGCTATGTTCCCATGCTTACAAAGATATTGTAGCATACAAGGGTTTGCACAAGAGCAAACAAATCATCTGTAAGTATGGAATACTGTCAGAAAGTTTAGATATTACTGACTGGTAAGACTGGTTAGTTGTACTGATAGTTTCTCTAAAACATTTCCACCCTGAGTGAAAATAAATCATTATTTACTGATGGAAGATGATACAACTTTGAAAGAGGCAGAAAAACTGTGCAATAGGTTTCTTACAGCTGGAAAGAAACTCCCGTTAGTGTACAGTCTGTGGGATGAAAAACAAAATAGCATTACCTTTGACTTGTAATTGATCTTAGTTGTTAGAAGATACTAAACTAATCAATAACAATAATGATGGCAGAAACCAGGGTCTCATGTTTGGAAGTTCACAAAAAATATTATCTATATTCAAAGCAATGTGAAGGTAACAGGTACAAGCTCTCAGCCATAAAATCTCTCTCCAAAGAACTACAAAGTGAGGTGAAGTCACTCAGTCGTGTCTGACTCTTTGCACCCCCATGGACTGTAGCCTACCAGGCTCCTCTGTCCATGGGATTTTCCAGGCAATAGTCCTGGAGTGGATTGCATTTCCTTCTCCAGGGGATCTTCCCAACCCAGGGATTGAACCCGGGTCTCCTGCATTGTAGACAGACGCTTTACCATCTGAGCCATCAGGGAAATCCAAGTTATGACCAACCTAGATAATATATTCAAAAGCAGAGATGTTACTTTGCTGACTAAGGTCTGTCTAGTCAAGGCTATGGTTTTTCCTGTGGTCATGTATAGATGTGAGAGTTGGACTGTGAAGAAAGCTGAGCACCGAAGAGTTGCTGCTTTTGAACTGTGGTGTTGGAGAAGACTCTTGACAGTCCCTTGGACTGAAAGGAGATCCAACCAGTCTATTCTGAAGATCAACCCTGGGATTTCTTTGGAAGGAATGATGCTAAAGCTGAAGCTTCAATTCTCTGGCCACCTCATGCGAAGAGTTGACTCATTGGAAAAGACTCTGATGCTGGGAGGGATTGGGAGCAGGAGGAGAAGGGGACAACAGAGGATGAGATGGCTGGATGGCATCACCGACTCGATGGAGGTGAGTCTGAGTGAACTCCGGGAGTTGGTGATGAACAGGGAGGCCTGGCATGCTGCAATTCATAGGGTCGCAAAGAGTCGGACACGACTGTGTGACTGACCTGACCTGACCTGACAGTGATGTGCAAACCAACATATGTCCAGAGCAATGGATGATATGTGGAATCTTCCAATTGTGTACAGTTGTATAAAGTGGTAGTAAAATCAAAACTCTGAATTTCAGTGAGACTGCTTTTGGCTGTTCGTATAGCAGAGCCAACTATAATGGATAAAGTAAGCAAGTATATTTGCTCACACAACTAGAAGTCCGAAGGTATGACTGATTGAATGTAGCTAAATCCATTGGAACTGATCTGTATCTCTGCAATTTCCCTTACAAAGAATTCATCTGTCTTTATTCCTAAGGTAGCCTCCCTCATGAGAACAGAATCAGTATGGAAGGTCAAATCTTCACAGTCGCATAGCACAAAACCTACAGAACGAAAAGTTATTTCTTCTGGTGATTTATTTTAGGAAATAGAAAATTTCTCTATCTTTAGCTCCCAGCAAACCCCTATTTCACTTTTTTGTCTTGGAATCAGTCATATGCCAATCCTGGAGCCAAAGGGATTTCTGTAGTTAATTGATTTAGGGATTACCATTGGATTTATCAGGCTCATCCCTGGACCTGTAGATGAAGGAAGCTTTCCATTTTGTATGAAAGAAATATGATAACCTGAAAAAAAAATCAGAGTACTCCCACAAGTAGAAATAAAATAGAGTTTCATATATTGGCAAATAAAAATATTACTAAGCTCTATTTTTCAGCGATACTGAAGCAACAAAAATATATATTCAAAAGGAAAGTATAAATTTTATCTAGAAAAAGAATTGTCAAAAAAAGCCAATATTGGGGTAAAATCTGCTGTCTATCCACACATTCCTTCTTTAATGAAGTCTTCTCCTCATTGAGATTACATTCTAATTAGAAAGAAAAAGTCAAGAATTAGGTGAACAAAATAACTACATAATGCTAAAGATCTATGAAAGAAATAAGTGGGGAAATATGATAGATAAATAGATGCAAAGTCAGACTACTTTTTGTAGAATGTTCAGAAAAAGATTACCCGAGAAGACATTTAAAGTTGAATATGAATTTTGAAAAGCAGATAAAGAACAATGGAGTAGAGAAGATTGCTTGAAAAAGAGGAAATAGACCCGGTGAAAGCTCCAGAATATACACACACATTCTGGCCTATAGAATCAAGACTCATTCTATTAAGGATGAAAGTGGGATGCATGCTAAGTCGCTTCAGTCGTGTTTGACTCTGCAACCCTATGGACTGTAGCTTACCAGGCTCCTCTGTCCACAGGATTCTCCAGGTAAGAATACTGGAGTGGGTTGCCATATCCACCTCTAGGGCATCTTCCTGACCCAGGGATTGAACCCACATCTCTTACATCTTCAGCATTGATAGGCAGGTTCTTTACCACTATTGCTACCTGGGAAAGTGTGGTAGAAAAGATTTAAAACAATTAAATGAATGCAAAATAACAAGGATGTATAATTGATCAGTGCTTTCAACTCAGGAAAGAGTTGAATAAGATGGAAATAATGGGACTAGGGAAAGGGTAGAAATATATAAAATGGTCAGGAAAGAGCTTCAAAGAAAAAGTGAAATTTGAACAAATACCGAAAGGAAATGAAAGAATAAATCACTCATAGACCTGGGGGGGAAAGTGGGTTAGGTAGAGGGAAATGCAAATACACAGATGCAAGATGAGAGCTTGGCTGATTATTTTTGATAAAATCAGAAGATGAAGTTACTAAAGCAAAATGAGCAAGTTGGGAGAGAAGAAGGAGCTGAAGATTTGTAGGAATTTGTAGGTCTTGGTAAGAACTTTGACTTTTAGTCTAATTAAAGCCATTGCAGGGTAAGTTGAGTAACAGCAATTATGATCTACACGATCTGTCTGATTTAAAAGATCACTTAGGCTCTTGTAAATTAGAATGCAAGAGGGCAAAGGCCAAACAGGGGTCCTTATTAGGATGCTGTGGAAAAATCTAAGTAGGAGATGAAAGTAGACTGGGACAAAGTAACAGTGGGGGAGGTTAGGAATTGTTGAATTCTGGATATATGTTAAAGCAAAGTAGGAAAGGAAAGGATTTGATGATAGATTAAATGTGGGCTTGAGAAAGAATGTCTAATCTATTAGGAATAAGATGACAAGTTTTAAATTCTAGGGGAAATGGCTATTTCCAAGTATATATAAATATAAATAAGGTACAAGATAACAGCTACTGCTTATATTTTAATTGTTCATGTCTTTTTCAATAAATTTTATTATTTTTAACAAAGAGATGCTCATAGTGGTGAGTCTAATTTTACTTCTAGAAATAAGTTATTCTGTATTAAGTAAACAGTGAGCAACTAGAGCAGCATTATATTTACAAGCATTTCTAACAGAGTAGCATGCTTCTTTGTGTAAGTTCTGTACAGATGTATAATGACTTAGAAAATTAAGAAATTGCAAAGAAATGAGTGAAGAAAAATGAGAAAAAAAATGATCTTAAAATATTCACAATTATATATCACAGAAATATATACTAAAAGTAGGTAAATCCAAAGGGTTTTTTCCTTTTTAGTTTAACTCTTTATTGATGTATAATATGTGCACAGGGAAGAATCCTTGTATCATAAGCAAACAAGTAATGCTTGCTCACTTGCTAATTCCAGCCTTGTAACTCATATTTACCATTTTGTGGCTTTTTCAAACCGTATAACTCCTGTCACCTTTTTCTTGCTCTTTCAGTGTACTCTTTTGTATCTGGTTCCTTTAGATCAGCATAACATTGAAGAGATTTATCTATATTGATGTGCATAATTGTGGACTTCATCAGTGTATTTGTGGCAGAATGTGTTTCCAAAGATGGAGAGTGTAGTACATCATAGTCCACATAGTCTTTAAAATGGCCTTTCCACTTTCAAACGATGGAGTCTACTTCTCCTCCCCTTGAATCATGGTGACCTTATTCTCTTCCTTGTAATCAATACTATGGGACTTAAGGGATAGTCCATGATTTGTGGCTAAGACAGAAGAAATTTTTTAGCTTTTACAAGAAATTTTTTAGCTACCTCTTTGAATACTCCCTCTAGGGACTCTACCTTCTTAGAATGAAGCAGAAATGCTCAGAGAAGTGCAAGCCACATTTGTATGTTCTAATTGAGACGCCTTCTAGTAATTCCCTGGTGGCTCAGAGGTTAAAGCATCTGCCTCCAATGCGGGAGACCTGGGTTCGATCCCTGGGTTGGGAAGATCCCCTGGAGAAGGAAATGGCAATCCACTCCAGTATTCTTGCCTGGAGAAGCCCATGGATGGAGATACCTCGTAGGTTACCATCCACGGGGTTGCAAAGAGTCAGACACGACTGAGCGACTTCACCTTGCTAGTAATTCCAATTAGACATTAAACCTGTGAGTGAAGAAGGGTTCAGAGCTTTCTGGTTCCCAGACATTGAAATGATCCCTAGTCATGCAAGTCTTTCAAGCTGAAGACATATATACCATAGAGCAGAGAAACTTCACCCCCACTGTAACTAATTCCAATTGTTGATTCGTAGTATCTATGATCATGTGTGTTATTTTAATCTACTAAATTTGAAGGGCTTTTGTATGCAGCAGTAGACAATTGGAACATGTAGTATCCATTATTCGAATCCCACAATTTATTATCAACTATTGATGAGAATATGGATTGTACCCAGTTTGTGGCTCATGTGAAAGTGTTTCTGAGTATTACAGTGTCTGTTAGTTGAACCTATGTGTATATTTGTGTTGTGTGTATACACAGGAATAGAATTAATGGGGTGTTTATGTATTCAATTTAGGAGATGAATCCAAATAATTTTCTAAAATAGATGTAAAAATTTGCCTGCCTACAAGCAGTGTATGAGTTCTGGTTATTCAAAATCCTTTTCTACATTTGACTTTTTGATGATTCCACTTTTATTATTTTGCTTACATAAAGCAAAGACAAACCTTATGTTTTTGACTTAACATATCCCTAAACACAGAGAAAGACTTAAGAGAATAGGCTGTTTTTATTTTTTGTAATTTTTAAATCAAAGTAGAGTTGATTTACAAAGTTGTGTTAGTTTCTGGTATAAAACAAAGTGATTATATATATTTATATATATATATTCTTTTCCATTATGATTTATTACAGGATATAATTATAGTTCCCTGTGCTGTATTATATATATAATTTTATATATATAATCCTGATGGATTTCCTTTCCATTCAGGTCACCATAGTGCACTAAGTAAAGTTCCCTGTGCTATGCAGTATGTTCTCATTTGTTATCTATTTTATACATAGATAGACTGAGCGACTTCCACTTTCACTTTTCACTTGCATGCATTGGAGAAGGAAATGGCAACCCACTCGTGTTCTTGCCTGGAGAATCCCAGGGACGGGGGAGCCTGGTAAGCTGCCGTCTACTATGGGGTCACACAGAGTCGGACACGACTGAAGCAACTTAGCAGCAGCAGCAGCTGCAGTGCTGTATAATTATTTATTACAGGATATAATTACAGTTCCCTGTGCTGTATTTTATATATATATATATATATGTATGTATATATAATCCTTTTGGATTTCCTTTCCATTCAGGTCACCATAGTGCACTAAGTAAAGTTCCCTGTGCTATGCAGTATGTTCTCATTTGTTATCTATTTTATACATAGATAGACTGAGCGACTTCACTTTCACTTTTCACTTGCATGCATTGGAGAAGGAAATGGCAACCCACTCCAGTGTTGTTGCCTGGAGAATCCCAGGGATGGTGGAGCCTCGTGGGCTGCAGTCTATGTGGTCGCACAGAGTCGGACATGACTGAAGTGACTTAGCAGCAGCAGCATCAATAGTGTATATATGTCAATCCCAATTTATCCCAACCGCCCCCCCCTCACCATTCCTCCTTGGTATTCATACATTTGTTCTGTATGCCTGTCTCCATTTCTACTTTGCAAATAGGATAGTTACACCATTTTTCTAGATTTCACATACAAATATGTCAATATACACTATTTGTTTTTCTCTCTCTGACTCAGGATAATCTACACCATTTTTCTAGATTTCACCATTTCTAGATTTCACCATTTTTCTAGATTTTGGCATACATATGTCAAACTACAATATTCGTTTTTCTCTTTCTGACTTACTTCACTTTGTATGCCACTCTCTAGGTCCATCCACATCTCTACAAATGATTCAGTTCCATTCCTTTTTATGGCTGAGTAATACTCCCCTCGTGTATGTATGTACTACATCTTCTTTATCCATCCACCTGTCAATGGGCATTTAGTTTGCTTCCCCTTCCTGAGTCCATGCTCCTAACCCCGCTTTCCATTAGCCAGCACCCCTGCAAAATAGGTGACTCATGACTCAGGCTAGAAAGTGTGAAGTTAGGATGTAGACCATGTGTGCAGTTCTTACTTTGTCCTGCCTTCCACACACTGTCTGCTTCATTCTCCTTTTATCCTCCGTACGTCTGGTTTTGTCCCAGTTGATTTCCCCACCATGCAGGGTTTTTTTATGCATGCGGGACCTCCCTTCACCTTCAGCTTCCCACCAGGGTTGCTAGTCCTCTTTTTGTTCTTGTCTTTGTTTCCTTCTTTCTTTCATCCTTCCTGGTTGTGAGGAGATTTTGCTTATCTTTTTAAGGGTCTGAAGACTTCTGCAAATATTAAGCAGGTGCTCTATGAGAATGGTTCCATTTGTAGATGTATTCTTGATGTACTTGTGAGGAGGGATGAATTCTACATCCTTCTATTCTACCATCTTGACTCCTCTCCTTACATTTAATTTTTAAGATCATTTTGAATTTTATGTATTCTGCTGGATGGGGCTTCCTTGGTGTCTCAGTGGTAAAGAATCCACCTGCCAATGCAGGAGATGAAAGTTCAATCCCTGGATTGAGAAGATCCCCTGAAGAAGAAAATGCCAACGCACTCCAGTATTCTTGCCTGGAAAATCCCATAGACAGAAGGAGCCTGGTGGGCTATGGTCTGTGGGGTTGCAAAGAGTCAGACGTGACTTAGTGTTTAAATAACAACTACAACAACTAAAATTCTACTGGGTATAGAGTGGTATCTTGTTGTGGTTTTTATTTGTGTTTTCCTGTTGTCTTACCTTGTGAGTAACTTTTCATATGTTAATTGGCCATTTGGATATCTGCTTTTTAAAGTTAGCCTTTAACCTGTATTTCAACTTAATTTTTTCTTATTATTTTAAAGAAATAGTGATATATCCTGGATATATGTATTAAAAATAGCTTCTCCTACTTTTTGGGTCACGCTGTCACCGTCTTAATGATGTCTTAAAAGAATAAGAGATACTAACATGGATATGGTTCATTTATCATTGTTTTCATTTGAAGTCTTTTATATACAATTTTTAAAATTATGCTTAAGCCAAAGAATAAAATTATTCTCTAAGAAATCTTGTTCTACCTCTCAAATTTAGGTTTTTCAATACAAGTGAAATTTTTGTGTTTGACTTGAGATAGAAATTCTGTGCATGTAGAAGTCAGAATATAAGAGGTCTACTTTGCTTACTGATAGCTATTTATTAAACATACCATCATTTCCCCATACATTGCATTTCTACCCTTTGTTGTAAATTGCTATCATATTTCAAAACTTCATGATTGTTCACAGGTAGTGGTCTATTAGCCTCCTAACCAGTCAGCCTGGACTCACTGCTCTCAAATTATTCCTAAAACTTAGAAATATGACAACATCAGTCTTCTACTTAGTTCTCAATGTTTTTCAATGCCTAAAAGAGCATTTCTTGCAGTGAAAACCCTTAAAAGTGCTAATCCTATGAGTCCTCTGTCTACCTAAGTAAAAAGATGGGAGAAGAGTTGATGGCAGCAGGATTCTTCAACTCTGCATTTTTTTAAAGCAGTATGAGGAGGTTTTGTGCACTTAGAAATATTGAAAACACTGGTTTAGCAAATTAAGACAGAATTCCAGAGTATAGCTAGAAATATGCAAGGACTTTTATGTGTAGTTCCTGTTTACTTCACCTATTTTATGTTCTGCTCATTTATATGTCTGTTTGCTCTTATGGTTCCAGTAGACACGCACCATTTTAGTTCTTCATACAGAGGCTGAGCTACTTAATCGATCTGCCGCTTTGCATCCGTGGTGCCGTATGTGTATAACATACTAGTACCACCCCGCAAGGGTCCAATAAACCCTTGCTACATTTCAAAATCCAATCAGTAATTATCCTTCTGTTCTGCATTCAGCTCTACTGTTCTGTAACCTCTTAAATTCCCACACAACAACAATACGTTGCTCTCACTTTTTCACTACTCCTGCCACTTGAAAATACTTTAATCATGTATGTGTATCTAAGAACATCTTAGACTATCACGGTCACATATAACACTCAGCCTATACTCCAAATAATGAATTTTATTTCTTGCTGCTGCTGCTGCTAAGTCACTTCAGTCGTGTCCGACCCTGTGCAACCCCATAGATGGCCGCCCACCAGGCTCCCCCATCCCTGGGATTCGCTAGGCAAGAATACTGGAGTGGGTTACCATTTCCTTCTCCAATGCATGAAAGTGAAAAGTCAAAGTGAAGTTGCTCGGTCATGTCCGACTCTTAGCAACCCCATGGACTGCAGCATACCAGGCTCCTCCGTCCGTGGGAATTTCCAGGCAAGAGTACTAGGAAAAAATAAAAACCACATTGCTTATGATTAACTTCTATTTTGCCAGACTTATTTGTAAATAGAACTGTTTTGCTTCTGATAGTCTGTTCTCTAGAACTGAACAATGATTAACAAGAAGAGCAAGACTTAAGAATCTCAGTCCTGATGAGCAGTGGCCTTTGTTAATCTTAATATTCTCATCCTTTTTGTTGTAAAGAATTTGTTCATCTGTACTTATTAAAAATCAGTAGAAATATTCATTAAAACTAAGACTCAATACAATTCTTTTTAAGAAGACTATCTTAGAAAATATTTATAAAAGTTGTGTGTTGCTGACTGGTAAAATGGTAAAATTAGATTTTCTTTCAAACTTTATATGCTCACATGTTTAAATTTTGGAGGAATAGGAAATGAGGATTGTGCTTACACTACCTTCTTCTTATAGCAATGCTGAACACATAGCTGTCACATAATAAATTCTTACTTAATTTATGACTATTAGTTGCTGTGCCAACTGTACACACTAAACTTAGGAAGAACTGCTGAAATTAAAAGGGACATGTGGCAAGGGACAGTATGGGTTAGAGCAGAGATTGCCAAATGATGCTCGTAGTTGTAGCTTATGTGAACAGGAAGTGTGGGTTCAAGATTTCTAAAACTCTATTTGTACAGTGACATATACTCATACCATGTACATTTTTATTATATAGGTAACATGTGTATAGAAAGTCTACATTCAAACAATAAATGAAAGTAGAAATGTTCTGTCCTCCTCACCTTGTGATTCCTCTGGGAAAAGCAGATTGTACATAAGATGATGATTAGTTTGGCCTTGAAATTATGATATTCCTGCCTTGGGCTGTTTTCAAATATAATATAAAAACCATCTAGGACGCTTCTCTTGCTCTCAGGCCATCTTGCTTTGATTTGGCTCAGCCTCTAGTCAATTTTCTTGAGGCTCTTTTCTGCAGATTTGAACCTTGGTGCTTACCTGCTGTCCAGCCAGCTGTCTTGATTACTGAAAGCCTCTGGAAGCCTCGGCGTTGTTGCTCTAGCCCTTCTATTCCAAATGGATAAAATGAGACTGATTGAGAAAAAAAGCAACTTAGGCCCATGTCTACAGTGTTCACATCCACATAAAATTTAATTTTGACTCTAATAACACCTAGTCAAACAAATGAATATAGGCACTGGTTGCAAATGTTTCAACTACATTATTTTATTTAATAGAATGTATGGTATAGTATATATGCTTTTATAAATATATAGGCCAAGGGTCAATGAAATTAAACAATATACTCGTTAATATTAGAAATAAAATGTAGTGTGAACAGGACTAAATTCTAGCTGACTTTAAATACTTCATCTGCCTCTTCTTACTACTTTGATCTCGCTGGTGATGTGACAGTGGTTCACAGGTAATTTAAATACTAAAACTGAACAGATCTGCCCTGTGGCTCAGCAGTCCCCACTTTTAGGTTATATATGACATAGAAACGTATACATGCATTCACTGAACACATGTGCAACTAAATATTCATACAAGTATAACTTCCAGTATGAAAACAGCTAGAAATAACTTAGATTGTCCAACAGAAGAATCAATAAATTGTCATATATGCATCCAATGGAATATAATACAATGCAAAATTTTAAATTATTGGTACTTGAAACCACATGGGACAACTGAACAAACCAAATAATGTTGGAAGAAGCCATTCAAAAATAAAAAGTACAGCATGATCCAATTCTTACAAATACCAAAGTAGGCTACACTAAACCACAGGGTAGTGGGTGGACTGCAGCAGGATGCTGGGTTCTGGACGCTACTTCTTTGCTACTTACTGACCCAGCTTATGGTTACATGGTGTGTTCACTTTGTGAAAATTCATGAACTTATAATGTGCACATTCCTGTATATATGCAGAATCCTTATATAAAGTTTACCTCCTATTCCCCCCAAATGGATAAATGCAATAAACAGATATAGGAAGCAGGATATTATATGAAAGATAATATATTTCCTCTGACTTTATTATTTTCATATATGCTTAGAAATATAAAATGACAAAGTAAAATAGTATAATATATAAGTAATTTATATGGCATCTGGTTAAGAATTTGTAACATAATGTTTAAATAATATGTAACATAATATTTCAAGACTACTATTTTCTGTTTTCGAAACATAAGTGAACTTCTACGTGGGACTTCCTTATTCTCTTAAATATCCCAGAGATGTTTAGTGCTTAGAGATGACATATCTTTTCTTTACGTCTATTCAGATGTCCTAGTTGCTTTGAATTAATTAAGATAATAGATGTTTTCACTATTATATCCTGAGACAAATATAATATAGAAGACAGCTACAGATCTCCGACTTTACCTCCAGAAAAAAGACATTAAAAAAAAAAAAAGTATTCATGTATTTAGCACACTTTACTGAAGAATAGCAATATGGAAAAATGAGGTGAGGCATAAATCTCCTTGTTTCTAAAAAAAATCTCTATACATATATTCCTATACACGAGAATTTAATAACAAATTCAGCAACACACTTTGGATTCTCTGACACTAATCTGTAATATTTGTGTTTAGGAGAGGGAAGAGGCCATTTAATATAATTTTTCAAGTAGAAAGTAAATTCCCATATTATAAATATCAATAACTACAGGATAGTAACTATATATGCACTTAATTTATAAAAATCTAATGAAAACCACTCGACCTTTCAGGTATAACCTAAATCAAATCCCTTACAATTATACGGTGGAAGTGACAAGTAGCTTCAAGGGATTAGAGATGATAGAGTGCCTGAAGAACTATGTACAGGGGTTCGTGACTTTGTACAGAAGGCAGTGACCAAGACCATCCCCAAGAAAAAGAAATGCAAAAAGGCAAAAAAATTGTCTAAGGATGGCTTACAAATAGCTGAAAAAAAGCAAAGAAGCTAAAAGCAGAGGAGAAAAGGAAAGATACGCATCTGAATGCAGAGTTCCAAAGAACAGCAAAGAGAGATAAGAAAGCCTTCCTCAGTGATTAAGGCAAAGATATAAAGGAAAACAACAGAATGCAAAAGATTAGAGATCTCTTCAAGAAAATTGGAGATACCAAGGGAACATTTCATGCAAAGATAGGCACAGTAAATGACAGAAATGGTATGAACCTAACAGAAGCAGAAGATATTAAAAAGAGGTGGCAAGAATACATAGAAGAACTATACAAAACAGATAACCAGGTAACCATGATGGTGTGATCACTAACCTAGAGCCAGATATCCTGGAGTGCAAAGACAAGTGGGCCATAGCATCACTATGAACAAAGCTAGTGGAGGTAATGGAATTCCAGTTGAGTTATTTCAAATCCTAAAAGATGATGCTGTGAAAGCGCTGCACTCAATATGCCAGCAAATTTGGAAAACTCAGCAGTGACCACAGAACTGGAAAATGTCAGTTTTCATTCCAATCCCAAAGAAAGGCAATGCCAAAGAATGTTCAAACTACTGCACAATTGCACTCATCTCACATGCTAGCAAAGTAATGCTCAAAATTCTCCAGGCCAGGCTTCAACAGTATGTGAATTGAGAACTTCCAGATGTTCAAGCTGGATTTAGAAAAGGCAGAAGAACCAGAGATCAAATCGCCAGCATCCATTGGATCATAGAAAAAGCAAGAGAGTTTCAGAAAAACATTTATTTCTGCTTCATAGAATATGCCAAAGCCTTTGACTGTGTGGATCACAACAACTGTAGAAAATTCTTCAAGAGACTGGAATACCAGACCACCTGACCTCCTTCCTGAGAAATCTGTATGCAGGTCAAGAAGCAAGAATTAGAACCGGACATGGAACAATGGACTGGTTTCAATTTGGGAAAGGAGTATGTAAAGGCTGTATATTGTCACCCTGCTTATTTAACTTATATGCAGAGTTCATCATGCCAAATGCTGGACTGGATGAAGCACAAACTGGAATCAAGATTGCAGGGAGAAATATCAATAACCTCAAACATGCAGATGGTACCACATTTATGGAAGAAAACAAAAGAGTAAATAAAAGCCCTCTTGATGATAATGAAAGAGGAGAGTGAAAAAGCTGACTTAAAACTCAACATCAAAAAACAAAGATCATATAATAATCATTGTTTAATACAGTTGACATTTGTTAAGATTTATTCACAAATTTTACAATTCATTTTTCCTCCATTTCTTCTTATATCATTTTTCTTCTGCCAGAAGGACAGCTTTTTGAATTTCCTTTGATAATGGCAAGCTCTGTGTAGGTTTGAAAACATCTTTGTGAGTATATATTTCTGTTTTGAAACTTTTTTTCTCAGTTTTTTGGCTTCTATTGTTGTTGTTTGAAAGTGATATAGCAGACTATCACTCCTTGAAGAATATTTTTTTCCCTTTGACTGATTTTAGAATTTTATTTTTGAATGTTTATTGTCCAGTTTCATATTGTCATCCTTAAATGCATATGTTTTTCTGTTTATCTAACTTCAGATTCTTCGCACTTTTTGAATCTGTGACTTTTGTCCTTCGATTTTGGAAAATCCTCACCCATTGTTTCTTCAATATTGCATTTGACACACACCTGCTACTTTCCTTTTACTGTAGTTAGGCTTTCATAATTATTCATCATGGTGCCTAACTTCTTTTAAATATTTCTAGTCTTTGTCACTCTCTGCTATATTCTGGATAGTTTAGCAGCTCTCTTTTTCTGGTCCTTTGTTCTGTTACGAACTATGTATGCATGCATGCATGCATGTTTGTGCATGCTCAGTAATGTCCAACTCTTTGCAACCCCATATTCTTCAGCCCTCCAGGCTCCCCTGTCCAGGGAATTTTCCAGGCAATAACTCTGGAGTTAGTTGCCATTTCTTACTTCATTCTCCATGTGACTGGAAGTTTTCCAGTTTATTTTATCAGATTAGCACTTTGACAATGAAGTTATGAATTTTCAGAGAGCCAAAAATCCTTTTGCAGATGAATACCATGGAAGTATAAAGTCAAAACATGACATGAAAATCAAAATGAACTACATTTAATCAGCTTGTAGACCCATTTATTCTTTTTTTTTATTATTCCATATTTAATTTATTCAATCTATGTCCCCATTTTCCCCCAAATAAGATAGGTCACTATATATAGTGTCTATTTCCTGCCGAGGTTTTGAAGACTAAAAATATTAAAGTAAGCAGGGCTGTCTATTTTCTGTGTCAGATAGGTGATATTTGAGGCTTGGTAGGTCTATGTTTGCTGTTGGTGTTCAGTCCCTAAGTCATGTCCAACTCTTCACTCCCCCATGGATCGCAACATGCCAGGCTTCCCTATCCTTCACTATCTCCTGGAGTTCTCTCAAATTCATGTCCATTGAATCAGTGATGCTACCTAACCATCTCATCCTCTGTTGCCCTCGTCTCCTCCTACCCTTAGTCTTTCCCAGCATCAGGGTCTTTTCCAATGAGTCAGCTCTTCATATCAGGTGGCCAGAGTGTTAGAGTTTCAGCATCAGTCCTTCCAATGAATACTCAGAGTTGATTTCCTTTAGGATTGTCTGGTTTGATCTTCTTGAAGTCCAAGGTACTCTTAAGAATTTCCTCCAGCACCACAATTTGAAGGCATTAATTCTTTGGCACTTTAAAAACTAATTTTTATTATGGTGCTTCTTATTCAGGTACTCTGTTATTTTTTTTATTATAGGCTTCAAGTTTTCCTTGAAAAAGTTTTATTGGACTACTTTCAGTCCTAGGATAAAGTATTATTTCTCCAGAGACTTACTACTTTTGCATTCCAATTCCCTATAATGAGAAGGACATATTTTTGGGGTGTTAATTCTAGAACGTCTTGTAGGTCTTCATAGAACTGTTCAGATTCTTCAGCATTACTGGTCGGGGCATAGACTGGGATTACCATGATATTGAGTGGTTTGCCTTGGAAATGAACAGAGATCATTCTGTTTTGAGATTGCATCCAAGTACTGCATTTCAGACTCTTTTGTTAACTATGATGTCTACTCCATTTCTTCTAAGGGATTTTTGCCCACAGTAGTAGATATAATGGTCATCTGAGTTTAACTCACCCATTCCAGTCCATTTTAGCTCACTGATTCCTAAAATGTTTACATTCACTCTTGCCATCTCCTGTTTGACCACTTCCAATTTGCCTTGATTCGTGGACCTAGCATTCTATGGTATCCCCAGTTTTCTTGTAGAGATCTCTCTAGCCTTTCAGATTCTACTGACTTCCCTCTATTTCTCTGCATTATTCACTTAAGAATGCTTTCTTATCTCTCCTTGCTAGTCTCTGGAATTCTGCCTTCAGATGGATATATCTTTCCCTTTCTCCTTTGCCTTTCACTTCTCTTCATTTCTCAGTTATTTGTAAGACCTCCTCAGACAACCACTTTGCCCATTTGTGTTTCTTTTTCTTGGGGATGATTTTGGTCATCACCTCCTGTTTAGTGTTACAAACCTTCATCCATAGTTCTTCAGGTACTCTGTCTATCAGATGTAATTCTTGAATCTTTTCATCACCTCCACTTTTTAATCAGAAAAGAATTGATTTAGATCATGCCTGAAAGATCTAGTGGTTTTCCCTACCTTTTTCAATTTAAGCCTGAATTTTGCAATAAGGAGCTGATGATCTGAGCCACAGTCAGCTCCAGTTCTTGTTTTTACTGACTGTATAGCGCTTTTCCATCTTTGGCTGCAAAGAGTATAATCAATCTATTTTCTGTATTGACTATCTGGTGATGTCCATGTGTAGTGTCAACTCATGTGTTGT
Organism: Budorcas taxicolor; assembly: GCF_023091745.1. Lineage (NCBI taxonomy): Eukaryota > Metazoa > Chordata > Mammalia > Artiodactyla > Bovidae > Budorcas > Budorcas taxicolor. The sequence continues at coordinate 57,337,820 of NC_068930.1, forward strand.
TGGAAGATATTTGCTATGACTAGTGTGTTCTCTTGATAAAACTGTTAGTTTTGCTCTGTTTCATTTTGCACTTCAAGACCAAACTTGCCTGTTTCAGGTGTCTCCTGACTTCCTACTTTTGCATTCCATTCCCTTGTGACTTAAAGGATATCTTTTTTTTTTTTTTTTTTTTGGTGTTAGTCCTAGAAAGTCTTGTAGGTCTTCATAGAACCATTTGACTTCAGCCTCTTTTGCATTAGTGGTTGGAGCATAGGCTTGGATTACTGTGATGTGGAATGGTTTGCCTTGGAATCAAAACAAGATCATTCTGTTGTTTTTGAGATGATACCCAAGTAGTGCATTTCAGACTCTTTTTTTGACTGTGAAGGCTATTCCATTTTTTCTAAGGGATTTTTGGCCCACAGTAGTAGATATAATGGTCATCTGAATTAAATTTGCCCATTCATGTCCATTTTTGTTCACTGATTCCTAAAATGTCAGTGTTCACTCTTGCCATCTCCTGTCTGACAACATTCAGCTTACCTTGATTTATGGACCTAACATTCCAGATAACTATGCAATATTGTTCTTTACAGCATCAGACTTTACTTTCACCACCAGACACATCCACAACTGGGTGTTGTTTCTGCTTTGGCTCAGCCTCTTCATTCTTTCTGGAGCTCTTTCTCCACTCTTCCTCAGCAGCATATCGGACACCTTCTGACCTGAGGGGCCTCTTCGGTATCATATATTTTTTTTGCTCTTTCATAGTGTTAATGGGGACCTCAAGGCAAGAATACTGAAGTTATGAAACACTGTTTAAATGCATGGGTTTCCTGGGTGATTCAGTGGTAAAGAACCTGCCTATCAATGCAGGAGACACAGGAGATGTAGGTTTGATCCCTGGGTAGGGACAATCCCCTGGAGAAGAAAATAGAAACTCACTCCAATGTTCTTGCCTGGAAAATTTCATGGACAGAGGAATCTGGTGGGCTTCAGCCCATGGGGTCACAAACAGTCAGAAATGACTAAGCAACTAAGCACACCCATATATAAATACATATAAGTTCAGATGAGCAAATAATGGAATAAGCACAGAAAAGATAATTGATTAGTTAACAACAGATATTAATTGAGAACTTTACTGTAACTAGGCACAGAATTAAGTACTGTGGTCATAGGTACTTGATAGAGTTGTGTGATGTGTGTGTGGTTCTCTAATAGGAAGAAGGGAAGAGGTGTGGTATAGCTCCTGTCTTTAGTGCCCCCATTGTTTCCCCAGATAGTTTAACCAGCCCAGAACAGTGTGTCTGTCCATCCAGGACAAAGTCCATGATACGTGCTAGCAGGTGTTTGTATCCCAGAAATTGTGTATTAAGAGGAATCATCAGAGTGTCCACCTGTCTTCACACTCTGCTTGTTCATGACAGGGAAGTGAAACTCCAAAGAGGAACCTAGTTTTTATACATCAGTGAATTTGTTTTTGAAAAGTTTTGCTGGAGAAACGGCTCTCTGTAGGCACTAAAATAGGATTTTTTTTTTTTTACAGGATTTGTGAATCAGCATCTTATCTTTCAAGGGATTCTAATTTGCTAGAATATATCCCTGGTGGCTCAGACGGTAAAGCGTCTGTCTACAATGTGGGAGACTCAGGTTCGATCCCTGGGTCGGGAAGATCCCCGGGAGAAGGAAATGGCAATCCACTCCAGTACTGTTGCCTGGAAAATCCCATGGCAGAGGAGCCTGGTAGGCTACAGTCTATGGGGTTGCAGAGTCAGACACAACTGAGCGACTTCACTTTCACTTCACTTTCAGAATATATTTTATAAACACCAGTTTCCCAGGTTCCTGGGTAGCTCAAGTGGTAAAAAAAATCTGTCTACAATGCAAGAGACCTAGTTTTGATCCCTGGGCTGGGAAGATCCCCCTGGAGAAGGGCATGGCAACCCACTCCAGTATACTCCAGTATTCTTACCTGGAGAATTCTATGAACAGAGGAGCCTGGCAGGCTACAGTCCATGGAATCACAAAGAGTCAAACATGATTGAGCAACTAACTTTCACTTTCAGTCATCTTTTCCGTTGAGACTTAAGGAAATACAGGCAAAGATTTTTCCCTGACTCATTATTCTCATAAATCATATCTAATCTTTGGTCCTCAGCTCTACTCAGTTTCCAGTGTCTTCTATCAATTGTTTAACTCCTTTATTGAAAGATCTAAATTGTGATCCTAAGCCAAAATCCTTATATATTGAGTTAGATAGATTTAGATGTAAAAATCCAAGGTGATTTTATTTGAAAGAAATAATACAGCTTCTCCAAAATTTTTTATTTTATATAACTATTTGGATGAGAATATTACCCAGATTGAGATGCAGAACACATTGTCAGTTTTGCCTAAGTGTTTTTTTAAGGAAAGCAGGAAGATATATTCAATGGAGAAATGTAACAGTATTAATACAGTGTTAATATTTATTGCTTTTTTTAAACTACATTTTCACCTCTGTTGGAAAATAAAATCAGTTGTTCTTCATTCTCAACCCCTTTCCCACTATCTAAATCTCCATTTTTTAATTTTTTAATTTAAAACTATCATTTTTTAATTTTAAAGAATGGATAAATATTAACTGCTGTTACCTGTAATTCAGATAGATTCTTAAGTACATTTTAATAAAATTTCACTTGTTTTTAAAGCATTATTGTGAAAATACAGATTTTTTTTCCACTGATAATTTCTGTCACAAATGATATGAAAAAAAATATTAGCTAATAATCTATCAGATAATTAATAAAAGTTTTAACCCAACCATTTTAGAAGGAAAAAAAAGCTTAAACAACTACCTACATGGAAGTTGTTCACTTTCATACTCAGAATATTATGCTATTGTGTGTTACTTATGAGCTGATGAGAAAACATACTTTTTTTTGCCATGTTGATTTTTTTTTTAAAACCTCAGGTGAGATTTGAAGCATTTTCTTTCCTTTTGGAATTGAATATATATTTTAGATTTAAACTGCTTTTGTAATTTATCTTATGAGTCATTTCCCAGGCATTCATAGATCGTGCATGAAATACTCAAGATAGGAATATGCCTCAAAAAAAGGTTGTTTGTTTTTTAAAAGATAAGCCTTTCTTGCTAAAATGGGAAAAAGTGGCAGTCTATTGGTTGAAGAGGAAAGCAGTTTCTTAAAGTCCAAGCCAAAAGCAATTAGGTGTGAAGGAAGTTGTAATCAACGTATTAATGTATGGAAAATAATGTTACTGTAACAAAGATGATCAACTGAGATATCTAGAAAATAGAGCTCTGAAAGAGCAACAAGTTGCCACTACTTATTCAATATATCCCGTCCAGTTGTGAAGGATGTGAGTGTTGTGAGCACTCTATAATCTCCTGGGAGGTGGTCTCTGCTATGTGACACACAGAATTCTCTATACCTATAATGAGAAATGCTGGGCTAGAAGAAGCACAAGCTGGAATCAAGATTGCTGGGAGAAATATCAATAACCTCAGATATGCAGATGACACCACTCTTATGGCAGAAAGTGAAGAGGAACTAAAAAACCTCTTGATGAAAGTGAAAGTGGAGAGTGAAAAAGTTAGCTTAAAGCTCAACATTCAGAAAATGAAGATCATGGCATCCAGTCCCATCACTTCATGGGAAATAGATGGGGAAACAGTGGAAACAGTGTCAGACTTTATTTTTTGGGACTCCAAGATCACTGCAGATGGTGATTGCAGCCATGAAATTAAAAGATGCTTACTCCTTGGAAGAAAAGTTATGACCAACCTAGATAGCATATTCAAAAGCAGAGACATTACTTTGCCGACTAAGGTCCTTCTAGTCAAGGCTATGGTTTTTCCTGTGGTCATATATGGATGTGAGAGTTGGACTGTGAAGAAGGCTGAGCGCCGAAGAATTGATGCTTTTGAACTGTGGTGTTGGAGAAGACTCTTGAGAGTCCCTTGGACTGCAAGGAGATCTAACCAGTCCATCCTGAAGGAGATCAGCCCTGGGTATTCTTTGGAAGGAATGATGCTAAAGCTGAAACTCCAGTACTTTGGCCACCTCATGAGAAGACTTGACTCACTGGAAAAGACTCTGATGCTGGGAGGGATTGGGGGCAGGAGGAGAAGGGGACGACAGAGGATGAGATGGCTGGATGGCATCACTGACTCAATGGACGTGAGTCTGAGTGAACTCCAGGAGTTGGTGATGGACAGGGAGGCCTGGCGTGCTGCGATTCATGGGGTTGCAAAGAGTCGGACACGACTGAGTGACTGAACTGAACTGATACCTATAATATGCTCACACATGTTCACAACATCACTTTCTGACTTTTTTATTATTTTTTTTTAAGCTTTTCCAATTTTAGAAATGACAGGCCCTCCCTCAAAAGAGGGCAGAAAACTTTCAGCAATATTTAAAAAAAAATAAATTTATTTTAATTGGAGGCTAATTACTTTACAATATTGTATTGGTTTTGCTGATCTTGTGAAATGTTGATATTTGACCACACAGTTTATTCATCATTCTTTAATATTTTTAAGAATTTTGTCCATACAGTTTATTCATCATTCTTTAATATTTTAAAGAATTTAGTTAAATACAACCAATCCTCCCATCAGCATTCAAGTGAAATTAAGAAGCTTGATTGGGTTTTTGCATATCTATGGTAAAAAAGAACTGAGACACATGGATAATAACGTCTACCCTAATAGACTTTGCCCTGGAGGGCAGCTAATTCTTCATTCACTTCTATTATGTATCTAAAGCATACATATGCCATGGTCTCTAGAGTATCTTTTTTATGGAGAAGGAAATGGCAACCCACTCCAGTGTTCTTACCTGGAGAATCCCAGGGATGGGGGAGCCTGGTGGGCTGCCGTCTATGGGGTCACACAGAGTCGCACACGACTGAAGCGACTTAGCAGAGTATCTTTTTATTTATTGGACCCTGTATGTCCAAAAATAAAATATTTGGGGATTCTGGAAGGTGTAGTTTAGGACTAGAACAGCTCCTGTCTGTCATTTCAAACCCATCAAAATTCACTCTGTATAACTGAGAAGAGTGGGGCATGCAAATAAATCTCATGATATTTATAATTGGGTGGTGAGGCAGGGAGGTGAATTTCAGAAGCTCTCCTATTCAATGTGAATAAAATGAATCAACAATTCTAAAAAATAATGCAAGGGCTATCTCAAAGCAATAGGTCAAATATCTGTTAATGTCATGGGAAGTATATGGTGAGGCTTCAGAGAAGAAGGAAATTATATGTTATGGTGATTATCAAAAGCAGGTTCAGATAAGTAGGGTTTAGAGAGGCACAGTAGGGAATTTGAAGGACAAGGTGCTAGTTGATACTCTAGCAGGACAAAGAAGATAGATTCTGATCTGTTTCTAAACAGAGCAAATCATAATCTGTGCTGAGGGACTCACTCCCAGGTGGGACATAGTGCCAAATAAACAGTCCATCTTCCTTTCTGACATGAGAGACCTTACCGGAAGTCCACTTCTATGAAGTCCAGTTCTCCAAATTATTTCAAATTCCTTTCTATTTGGAAAGGATAAATCATACATCAACTGCAGGAGACAGTTCCTGGGTATCTCATGTCACCCTAGCTGCCAATAAAAATAGGCTTTATTATCTAAATATACTAAACTGCCCTAATGTTTTCAATATTCTCAGCTGATTCTAAGCTTTGTTTGTTTTAATAGGAACGTGTATACTCTTTACCTTTTAAACATGTAGATAGATGACAGTCTAGGGGTAGTTTTTAACTGCAGTAAGAACATTTAGTGTGAGACGTACCCTCTTAAATTTTTAAGTGCACAATACAGTACTGTTATCTATTGGCTCAGGGTTGTACAGCAGATCTCTAGAACTTACTCATCTTGCCTAATAGAAACTATATCCACTGAAGAGCAACTTTCATTTCCCTCCCCTCCCCCTGGCCTCTGGTAACCATTCTGCTCCCTGTTTCTATAAACTTAGTTATCTTAGATATGTCATCTAAGGGGAATCATGATGGACAGGGAGGCCTGGCGTGCTGCGATTCATGGGGTCACAAAGAGTCAGACACGACTGAGCGGCTGAACTGAACTAAACTGAAAGGGGAATCATGCACTGTTCTGTGCTCTTCTGTGACTGACTTTAGCCATAGTCAGGAAAGTGCTATAATAGTTGATGAACTGGGCCTCTGACTAGCTGAGCCATAACTGATAGAAGGGCATCTTTCTCCTCAGTACAGAAATACACCTCAAGACTCATTAAATAAGCCTGAAATTTTAACCAGCATTAATTCTTTCTGTGCCCACCACTATCTTTTACTATTTCCAGAACTGTCACTGAACTGGTCAAGCTTGCTTTTCCTTTTTTATTTTATAAACTAGAAACATGCTGTCTATGATTTGGCAACGACAGCAAGTAGTTAAGCACAACCATGTTTTTTGTTTTCTTGCTTTTCCCTTTCTGTGTATTTTGAGTAGAAAGAGGTAAGAAGTGCTATTCTTGCCCCCAAAATAGCCAATGGCTTACTTTTATATCTCTGTCTACAGTGCTGTGTGAGAGATATTCCAGTGCTCTTTGTTTCCCTCAGCTGTTTGCTGCTGTTAATTATTTATGATAAGAGATGACTCTGCCAAAAAGATTTCTTAAAATAGCTTGTTTGTTACACGAGCACCAAAATATACCTGTAAACATATGAAAGCAAACTTTGAAGTCCTGAGATGCCACATATTTCTATGAAATATCCTTTCCTAGCATTTCAACTTAATTTTCCAAGGTGATTTCTTTATGTATCCATAGATTGCTTATAGTAAATTATATTTTAAAATTAACAAATAGCCAGTCTTAATTAATAGGCTTCCCTGGTGGCTCAGATGGTAAAGAATCTGCCTGCAATGCAGGAGACCCAGATTCGATCCCTGGGCAGGGAAGATCCCCTGGAGAAGGGAATGGCAACCCACTCCAGTATGCTTGCCTGGAGAATTCCATGGACAGAGTTGCCTGGCAGGCTATAGTTCATGGGGTTGCAAAGAGTTGAACAACACTGAGCGACTTAGTTCAGTTCAGTCGTGTCTGTTGACTCTCAGTCATGTCCAACTGAGTGACTAACAGACAAAAAATTAACAAAAAAGAGCATTCCTCTGTGACCTAATTTGTACAGCGACGGTGTTTAGAATCCTTTGCTTAGATATAGTGTCGCCCCTTTGCCAATGGCAATAGCTATGAAATAGAATATTTCAGCACCTTGAGTGACATTGTGATATCCCTCTGTCTGCTTTGGCTATATGTTAAGAGACTAAAATTTTTGAGAAAAAAGAAAAAGTTTAAAAGTTGGCAGCCCCTGGCAATATTCATTAAAGAGCATGGCACAGAAGTTGAAAGGCTCATCTTGGAACTGTAGTCAGCATTAACACAACGGGGCTCCAGCACTTTCCCAGAAAATGTGACACCTCCAGGCATTCTTTGAATTCCGATTGCCAGCCAAAGCCAAGCACCCAAGGCCAGAAAGAGTGAGAAAAATTGATCTTCTGTCAGCAACCTAAATGACCCCATAATCTTTCTGTACTTGAAAATTGTTAGTAAGCTGTGAAAAGGCTTGGGAAAAGGAAATTTGGTAGAAGCATCTTTCCTGAGATCCTTCCAAGATACTCACTATTCAACAGATTCCTTAAGAGAAATGTGTCCCCATGCACACAATAGGCAGCACAGTACTTTGTGTTAGCAATATCAGAGGTACTACGCATTTAAGTGCATAATTCTATTTAATTCTTAAAACAACACTATGAGGTGAAAGTGTTAGTTGCTCAACTGTGTCCAGCTTTTTGCAATGAACTATGGTTCACCAGGTTCCTTTGTCCATGGAATTGTCCAGGCAGAAATACTCAAGTGGTAGCCATTCCCTTCTTCAAGAGATCTTCCCAACCAAGTGATCGGACTCGGGTCTTCTGCATTGCAGGCAGATTCTTTACCATCTGTGTCACCAGGGAAGCCATTTTACAAGTGATGAAGCTGAGGCAAGATGAAATTAAGTAACTTCCTAAAGCCTGCCTTGCTAATAGATGATAAAGTGGGGCTCGAACCAAATAGTCTAATGCCAAATCCTGCTTACCCAACTACTAGAATACATTGCCTCAAAATAACATCAAAATAGAATATTCCAAGCTCTTATCTCTCCTGTGCCAAAAAGGCAATTTTTTTCCTTTAAATATGCCCCAGAGTGACTATTTATGGAAAACCTAAGTAAGTGTTGAGAAGGGTCAATCATTTGACAACAAGGAAACTGACTAATTATATGATATCCCCTTTGCTCAAGAATATCATTTAATCTTTGGTACTCTCTAAAAACATGTAATTTCTTTCCCACCAACATTTTTCTAATTGTCCCTTTTTGTTGTTCCTTACCAATAGGAAGAGGCTTTATTATTATTATTGCGTTTTTCCTCAAACAGAGAAATCCTTAGAAATAGTTATGCTCCTTCAATATTTTAGAAAGAATAGGTTCATTAAGCAGATCTTGTACATTTTCTAAGTAGAAACTTGATATCATGCCATTGATGAGGAAAGTAAGGAATCCATTTGCTCTGCCAGAAGCTTCATTAATTCTTGTAAAATGTGGCAGCAGTTCAATAATACAGGGAGACACTCTGAAGTTCTACCAGGAGATAAATATAAATATTGGATTGAATATTTATGCTCAACTAAATGGGTTTAGAACTGAAAAAAAAAAAATTTATGACCCCACACTTTGGGCTAGGAATTTTAAAGATACATATAGACATAAAAGATATCTATGAAATATTATTGTCTCATTCATTTTCATGCTTTATTTAAGATAACTTTTTAATGATAGTCAATAGACTTAACTCGTTGTTTGAATTGAATTTTATATATTTATTTTATCAGAATCACTTATGATGTAAATTGTTTTCTTTTAAAAAAGTGTCAGTGATTTAGCCTGACTCCCTTTACAAGCCTATTTTAAATTTATCAAAGACTTGTAACTCAAAAGAGCAAGTATTTAGGTCATTGCTAGGCACATAAACAGCAGCATTATCTTGCCACCAAGTGGTCGTTTTTGAATTGCATTGTAAGAGCTTGTAATTTCACTAGTATGTCTTGATATTTATATTACCCTTAATTTTTGGCTAAGAAACCATCAAACCCATCATGAAAGTGAAATCAACAATAGCTAATAATGTGAACTTTTCCAAAAATATTTATATTTAAAGTGTTTATGATAAAAGGACTTGGTATTTGTGCCTCTTAATTTGTTGGATTGATTCGAATTCCATCAAGTTTTAAAGTTCCAAGATAAACAGAAGGTGGATAGGTGTAAGTACTCTAAGAGCTTCATTAAGCACTTTGAATTTGAAGGCATGATATCATTCTTTAATCTCTGTTAAGGATTGAATACTGTCCTTCCAAAAGATGCTATGATGTCTTTCCCTCCCAGTTCAGTTCAGTTCAGTCTCTCAGTCGTGTCCGACTCTTTGTGACCTCATGGACTGCTGCACGCCAGGCTTCCCTGTCCATCATCAACTCACAGAGCTTGCTCAAACTCATGTCCATCCAGTTGGTGATGCCATCCAACCATCTCATCCTCTGTCATCCTCTTCTCCTCCCGCCTTCAGTCTTTCTCATCATCAGGATCTTTTCCAGTGAATCAGTTCTTCACATCAGGTGGCCAAAGTATTGGAGTTTCAGCTTCAGCGTCAGTCCTTCCAATGAATATTCAAGACTGATTTCTTTTAGGGTTGATTGGTTTGGTCTCCTTGCAGTCTAAGGGACTCTCAAGAGTCTTCTCCAACACCACAGTTCAAAAGCACCAATTATTCAGCACTCAGCTTTCTTTACAGTGCTTCAGATTATGACTATTTGGAAACAGAGTCATTACAGATCAAATTAGGTAAGATAAGGTCACACTGGAATAGAGATATCCCCTAATCCAATATCACTATTGTCCTTCTGAGAAGAGGGGAATTTAGATTGGATTGATACATCTGTAAACCAGGAAACAGGGAGGATTATTGGTTTCAGAGAGCACTAATGACATTGTGATTTTGGACTTGTGACCTCCAGGCTTCCCTGTCCTTCATTATCTCCTGGAGTTTGCTCAAACTCATGTGCATTGAGTTGGTGATGCCATCCAACCATCTTATCTTCTATCACCCTCTTCTCCTCCTGCCCTCAATCTTTCTCAGCATCATGATCTTTTCCAGTGAGTTGGCTCTTCACATCAGGTGGCCAAAGTATTGGAGCTTCAGCTTCAGTCCTTAGGATGGTGGCAAGTTCTGCTCTCTTACCATTACTCCTGTGGTTAATTATTTTCATGCCTGATAGGGGTTGTGGGTATCATTCTCAAGGTTTTCTTCTCACTCAGGTTCAGTCCCAAAGCCTTTGGTTTTATCACCCAAATGTTCACACAATCTTTCCCTTTCAGACTATCCCCAGATTCTCTATCATTCGTCAAGTACTCTCTCATGCTCTGGCCTAGACCATGGTAATAGCTTCTTACCAATACTTTTCTCTATCTACTTTCTCATCACAGTAATTATTTTAGAATTTAGACTTGCTTCTTGTCATTTGGCTGCTTAAAAGACTGTCACTAATACATCATTGTCCAAAGGTACAAAAATCCAAGCTTTGAGGAACTTCATTAACATTGGAATATTTATATTCATTCCTTGCAAGAAAAATGTCCAACTGTATAAGAGAAAGCAACCAGATGCAGACTGACTTGATAGGATTGCATTGCAGTTAATCCATGCTGGTAACTAACTTCATGAAATTGAGGGAGTTTTACAATATCTAGTAACAGGACCATGTAATCAGTCTATCTAGTTAAATTAGAGAACGAGACTTCCTGCTCTCCAATCCCACAATTTATTTTGGTGGAAGGCATTGGCAGCACAAATACTTCCTTCTTTGATCTTTTGCATTTTGGTTAAATATGTCTCCTGAAGATACAGGAAGGCACAACACCAGGGAGATTATATTAATATATATAATATATTAAGTGAAGTATGTCAGGCAGAGAAAGACAAATATTATATGATGTCACTTACATGCAGGATCTAAAAAATGCTACAAATGAATATATTAATATACACAGTATATGATATATACTATATATATAATATTAACTATTTAATTATATAATTATAATTAATATATACAATAATTTCAGGGACTTTATTTCTTAAAAGACTTGAAAAAAAATAAGTTTCATAAGGCTATTCCATCAGGCGCTTTTCTTGAGTCCTAATTACCTAGGCCATTAAAGGTGTTATCTTTACTATTGCCTAGGGTATTTGTGTGAGAATTTTTGATAAGAGAAAGGAAGAAAGAATAAAGTTCATAACCCTCACTTGCCAAGACACCTACTTTGGAAGGAGATCTCTTGGGTAAATTTAGTTTAAACTTGTTACTATCAATTTATAATAGTATTTCTCTAGAAGTTATTTTGAACTATGATGGCACAACAAGTTTTTGACCCTAAGAAGATGGTGTAAAGAGAGGAAAAATTACTGAAAGCTAACTTTGGAGTCATTACAGAGCAAAAAGTCAGAATTATACATTTCTTAGAAGCTCAATTTTCTATTCCAAGTAAAGTAAAATGGGATATTTCTTTCAGAATATAGAAACATCACATATGTTTCCCAAATTGTGATTGTACCAGAACACTGCCAATGTATTTTTAAATCATTACCAATTAGAAATTGTTTAAGGAAGTACATGCAGTGGTTTAACAACCAGAAAAATATCTGTTCTAGCCTTTGCACAATTATAGTTTTAACAATATCTCCAGGGGCTGTTAGTACCTCTGATATTAAAGGAATTTTGAATCAAATATTAAAGTTTTCACTGTGACTTTAGAATAGCCAGGATATTTTGTTTGTCTGTTTGCTTTGTTTTTTTTTCCTTTCTTGGGAAAATTTTATTTCCTTAAGGTAGCCACTTCAAATTAGTAATGTCTATAGATGGCATCTTCCACAAAATATATGGTTCCTTATGTGTGTATTATAAAGACATAATATAGTAGTAAATACTTTAAGGCAGTGTGTAAATGTAATTACAGTAACTGTATTCTCATTTACCTTTGATAATGTATCCCCTAATAATAAATAATACAAATAAAATATTTTACATGCAGAAAGAATATTATGCAAAATATTCTCATATTTTCCTATATGATAGGTTTTATTCTATTAGTAAGATAGAAGAGAAAATGATACTGTCCAATTAAGACTTGATAAAATTACATAGAAAATTAGGGTCATTATCTTTTCTCATATTTCACTGTGATTATTTGATATAAAACATCAGTTTCCTAAAGCAATTTAAGATAATAAAAATGTAATCTAAAGGTAATATATAAGCAATACATTGTATTATATTACAATATAATGTAAATTAGTATGTGAATTACATGTTATAAAATTTTATTAATTTGCTGCAAGTGGACTGCACATTCAGCTTTGAATACTTGAGCAGCAACACAAACATGTGAACATGATCAGTTTCAAATAATCCATTTCTCATCACAAGCAACACTACTCCTACAACAGAAACCGGAAGGAAATTTTACCTTTAAGAAATCTGAGTGATCTAATGAAAGATGCGATTAACAGTGCTCTTCAAGTAATTAAATAAAAAATTTTACATGGCTGTTTCTGACAGTAGCAACAAGAACCTAAATAACATGCTTATGTGTCAAGCACTGTCTCAAGCTCTTTATATATTTTTATTCATTAAATCCATGATAGTCCTGTGGAATAAGTACTATTAATATATTCACTTAGCAGATGAGAGAACTAAAAATCAGAGAGGCTCCATAACTTTGCCAAGGGCACACAGTTGGTAAATTTGTTGTTCTCATAGCTACATCAGTCACTTCCTAAAATGATATAAAACTAAAGCACTATTACTGAATAGAAGAATCCTGATTTGTCAGGAGGTAACAATAATCAAGTAATTCAATTAGTTAAACTTTTTTTTTAAGTACTTATCTTTGTAAGGCACTGAATTGATCCTAGAGTACTATTAGGAACAGCTAGCTCAGGGGCCCATTAGTACATACTGGGCCTCTGCAAGGATTTTTAAAAGAACCTGATAATTAACTGCAAAACTGTACCCCATCTAGTGAGAAACTAACAGAGCAAATGGCCTAGTAAAGAATGGAACATAGACCCTAAAGAAATACCCACCCTTTGATGGGCAACTTTGTTCACTATATAAGCTGCAAAATCCTTCTGAATGTCCCTGAAATGGACAGAAGCATTACTCTCCCCAAGTTCTGGACTAATGATAAATACAGATGATTAGAAGAGCAAAAACAGAAAGTGTGGTAATAATTACAATTGAGAAAAGACCTGTACTATGTGAGTTATGGCATAAGAACACGTCTTGGGCTGAGATGTGAAAACAAAAGAAAAAAGATAGGAATATCAGCATTCGCAAGGCTGACAGCAAAAAGAAAGCATCAATGGTAGGGATTTCAGAAAAAGAAAAAGTCATGATGATAGCCTAAATGTAGTGAGGAAGAGGATGTGAAAGATAATTGATTTTTCTTTATTTTAAAGAGAATGGAAAATTATTATGTTTAAACCTAAATTTGATTTATCTTTACAGTGCCACTATAAAATATTGGTTTCTTTAAAAATAAAATGCTACATGTCGCTTTGCTTTTTTTAAATTTTAATTAATTTATTTATTTGGCTGAGCTGGGTCTTTGTTGCTGCATAGGGGCTTTCTCTAGTTGCTGCAAGCAGGGGCTACTCTCCAGTTACACTGTGCAGGCTTCTCAGTGTGGTGGCTTCTCTTGTTAAGGAGCATGAGCTCCAAGTGTGCCGTCTTAAGCATTAATAGTTGTGGCACATGGACTCAATAGTGGCAGCTTGTAGGCTCTAGAGGACAGGCGTAGGAGTCGTGGTGCAAGCTTAGTTGATCTGTAGCATGTGGATTCTTCCTGGACCAGTGATTGAACCCGTGTTCCCTGCATTGGGAGGCAGATTCTTTACCATCAGACAACCAGAGAAGTCCAAACTATTAGCTTCTTATAAAGTATTAAAATACTCCTGGACATGTTAGTGAGGTCATATGCAAAACACAAAACAATACCGAAACATAACCATAAAGAGGCTATCGGAGGTGAATATCATAATCTCACCATACTAATAGCCCAGATAAGCATACTAAAAAGTGGTCATTTTAAAAATGTTGAAACAACTGAAATAAAGTGCTTAATGAAGTTCAATGTAGACTGTAGATTTGTTAAATGCTTTTTCTGTATGTATTGAGATGATCATGACTTTTATTCTTTTTGTTAACATAGTATATCACATTAAATGACTTGTGGATGTTAACTCATCCTTGGATTCAAGGAATAAATCTCACTTGGCCATATGTATGACCTCTTTCAATACATTGTTGAATTCAGTTTGCTAATAGTGTGTTGAAGATTTTTGCATTTTTGTTCCTCAAAGATATTGGCCTGTAAATTCCCTTTTCTGGTTTTGGTGCTGGGGTAATGTTGGCCTTTTAAAATGAGTTTGGAAGTGTCCCATCTTCCTTGATCATTTGGAAGAGTTTGAGAAAGATTAGTTTTTCGTAAAATGTTGGGTGGAATTCAGCAGTGAGGTCATCTGGTCCTGAACTTTTGTTTATGGGTGGTTTTTGATTACTGACTCAATCTCTTTACTAGTAATGGGTCTATTTATATTTTCTATTTTGTCCTGATTGATTCTTGATAGGTTGTATATTTCTAGGAGTTTATTCACTTTTTTTCTAGGTTGTCCAGTTTCTTGGCATATAACTGTTCATGGTATTCTCTTATAGTTGTATTTCTGTGATATCAGTTGTAATAACTCTCTACCTTCATTTCTTATTTTATTGGGCAATTTCTTTTCTCTCTTTTCTGATGAGTCTGGCTAATAGATCATCAACTTTATCTTTTCAAAGAAACATTCTCTTAGTGTTAGTTCAGTTGTTCAGTTGTGTCTGACTCTTTGTGACCCCATAGATGGCAGCACACCAGGCCTCCCCATCCATCCTCAACTCCTGGAGCTTGCTCAAACTCATGTCCATCAAGTTGGTGATGCCATCCAACCATCTCATCCTCTGTCCCCTTCTCCTGCCTTCAGTCTTTCACAGCATCAGGGTCTTTTCCAATGAGTCAGTTCTTTGCATCAGGTGGCCAAATTATTTGAGCTTCAGCATCAGTCCTTTCAAAGAATATTCAGGACTGATTTCCTTTAAGATTGACTGGTTTAATCTCCTTGAAGTCCAAAGGGCTCTCAAGAGTCTTCTCCCCACCACAGTTCAAAATTCTTGGGCGTTCAGCCTTATTTATGGTCCAACTTTCACATCAATACATGACTACTGGAAAAAACAAAGCTTTGAATAGATGGACTTTTATCAGCAAAGTAATGTCTCTGCTTTTGAATATGCTGTCTAGGTTGGTCATAGCTTTTCTTCTAAGGAGTAAGCGTCTTTTAATTTCATGGCTGCAGTCACCATCTGTGGTGATTTTGGAGCCCAAGAAAAATGAACTCTGTCACTATTTCCATTGTTTCCCCATCTATTAACCATGAAGTGGTGGGACCAGATACCATGATCTTAGTTTTTTGAATTTTGAGTTTTTAGCCAGCTTTTTTCACTCTCCTCTATCACTTATATTAAGAGGCTCTTCAGTTCCTCTTTGCTTTCTACCATAAGGATGGTGTCATCTGCATATCTGAGGTTATTGATATTACTCCAGGCAATCTTGATTCCAGCTTGTACTTCATCCAGCACGCCAGTTCACATGATGTACTCTGCATATAAAGTAAATAAGCAGGGTTACAATATACAGACTTGATGTACTTTCCCAGTTTGGAAACAGTCTGTTTTTCCATGTCCAGTTCTAACTGTTGCTTCTTGACCTGCATACAGATTTCTCAGGAGACTGGTAAGGTAGTCTGGTAATCCCATCTCCTTAAGAATGTTCTACAGTTTGTTGTGATCTATAGGGTCAAAGGATTTAGAATAGTCAATGAAGCAGAAGTAGATGTTCTTCTAGAAATCTTGCTTTTTCTGTGTTCAACAGATGTTGACAATTGATCTCTAGTTCCTCTGCCCTTTCTTAACTCTAGCTTGAACATCTGGAAGTTCCCAGTTCATGTACTGCTGAAACCTCTTTGAAAAATTTGAGCATTACTTTGCTAGCGTGTGATGAATACAATTGTGTGGTAGCCTGAACATTCTTTGTCATTGCCTTTGTTTGGGATTGAAATGAAAACTGACTTTTCCAGTCCTGTGGCCATTGCTGAGTTCTCCACGTTTGCTGGCATATTGAATGCAGCCCCTTTACAACATCATCTTTTAGGATTTGAAATAGCTCAACTGAAATTCCATCACCTCCACTAGCTTTGTTTGTAGTGATGCTTCCTAAGGCCTACTTGTCTTCGCATTCCAGGATGTCTGGCTCTAGGTGAGTGATCACACCATCATGGTTATCTGGGTGAGTAAGATCTTTTTTGTACAGTTCTTCTGTGTATTCTTAACACCTCTTCTTAATTTCTTCTGCTTCTGTTAGGTCCATACCATTTCTGTCCTTTATTGTGCCCATCTTTGCACAAAATGCTCCCTTGGTATCTCTAATTTTCTTAAAGAGATCTCTAGTCTTTCCCATTCTATTGTTTTTCTCTATTTCTTTCCATTGATCACTAAGGAAGTCTTTATCATCTTTCCTTGCTATTCTTTGGAACTCTGCATTCAGAGGGATATGTCTATCCTTTTCTGCTTTGGCTTTAGCTTCTTTTCTTTTTTCAGCTATTTTTAAGGCCTCCTCAGACAACTGTTTTGCCTATTTGCATTTCTTTTCCTTGGGGATAGTTTTGATCACCACCTCCTGTACAGTGTTATGAACCTCCATCCATAGTTCTTCAGGCACTCTGTCTATCAGCTCTGATCCCTTGAATCTACTTGTCACTTCCATTGTATAATCATAAGGGATTTGATTTAGGTCATTTGATTTAGATCTAATGATTTTCCCTACTTTCTTCAATTTAAGTCTGATTTTGCAATAAGGAGTTCATGATCTGAGCCACAGTCATGTCCCAGTCTTTTTGCTGACGGTATAGAGCTTCTGCCATCATGCTGATGTGGAAGTTCAAGTATGTTTTTATTAACTAGGCTTTCCAGGGCAAAACAAACCAAATCCTTAACATTTTTAAATATACATGTTTATTCTATACAAATGTTTCAAAATGAGTGATGGTGTTAGCAGCTTTGGTAAGAAGACGTTCTTCTGAAAAGCCTAGTATATTTCAAGTATTCAAAGTTTAGCTGCTTCTTTCTGCATATTCAAATTGAATTCTTATGAGCCTCTCTCTCAGGCTTATAGGTGCATTTATTCTTTATTAGCTGATCAGAATAAAGACTCCTTTAATGTTGAGAAACTTTATAATTGAATGTGTTATACCTTAGGAAAAGATTTTGTGTTAATATAATATTAGCACAAGAAATAAAGGCTCTTTTATTTTACAGATAAAATACTTAAGTTCATAAAGAACCTTGCAACTTCTCTTTTACAACTTTTTCCATAGATGAAAAAAAATCCAGACTCAAAAAATACATGAAAACAATTCCTGTGTGGCGAAATGGATGAAAAAAAAAAAATCCAAAAACCTTTCCATTAGGCAGACCTTTAAGAAATGGTAATTTCTTATCCTAATAAAAATATGTACATATTTTACTCTTTCTTCAGTTATAAGACATACAGGCCTCTGTGGGCCACTACTTCCTTTCCCACTTAACTTTGTGATTCTAACTTTGTGACCTCCCTCACTTCCCCACCTGCCATGAAATTCCTTAAATAAAAGAAACACTAGCAGGCATCGGATAGTTCATTATTCTATTTCACCATATGAAGCTTTCACAGATTTTTCACACTGAAACAGTGCCATCCCAGATAGTACCCCAGTTGCAAAAAGGCAGGGGTCCAACTAGAACCAGATATACAAGGCTTGACTCTGGAGGGAAAACATTCTGCCATGAACTCCAAGACCAAATCAGACTAAATATTTCAGATTCCTATTTGAAAGACAATAAACAGAATAATGAAGATTTAACCATCGTTTTAATCAATTTTCAGTCATTATTTATGGTTTTTTTTTTAATTTTCTATCTTCTGAAAGATAAAGACACCTTAGGTCATTAGATATTAACATATAGGAGTTCTGAAAACAAAGCCATTCTGCCACAAATCAGCAAGAATTCACTGATCAGGAAAGGGCAGAGGTTTCAAAGCTGCACTCATTAATTTTCTTGATCCATGAGCTGTTTCCTAATCGAGTGAGTGTAGCATCTCAGTGGGATTTTCATAAGAGTCAGTTATAATTCTCAAAATGTTAAAAACATAATGCTTGAGGGAGAAAAATTCATATATCAAAATTTCATTTACTTGATGAGGGAACCAGCAGGATGCAAGCCTAGTCCAAAAATGATTTGAGAATGGACATTTTGTATAGTTCATGAATAAAATGGAAAAGTTTCAAAAAACTGATTTTTTGTTTCAATAAATTTTTAAAAACTGATTTTTGATAAACATTTGAGGTTACTGTCTCTTTATTGAGCACAAAAAATCGTACTTTATCTGATTTATATGGTTACAAAGTATACAAGCCGCAAATTATTGTTCAAAGTTTCATTCCTCTGAAGAGTGAGGCAGCCTTATTCACTCAGGCAGGTTTGTTAGAAAATGATCTCATATATGTAGTCTTTAAAGATTAGTCACTTTTTAACCTTATATTTAAATTTGGATAATTTTTATTAACATATACAAATAGATAAATGTCCTTTTACTATGAAAAAAAAATCATGTACCCCTAATTCATGCATAATAATAGTAAGAACCCATTAATTCACAGCCCTAGTTGGTATTGTTGTTTAGTCACTAAGTCATGTCTGACTCTTTTGTGACACCATTGACTATAACCCGCCAGGCTCATGGGTCCATGGGATTTTTCAGGCAAGAATACTGGAGTGGGTAGCCATTTCCTCCTCCAATGGCTCTTCCCAACCCAGGAATCAAACCCATGTCTCCTGCATTGGCAGGAGGATTATTTACCTCTGAGTCACTAGGGAAGCCCAAGTTAAGTATTAAGAAATTGTAAAATAATTATATTTTTTAATCCTTTGTTCATACAAATCTCCAGTCCAAACTCTCTTCTTCCCCAGAGGAAACTAATCACCAGAATGTTGTGTTTATAATTTTTTGGTTATTTTTTTTACAAATGTGTACATGCCCAGCCATATACTGTTTGGTTTTATATAATTTGCTCTTTATATTTAGTGGTATTATATTATTTTCTTTTCTGACTCAATAAGAAATATATTCATTTTGATGCATGCAACTATATTTCATTAATGTTCACTGTATGAACATGCTGTAGTTTATTTGTCCATTTCCCTATTGATGGAAACAAAATGTTTTCAGTTTTTTCCCTTTTATAAACAGAATTGTTTGGGCATATTGGAGATATTCGTTGCCTTGTATACAAGCCTATTAATCAAGGAGTATAATTCACAGGTTGCTTACCTTCTCAATTTTATAAGATAATATCAAAATGGTAGTTCAAATGATCAGATTTTTTAATTCACAAAGTGAGCATTTGAGCATTTTTTAAATTTATTCCACATCTTCACATGATAATCCTGTTACACATGTAAAAGAATGTATATGAAAATGTCAATACTCTTTAACTAATGATCACCAGGAAATTGCATACAGTGAAATACCTTGAGTTTATTACTCGTTGCAATGGGGTGGAACACAGCATTGGAAGCTGTGGGGTGCATCAGGAAGAGGATGTTAGAAGAATCCTATGACAGTGTTCAGGCTGTGGTTGGGAAATTTGGGGAAGGTGCTAAAGAAGCAGGGGCACATTCTGTCAGAAAGTAGAACAATCGTGTGATTGGGCATCTCAGTAATTCTTTTCTCTAAGAAGGCAGACCAAAATGAGGATACAGCTGTGATTGGTGAAGATACTTACAATGCGGACCCTTAGTGTTTTGAGAATTTTCTAGTGACCTTGTTTTTGTTTCATTGTATCATAATCTCAAAGTAATCTCACCTGATACAGGGATTTTGTCACATTGTTACATTCAATAGTAGAACAAAGTGACTAAGCTGTAAGCATTAAATCATTATATAATAACATCAAGGCTTAGCTATGAGCATTAGATTACATTCTGGATAGCAGAGGCTGCTTTTTCTTTTTTTCAACAAAACTATCACCTAGCCTAGAAAGAAAGAAATGGAATTATGCAGCTATGAGGTTCTTATATTAAACATAAGGTGATATAATATCACTTAAAGTTTAAAATGTGATCATTTAAAGCTGTATAGAAGTCCTAAAGCAGCCATTAAGAGAATAAAACTAATAAGCCAACAAAGGAGATAAAATGGGATTGAAAAAGAGTACTAAACTTGTTTAACATAGGCAGAAAAAGAAGAAAAATGGAACAAGAACAGATGCTACACAGAGAAAACAAATAGGAAAATGGTAGATAAAAACCCAGCAATATCCATAATCAAAATTAAGTGAATGAGCTAAATACGGATTAAGGGAGAATTTATTCATATATATATGTAAATATATATATATGTATATAACATGGCCCAACTACATGCTGCCTACAAGAAAATCACATTAAACATACAACCAGAAAAGGTAAAAAGTAAACTAATAGAAAAATACATCATCTTTCAAAAAAAAATAGTGGTAGTTCTACTAATATTAACATAGACTTCAGAGCAAAGTATAAAGAGGGTAATTGCATGATGGCAAGAGGATCACTTTGTCAATAAAACAACCTCGGACCATCCTAGGTGTTTCTGCACTGAATGATAAAGATTCACAATACTTAAGCAGAAACTGATTAAATTGAAAGAAGACAAATCCACAATAGTACTTGCAGATTTCAAAACTCTTCTCTCAAGTATAGAGAACAAATAGATAAACCAGTAAGGATTGAAAACATTGAACCACACTATTAAACAAGTTGATCAAATTGACATTTATAGAACACTTCACCCAATAATAGCAAGGTGCACATTTGTCTCCAGTACCATAGAACATTGATCAAGAACATTCACTATATTCTTTGCCATAAAACAGAACTCAATAAATTCCAAAGTATTCAGGTCTACCAAGTGGGTTCTGTGACCATCAAGTAACTAAATGAAAGATTATTAGCTCAAAGATATATCTAAAATCCCCAAATATTTGGAATTAAGCAGCATAACTCTAAATAACACACAGGTCAAAGGAGAAATCAAAAGAGAGTAAGAAATATTTTTAAATTTGTGAAAATGAGAATACACCATACTTAATTTGTTGGATGCAGCTAAACGTAAAAGGCAATCTATTGCATTAAACTGGAGAAGGCGATGGCACCCCACTCCAGTACTCTTGCCTGGAAAATCCCATGGACAGAGGAACCTGGTAGGCTGCAGTCCATGGGGTCGCGAAGAGTTGGACACGACTGAGCGACTTCACTTTCACTTTTCACTTTCCTGCATTGGAGAAGGAAATGGCAACCCACTCCAGTGTTCTTGCCTGGAGAATCCCAGGGACGGGGGAGCCTGGCGGGCTGCCGTCTCTGGGGTCGCACAGAGTTGGACACGACTGAAGTGACTTAGCAGCATTGCATTAAACATCTAAATCAGAATAAAATAAAGCTTTCAAATCAATGTGTGTAGATATTAAGTACCTTGAGAAACTAGAGAAATAAGGCCAGATGAACCACAAAGTAAGCAAATAAAAGGAAATTTAAAAAGGTCAAAGGAGAAATCAGCAATAAAGAAAACGACAACAGAAAGGCGCAGTGAAAACTGAAGTTAGTTTTGTTTTGTTTTGTTTTCAGAAAAGTGATATAACCAGCTAACCTTTGTCCAGGAGAGAGAGAAGACATAAAAATATCAGAAATCAGTGACGCCACTTACTGCACCAAAAATGCAAACTGCTTAGAGGGGTTTTAGGCAAAAAAATTCCGGGGACTCTTCACTGAAAACTATAAAATTTTGCTTAAAGATGTTACAGGAAACCTAGATAAATAATGAGATACAATGTTTATATATCAGGAAACCAAAATATATGTGTTATTTCAATTCTTCCTAAAATCAACAATATATTCAACACAATCCCAGTCAAAATTCCATTAGACTTTTTGTAGGATTCCATCAACTGAAATTCATATTGAAATGCAAGGGACCAGAGTAGCTGTCATGGTTAAGTTTGTATGTCACTTAACAGCCCACATGTATGTCACTGAACAGCCCACAGAGTGCTAGCTATTTTGTCAAAAATTATTCAGGATGTTTTTGTGAAGGCGTTTTTTAATGAGACTGAGCTTTAAATTGTTAGACTGAAAGCAAGAGATGACTCTCCTTAATGTGGGTAAGCCTCATCCAATCAGTTGAAGATCTAAAGAGGGACCTTTCTCCAGGTAAAAGACAATTCTACTGACTGCCCTAGTAATGGGACACTACTTTTATTCCTGCCTTAGAACTCAACCTGAAATATTGGTTCTTTCCGGATATCAAGCCTGCCAGCCTTGGAGCTGATGGCTTATTGACTCAATATGCAGATCTTGGGACTCGTCAGGAGACAGACACACACAGACACACACACCCTGTTCAGTCTGTGTCTTTGAAGAACCCTACCTAATACAGTAGCCAAAAGAGCTTTCATAAAATGGCAAGGTTGGAAGTGTGTTAAAGTTACAGTAATCAATAGTATGTGGTACTGGTATAAAGATAGAAAACTGAATCAATATAGACTTCAAAACTAGACCTCATAGTTCAGAGTATAGAGTTCACAACTAAATCCATACATAAGTGGTCAGTTTACATTCGTCAAAAGTGCAAATGTACCATGGTAGACAAAGAATAGTCTTTTCAACCAACTGGGCACAACCCATGACTATGTAACTTCTAGAATCAAATAAAATATGAAATTTTGTGATCTTTCTTGAACCTGAGCAAAACATTTCTTTTGTGTGACATAAAACCCATAATCACTAAAAGAAAATGGATAAATTGTTTTTCAAAAATATTAAGAGCTTTTGCTCCTCAAAATATACTGTTAAGAAAATGAAAAGCAAACTACAGAATTGGAGAGAATATTTGCAAGTATTAAGTCTGATAAAATATTGGGTTGGCTGAAAAGTTTGTTTAGATTTTTCTGTACAATGTTGCAGAAAAAAACAAATAAGCTTTATGGCCAGCTCAATACATATATTCATAATATATGAAGATTTCTGAAATTCAACTATAAGAAAGCAAAAAGCAATATTTTAAATGAGCAGATGATTTGTTGGATACTTTGCCAAAGACGATATACAGATGACAAATGAGCACAGGAATATTTAAAAATCAGTCATTAGGAAATGTCAACTATGCCACAATGAGGTTTCATTTTACGCTATCAATGAAAAAATTTAGTAACAGCCTCTCAGAAAGTTCCAAGAACTGTTCTGCCCATTAGAGCCTAAAGCACAGTTATATAAAGTTTTGAGAAAAGGCGCTATGCATTAAGTGACATATTATTGACAGCTTACACAATCCAGGTCTTCACGTACAAGGCGAGTAGTAAGTAGGTCATGGGTCAGTGTGGCCCCTTACAAGATTAAGCAGGAAGATTATCTCCTAAGGAGTCACCTTGTCGATGCTGGAGAATGTTGTTCTTTATGGGGGAACAAGTGTTTCTGCTGAGATGAGGGTCTGGTCAATGAATGATACAGATACACAAGGCACAGTAGAAGGGAGAGAGGAGGCCAAAGAGCAGGAAAAAAAAACTTTTATGTTTAAATTTTCTTTGATTTGTCTTTCATCAGTATCTGTTAAAATGGTTTAAATTCTAATTAACAACAACGAAATACCAAATGTGTGAGGATATTGTACAAGCAGAATGCTCATACACCTAAAATAGTATGATCGCTTTGGGGTAAGGGATAAGGTAACAGTTCGCAGCGTCATAAAAGATAAACCTATGATTACCACACGACTGGCTTTGTATTACAAGGTGTTTACTCAAGAGGTATGAAAGAATGTTTCCAGACAAAGACTGCTATGCAAAATGTCACAGAACGTATTTGTAATAGTTTAGAATTATAAGCAACATAGGTTTCCTTCAGCTGATGAATGGACAAAAATGTGCTTTATAAATATGATGAAAGTGAAGTCGCTCAGTCCTGACTGCCTCTTTGCAATCCCATAGACTGTAGCCTACCAGGCTCCTCTGTCCATGGGATTTTCCAGGCAATAGTACGGGAGTGGATTGCCATTTCCTTCTCCAGGGGATCTTTCCAACCCAGGGCTTGAACCCGGGTCTCCCACATTGTAGACAGATGCTTTACCGTCTGAGCCACCAGGGAAGTCCAAATATGATGAAGTAAGACCTAATCATAAAGTGTCAAAAAAACACATTGGTATGTGTAACAGTATGAATCAATTTCAAGATAGTTGAGCTGAGTGAAAGGAGACAGACCCATTCTTTCTCCCCAAATAAAGAGAGAATACTAATGATTCTATTTGTGCACCATTCTAGGAAATGTAAACCAATACATTAATATAATCGCATATAGGGCTGTGGGTAACTGAGGACTGGTGTGGAGAGTTTGATGCGGGTGGATACAGAGATGAAGAGTGGCAGGGTGAACAGAGGAATTACAAAGCACATAAGGAGACTTTTGGAGGTGATGGATAGCTTCATTATCTTGATGGTGGTAATGATGTCGTATATTTACTAATACATCAGACTTACCAAATTGTGCACATTAAATGTGTACATGTCAACTCTATTTCAGTAAAGCTTTTAAAGTAATTTACGCTTCTTATATGACAAATGAAGTAGAACATCCTAAATGGCTAATGAAATCAAGCATCCCTTATGTATGTATCAGCTTTAGGTTTTTTTCAATTCTCTGAGACACCAGCTCTGTCTTTTGACTTTGTCTGGCTCAAGGACCAATGTACAGTTCCCCCTTAGAACTATAATGGCCCCAATTGTTTTGTCCATGGTTTATTGAGGTATAATTGAGAAGTGAAATTGCAAATGTTAGAGCATACAAGGGATGATTTGATAGACACATATATTATGAAATGATTGTCACAACATCAACTAACACATCCACTCTCTCACACTATTACCTTTTGTGTCTATGTGGTGAGAATGCTCCAGATTCTGTTTTGCTGTGCTAGGTTTTGACCCTGAGGGAGCAACACTCTCTTCTGCATTTAATTCACTCTTTTAACTTACCTTTTACTTTCTAGAATTGGGTACATTGGGTTTTTGTAGGGCTTTAGTGTGTTTGTTTATTTCTCTTGGATGTTTTGTTTATAAGTTCTTAAAAGCTTGGCAATACATTTATATCCTGGGCTTCCCTAGTGGCTAAGCAGTAAAGAATCCTCCTGTCAATGTAGGAGACATGGGTTTGATCTCTGGATTGGGAAGATCCCCTGGAGAAGCAAATGGCAACTCACTCTAGTATTCTTGCCTGGGAAATCCCATAGTCCATGGGGTCGAAATGGTCAGACACAACTTAGTGCCTGAACAACATCCAACTCCTAAACGTTTTGCTTTTCATAATATCTAGGATGCTATATTATCATAAATATATGTCCTATAAAGAGTTGAGTGTGTGTATGTATAAAATGCTAAAGACAGGTTCGTGTGGTTCTCCTGGAACCCTGGAAGAACAAGAGAGGATTGACATAGTTGATAAATTCATACAAATTTCAAATGTATAATGGCAAATATTTTCATATGAGATTATTTACAAATTGATCATAGAGATTATGCTAAGAAATACTTTTTGTTTTTTCTTTTTAGCTGAAAGATGGGAATTCACAGAGGTTGGCATGGAAGAAAAGATTAAACAGAATTATTAAGAACAGAATTATTCTAGATCATAAAGTGGGATAAGAGATAGAGGGAGCCAGGAAGGGAGATAGAGATTGAGAGGGATTAAGAGGTTTAAAAACTAGGAAATCTGTGGAAAAGCAGATACTCAGAAAAAGCAGAATCTAAATCGTGGTATTATGATATGTTTTGAATCTCAGGTTCAAGATTTAACACATTAAATGTAAATTGGTAAAATTACATGTCAAATATGAAATGCAATTTTCCTTCTATAAATTTGCACTGTTAATTGTGCTTAATATATACTTTTGTTGTGGTGAATTAAGTGAGCTAAGGCAGGGACATTACTTTGCCAACAAAGGTCCGTCTAGTCAAGGCTATGATTTTTCCAGTGGTCATATATGGATGTGAGAGTGGGACTGTGAAGAAAGCTGAGCACCAAATAATTGATGATTTTTGAACTGTGGTGTTGGAGGAGACTCTTGAGAGTCCCTTGGATTGCAAGGAGATCCAACCAGTCCATTTTGAAGGAGATCAGCCCTGGGATTTCTTTGGAGGGAATGATGCTGAAGCTGAAGCTCCAGTACTTTGGCCACCTCATGTGAAGAGTTGGCTCACTGGAAAAGACTCTGATGCTGGGAGGGATTGGGGGCAGGAGGAGAAGGGGACGACCAAGGATGAGATAGCTGGATGGCATCACTGACTCGATGGACGTGAGTCTGAGTGAACTCTGGGAGTTGGTGATGGACAGGGAGGCCTGGCGTGCTGCGATTCATGGGGTTGCAGAGTCGGACACGACTGAGCAACTGAACTGAAGGCAGGGACTGCCCAGTGTTTTGCCCATGCCCTACAGTGTGTAGTACATTCTGTCAGGAATGGAAATGCATGCCACAAGTGCACACACGTGTGCACACACGTACACACAGACATGATACAAAATTGAAACAAAAGTTATATGAAGAATACTGCTTAATCTTTCTGAAAGTGATAAACTCAGAAATTATATATATTTTCATACTATTCTCTTAGAAGCTTCCCTGGTAGTTCAGTTGGTAAAGAATATGCCTGCAATGTGGGAGACCTGGGTTCTATCCTTGGATTGGGAAGATCCCCTGGAGAAGGGAAAGGTTATACACTTCAGTATTCTGGACTGGAGAATTCCATGGACTGTGTAGACCATGGGGTCACAAAGAGCTGTACACAGTTGAGCAACTTTCACTGTCATGGTTAGTGTTGTTTGAGACACTAAGATGAATCCATGATTCACTAGAGGTTATAAACCTCAGTTTTAAAGACATACAGCACTAATCACAGTACCTGATTTATTCCAGGAAGTTTTCCACAAAGTTTTATGTCTTAGTTGTACCATATTTTTCATTCTTTTTACTTTTGTTTCTTGTCTTTTTAAAAAAGTTGAAGTCTAGTTTATTTATATTAATTTCAGATGTACAATATGGTAACTCAATATTTTTATAGATCATATTCCATTTAAAGATATTACAGTTCAGTTCAGTCATTCAGTCATGTCCGACTCCTTGCGACCCCATGAATCGCAGCATGCCAGGCCTCCCTGTCCATCACCAACTCCCGGAGTTTACCCAAACTCATGTGAAAGATATTACAAGGTAATGGCTATAATTCCCTTCAATGTACAATATATGATTTTTATTTTTAAAAATTTCTTAAAATTCAATTTCTAGTTTCTACTGCAGTATCAGTTTAGTTCAGTACTCAGTTATGTCCAACTCTTTGCAACCCCATGGACTGCAGCATGCCAGGCTTCCCTGTCCAATAGCTCCTGGAGTTTACTCAAACTCACGTCCATAGTTGCTATACAATGTTGACTTTTCAGTTCTACAACCACTGTATTCACTTACACATATACCTGTACCCACTGTTTTTCAGATTCCTTTGCCATGAAGGTTACGACGGAATGTTGAGTAGAGTGTCCTGGCCTGTCTCAAAGGTCCTCACTGATTCTCTCTTTTATATGTGTTTCTCATAGTCACAGCCTCTTAATTTATCCCTCCCAACTTACCCTTTTGGTAACTATGTTACTTTTCTAAGTCTGTGAGCCTGATTTTGTTTGGTACATTTATTCATTTGTATCAGGTTTTAGAGTCCTCCTATAAATGGTATTGGTGATGTTTGTTTTCTCTGTCTGGTTTACCCGATTTAGTGTGATTATCTCCTGGTCCATTCATGACGCTGCAAATGGCACCAATTTCATTCTGCTTTCTGGCTGAGTAATAGGATAGTGAGTATATGTAACATCTTTCTGGATTCATCTGGTGATGGACAGTTCGATTATTTCTATGTCTTGGGTATTGCAATGACTTTTGAGGGGTATGTGTCTTTTTGAACGATGGTTATATCTGGATATAGGCTCCATAGTGAGATTCCTAATCTCAGTTCAGTTCAGTCGCTCAGTCGTGTCCAACTCTTTGCAACCCCATGAATCACAGCACACCAGGCCTCCCTGTCCATCACCAACTCCCGGAGTTCACCCAACCTCATGTGCATCGAGTCGGTGATGCCATCCAGCCATCTCATTCTCTGTCGTCCCCTTCTCATGCCCACAATCCCTCCCAGCATCAGGGTCTTTTCAAATGAGTCAACTCTTCTCATGAGGTGGCCAAGGTATTGGAGTTTCAGCCTCAGGATCAGTGAACACTCAGGACTGGTCTCCTTTAGTATGGACTGGTTGGATCTCCTTACAGTCAAAGGGACTCTCAAGAGTCTTCTCCAGCACCAGAGTTCAAAAGCATCAATCTTCGATGCTCAGCTTTCTTCATAGTCCTCATATCCATACATGACCACTAGAAAAACCATAGCCTTGACTAGATGGAGCTTTGTTGGCAAAGTAACATCTCTGCTTTTTAATATGCTATCTAGGTTGGTCATAACTTTCCTTCCAAGGACTAAGCGTCTTTTAATTTCATGACTGCAATCACCATATGCAGTGATTTTAGAGCCCCCCAAAATGAAGTCTGACACTGTTTTCAGTGTTTCCCATCTATTTCCCATGAAGTGATGGGACCAGATGCCAAGATCTTCGTTTTCTGAATGTTGAGCTTTAAGCCAACTTTTTCATTCTCTTCTTTCACTTTCATCAAGAGGCTTTTTAGTTCCTCTTTACTTTCTGCCATAAGGGTGGTGTCATCTGCATATCTGAGGTTATTGATATTTCTCCCGGCAATCTTGATTCCAGCTTGTGCTTCCTCCAGCCCAGCATTTCTCATGATGTACTCTGCATATAAGTTCAATAAGCAGGGTGACAGTATACAGCCTTGACATTACTCCTTTTCCTTTTTGGAACCAATCTGTTGTTCCATGTCTGGTTCTAACTGTTGCTTCCTGACCTGCATACAGATTTCTCAAGAGGCAGGTCAGGTGGTCTGGTATTCCCATCTCTTTCAGAATTTTCCACAGTTTATTGTGATCCACACAGTCAAAGGCTTTGGCATAGTCAATAAAGCAGAAATAGGTGTCTTTCTGGAACTCTCTTGCTTTTTTCATTATCCAGTGGATGTTGGCAATTTGATCTCTGGTTCCTCTGCCTTTTCTAAAACCAGCTTGATCATCTGGAAGTTCACAGTTCATGTATTGCTGAAGCCTGGCTTGGAGAATTTTGGGCATTACTTTGCTAGTGTGTGAGATAAGTGCAATTTTGTGGTAGTTTGAGCATTCTTTGGCATTGCCTTTCTTTGGAATTGGAATGAAAACTGACTTTTTCCAGTCCTGTGGCCACTGCTGAGTTTTCCAAATTTGCTGGCATATTGAGTGCAGCACTTTCACAGCATCATCTTTCAGGATTTGAAATAGCTTAACTGGAATTCCATCACCTCCACTAGCTTTGTTCATAGTGATGCTTCCTGAGGCCCACTTGACTTCACATTCCAGGATGTCTGGCTCTAGGTGAGTGATCACCCCATTGTGATTATCTGGGTCATGAAGATCTTTTTTGTACAGTTCTTCCATGTATTCTTGCCACGTCTTCTTAATATCTTCTGCTTCTGTTAGGTCCATGCCATTTCTGTCCTTTATCGAGCCCATCTTTGCATGAAATGTTCCCTTGGTATCTCTAATCTTCTTGAAGAGATCTCTAGACCTTTCCATTCTGTTGTTTTCCTCTATTTCTTTGCATTGATTGCTGAGGAAGGCTTTCTTATCTCTCCTTGCTATTCTTTGGAACTCTGCATTCAGATGCTTATATCTTTCCTTTTCTCCTTTGCTTTTCACTTCTCTTCTTTTCATAGCTATTTGTAATGCCTCCCCAGACAGCCATTTTGCTTTTTTGCATTTTCTTTCCATGGGGATGGTCTTGATCCCTGTTTCTTGTACAGTGTCACAAACCTCCGTCCATAGTTCATCAGGCACTCTGTCTATCAGATCTAGACCCTTAAATCTATTTATCAGTTCCACTATGTAATCATAAGGGATATGATTTAGGTCATACCTGAATGGTCTAGTGGTTTTCCCTACTTTCTTCAATCTCAGGGTACCTCTATTTTTCATTTTTATAAGGAACTTTGCTACTTTTCTCCATAATGACTGTTGCAAATCTACATTCCCACCTTCAGTGTATGGTGGCTCCCTTTCTACCTGCCCTCTGGAGCATTCTTCCTGTGTGGATCTTGTGATGACTGGTGTCAGGGGATATCATCTCATGATGACTGGCAGTTTTTCTAATCATTAGGGAGGCTGAGCATCTTTTCAGGTGATTTTCTTTGAGACAGTAAAGTTTAGCTCTTGAAATTGGTTTCTAGAGAGTCAGTGCTGTTTTGATTTTGTTTTCCAGTACCTGCCTTGGGACATTTCTTGAGGGAAGGGGTTCAAGGGCAGCCAGAGAACTTGTGACCCTTAAGTGCCTGGCAGTGCGGGTTTTAAAGTTGCAGTTCTCAGATGTGGCCACAAGGCGGCAGCACATCTTCATGCCCCACTCACCTCAGGCAACCAGAGCCTGAAGTCATTGTACAGGATATTTTTGTGGCTTATCAACTTTATACATATTTCTTAATCTTATACCCGTAATTTGCCCCTGTTTTTTCCCTCTCCTTACTGGTAGCAAGCTTATTCTGTTTATCTGTGAGTCTGTTTCTGTATTGCCCAACTTACTGGGATATTTTAAAAATTCCATACGTAAATGATAACATAGAGGATTTGTCTTTCTTTGACTTGTGGCCCTAAGCATAGTAACCTCCACATTCATTCGTGTCACTGAAAATGGCAGAATCTCATTCTTCTTAATGTCTGAGCAACATTTCATTGCCCATATATATATATGGGCAATGAAATATATATTTTTATATATATATATGTATTTATATATATACATAAAACACTTCTTTATCATTCATCTGTTAATGGAAATTTAGATGGCTTCCATATCATGACTGTTATGAATAATACAGTGAATACTGGGGCATGTGTATCTTTTTGAATTAGTAGTGCAATAGTTGGAATTTTTAGTTTTTTGATGAACCTTCATACTGTTTTACACAGTAGCAACATAAATTTATCTTCCCACCTACAGGGTACTGCAAGCTCCCTTTTCTCCACATCCTCACCAACATTTGTGATCTTTGGTCTTTTTTATGATAACCAGTATGACAGGTGTCAGCTGATAACTCATCGTGGTTTTGGTTTGCATTTTTCTGATGGTTAACGATGTTGATCATCTTTCTATGTATTTGTTGACCATCTGTAGGTCTTCTTTGATCATTTTTGTTTGTATGAAATATCTTTTTTCATCCACGCACTTTCAATCTGCGTCTGTGTTTAGCTCTGAGTCTTTTGTAGGCAGCATATGAATAGGTCTTGTTTATTATGCAATCAGACACCTTATGTCTTTTGATCATACCATTTAATGCATTGGTGTTTTAAGTGATTACTGATGTGTATGTACTTGCCATTGTATTACTTAATACAATGTGTTAATAGTTTTAATGGTTCTTCTCTGTTCTTGTAGGTTTTTCCTTGTGGTTTGATGGCTTTCTGTAGCAGTATGTTTGTGTTGCTTCCTTTCTAGTTTTTGTGTATCTATCGTAGGTTTTCGATTTGTGATTTCCATGGGTTTTATATATGTCGACCTATATCTACATGTTTTAAACTGGCAGTCATTCTACATTTTTTTTTTACTTCCCCCTCCACATTTTGAATTTCTGGTGTCATATTTTACATTTTTGCACTTATCATTTAACCCTGTACTGTGGTTGTTGGTTTTCCAATTTTTTTCTTTTAAAGCTTGGACTAGCATTTATGTGGTTAATCCACAGCCTTTACTATACATTTGCCTTCACTAGTGGTTTTTGTTTTCCTTTCCTATAAATTCTAAATTCTTGTTGTAACCCTTTTTTCCCCACTTAGAGAAGACCCTTTAACTTTTTTTTTTTTTTTTTTTTTTTTAGGGTCAGTTTAGTATTGATGCTGGAGAAGGGAATGGCAATCCACTCCAGGACTGTTGCCTGGAAAATCCCATGGACAGAGGAGCCTGGTAGGCTACAGGCCGTGGGGTCACAAAGAGTCAGATACAACTGAGCGACTTCACTTAGTATTGATGAATTCTTTAAGTTTTTGCTAGTTTGAGAAGTTTTGTTTTTCTTTTTTTAATGTGTACTTTAACTCTGAATAATAATCTTGCTGGCTAGAAGCTGCCCTAGGTTGTAGGGTTTTTCCTTTCGGGACTTTAAATGTATCATGCTGTCATGCCATTGCCTTCTGACCTGTAAAGTTTCTGCTGACAAATCAGCTGATAGTCTCATGGGGATTCTTTTTGCATGACTTTTATTTTTCCTTGCTGTCTTTAGAATTCTCTTTACCTTTAACTTTTGACATTTTGTTATGATATAATTTGGTGTGGGTCTCCCTAGGTTCATCTTGTTTGGGACTCTCTGTGTTTGCTGTGAAAGTGAAAGTCGCTCAGTCGTGTCCGACTCTTTGCGACCCCATGGACTATACAGTTCATGGAATTCTCCAGGCCAGAATAGGGAAGTGGGTATTCTTCTCAGGGGATCTTCCCAATGCAGGGATTGAACCCAGGCCTCCCACATTGCAGGTGGATTCTTTACCAGCTGAGCCACCAGGGATATTTGGTTTTTTTTTCTATAGGTTCTAGAAGTTTCAAGCCATAATTGTACAAACACACTTTTTATCCCTTTCTCTCTCTTCTCTTTCTGGGATATCTATAATGTTAATATTGATACATTTGCTTTTGTCCCAGAAATCCCTTCAGCTCTGTCTCACTCTCTATTTTAATTTGTCTTCCTTATTGCTATGCTATTAAATGATTTCCATTATTCTGTCTTCCTGATCAGCATGGCTTCTTCTGTATCATGTAGTCTGTTTTCAATTCCTTCTAGTGTGTCTTTCATTTCATTTATCGTGTTCTTCAATTCTGACTGGTTCATTTTTATATTTTCTAGTTTCTATCAAAATCCTCATTGTGTTCATTTATTCTTTTTCATAGTTCTATTACTGTTCTTGTTACTGATGTTCAAACACTTTATCTGGTAAATTGTCTCTTTCATTAGTTGTTTTTTCAAGGGTTTTCCAGGTTCTTTCACGTGAAACAAATTTCACTGCCTCCTGATTTTGCTTAATTTTCTCTGTCTGCATGGCAGTAGATGAAACATTTACCTCTTGCAGACTTGAAGAGGTGTCCTTGTGTGGGTGGTCCTATGTAGTGGTCTTTGTAGGCCTTGTGTGGGTGGTCCTATGTAGTGGTCTTTGTAGGCCTTGTGTGGGTGGTCCTATGCACTCTTTGTGTGCCCAGGGGCTTTGCTGGGAGAGTTGGATCTGAACTGAGAAGCAGTCGTGTCTTCCCTCACAGTGTGCTGGCAGTTATCATCTTGGTGGAAGGTGGACATGACTTTTTAAATTGTCTGCAGAATATTGAAAAGACAAAGTGCTTCATATTATAAAAAGTATTTTAAGCGTCTGAATAAGTTAAATAAGATTACATGATGTTGCAATATCATACACTTCCTAATATTTACAAGCACTTATTACTGAGGCAAGTGGATCAGAACTTTTTTGTATTTCAGTTTTACTCTCTACATTAAATTATTTACCAGATTTTTTTTTTTTTTTTTTTTTGCCTTAAATGCTATCTGTGGAATCAAACCTGAATTTGTGGTTATTTTTAGCAACCTTATACCATTCAAATGTGTTTTATTTCTGTTTTCCCAGTGCCTAAAACATAAGACATACTATAGAGTTCAATAACCTTAAGTGGCTGGACATTTTAAATAAGTCCTCAAGATAAATGTGGTTTAAAATTTTAATGTTACTAAATATTTAGAAAGAAATAGTGCAACTAATGTTCTAGGATAAGATCAATAAATAATCCATGCACTGCTGCTGCTGCTGCTAAGTCACTTCAGTCGTGTCCGACTCTGTGTGAACCCATGGACAGCAGCCCACCAGGCCCCCCTGTCCCTGGGATTCTCCAGGCAAGAACGCTGGAGAGGGTTGCCATTTCCTTCTCCAGTACATGAAAGTGAAAAGTGAAAGTGAAGTCGCTCAGTCATATCTGATTCTTAGCAACCCCATGGACTGCAGCCTACCTGGCTCCTCCGTCCATAGGATTTTCCAGGCAAGAGTACTGAAGTGGGGTGCCATTGCCTTCTCCAAATCCATGCACAGTGGTACTAAATTTGAAATTTCAATATGTTTCTTAATGTATTTTTCTTTAGAAATAATTGATCCCATTGGACAAAGGACTCTTCTGGAAGTGGGACAGTGTCTTTTCATCTTTATATCTCTCTAGCACTCAGCAGAGTTCCCAGAATGCATAAGACACTGAATAAAAGTATTTTAAACAACAGAATCAATAGGTTTCAAAATACATTGTATAAATAGAAAAATAACAGTTTAGAAACAACTGCATATTAGCAATTGATGATCATCAGGTATTACCAACCATTTTGTTTAGGAAGTCCACCTCTAAACATGAATTTTAGGCAATAGAGCAGATATTTTGTGGAGTTTCAGTGATTTTTTTTAAATTTTGAAAATATCTGCCAACTTCTTGAAATATATGAAATCATATGAAATACTTCAGGAATATAAATAAAAGAAAAAATATCTAGGTTTATTAATAGAAAAAATATTATAGGAGACAGTAGTCATTTGTTTCGTTTTTTTAAAAAATTAAAATATAACCACCAAACGGAGTTCCTGATTTATTGGTGTATATTTGTTCCTTGTTCTTAAATGCATAGGCCTTTTTAGTTTATAAAAATTCTGTTGGTTGTATCCATATTCTGCATACAATTGAGTCCTTATTCACAAAATATAACAAGTGTTCTGTCATATTTTCACATGTGCTTGGCAACTTTTAATAACAATAAAATAGTCTAATAAAATGACTTTCTACTACTCATTTAACTACTTTATTTAAGAAATTTTGGCATTTTGTATATAAAAATCATTATTAAATGTATCAAATCTGTTTCTTCATCTATACAATGAAAAAATTAGTGGTATATGAACTGTAGGATTTTTTTAATGTAAGGAAAACTAGATGATTCATTTAAAACACTGAGCAGAGTGCTCAGCACACAATTTATAATGAATAAATGTGTTGACTATAATCAGTATTATTCTAATAGTGTTTTTTTTAAATTAGGTAAGTCCTAAACTGCAATAAGTAAGGCAATTAAATGATACTTTTTTTTTTAACCCTTATGGAACAGACCAGATAGAGGTTGGTTTTCTAGATTTGGTAGGGAAATGAAAGATTATGAGGTCATTCAAGGACCATGATTTTTTTTTTCTTTTCATTATTATTATTTTTAAATTTATTTTTTGCTTTACCATTCATTATGATATTGTTATCAACTGTTTGAAACAGATGAGGCTCACCAAGAGATCGTTGTTCTCCTCTGTTTGTAAAGGAATATAGTCTCTGGGTAGGTGGTTAAATGGGGGTTCCCTGGTGGCTCAGACAGTAAAGAATCTGCCTGCAATGCAGGAGACCCAGGTTCGATCCCTGGGTGGGGAAGTTCCCTTGGAGTAGGAAATGGCAACTCTCCCCAGTATTCTTTTCTGAAGAATCTCATGGACAGAGGAGCCTGGTGGGCTACTGTCCATGGGGTCACAAAGAGCCTGACACAACTGAGCAACTAACACTTTCACTTTCACTTCAGGTGGTTAAATGCCCAGAAGAAGGGAAGAAAAGGATAAGTGATATTAAGGAACAAATTTATCACTCTGAACACCAGCGAACCCAAGGGTATACATTTTACAATACTTACAAATTTATCCCTCTGAACACCAGCGAACCCAAGGATATACATTTTACAATACTTCCACCTCCTCCCAAAGGAGACAATGTTAAAATGATATCCAGAGGTTCCATATCCAGCTACAAACCCATGATTTCTGAGTATTAGTCAGATGTTCAGCGCTCCTCCACTAGGTGCAAATAGCAATCTTCATTTTCCAGTGACCTACAAACTAAAATGTAAGATTCCTCCACTACACACCCACAACCAACATACACTGCTTGCATAGGATGCCTTCAGTAAAATCTCCCTTTCTGAAAATACCCACTTTGCAAAAAGAAGAAAGGAGTGGGCATGTTGGGGACACAGTCACTTTTCCATCGCAATTATTGAAACCCAAAGGGCAGGAATTATGAAGAGTCTCTAATTGGATATATGGACTTCTCCTGTATTATTAGGCTTTTTATCTATTTATCTTTTTGAAAGAAACAAAAAAAAAACCTGTCCATTGTCCTTTCTGGATCCTGGATTTGTTATCCATTATCCTTCACAGTCACATCAAATGACAGTGGGTATGTTTGTGTCCTCATCTGCAGTGATACAGCTTCTATAGCCTGCTTTCTTGTGTGAAAGCTGAAGGCCCAGAGGTTGCAAGTCGTTTTAGGAGCAGAAGAGTTAAAGGTATTGGAGACTTTTGTTTGTTTCTTAGTTAATATAATTACTGAGAAACCTAAATTTCGGACTACTCACTGTCATGAAAGTCTAATTTACTAAAGCCAAGATTTTCTTCTAAATATAGTTTAAAAGCAAAATATCTCACTTATTCACTGCTTTCTCTTCTCAGCTCATGCCCCACTTTCTCAATTTAATGAAAACGTGTGGCCATCTAAGCACTATGTTTAAAGGAAGGATGAGTCTGGGGCATGGAGGATATTGTCTCATGGAGGGCACTTGTAGAGAGGTCCTTGAGAAATGCTCTGAGTTTATCTCCTCATATTAGTCATTGGGAAAAATTCTTTTTTCCCTAAAATTTTCAAGACTTAAATTCTTGTTTCTGGTAAATTTAGACTAGGCAGCAGATAGAGTCTGACACTTTTGCGACCCCTTGGACTACAGCCTTCCAGGCTTCTCTGTCCATGGGGCTTCCCAGGCAAGAATCCTGGAGTTGATTGCCATTTCCCTCTCCAGGGGATCTTCTCGACCAAGGGATTGATCTTTTAGTGAGGTTTATTCACAGAAGGTGAAAGTGCTTGAGGGTTTCATGACTTTGTTGCTTTTGCAATTTACTTAATTGTAGGTTGTCATTCAGGTTGGTTTTGTCTGAGGTTTCCTCATAATTGATTTCAGATGCCTTTCACATAGCTATTGCAGTGGTTTGCTAGGGCTGCCATAACAAAGAATCACAGACTAGGTGGCTTAAACAACAGAATTAGTTTCCTCATAATTCTGGAGGTTAGGGCTCTGAGATTAAGGTGTCCCCAGGACTGATTTGAGACCAACCTTGGATTGTTGTGGTGGTTTTTCAGTCACTAAGTTGTGTCTGGCTCTTTGTGTCCCTATAAACTGAAGCATGGCAGGCTTCCCTGTCCTTCACTATCTCCCGGAGTTTACTCACATCATGCCCATTGAGTCGGTGATGCCATCCAACTATCTCATCCTCTGTTGTCCCCTTCCCCTTGGGCCTTCAATCTTTCCCAGCATCAGGGTCTTTTCCAAAGAGTCCACTCATTGCATCAGGTGGCCGAAGCATTGGAGCTTCAGCTTCAGGATTAGTTCTTCCAATAGACGTTCAGGTTGATTTCCTTTAGAATCGACTGGTTTGACCTCCCTGCAGTCCAAGGGACTCTCAAGAGTCTTCTCCAACACCACTGTTTGAAAGTGTCAGTTCTTTGGCACTCAGCCTTATTTGTTGTCCAGCTCTCACATCTGTACATGACTACTGGAAAAACCATAGCTTTGACTCTACACACCTTTGTCAACAAAGTGATGTCTTTGTTTTTTAATATACTGTCTAGGTTTGTCATAACCATTCTTCCAAGGAGCAAGTGTCTTTTAATTTTGTGGCTGCAGTCCCTGTCCACATTGATGCTTGAATCCAAGAAAATGAAATCAGACACTGTTTTCATATTTTCCCCATCTGTTTGGCATGAAGTGATGGGACCAGATGCCAAGATCTTAGTTTTTTGAATGTTGAGTTGTAAGCCAGCTTTTTAACACTCCTCTTTCATGCTTATCCAGAAGCTTTTTAGTTTCACTTTGCTTTTTGCGGTTAGAGTGGTGTCACCTGCATATCTGAGGTTGTTGCTATTTCTCTCAGCGATCTTGAGTCCCACTGTGAGTCATCCAGCCCAGCAGTTTGCTTGATGTACTCTGCATATAAATTAAATAAGCAAGGGGACAATACACAGTCTTGATGGACACCTTTCTCAGTTTTGAACCAGTCATTGTTTCATGTCCAGTTGTAAGTATTCCTTGTTGTCCTGCATACAAGTTCTTCAGGAGGCAGGTACAGTGGTCTGGTTTTCCCATATCTTTCAGAATTTTCCACAGTTTGTTGTGATCC
This sequence comes from Budorcas taxicolor, assembly GCF_023091745.1. Lineage (NCBI taxonomy): Eukaryota > Metazoa > Chordata > Mammalia > Artiodactyla > Bovidae > Budorcas > Budorcas taxicolor. The sequence goes on from NC_068930.1 coordinate 57,376,508, forward strand.
GAACAGTCAAAGGCTTTAGCAT